>NC_138374.1:125916401-126060850 GCF_054177405.1 Leptonychotes weddellii
AAGAATGAAGGGGGGGAAATCGGAGGGGGAGATGAACCATGAGAGATGATGGACTCTGAGAAACAAACTGAGGGTTCTAGAGGGGAGGGGGGTGGGAGGATGGGTTAGCCTGGTGATGGGTATTGAGGAGGGCACATTCTGCATGGAGCACTGGGTGTTATACACAAACAATGAATCACAGAACACTACATCAAAAACTAATGATGTAATGTATGGTGATTAACATAACATAAAAAAAAAAAAGAAATGCAAAATCTCAAGCCCCATGCAAGACTTCCAGAATCAGAATTTACATTTTAACAAGACCCATCCCCACCATCTTCCAAGACTTGTCTGGAGGCTAAATTTAAAATCGCTGCTCTAGGCTTGCAGGAACGGATTTGTACCCGCCCTATTTCTCTTGTCCTTACCTTTTACTGGGCTTTATGGGTCTGCAGGTTAAACAAGGTTAGAGAGCCTCTTAGAAAAAACCCCTGATTTCAAAAGTTCTGTTTCACAGATAAGCAAACTAGAAATAAGTATTAATATCTAAAAGGACCTCAATAAATGACTGACAAGGTATAAAACAAAGGCAAGAGCAGAAACTGAAGGTAAAGAAGTTAAAGACTTGTACAAGTTCATGTAGTTAACCGGCTGCAGGGCTAAAACAGAAAATCTCACGCCCACTCCTAAATTCAGTGCTCCTTCCAGTTCCTGATGCCACTGGTGAGACAGGGCCCGCGTGACAGAGCTTCGGGCTCCGCTCATTTCTCACTGGGCCGTGTGGGAGACTAGGTCTCCTGAGACTGGGGCTACGTGCACACACATGGGCACACGTGCGTGTCCAGCTCCGGAATGCTTCGCAGAGGAACAGTTTTGACTGTTAAAAGCGTAGTATCTTTTCAGTTTAAGGTCAAATTGCCTTTTCTACCTTCCTTGATCATTTTCACTTCTGTCAGAAAATAGCTGAGGTACTTGAGAGGTGGGAGTCAGGAAGTAAGGAGTCCAGGTCACGTGAGGTAAATTTGAAACACAGACACAAAAGGCCTTACCCGGGTTGGGCATTATGACTCGAGTTGGCCACTGTTCATTATTTTCCCCTACTTCTTTCTTTTTATATTCCGATTCCTCTTTTTACCCGTTTCCTGTTTCATTTACCCACTGCTTTTTTTCTTTGACTGCCACAGAAGAGACAAAGTTGAAAGTTACTGGTGCAATGCTGGATACCACATAAATTATTGCAAAATAATGTATGTAACTAACTAATTACTAATGTAATTATGTAACTAACAAGTCTATAGCATTTGAACTATTGTACAAAGTATTTTTATAAAGCAGTTTCATAAAAATTTTCGTAAAGCCATTAGAACATCAAAATGTCAAAATGAATGACAGTGAATATAAAGATTGATTCCATATAAGAGCATGGTAAGTGTGTTCATTTTTTCAACTAATAACATACTATGAAAAGCTGTAAGGGGAGGAAAATATCCAGGCAATAAACCCCAAAAAATGAAGAGCAGAAAAGGCAACACCACAATTTCACTTTTAAAGACGCAAAATACTTAGTATTAAAGTTGGTAAAAAAATAAAAAGTTGTAAAGCTCAAAAATAAATGCTTAATATCAAAATATTGTGAAGCTGAAGACACTAGATTAAGTCATGTGTTATCAAAGACCAGAAGAAGGTGGCAGGTATGTAAGCAATTCACAGTATAACTAGCCAGCACGTCAGTAAACAGATAACTAATGAGTTATAAATATAATTGACTCAGTTACTTAGCCAGTGTCTTATTCTCAACTAACATTTGAGTATAAAATACACTTAACTGTGACTAATAGGAGCACCTGACATTGCAGAGCTTATACTACAACAGAAATAAAAGTACAGAAATACAACATTCTTTGTAAAGTACCAAATATGGCTGAGCATGTTATAAAGGCATTAAAAATTAGGATTTCTTGAGTCTATAAACCTCTTTTGCGTCAAATGCAGTAAAATATGAGTACATTAAAGACTACCTGCACCTCATAAATGATTAATTCCAGTATTAGATTACTCCCATTTAACAGCACAGATGAATTAAACAGCAGACTAGGCACAGATAAAAAGAGAGCTAGTTAACTGGACAACAAAGGTGAAATTACCTACAATGTGGCACAGAAAGACAATGAAATGGAAACCAGGAGAAAAGGGTTAAGAGACATTGAGAATAAAATGAGAAAATGCAACATCTATCTGTCTGGAATCCTAGAAAGATAGAAGACTCATAATAAACAGGAGACAATATTTAGATAAGGGCTGATTTTTTTTTTTTTTTTTTTTAAGAGCTGGTTAAAGACCGCAATTACCAGACAAAGGAAAGACAACAAAAAACCAGGGTAAATAAATTCACACCAATACATCATGTTGTGAAACCACAGAATTATCAAAAACAAACAAAAAAATCAGCCAGAGGGGGGTAAAAACTACGTTATCTGTCACTAATCTGAAAACAGATTTCTCAATGGCAACAATGAATGCCAGAAGACTGTGACAGAGTATCCACCAAGTGCTGAGAAAAACTGTTTAATCCAGAATTACATATGCAGAAAAACTATTTTTTACAAACAAGCGTGAAAGGAATCCAGTTGCAGATTAAAAAGAACACATTTATCAGTTTTAAAACTTCACTAAAATACCTTCTAAGAACATATTCAAAGAAAAGTGATCCCGTAAAGAAAATATGAAATGTTAGATGAAATAGTAAGAAAGAATCTGGTAAATCTTGTAGATCTAAGTAAACACTGTACATTAATACTAATGTCTAATTCATAGGTTTATAAAACTGAAAGATTAGAAAGCAAGAGAATGTTCAAGTTTGAAGGATGATCAAAATTAGAGTTCTAAGGTCCCTGTATTGTCAGAGGTTTGACATTATTATCCATGTACCTTAAATTTAACACACCTGAGTACTCAATAGTTGTTAAACTAGCCATGCATTTTTATAACTCTTCATCTTCAGTTATGCTGAATTTAAGCACTAGAATTAGAATGAGATGACCTGTTTGTTCACACAAGTAATACCTACAAACAAATCTATGTTAATCTTCACAAGAATCCATGTTCATTCATTCAAAATGTATTGAGTTCCTACAATGTGTCAAGCACTGTTCTAGACATTGAGGAGAATAGTGAACAAGAGAGACAAGAGTCCTTGACCCTGGAAGCTTACATTCTACTAGTTGGAGACGCCAGACAAGAAAAAAATATACATATAATTTCAGATTAGGGTGAATGCTATAAAGAAAAGAAAGGTCATATGATGGAAAGTAATTAAAAGACGGGGGAGGGGAGATAAGAGATCTAAGTAATTTTGCCTAAGACCCTGTAACAGTGGCAACTCAAATTGAGTCCCTTCTAATTCCAATTGCCTGGTCTTTCTACTATAGAATAACACCCTTCCTATTCTCTGTGGGAAGACCTCCTCAGTGAAAGGCACAGCTCAAATACACTTTTTGTATTGCCCCTTTATAGAAGTGATCACTATTTATTCTGCTCTCATTAGGGCAACTGGCTTATAGCTCTATTATGGCACTCACAACTTTTCTTAGCTGGGCATTAGTCTATACAGCCTAGTAATTGTAGATTCCTTAAGATTAGAGCTGTGTATCATTTGTTATTTGGGCTTCCAGACCTTACAAAGTACCTGGTACATAGTAAATCTCAGTACCTTCTTGTTCTTCAACTCAATGATGATTTTCATTTAAAATGTGATCCACATGAGTACTACTTATATAAACTAAACCTTCAATTAAAGGTTTCGACATGCTTTAGAAGAGACAAGAATAAATAATGGAGTATCAAGTCAAGTCACCATAGTAATAACCTGATGCAGATGACCGCAAAGGAGCTGAAGTTTTCTTGGGGTAGAAGGGTGATTCTTAAATGTTGAAAGGAAAGGCGGAGATCAGGATGAGTAGAAGGGACATGGCCACACGTCATGTGTTAGAACTACCTTGGTAGGATTTTCAAACTATCCATGCTGTTCCCAATGTGGAGGTGGTGGGAACTGTGATGCCCACCCACAGTTAAGAACTACTATCTGAGTGAGTCATCACAGTGAGGTAATGTGTTATTACCTCTCAGGTATACTGGAATGGAAAAAAATACCTAGAACCACTGGGCTAGAGGGCACATGGCACAACATAAAAAGACCTCGTTGCCTTCTGCATAGAGGTAAGAACTGAAAGCTGTTAGAACAAAAGAAAAAGCACAGACAGAAGAGAATCTGACCAAGAATAAAAACAAACACCAAACAAACACGAGAATGCCAATATCCAAGACAGGGGAAAAAGAGAAGCCAGGAAAACAGCCGGGGCAGAGGAGCGGCTGCAGAGGAAGGAGAAAACGGAGAAGGTACAATAATGAGAAAGCAAGGCGGCAGTTTTAATAGGAAGGAGCTAAAATGACAAATGCCAAAAAGGAGCTGAGAAAGAGAAAGTTGAGAAAGGCTTGGATGAATCATTAGCCAGGAGTTCAGTGGTGACCTAGGAAGAGGATGATAGGAGTCTTAAAGGAATTTGAAGAGGATGGAAAAGATAAGTCAATGAAGAAGAGAGTTACAGTCTCTGCTTCACCGAAGAGTCTTCTCAGCAGCATAACCAGACACTCAATTGCAAAGGACCACTGAGAGCAGTGACTTAATTCTGATACCTGGACAGTGTTGGATCCAATGACAGTGCCTCAGAAAATAACCAAGACTACTGATCTACCTACTGGAAAGCTATGTCAGTGGGCAGGATTTTTTTTTAGCATACAGTTGTGTTTTCAAACATTATTATTATAACGATTTGGATGACCTCATCATTAAAAAGCCTAAAAGTTGTTTTTCTTTTTTTAACAAAGCATTTAACCTATTAAAATTTAACAGAACCATAAGACGTCACCCAATATGTGACATTTGCAAAAAAATCCCAACCAAATAATTAAATGCCCTTCCAAAGGAACTAAGAGTAAAAATAAAATGAAATAGTTTGCGAATCTTGAACTCAGTAATACCTTCTATGTTGTTCTTTATCTTTAGTCAGTACCACCATTCATACAGAACGCTGTACATATCAACTGAAATAGATAACTTCCCAAAATAATGGATTTTAAGACAGGTGACAGTCATAAACTAATGTTGGCTGACATCAGAAGAGGACACCTACACCCTCAGGGGAGATAATTTGATGGAGATAACAAGCCAAACAAATATTCCACTACGAACACATAAAACCAATGGTATATATTCTAAACACAACTGAAATATATATAATCAAATATGTGACCAGTAATAGTGATGCAAAGGGAGATCCATTTATTATACTCATTTCATCCGGACAACTCAGATTCCTCTTTTAGTCCTCAGTTAACACCTCTCCTTGCTGTTCTAAAGCTGGGTGAGATGCCCCTACTTTTGTGTTCAGTTAGCACCTCTTTCCTAAAATTTGGCCCATTATGTTGTAATTCTCTATATTCCTTTCTGTAATTAGTGTGTAAGCTCTTCTAAGAGCAAGAACAAAACTTACTCAGCTTTCTAGATTTTATACCTAGCAAAGTGTTGACATATAGGTGCTACCTACTAAAAGGTAAGCTCACAAAGATAGGGATTTCTGTTTTAGCCTGCTGGTGTATCACCAAATATAGAGAATGGTGCCTGGCACACAATAATTGCTCAATGGATATTTGCTACTTAATGTTTAAATAAATATTCCTAGACGGAAATGAACTGGATGATTGAAAGACACCCAGTCGTTCTATATGCTCTAAATGTCCCCAAACTTAAAAAAATATAACATGTGCATAATATTGTAAACCAAGTGGTTTTAAATTTGTATATAGCTGAGGAGTTCTATATTTATAAACAGGAAAATTATTTCGGCAAGTGAAAAACCTACAGCAGAATCACTTAATTACTTTATATGTGAATAAACACTCTAAAAGAGAGTCTAAGAAAATATGGAAATAATTTTAAGGGAAATTTTTTTCCAAATGATTTTGTGCCAGACAACTTGGTAGGCAATGGCTTTTATGTCTCAATTATTCCTCATAGAAGCAGCATCCTTTCTTTACTAGACATTCTAGGGCAGTTAAATAAGGTCAAAAGATTTGATTTCTCTTTCTTGATGGAAGCATTGTACCACTCAGATCATAAAGGTCAAATTAACAAAGCTTTCATTTATTTGCATTCAATTAATCTAATAACAGTCAAGTTTCTATTAATGAGTAAATACTACAGCTAAGCTTATGTCTGACTTAGTTTTGCAAAACAGCACAATAGTTTCCGTCACCATACCGGAATATAATTTTCCTTTTATCAAGGTCATTTGGCACCAGCTTTTCATACCATAACTGCAGATGGTCATTTCATTGGTAAATATGAGAAAAATACAAAGAGTACAGACACATTAGAGACCTTGGGCCCTTGGTTTTTATTTTAGCATTGAACTAAGCCTATAATACTTCCTTTGAAAGACACAAGAATTAATTGTACCTAAATCTAAGTCTTACAAGTGGCTTCTAATACACTGGATAAGATACATTTAACTCTCTAAAGGTAAGAAAACAAACAGCACGTATTTCTCAGATCCCAGGGAAAAGAATCATTAAATCTCAAGCACTAGGCTTTTCTTCAGCCAACTGTCAAGGATCAAAGGAAAAGCAATTGAATGGAAAAGGCACTAGACTCATACAGCTCTCTTCAGTCTGCCAGAGCCCACCAATACAGAGGACAGAGAAAATAATATCCTTAGGTTAAAATGCCTGAATTCTCAATAACTATAATAGTGCTTCTGCAGTTAACACTACTTGAAAAGGGTTAAGGCAAAACTGTGCATTGGACATACACAGGAAGTTTTCACGAGAGGACCAAAAGAGAAACCATGGTCCATATAATGTCTTTATACCCCTTGCTTGCTGATCAGGAAAACAGATTAAAATGCAAATATCTCATTTCCCACATTATACCTTTAAACTTCACTTATGCACTCCACTTAAGTCATCTACTCCCCCACTGACACTCCCAAAGTTCATGAAGTACCTGCAACATGCAAGGTTTTATCGGAATGCAATATTGCTTTACTCAGCTGTGGGAAGTGATATACACAAGGGGGCAGCGGTATTTGGCCAGTAAGCAGGTTTTTTGTTGTTTTTTCTTTTTTTTTCCTTTTTTTGGCTATCAAAGTTATCTTAAAATGTTTTGAATTTGAATACCTTGAGCTAGGAATGCCCTTTCTAGTACGCAGCTACATACATCCCTAACACAAAGCTACTTCACATATATGTGTATGTATGTATGTATGTATGTATGTATTATCTGCCTGGCCCCTGAAGGCATTTGAGCTTTGGACTCTTGAAATGAATGAGTAATAATAGTTCCTTTACAGTTCACAAAGTCCTATTACATACCTTATTTCATCTTATCTTTTATTATCCCTATTTTAGGGATGAGGAAACTAAAGCTCAGAAAGTGATTTCTTCAAGGTTACCCAGCCAGTGAATCATGGATCTCAGAGAAGTTATTCCGATTTCCAGTTCCATGCTTTTGGGTTGCATTCTACCGGAAGTGGCTAACGCGTGGTTCTGTGAGTCCTGAGGTGACGGGAGTGAGGCCTTTGCCTGACAGGAGAGATGGCTTCTGTCAGGGAAGTTTTCAGGTAAGGTTTTAACTAAAAGGTATTTTGATGAATGGGTAAGATTTCCACAGACTGACACGAAGTGTGATGTTGCAAGTAGTGAAAATAGTTGGATCAAAGTGACAGAAGCTGGAAAGCGCAAGACACATTCAGGATGCATCAACCAGGGAGAATCGGAACACGGAGATGGGGAAAGGTGAGGAGAAGCCCTAATGGCAAAGACCTAGACAGGAAGAAAAGGAGCTTACATGCTATTTGGGAAACCAAGGGGAGGCACTGAAAGATTTCAAGTTAAAAGTCAACTGGGTCAGAAGGATCACATTAGGATTTGAGGACAGTTGAGCACAGGGTGAAAGAAAGTAGAGAATGAAAGGCTAAACAAGAGTTAGACTGAGTCAGTGGCCAAGAGACTGAACTAGAGAATTGGGGAAAAACATGTAGACTTCCCTCAAAACGTTTATTTTGCTTGAAAACAGTAAAAATTTACCTGGCAACTCCTCAAACTATGGCTAAAACATTAACAAAATTTCAGCCTGCTGGATGGATTCACATTCAACTGGAAAAAGTACAGGAAGGCAGGTGGGGGCATGGAAAAGTCTATGGGACCAGGAATCAGCAGGTTGGTCCTGGCTCTGCCTCTTCCTAGTTATGTCACCTACTTGTCTTCCCAGAATCCTAACTTCCTCTTTTGAAAGGTGGGTAGAACAAACCTGTTGTGCTTCACAAAACTGACTACCACGCAAAGGTGACAACTGTGATATTATGTAGCTGCTGTTAAAGTCTTCATAACTGACAGTAACACAGCAAAATCCTAACACTTAAGCAATAAATTGACTCTGTATCATTAGCCGATGTTTATAAAACCACCAGAAAAATAACATTCAAATCTGTTATTAGTGTTTTAAAAGAAAGGCAGAGCATTTCTTTTTTTTTTTTTAAAGAATTTATTTATTTGAGAGAGAGAGAGAGTGAGAGAGAGAGCCCAAGAGGGGGTAGGTAGGGTTAGAGGAAGAAGCAGGCTCCCCGCTGAGCCGGGAGCCCGATGTGGGACTCGATCCCGGGACTCCGGGATCATGACCTGAGCCGAAGGCAGTCACTTAACCAACTGAGCTACCCAGGCGCCCGAAAGGCAGAGCATTTCAGTTTATCATTTTTTATTTAAAAGAGCATGATTTGATTTACTTTCATATTTAATGTGATGGGAAAATCAAATTAAGAAGTACACGTAAGTCGGAGATTACTTTTAAAGTTTTTACAGCTAGCTAAATTTATGAAAACTTGCCATTTGTTAATACAGAGATTAATTTGATAAGTCCAAATGAATATTATACTTTGTATTAAAGAAGCCAATATCAAAAAAGTTATTAAGTTCACAGCTTTAAAAAAAAAAAAAGCAGCACTATTTTTAGATGAATAAGACAGACCTGAAATTCATGTCTGATCTTTGCCTTAGAAAACATCTGTTTTCTTCACTGTGTAGTTAGCCCAAATAATGAATCCTATTTTGGCTATTCTGGCCACTAAAATCACCTTTTTAACTGCTAAATTAATCATATGGCATCTTATATATTAGCAATGACACAAATTCGCTAAAGAGTTACAGGTTTAACTCAAATTAATGTACTTTCATTTCTAAGAGTATCCATTCCAAAAATCTACTTCAGAATTTTATTTGATAGAATATAAAAAGTATAGACTTAACACCAAACCTCGGAACATGTTCATTCCAAACACATTTTTATGTAATTTGTGGGCAAGTCAACTGACGCTTACTTCATTTTTTTTTTTAAAGATTTTATTTATTTATTGAGAGAGAGAATGAGATAGAGAGAGAGAGCATGAGAGGGGGGAGGGTCAGAAGGAGAAGCAGACTCCCCGCTGAGCAGGGAGCCCGATGCGGGACTTGATCCCGGGACTCCAGGATCGTGACCTGAGCCGAAGGCAGTCGTTTAACCAACTGAGCCACCCAGGCGCCTGATGCTTACTTCATTTTTAAATTTTATATAATAGCACAGTGGAGGTGGAGACAGAAAAAAAAAGGGTACCACTCTGAACTTCACTGTGGAATATCTGGAAGAAGGTATAAAATTAAGATGACACGAGTCAGGGTTCACCATACAGTATTTGAAGGATTTATTTTAAGTCTAATGATAATCTTAAGGGTATAGAGATACTCATGTATCATGTATTAAAAACATCACAATGATTATATTCTAAAACAGTGTATGTGAAAAACCAATGTGACTGCACACTCAGGATATATTAAAAAAATAATCTTGAATGTATATATAGAGATTAAAAAGTGTATCTGGAGATTAATAAGGGGAAGACCTCTGCGTAGGAGATAGACTGAACATAGCTGGTTATCTGTACTTCCTTTCAATGACACTTTTGGGTTACTGCAATCAAAAGAAAATAAAAGCAGACACCCAATATGATCAATATCTTATCCTAATTCAAATGGGCATTTCCTTTTTGTACTAAATACTTACATGAAATGATGACACAAACCCATGTATTTCTTTCTCCTCTTTTTTATTCCAAAATGGATCTATGGCAACGATCATCTAACAACCTCCTAAGTGCTTGTTTTATGAATCTGGCCCTTACTCAAGAAGTTACATTGGAAAGTCTTTTAATCTCCTTCTGAAAAGAATTTACTGGATTGCATTTAAGTTCAAGTTCAAGGGTATTAAAATGCACAAAGGAGAGTGAAAAAGGTGCTAGGTTATAGATTTTAACTTCTTAACCAGAAAACTGACTCAAAATAGATTTTCTAATTTACAATGAATCAAAAGAGAAAACATTAGACCATAGCAAAAGTGGCACAAATGTATCAAAAACCAAATGAATAAACATTCGAGGAGATTTATTATTAGAAATTGCAATAAATTTTGGAAAGATGAATTGATTTTAGTTAAAAGGTATAACTGACAATTTATTGGGCGGGAAGATGCATTATTTTCCAATTGTTATCCATCTACAGTAAAACTGATTTGTGTCCTATTGTATTTTATGGAAAAGGAGAGTGCAACTTTCAGTGATTTAGATTAAATGTATTAATCATAACCAGGCACTGTGAACTATATATCTACTATTAAAGAAGATTTTTGACATTTAATTCTGTAGCAATATTTTGGCTCTGTACCACTCTTCCTAAATCCAATTCCTGCTACAGTTGGCAGATTTTTCCCTTTTAATTTTATGAGGCTTAAAGTAGCATTTAACCACCCATGCGGTAAATAATGCGGGATTAGAAATATTTAGTGTTTTGTTTCCCTTTCAAGAGTGGTAATCCATCAAATCCAAAAATGTTCTCTAAAATTTTTCTATATTTTTGGCAATCTCTAATATATGATATCATAAAACTATAAAATTAAATAAAATGCATTACATAGCCAGAACAGATCTGCTTTCCTAAAGAACTGCCTTAACCTGAAAGACCAGGTAGAAACCTCTTTGAACCAGAAACATGGAATCCTTACTGAAACACAAAACAAAACAAAATAAAAAATATGGATTAAAACATGATAACTAGATTAGACTCTTTTAATTTTATTCCCCCAAATAGCAAATCTTAATGAGGGTGTGCAAATAACTTTGAAACAGCTAAACCATTTAACATCTATCTAAAACACACATTCTTGCAAGACAAGGTATTAAAGTTATATAGGAAAACAATTAGTGAACACGTAAGATGTGGTAGGTATTTGGCTAAGCACTCATAAAAGTAAAAATAAATTTTAAGTTTAGTACATATATCACGTGATGCACATTTACTCCCAACAAATAAATTTAGTAATTTTTTAAAACAAGTGAGGCACAAAACAGAAATGAACTGATTAACCTATGGAAGTTAGTATTTTACCTATCATTTTGAATAGTTCCAGAACATTTTTATATTTAACATGTGAGCTTAAAAATAATTAAAAATTTCAATTAAAAAGTATATCCTGTTATTAAATCAAAATAACCACCAGAAGTAAAACTGACTTTAAACAAAATCAAATTCCCATTTTAAATTTTAATTCACATGAAATGTTAATTTTGGTTATTAGCAAATCCAAATTATTACAACAGTCACACTGTAACTGCATGCAGTACTTTGAGATCTATCAAAGTAATAAAGTAACCTGTCAAACGAGTAATTATCTATATTTAATCTATATATAAAACAAATGGCCCAGAAATGAGTAAAGTCTGTAATTCACTCAAGACACATTGATGCCATATATTCATGGTGAGAACATCTAATTTCTTCATACATATTCATATCTTAATTCACTTTTAACAAAGTTTATGATTATGACTGTTGTGAAAACAGTGTATGTCCTAGTGTCTAAATGAAATCAAGGATTACCGACCAGCAATAAGATAATCTAAAAAGAAAGTATGTGTGTGTGTGTGTTTGTGGAAAAGCCCCTTCTCATATATAAAGTGTCTGCTTTGCCCTTCTTGCCCTTCACAGTGCTACACCATGGAGCTGGGGAGCTGGAAGTTATCTGTTGGGAAAAATAGGAGGAGAGAACTCATCCAGTCAGCTAGACAGCCAGCACCTCGAGGAGCATTCCAATGGAAATAAAGGCATTTCAATTACAAACATAAGACAGAATATATACAATAATGTGTTAGTAATATATATAATACATGCAATTATTTGTTGAGGAAACAGGATGACTCTAAGATTTTGTTTCATCAAGGAAGAGTTAGATTACATGGTATTTCCTATAAACAGTCAACTCCAAAGGCTGGACATGTACTAGTATTTTATGAAGCTATCTGCGAAGTAGATTAGGGAAAAGTCGTGATACTAATAAATATGAAGAAGGCTAATACCAAATTTGCAGCAAGAATCAAATTATTTATTCAATACAATCAGCAACAATTTAAAAGGGTGAATTAAGAATTTGATGACAAAAATTCTTGACTCTTTCCTTGAAATGAGAACCCAATCAAATTTTGAAGAGCACAACTTTTATAAGCTGACAAGAAATTTAAGTTTCAAGTCCCATGGTATTTTCAAGTCATATCACTGTAGTTTCAGCTAAAAATACAGAAGAGAGTATAATTCCTGAAAATTTTTGTTTGTAAAAGGGTTGGAATTCAGACCTAACCCTGATCCTTCTTAATGAAGCCAATGCTTTGAAAATCTGTGAATCCATAAAAAAAGAAAAGTTTTAAATGTCAGCAAAGACCTAATAAGTTAAATCAACAGGTTAAATAAATCAAAGGACAGGAGAGAAAACATATAAGAAGTGGAAGAGTTGACAGGAGGAACGGACAGCATATTTATATGATGCAAACTATTACATTGAAAAACAAAACAGATAACCAATTCAACACATTCAACTTAATCAACAGAACTCAGAACAATCTGCCCAATATATTCATGTACGTGACCAAACTACCTGACTGGAATGTATTATTTCTAGGCCATTAGGCCCAGACATTTTTTGAGAAATTAAAAACTAAGTGTAAATATATTTTTTACCCTTGAAGGGGAGGCTGTATGGCTTGATGGCTAAGTCCCTGGGGAGCTGGCCATGGGGTCAGAGTTTATATCCTGACACTACCAATTACTAGCTGTGGCCTTAAACAAGTCATTTAAGCCATTTGTCCCTGTTTCCTGGTTTATAAGATAAGAGAGGAGAATATTTACCTCAGTAGGCTTTTTTTCAACATTAAATGAATTAACATACATAAAGAGATTAAAACACCACCTGGCAAACAGTAAGAACTCAATAAATGTGAGGTAATATAATTAATAGCAATAAAATATTTCTGTCCTTTAATATTAGTTACATAAAAGCTGATATGAGAAATAAATTATTTATCAATATACTAACATGAAATATTATGCAGCTGTTCAAACAAATGAATGAAAAAAAGTATAATTTACAATCTGACTTTTTTTTTGAAGATTTATTTTATTTTAGAGAAAGAGAAAGAAAGACGGGGGCGGAGATGGAGGAGGGAGAGAATTTCAAGCAGACGCCTCACTAAGTGTGGAGCCCGATGTGGGGCTTGATCCCAGAACCCTGAGATCATGACCGGAGCTGAAA
The DNA here is from genome assembly GCF_054177405.1 of Leptonychotes weddellii. Taxonomy (NCBI): domain Eukaryota; kingdom Metazoa; phylum Chordata; class Mammalia; order Carnivora; family Phocidae; genus Leptonychotes; species Leptonychotes weddellii. Next base: position 125,930,101 of record NC_138374.1, read on the forward strand.
CCAAGAGTTGGATGCTTAACCGACTGAGCCGCCCGGGCACCGCTCTGACTTTTTAAGGTGTAAAAACCGAGATGCAGAAGAACAGATGCTGTCTTTGCACAGATGGGCATGGGAGGAACGGGGTGTAGCACAAAGACCTTCCACTGGATATTTTTTGTCCTGGTTGACTTTTAAAACCTGTGCATCTATTACTTTTTTATAAAAATGAAAATTACAATAAAAGGACACTAGGTGAGATTTCCCAGGACCCACAACCGACTGATCATACATTTATTTTAGTTCTCTCCCAAAGCCCTACTAAAATGACATGAAAGAATAAAAAGTTAAAATTCCACTAGGGCAAAGAGAATAGGAAAGAAGATACCATCAACCGAGGTACTTCAACAAAATTATACATGAAAATCAAATGGGTGTGTGCCTGGCTGTTCAGCTTTCTTTAGTGCAAGGCGGGTGGGGAGAGGGTGGCAACAAAAAGCAAGTTGACTAAAGCAGAAGACTCCAGAAAGTTTCAGAAATTGGAGGTGCCAGATACCTCCGAAACAGGGAGTCTATTAAGGAAAAAAAAAAAAAAAAGTTGATCCCCTGATTCGAATCCTTAGCCACAGTCTTATCATATTACTACTGCTACCCTATAGCACAGAAGCTCAAAATTTATCATTTAAATATGTTAAACTATAATGAACACTAGGTGTTCACATATGCAACTAAACTCTACCTCTGAAACTAATAATATATTCTATGTTAATTAATTGAATTAACATAAAATAAAATTTAAAAAAATAAAAAAAATAAAAATGTTCAACTAGAAAGGGGCCATACTGATGGTGACATGATATACCTTTACTAGGTCAGGGGGAATTCAGTGAAAGTCAGCACATTGAATGGTCCCTGTCCTCTGCTTTGCAATTAGAATGCTGGCCAGTGGACTCAACACTGTCCCACCCACCACCCTTGAGGGAGATTACTTAGTAGGAGATTATTTCCAAGGGAAGTCCCTATTGTAGCAACATTTAAGGATTCTCCAACCAAAAGGTACACAAGCCCTGCATCTGCACACTAGGCATCGAATCAGCTTTTCTTTAATGCTTTGTTAAATGAAATCCCATCCTGCCATCACATCATAAAATACATACATAAAAGGACAACATAAAAACAATGAAGAATTTAGACACTACTCTTGGTAGGAAAGGATGTTACTTAAGATTGAACTGGCTTCATAACTAGTGGTGGAAAACTCCCTAAAAAACAGACCAGTAATCTCCACCAACAGTCTCAAAATTATTAAGCACATCCTATGTGCCTGAGCTGGATTCCCATCACGGGGCTGCTAAATATACTTACCGGGTATAATGCAAACATAAGCAGAAGAATAAAGAATAAAACAGAGACAGGAGGGGCAATGCCACTTCAGAAGATGGAATGATCTCTCAAATGTGAAGAGTTGGAGAAGGTTTTGAAGAAAAGGTGAAGAATGTGAACTGTTCCTTGAAGGGTATGAATCTAACAGTAAGGAGAGGGAGGTACTGCTATGAGCAAAGCTATAGTATGAATGGATGTGGCTGATGAGGGGAAAGCTGAAGGAGGTGTGGGCGCGTTGAGAACGTAAGACCATCTGGGAAGGAGTGAAGTGTTACAGTTCCTAGGTGAGCGGTGAAGGTAGAAGGAACAAACCTAGATTTTATGATTAAGGTAGTGAAAACTATTTTTTGGCTTGGGCTTAACCATGTTTTAAAAATGTGTATTTGGAGTTACATGTGATACGGATCAGGGGAAGGAAAACTAGAAGACAGACCAGGGACAAATCTAATGTGTTATCAAAATGTAAGGTTATGAGTAACTACCCTAAGGCACTGAAATGAAGGGGCTAACAGGAGAGATAAAGAAATAAGATTCAGACTAGATGTCTGATGTGGAAAGAGTGAAGGAATAAAGAGAATACATAAACTAAAACTTGAATTGAAGAATGAAAAACCACTAGGGATCAACGTTTCCCTTAACCAATGTTAGGTCTCCCCTCTCTGTCTCTTTCCCAGTTAATTTTTATTAACCAAACTGTAAGGTACTGAGGCTACAGGCATATCTTAGTCATTTTTGTATTCCTGGCCTTTCCCACAACAAAGACATCACGAGCCTGTGTGTACAACTGAACCAAGAAATGTGTGGCTGAAAACACACAGGCAAGACACTGAGTTTCTGAGTCAGGTGAAACATACTTATTTATTCATCCAACAAATGATATAAGACACTCTTATAAAATGTTTTTGTGGATCAAAAAATTAGAAAAGTCTATCAAAAACACAAGTAAATGAAATGGAATGGGAGGAAGCCTAAGTAATAATTGTTTACTTTTTAAAGACTGTAGATTCTAAAGAAGTACTTTTAGACTACAGACTTCAAAATCTATACAAATCTGAAAGTCCTCAAAAAGACCAAGTGCATGCTATTAAATATTACTACAATTCTACTGTAACCTAAAGATAAATGCACCTGCAATGCTATAATGGTGAACTGTCTATAACCAATGACCAGATTTAAATACGAAGTTCTAAGAGGAAGATGCTATATTGGGGATGGCTCAAGTCATCGCTTCTTTTTTTTTTTTTTTAAAGATTTTATTTATTTATTCATGAGAGACAGACAGAGACACAGAGAGAGAAGCAGAGGGAGAAGCAGGCTCCCCGCTGAGCAGGGAGCCCGATGCGGGACTCGATCCAAGGACCCTGGGATCATGACCTGAGCCGAAGGCAGACGCTCAACCATCTGAGACACCCAGGTACCCCAAGTCATCGCTTCTTTTGTATCCAAAGAGATCATGAAACTTCTACTTTATTTCCTCAAGAAGCACTGGTCAATGTTTTAGACAACTGTCATTTAACAACAAACATTTTACAGGTTTTACTGGCTTAAAATATTTATAAATACTTTTGGCCTGCATCTCTGGTTTATCAGAATCCTGTTGCCTGCATGACAGGCAACAAATAACTGCTTGGCATTTTCTAACTGTTGTACAGGGAACCCCTTTTATTTATATGACTTCTTTGTGAATTCTCAGTTGTTCAAACTGACCTTCAGTTGGAGGATTTGCAGGTGACTTCAATATAGAAAGCCCTTGTTAAATATTTTTTTTGGAAGTGTTCTAGCCATCATTGATTTTGAATTTTTCTGATATTAGATATCTGACATAGCTGAAGGCAAATTAGAAAACTGAGTTTTATAGACCATCAGAATTAATTCTATCAGCAACATAAAAGGCAGAAAACCAAAGTTGAAGCTTTGAAGAAAGTGAAATGTTTGCAACATTTCTGATTCTCCGATTCTAAAAGATATATGGAAAGAAGAAAGAAAGAAAGAAAGAAAGAAAGAAAGAAAGAAAGAAAGAAAGAAAGAGAGAAAAAGAAAGAAAGAACAAAACTAATGGGGACTCCAGCAATGTCACCACCATTTTAAAGAGCAACAAGGAAGGAGGGGTATTGAGTCTCCATCTGCGGAATCAAACGGTTACCAATCAGCAGTCTTAATTTCTAAAGAAAGAACATTTTAGAACATTATTTCAAAGGTTTCTCAGGATACAACAGAGTAATTTAAAATGATAAACATAATCCTGACACTTTCTAAAAACCTCAAATGTTTGCTTTTAAGGAGATTCAAAAAAAACCCCAATCTTTAAACAAGCCATTTTTCTTTACTAACAACATGATAACCTAAGAACTTACGCACAAATGGCAAAATGAAAAAAGATTTTAAAAGAGAAAGCGTGGCAGTTCATGTATTTTTAAAAACGTAATAGAAAGACTATTGCCGTGCACGATATTTAAGTGGCCACAAAGGCAGAACTACTACATCACAATATTAAATCTCAAAACAGACATCACGATTAAATCCAAAGAAGAAAACCAAACACTATATAAATATTTGGCACCTGTAAACTTTCTTTTAATAAAAAAAATTCAAAAGCATCAATAGTACTATTGTTCTTTGTAAACAAAAATGACATTCTTTTGTAATGTACATGCCTACCTACAGTGACATTTAAAAACTGCCATTCAGTCTGGTCAGGAAACAGCAGAAACCTCTAGGACCTACCCCAACTTCTTGAATAAACGGGTTTCAGTAATGCACACTCTTGTTTCTTTTCCCAGGTTGTTATAAGAGGGATGAGAAGAAAGCACTAGATTAGCCAAGGCTGAAAATTATTCCAGCCTGCAAATCATATTACCTCCAATCACCTTTATGTTCTGTAATTGTGTCACATCACCCTGTTGAATTTTCTCCATGGCCATTTCTATTTACTTACTCACCCTCCTCCCCCAACCAAGCTTATTTTTACTGATTAAAATATAAGTTCCTGGACCTTTCTGCCTTGCTACTTTAACCCCCAAGGCCTAGAACAGTATCTAGCACACAGTAGAGACTCAATAAATATATTTTGCATGAATGGATACTACTCAAAAGTCAATCAGATTATTGAGTCCAATAAAATATAGCGGTTCAGTCTACTTTGGATCCCATCTACTAGGGGACAGGGACAGACCGTAGATCCCTAATCTTATAACCACCCAATGTACCCTCTATACTGCTATTCATGTGATCTCTCAAGACAAATCTGATTACCTTAACCATCCCTCCCCCCCAAGAGATTACATCAGTTCGCATGCATTCCCATGGAATGCATATTATATTATATTATAACATATCTATACTATCAAATATGTATCTATTCCACTTTTAATAAAGTGTAATACAATGAGACTAAATATCAATATTAATATTGATACTACTTTTAGTGGAACAGAGTCTGAAATGATCTAATTCCAGTCTACCTCACCAAACAAACCCTGTCTACCATACACTCCTCTACACAAGCATACCTTATATATACTTCAGCAACACTGGATTCAGTTTCCTGAATATTCCATGTGGTTTTAAACTTAAGCCTTGCCCATCCATTCCTGTCTGCCAATTCCCTCCCCAGTGAGTTGGTAAGCTAACTCACACCTGAAGTCCCAGCTAACAAATCTTCCTCCTGTATGAAGTCTACCCAAGTTCCATTAAAAAGGGGTAGGAAAGGGACATCCGGGTGGCTCAGTTGGTTAAGCGGCTGCCTTCAACCCGGGTCAGGACCCCAGAGAACGGGATCGAGTCCAGCATTGGGCTCTCTGCTCAGCGGGGAGTCTGCTTCTCCCTCTGACCCTGCCCCCTCTTGTGCTCTCTCACTCTCTCTCAAATGAATGAATAAAATCTTAAAAAAAAAAAGGGGGGGGGGTAGGAAAAGAGCAGTGCAAGAGAAATACAGAGGCTATCATCATGGTTGAAACAGACATGTGACAGCTCCTAGGTACATTGTACGGACTTGGAGAGATAATGAGGGACCATGGAGGGTAAGCAGAGAAAACAGAAACACAGCAAGAAAGCAGATCAGAATTGGACGATGTTAAAGATCAAGAACAAGGTACTATATACTACCTGAGAAACAAAGAAAAGGACTGGAATGGAGGATTTGGTTTCAGTTATTAATCCGATGGAAAACAGTAAAACATTTTAATTATCATTTTTATTATGGCACACAACTTGATTGTGCTCATTCTTCAAGATAGCAAAGAATGCTGCAGATTTTTCAAAATAACTCACACTTCCAATTGCGTTTGGTAACCAGGAATGAAGACTATTTTATGAAGAAAATTTATTTATATTTCTCAGCAACATGACAACAGAGTGAAGAAACTTCCAGATTTCATTAATTTTGGCATAGCAAAGGAAAAACAAATTTGAAAGTGTTTAAGTTGTAAATGTTAATAGGACTAAATGAATTAAAATATATAACTATAATTTAGAAAAGTGTCTGGCACATAGTAAGCATCATTGTAAGTCATTACTAACACTCACTCTCTTTGCTAGGTTCCAGTATTTCTGGAGTATCACAAACCCAAATGACAATATAAGAAACCAGGCCAAATCTAGTGGTAAGTAATCAGAAAAGCAGGGACAAATATTTTAAATAGGTAGATAAAAAGTGTAAGTGGACAAATTTGGCATTATTAAAATACCAAGATTGAACATGTTTATGTATTCTTTCCTAAAGGATTTTAAAAGCTAAATATGGACAAAAGAATAAGCATTCAAATACTTGTTGAATGAATAATATAACATATCTATACTATCAAATATATATATATTCCACTTTTAATAAAGTGTAATACAATGACTAAATACCAATATTAATATTGATACTACTTTTAGTGGAACAGAATGAAAAACTATTAGATTCACATTTTCAAATATCAATTATAGGTATTAAATTTATACGTAAAATGTAAAGTGAATAATGACACCAAAATAGAGAATTTTAAATCAAACAAGAGACACTATCAAAATGTCTTCTGTAGAAGAAATATTTATTACAATTCTACTAAGCAGTATTTCCGTATGATACAAAATCTACTTTATCTCAAAATAAGTTCTAAGAAAGAAAGTATTAATTTCCAGCATGAAATCTGGATCTCAAGCTGACTTTGAGATAAGATAAAAACTAAATTATTAACAAACATAGTAACAGATTAGAATATATGTGATATATATTTAGAATAAGAAAATTCTAAATATATATTCTTCTTGGATTCTGCAAAGTAGCCAAAAATGCTTTAAGGATACAAACAAATATCAATTCACAGAGAGTATAATTAAGCATTTAGTTATTGAATTCCACTGAAAAATATCAGATAGTTAGCACACGGTCAGATTACAGTTGAGGACACACAAAATCATTTTAGATTTGTTTTCTATTATAAAATTTCTTAGACTAGTCTAAGAGAAAGTTTATGTAGTTCCCCTATTTAAATCAAATCCATTTAAAAGGGCCCTTCTGTTGTAAAAGGCTGTAAATCAGACTAAATATTCCCACTCTAGTATCCTAAGAAACAATAAAACAGAGGTTGAGCAAGACAGAGTAAATCATTATAGTACCATTACCATTCTCAATATGCCACTCATGAAATCTGGTTTGGTCTTCCATGATATACTTCAGAGAAAGAAAATATATACAATATTCCCTTCTCTTACACAATGAAATGACTCAAGATTCTAAACAGATATAAATTATTTTGAGGGTGGATATAACAGTATGCTTACTTGTACAGCATGACAATTTAGATTAAGGGTTGATGTTCACATTTTTTTCAGATATTTAACTTGAGAAACACATGTAAATAAATAGTCCCTTAAATCAGATTCATTTTCTTTGACAGAATAACCACCACCATCACCACTATACTTGTTCTCATTTCATCTATACAAAAAGCTGGACTGAAATGATGATAAGATTTTTAAACAGAACCTTACAACCTTTAGGTACAATTCCTTATGTAATATTAATATTGGATTTTAGGTACTATATTTTAAATGGAGTCATTTATTTCCTGATCTTTCAATAACCACTCAATTTGAATGCTAACTTAGAAAAATGTAACACCTGTTCTAAGACCATCAGTTTAAAAACTTTTTTTTTCAAAAATCTCTTGTCTATAGAGAACAATGATTAATTAAGATGCTTAGGGGTAGGATATCTTGGCTAACTGAAATGCTATGCCTAAGTCAGGGTAATTGAATTCACTTTATTAATGCTATATCCCAAAATATATATCTCTGATGGATCATTATTCTGAGGATTATTCACTCTGAATTGTACCTGATGCAAAAATTCTGGAAATACAGGAGATTCACCCTGCATCTTCTGGATAATGGTCTCAGAATATTCCTCAGAATTAATTTTCATTTGCTTAATTCTCCTAAAAGAGGTAAATATTAGAGGCTTGTTAGCAGGGCTCCAATAAATCAGTGCTTTAATCTAACAGAAGTACAGCAATAGTTATTTCTTTCAACATTAAATTCTCAAAACTGTTACTACATTCGCCCGTCATGTATATGGGCAAAATTATTTTTAAAAATCAGGTAACTCTGGTCCAAAACCTCCTAAACAGTGTGAGTCTTTCTGCAAATGAATGGCCTAATGATTGAAGCTTAGTTAGGGAGAGTTATTTAGAACAGTTTTTTAATCTGCAATTAGGGTTTGAGATTTAATGCAGCGGCTGTTGATCTAAAATTCACCTGAAATTATTCTTCACAGACTATTAAAGACAAAGGCTGGCTCAAATATATATGAAATATAAAAGAAACATAAAAGGTTGCAATATGAAGTACTTTAAATATTAAATATAAAGGCATATCATATATAAAGTATGAAAAGTTTAAAATATTTTGCATTTTGACCCATAATACAAATGTTCTCTAAATCATGAGATTCTGTATTTAGTATACCTAATAATAACAACAGTAACTATCATTTATTAAATATATATTATGTGACAAAATTGTTCTGGACCTATGATGTACAAATAACCTCATTTAATCCTGACAACACTTCTGCAAATTAAATATTGTCTCTATTTAACAGAAAGAGAAGATGAGGTTCAATTTGTCTTTAAAAGTAAAAAGAAGAACCAGAGTGGGGATTCACCAAGTTCAGACTCCAAAACCTCTAACTTTTCTGTAATACCACTTTGTCCTTGACAAAACTAAATAGAGTCAATCCTCATTACCATTTGAGAGTTCCACATGTACAAATTTGCCTACTCACTAACATATATCTGTAGCCCCAAATCAATTCTCTTTTTTAAAATTTTATTTTTAAGTCATCTCTCTACCCAACGTGGGGCTCGAACTTACACCCCCAAGATTAAGAGTCGCACGCTCCACTGACTGAGCCAGCCAGACGTCCCACTCTCAAGTCAGTTCTTGTAGCACTTCTAGGATCATTCAGGAGCACTGAAAAATTTGTCCCCTGGTGCATGTGTGCATTCCCCACTGAGGTAAAAAAAGACAACAGTACCCATTCCTGTTTCAGCTCTAACTCTGTACACAAGTGTTGTTTTTGTGGTTTATTTGGTGCCCCATTTTTCAGTTTTGTGTTTTTTGCAATTCATTGTTTTAAATGAACCCCAAGCACAGGGCTGAAGTGCTGACATGGGTTCCTAAGCATAAGAAGGCCATGACGTGCCTTGAGGAGAAATACACGCATTAGATCAGCTTGTTCAGGCATGGGTTATAGTGCTGTTGGTCATGAGTTCATTGTTAATGAATCAACTATATATATTAAGTAAGGTGTTTCTAGACACAAAGATACGTAAAACAAGGTTATGTATTGATCGACTGATAAAAATGTCATGACCCGAGGCTCACAGGAACCTAACCTGGTATTTCCCTTAGGAGCAATGGTTCAGTATTTGCTAATTAGTGTTCAGGGCGACTTTAGAGAACATAACTATGGTGAATAATGAACAATCCAATTGAAAACTTTTCCCCCAAGAATGTTCCCATTAATATTTCAGTGAAAGACTCTTCAGTCATTTCCTTCAGAGGTCATGACTAGCTGTGCAGTCACCACTCATCTGCATAAGAGAAAGAAACCTCTCGCTGCCATGCTGTTTCATGGGTGTAGCTACATGTGTCTGCCTTTGCTCAGAAAATTAATCTCTCTTCAAAGCAATCTGGCTTTCCAGTGTGAAAGTCTGAGGAATTAAATTTAATTCTTATTTCTGGATGTCATGGGTACTGTTTAAATATGACTATTTTGTGAGATTATGATTTTTAAGACTAGACTGTTACATACAATATGGACAGCATGAGAACAACAACAACAAAACTTAGCAGAAGAATTTAAAAATATCAGCACAAATTGGAACTCTTACCTTTCTTGTCCAAGTCAGATATTTTATTGAAAAAAAAAAAAATTACAGTACTTAAAAATCCAAACAAGGACAATTCAGGATTGAAAGAAAGAAAACCTGAAGGAGCCCATTGTCTTCAGTAAAATTTGAATACAAAAGAATGTAGACCAGGAAAACAGTTTATGGCCTAATGCACTTGTTCCATGATAAACACACATATATAGTATTTCTCCATCAAGTGAAACTTAATCACCTTTTTACAATTTAGAGAGGGAAGGCAGCTTTTACTATGGTTAAGCCATGTATCATCAATACCATGAAGCTAGCCTATCAGATGTAATAGCTTCTATAAAATACCACAGTGAGATTGCAATAAGCCTAGAAAATGGGCTACAAATCCCAGCTATGCTCAAGCAAGCAGTGAACCAAAAATAAAAATAGGTAAAACTGAACCAAGAACTAGATAGCATTCATCTAGATTCATGACTGGTAAGGCAAAGTTCATAGGCCAAGGTTTTAAAGTGACTTATTCAGGTCTAAAAGGCAGTCATTATACAAAATAAAATAAAAGCATTTATGTAATTCAGAAAAAAAAAATCACGAATTTTTACTCTAAAGGACATAGCACAAAAAAAGCTTACTTACAATGACCAAACACCACATTATTGTACCTCTAAAATATCACTTTAAATATGCAAAGGTAAAGATACTCGAAGTTGCACTTTATCATATTTAATCTCTCCAGTTTAGACAAGCAATCTAAAAGATGTCACATGCTTTCTGCTTAATACATTTTCTGAAATCTTTCAGACTGTAATACCTTTAGGTAAAAGAAATGTCAACTTTAAGTTTCTTTCCCAATCACCATATTTAAGTTAGCCATTAAATGCTGAATTAACAATTAATCCATACAACAATATAAAAATACATGTATTAAATCACAGTTTTCATCAATTATTGGAACGTAATAAAAAATACTCAACATTTTAACATACCATTTTGAAGAATTCAAATGGCCTGAATGTTGTGGAGTGTCTAAATTGTACCATCAATAGAAATGTTACATTTTCCCCTCTGCTGGTGAAAATGAGCTCATGCAAGTATTTCTGACACTCACAGTGACACATATGGTCTGCCAAGGGTGTGCAAGCAGCTCTCACTTTTAAACATGACAATATGATTCAGAGGCATACAGTATTAGTTGAAATACCAGCTTTCACATGATTTCCAGAAGCTCTAAGCCAAAATGATAATTTTGAGTGGTTGCAGGTATCAGACAGAGCAGGTAATTTAAAAAGTAATAATAAATTATTCCACTAGCACAGACTAGTTATCACTGTAGTTAGCTTAAAACTAGGATGATTTTTTTTTGTAGTACAATGAACACTATACTATAAAATACAATGGGTTTGCAATACAGAGCAGATTTTCCAAGTAGAAAGCAAACTGAACAAAACAGAAATTCTAGTAAAGATTATCAACCTTACCTACTACTCATCTTAGCCCTTGTTAAAATACCCTGAGTAAAATGCAAATATTTTAAATAATGCTGGTTATATAAGACTTCTCTAAAAATGAGCCATAAATGTCAATGCATCATGTTTATTTACAACAGTCAGAGATGTAAAAATTAGTTCTTAACCAGTCACAATATAAACATTAAGGAATACTTATGTGAGATCTGGAAGTTTTCCATTTTCTAGGTTTTGTTAGTATTTTGGCAAAGCAAGTAATACATAAATGGGTTCAATGTAAAAAAAAAAATCATAAAAGAGAAAAATATATAAAATTTACAGTAGTTCTACCCACCCTGGGCCAACCTAGATCCCTAAAAAGCCTCCCCAACCAGGTTCACTTCTGACTAAAGGAAGAATACCAGTCCTCCACAGCAAAAACAGCCCCATCTTTTCATCAAAGAGGCTCTCACTTCAGTGATATTCCTCCAGGGGAAGAGGACAGGAGCCAGGTTCCCTCGAATGTCATTCCCCAGATGTTCAAAACGTAACTAATTTATTAGCATTAGAAGATTTGGTTTATAGGGGAATCTCACTGGTCCAGTTTGTAGCCTACAAAAAAATGGATTATTTTTAAGTATAACATTAGAATATGAATAAAGGATGAGGATGTGGCTTTTTATTCCATAGAAATGGATACATTTCCAAACATGACAATTAAACAAAAAAGCATGCCTACCATTGAAGTTGTGGTCCCTCCTGATTTTTTAAAGTTCTTGGAAGGCATTCCATGAAGGCGACTGAGTCTAGCTTGGAAACCTGGAAAATCAAAGTCCTCAATTTAGGAGATTCTATGATCACTGTTCCTATCAATACAGAATTCAAAATAAGTCGGAGGTAGGAAACGTCTTATATATATAGTAGTGGGGAAAATGCAAAACACACTTAAAAGATCTGAAGCAATGCCTAGTAGCATTCTAATGAGCTTATTAGCACACAACCACTGATTATTTAAGATTTATGGTATTATTCAATAGGGCTTTTCTTTCCTCCTAATTTACCTTTCTAACATTTCAACATTTTCACACTGGTCCTAGCAAGGAGGCAAGTCAATCTTTCTAATAATTAGAATGCATGATTAATGTAGTAGCTGAATTACTGTTTGACATGTGTCTTTACAGCATCTTGTGTTTAGACACTTTCATTTCCATTTTAGCCTATCCTCTTTTAATGGTTATTCCTAGATTCACTATAAGCCCACCATATTCAGCAGTCAGCAAGTGCTACTGACCTCTTCTTCCCGGATGTGACATAAGAGGGAAAGAACCAGTTAAGATACTTTCAAAGACAGGATCTGGTAAATTTTTGTCTAGCTCGGTAGGGTCTTCCTTGTCCCACCAGGGCACAATTCCAGTGATGCCGCACGCTCCACCTGATTCCTTCTCATAAAACCAGTCACTCTGCTCATCATCACCTGTGCAAATACAAGAAATCCCCCAAAGACTGTTTTATTATCCAAATACACAGAGTTATCAGATTTAGGTTTAAAGAATGCAAGACAGCAATTAAATCTGAATTCCAGAGAAATGATTTTTCATATAAATATATAGTACCTGCACAAAATTTTTAGTATGTCTAAATACTGAATGGGACACACTTATATTAAAAAATTATTTGTTATATACCTAAAAATCAAATTTAACGGGGGATCCTGTATTTTACCTGGTAATCATTTACATAATCAATACAGAAAACTTCTCATTCTATACCATGGCTTCATTAAAATGTTTTTTAACACTACAACAAGAACTGCCAACATAAGCTGCTTTGTTTTAGAACCAATTAAAAAATGTGAAAAACAATAATACAGGTTAATTCTAGGGCAAAAACTATAGAGAAATCCATTTAAGTTACTACCCTTTCCAAATTAAAGAAAAACAAGCCTTAATCTCCTACAGTGAATTTAAAGTATAAAACTGTAGAACCTGTTCTCTGCAGCTGATAATGGTATATAATTAGCTTAATTTCATGATTTGTATGGAGTGTAAAAGGGGAAATGATTATGAACAGATGTGACTAAATGAAATTAATCTGATTAAGTTCATTAAGAAATAGTTGTGAAAAAGTTGATTTTAAATGAAAAGTGACAATACCACAGAGTTTACAAAGAAACTATTACTGGACTATGACAAGCAAGGTATTTTTAAGACAGAACACTATCCATAGTAAGGTGGACTTTTGGGAACACCCACGAGTGTAACCATGGAGAAACGATCCATTTAAAATTCAGTTTAAAATGTACTGAAAAGAAAATGTGAATCAACAGTATTTTGTTTTTAAAACAGGAACAAGGGGAAAAAATACAGAAGAAGGCAGATGGCTTTTAAAAATAGGTGGCAGGGCGCCTGGGTGGCTCAGTTGGTTAAGCGACTGCCTTCGGCTCAGGTCATGATCCTGGAGTCCCGGGATCAAGTCCCACATCGGGCTCCCTGCTCGGCAGGGAGCCTGCTTCTCCCTCTGACCCTCCCCCCTCTCATGCTCTCTCTATCTCATTCTCTCTCTCAAATAAATAAATAAAATCTTTAAAAAAAAAATAAAATAAAATAAAAAATAAAAATAGGTGGCAAATAGTTTTTTGAATATGATCCTAGATTCACTCAAGTCTTCATGATTCTTAGAAAAATTAATTCTGGTTTTTAAGAGGGTCATCACAACTGCCATAAAGTTTTTCCCTTTACAGAAAGAGATTTCTGATTTCCAAAATCTCTTAGTACAAGTATTTTTTAAAAGCAAACTAGGACAAAAACAAAGCTTCAACTGAAAATGACTTTACGAGAAACAGCCATACTTCAAATTACGAGTGAGTGAAGTTTAAAGCATTTGGAAAAGCAATGCCACCAGTTTATTTCAATTGAGGATTTAATAAAAATTAATAAAAATTAATTTAAAAAAAGGCACATTTCAAAGCACATAAATATTAGTACTTTTACTGAGAATTATATTAACATTTCCTAGAACAGGTATAGGTACAAGAAAAGAAAGGGAGTCACTTGAAACTAATTACCTTTCATCTTGATTCCAACTGAAACAATGTTATTATACAAAAATGAGGTTATTTTATTTTTTTTTTTTAGATTTTTTTTTAAAGATTTTATTTATTTATTTGAGAGAGAGAGTGAGAGAGAGAGAGAGCACAAGAGGGGGGAGCGGGAGAGGGAGAAGCAGGCTCCCCGCTGAGCAGGGAGCCCGATGCGGGACTCGATCCCGGGACTCCAGGATCATGACCTGAGCCGAAGGCAGTCGCTTAACCAACTGAGCCACCCAGGCGCCCTAGGTTATTTTATTTTTGATGTGATACACAACCTTGTTCTTAGCAGGGAAATCAAATAGCTAAAGATTAAGAACTTGAGCTCTGAAGTCAGTCAGACCAATTAGAATTGCAGTGTTATGTGACATTGGGGAAGGTATCTCGACTCTATGAGCCTAAGTTTCATCATACCTCCCAAAAAAGAATCTCCCAGGGTTTTCTTAAGAATAATATAAAAACCTAAAGTAAACTGAATGAAAAAAGCACTTAGAAATGTAAAATATAATAAGCTTCTAATAAATGCTAGCATATTATTTTAAACCATTCAAAGCTTTTCAAAGATGGACAGACTTGTCCAAAAGTTATTTTTTTTTAAGTTTTTTTGGGGGCGCCTAGGTGGTTCAGTCGTTAAGCAACTGCCTTCAGCTCAGGTCATGATCTCAGGGTCCTGGGGTCAAGCCCCGCATCGGGCTCCCTGCTCCGACGGAAGTCTGCTTCTCCCTCTCCCACTCCCCCTGCTTGTGTTCCCTCTCTTGCTGTGTCTCTCTGTCAAATAAATAATTTTTTCATTTCCTTTCATTACCAAATGCAACATTTATAAAAGTAGACACATGTATTTAAATGAGAATTTAGGTATATTATCAAGGTAGTCAAACTCACTCTGAGCCCCGAGGTTCTAGCACATTTCAGCAAACTCTCTTAACTTTAAAAAGTCTATGGTCTTTAAAACAGTATGTACCTATTTATCTGGAATATCTATGCGTTTGTAAGTAAGCCAAAATGAATGATCAATTTATTTTATTCCTACCAAGAGGAATGAACAGACTAAGAAAAAAATGCCTAGGTAGCTATTATTTTCTTCTTTTTTCCTATCAATAGACTATTTATAATTTAAAACAATAAATTTGGGGTCTTTTTTTTATCCCTAAGAACTTACTGCTTTCCTCTAAAGATTCTCAAGAAAGGCAGATAACATTTGCAGGTATGCCTCCTGCCCTCTGAAGGTTTCTCCTATTTTCTTCCCAAATAGGTGGTTTCAAAATAATGCCATGTGAAAGTGTGAAAAGCTTCAGGGATCTTTAAAGATGTAAAAGACCTAAGTTGTAAGACATGACTGTTTTAACAGTTTACAATATTGAATTCATGAAAACTGTCTAATTACTTACAAACTAGGGAGGATGAATAAATGTCACAGCTGAATAAAAATGACAAATGACTTGCAAATCCACCTTTACTAATGCTTAAACAGTATTAAATACATTTGGAATCAGGCAGAGAATGAGAACCAGTGTCTTGTGAACTTGCTAAGAGATAAAATTGTAAAGACTGAGGTATGTAAAGCTTTCTTAAGGAAGATAATCCTCCCTTAATATTATTAGCTCCACATGCTAGCTTTTGGAGATAATCAATTACTTTAGGTCATGAAGACAGGATACCGTTCATAGTATAAAAAGAACTAAACCCCAGTCCACTAAGTAGGTGTATGTAAGTTAAATGGGTTGCCATCATCAACTTAAGAAATAACTAGTAATAAGCACAACTTTAAAATGAAGACGTTTTTCCAAAGGAATAAAAAAATAGCATTTCAGTACCTTGTCTTCCCTCATCATTGGTAAATAAGCCAGCATCAGTGCTGCTGAGACTGCTGGAATCACTGTAATAAGGGAAAAGGAAAAAAAAAAACAACAAAAAAAACAGATCAAAAGAACAATTGATCTCTCAGTCGTAAAATTTTAAAGAGACATGGCAGCTCAGAGATGAAACTTAAGCCTGACAAAGATCTGAAAGAAAAGATGATTTTTTTTTAATCAAACTGCAAATATAACTACAGAGCATATTATTTTTGGCACATAAAACCACAGGAATCTAATGGGACCCTGACAGTAAGCCAGATGTGACTGCAACGAGGTGCTGACACAATTGATGTATTTTATTATCTGCTTTCATCAAATGCTCACTGCTCCTTTCTTTTTTTTTTTTTTAAATATTTTTTTATTTATTTATTTGACAGAGAGAGACACAGTGAGAGAGGGAACACAAGCAGGGGGAGTGGGAGAGGGAGAAGCGGGCTTCCCGCAGAGCAGGGAGCCCGACGCGCGGGGCTCGATCCCAGGACCCTGGGATCATGACCCGAGCCGAAGGCAGACGCTTAAGGACTGAGCCACCCAGGTGCCCCACTCACTGCTCCTTTCTTACGCCGTGCAATTCAGCCTGAGCCCGGAACACCACTGCTCAATAAAATGGGGAAAGTCTCAATCAAAAGCAGTCTAAGCCTTTCTTCAGCATATGAAATACAAGGGCCCGAGATGAAATTACTTTTCATGACCACATTTGCAAATATTCCAGAAAAGACATTACTTAAGAATGCACAACAACTCTATTACCTGGCAAGGAAGAAAAAAGTTTACAATGGTAACAATCCATTAAATCAAAGTTAAAATCTCTCTGAGCAAAAACAGCAAAATACGGAATATTGCCAATAATATTAAGGAGAGTATATGTAAAAATAACAGGTTCTCCTACTTCCATAGAAGTTCGAGTGTGATACAAAGTCCTATTTCACATACAAATTAAAACAAATAGGAGATATTCGACTGACATGAACTGTCACTATTAGTTCTAATAGAAGCCATGCTTATATGAAAATCTAGTTAGTTAAAAAAACCACAAAAAAGCAGATCATGTAGTAAAGGCTTGGCCTCTAAAGAAAATTGATAATGTTCTTTAAAAATTCTCATATACTCTTCTTCCTGTAATTCTTAATTTTAACCAATCAGGAAGTTGCCCAAGGAGAATTTTATAATACTTTTCTCGTTAACATGTACAACCCTGTAACCTGACTTACTAAACAAAACTAATCTGTTTAAAAAAATTAATCTGTGGGGAGCCTGGGTGGCTCAGTCGTTAAGCATCTGCTTTCAGCTCAGGTCATGATCCCAGGGTCCTGGAATCGAGCCCCACATCGGGCTCCCTGCTTCACGGGAGGCCTGCTTCTCCCTCTCCTCCTTGCTTATGTTCCCTCTCTCACTGTCTCTATCAAATAAATAGACAAATAAAATCTTCAAAAAAATTAATCCGTTTTAAAAATATTTAAATTGAGAGCTTAGGATTAAAATTATAGATGAGATCTAAATCCCTATGTTTTCTTTTTTTTTTTAATTTTTTTGTTAACATATAATGTATTATTTGTTTCAGGGGCACAGGTCTGTGATTCATCAGTCTTACACAATTCAGTGCTCACCATAGTACATACTAAATCCCTATGTTTTCTGAATATAGAATATCATTTCAATTATTTGATTTTTAAAAAATAAAAAAGTATAAGGATTTATTAAATGTACATTTCCCCTAGGAACTCTACGTTAGTACATTTTTCTTTAACTTTCTTCAGGTTAGGAGAATATATAAAGCTCCCTATACTGCACAAGTGTTAATTAAAGAATACTTTCTTAGACAGTCACATCCATAATTTCTTATTTACAAATGCACATGCTCTCCTATGCACAGTGATGTCTGAGTATTAAAAGCACTTTGGAAACTTCATCATTTTGCTATTCAGCTGTCCAAACTACTGTTGATTTTTATTTTTTTTCTCTTCTGTGATTGCGTAGTGCTTTCTTGTTTGCCTGTATCAACACAACCCTAACACAGGGCCTTATCCTACACACCTTGAGTCACAATTCTTGTTCTGAAATCCTTGAGGCAACATGTATTTAAAGTTCACAATTTTTCAAATTTTGGAAAGATATGTTCTAAAATGCCTAATAGGGGTCTGGGGTAGAACTCCAGCATCAAACCTATTAATATATTTTTTCAAATAAATGAATGAATATCCACATTAAATCCAGGTCAAGCTAGGTCTGGCCACAAAAGAGTTAGTTTTTCACAGCTTTCAGAATTCAGATTTATAGATAAAGGACTGTGAGATGTGAAACTATGTGCTCTTTTTCTGGGGGAGGGTACAATGGTTTTCTAATTTCTGAGTTCAGATTTACCTCTTTTAATATTCTACATACAACCAGGCTCATTGTTTACAAATATAACTTGCTGACTAAAAATATGATATCTTGGAGGGGATCCTGGAACAGAAAAAGGACATTAAAGAAAAACAAGGAAATTCTAATAAGGTACTGACTTTTGTTAATAATGCATCAACATTGGCTTATTAATTCTGACAAGTGTATCAGAATAATGTATGACATTAACAGCAGGGGAAACTGGGTACGGGATATATTGGAACAGGATATACAGAAAATCTCTGCACTATCTTTGCAACTTTTCTATAAATCCAAAAGTATTCTAAAAGGAAAAGTTTATAAAACATGCATGTATCTATGCATATATATATAAATTAAATAAAATAATAAAATGTTTTCTATTAAAAATCTAAAATTACTTCCCCATACTTGTTGGATTAAATGTGGATTTCAAGGCTCTGTATGGATGAGCCCTACCTAAATTCTTCCCATCTCCATCTCTGGTCCTTTTATTTATGTTCTTTTTCCAACTCGTATCCCAATCTTCTCTCTCTTCTCTTTTTTTCTGAAGATTTTATTTAAATTCAAGTTAGTTAACATATAGTGTATTTTTAGCTTTAGGGTTAGAATTTAGTAATTCATCAGTTGCATATAACACCCAGTGCTCATTACACTGAGTGCCCTCCTTAATGACCATCACCCAATTATCCCCCACCCTACTTCTTCTCCAGCAACCCTGTTTGTTTCCTATATTTAAGAGTCTCTTACGGTCTGCTTCCCTCTCTGTCTTTATCTTATTTACTCTTCTTAAAGATAGAAGGAAATCAGACTCCCCCCTAAGAGCAGCTTAGTCCCTAACGATCCTTGTCTTCATTTGGGATCTTTTTACACGTGTTTTAAACAATATGTTTCCTTATTTATATTTCACCTCATTGACATCTAGCTAGTTGCTCCAAGTACATCACGTAGTTGTTAGCATGTTCAATAAATCAGAACAAGAACTTCTAATGAAGCAAGGTTTTTCATTTTCAGCATCTGACAGCCATTATGGCTTATCTCCAAGGACACCTCTTCCCATTTTTTTTTAGCATGATATATTCCACAAATGGCTGTCAAATTAATGTTTGTACAGCAATCCCAATCCTCTGCCCCAATCTGTTCATTTCCTGTATTTTTTATTCTTGAAACCAACACATCATCTGAGAATCTTCTTTCTCATTCATCCTCCCAAATATAGTCAACCTTCCATTGATTGCAACTCTTAAAATTGCTCTATTTCTTTTCCCTCTACTATCACTGCCATAATTTACCCCTCACCTAAGGATGGATTCGAGATCAGTGAAAACTAAATAAAACACTGTTATTGAGATCATGTTCCTTGAGAACATGTAAATCTAATTGAGTTTCTTCATAATTAAAAATTCTTCACTGGCTTCCCATTACTTACATGATGAAATCCAAACTGCCATAGCACACAAGGCCTTCATGACATGCTTACTGCTGTGGCCTCAACCACCACTTTGTTCTAGAAATAATCAATTACATGTACTTTCCCAGATACATCACTTTGCTTCACGATCCAAGCCTTTGCACAAGCTGTTCCCTCTATCCAGGATTGCCATTTCCCTCCCTGTCCAATATCTGAACAACACTCAGTGCTTGCTTACACCTCAGCTCCTTCAGGAAGTCCTCCTTCACCAGTATTTTCTATGCAGCACACTTCATTTTCATTGTTTGCTTATCTGCTATTCCAAACTACGGGGCTGTAGGCAACAGGATCTGTCTTATTTAGTAATCTTCCCACAGACGGAATATGCATCTAGCTCTTAGGTGACAATAAAAATAGTTACATAGCTAAGTTTAAAATAAAAGAAAGGGCACCTAGGTGGTGCAGTCAGTTAAGTGTGCGACTCTTGGTTTTGGTTCAGGTCACGACCTTGGGGTTGTGAGACTGAGCCCCTGAGTCAGGCTCTACACTCAGCACAAAGCTGGCTTGAGATTCTCCCTCTCCTTCTGTCATACCCCCGCCCCCCAACTGTGCTCTCTCTAAAATAAATAAACCTAAAAAAAAAGACGAATAAAATAAAATAAGTATTTAAAAAAGTTATTCTGGAGTGAAAACATCCTCTTTGAAAATTTGTACCTGGGCTGTTGACTGCTGGGTAGCCTGATCATACCTAATAGATACTCAAATATTTTTTACAATGAAGAAAAATGAAGAGAGTTTCATCTCATTTTTCTTCCAGGGTAGGTATCTGTCGATAAAAGGCAGACATCAATGAAAGAGGGGCTTGGAGGATCAATCCAAAAAGCAAGTAATCTGTAAATAATCCAGAAATGGACACTTATCTCCACTGCCACACACCCTCCCTTCCCAGCAACTGAGCAAATTAATCACTTACAAGTCAGGCTAAGTGGTCCTCAGTCACAGTGGCCCGACACTACCATAGAAATAATTTTCATTCTGGTATAAAAATGTCAGCTTTTTTGGAAGAAAAGCAGATACCATAAACTGTTCAAAGTCTTCCTTAAACATTTTTTTTTTTGGAGCAATTTTTACTTCTTCAGAAAAATTACATAAATAGCAAACCACCTCTTATAAAGGGCCCATCCTATAAACTTTTACCAGGTCCGATTCATGTTTGTAATCATATTTATAAGCAAATATATATATATATAGATATATAAATATTAAATATATATATTAAATCCATAGTTCACAATCTACATGATTAAAATGATGCCAATCTTGCAAATTAAAATAAAATATTCTTTCCCAGTAAGGAATTTTTTTTTTTCTGGATCATAGTTCTGTGTTTGGTTTTAAGAAGATGCCTAAAAGGATGAACAGTGTCAATACTTTCTCATTTACTGCAGTAGCATTAGTTCTGTGTAAAAGAAAAATGATCACTTACCTTTTGACGCTGTCAAAATAGTACTTAACAATTATTGTGCTATACCTGCTTTCTAGAATAAATAGATTAGACTAGCTGCCAGAGGATCGTTGCTTTTCTCATTTGTCTAATGACAAGAATTAGGTTTTACAATTCATAAATGATCAGAATTCCCAGCAATCTATAGACTTCTTAAAATATCAAGCCATACACATTGAAGTGGTATCAACTTTTGATTCTCAAGAATCAAAATAAACTGATAAATTGTGACACTAAAAAGCACCAAAGGCTAAATAAAGCTCTATAATTAAACAAATAAATAATTATAAATCCAATTCTAAGAATTACAAATGTGCTGTTATTCAAAAGCACATTCGTTCCCATTGAAAAACCATTTCCTTTTCTCTTTATAGCTGAAAATTAAAATCTTTATAACACAACCAAAAGACTTCGTGTAAATCAAATAAGCAATTTTGTTTTGTGCTAACCATCGTAAATTATAAGGAAATATAACCATGGTTAAACAGTAATATCACTATTATTATATTTTATATTATAATAATAATTTTAAAATAGAATTAAAATACAAAACACATTCAAGCACAAACAATGGAGACACATATTTTTATACTTAGAGAATATAAAAGTCACCTTTCACTCATGAGTTCATCTGAAACTTTTTGCTCTTCATAGTCCATTTTGTCCTTATTGGTCTGGCTTATTTCCTCACTTTCTAAAACTACTCCTTCATCTTGGATTTTTGGCCCTTGTCTAATTATTTTCAATTTCCTTTTTTTGACTTTGTTCTTGGTAAACTCTTGATATTGGTAAGCTCTGTCATTGTCCATGTCCTGATCTCTACAACCTTCAAGGGGCTGGGCCATGGTCCGTTTGTTAGAGATGTCCTGTGGGAGGTCCACTGCCATGCGTTTTACCTTTCTCCTTCTGCGCAGAGTTCTGTTCCCAAGGTTGTCCACAGTAAAATCCGATTCGTGCCATAGAGGTCTTTTTCCCCGTACGTTATTGTTTAAGTTTGATGATGGCCTGCGCTTAGCCACTAACATTTGGTCATCAGAGTCACTATGATCTTTTTTATTATTATTGTGATTCTCTCTGTAGTCCTTGCTTGGTTCTTCTAAACTAGAATCAGTGCCTTCACTTAAGCAGTGGCCAGGCTCCCATGGGTGATGAACATTATACGACCTTCGTTTTCTCCCTCTCCGTTTCCTTGCCTGGCGTTTCAGAGGACAAGACATGCTTCGAGAATGATCACCAGTTTCGGCAAATCCACCTCGAGCTTGCTCTGAGCTCTCCTCCAATGCGGAGACAAGATCATGAACCAGTTCTTCCATGGTTCGACTGAAATGCCTACATTTTTAAAGAAAGAAAAAAAATTAAAGAAATCAGTATTAACCTAGTTTATTACAGCAGACAATTCACTCTAAGTCTAAAATTAATAGTTATTATAAAGAAATGTTTAAAAGCGATTTTTCTATCCAAGATATCAGTTTTAAATATTCTGACTCATTTTTAAGCTCCTTCTTTTTGTATAAGTTCTTTCATTAAACATAGGAATTACTTCAAGATACAGTAAGCATAATATCAGCAATGAAATATCCCAGTAATTTCATTTTTCCTGTGTAATTATGTAAGTTATTTTTGCTAAATCATTGTTCATTAGTCTATTCCTGCCCTTTCCCTAGTTTTCCTAGAACAGATACAGAACTTTCTCAATCCTTCTTCCAACTACCCCCTCCCCGCCAACGATTTCTAAATGAAGAAGGAAGCTGTACAATTCTCTACTCACCACATGGTCTACCCAGTCACTACCATGATATATGAGGGAGATGGAAAGATTGACAGGTACTTTCAAAATTTGTTGTAATATATGTAAAAAAAAGAGTTTAACCAGATACTAGACATATATTTAGGCCACACTAATCTCATAACTCAGTCAAGCAGAAAGTATGTTCTTATTCAAACTGGAGCCTCGCTGGTCTAAAATGGCCCATCATTTTTCTTATAATTCATTCTGAGACAATCTCTTGGCGCTTTTTTTTTGTAAAAAGAGGGGTGCCTGGGTGGCTCAGTCGTTAAGCGGCTGCCTTCGGCTCAGGTCATGATCCCAAGGTCCTGGGATCCAGCCCCACATTGGGCTCCCTGCTCAGTCGGAAGCCTGCTTCTCCCTCTCCCACTCCCCCTGCTTGTGTTCCCTCTCTCGCTGTGTTTCTCTCTGTCAAATAAACAAATTAAAAAAAAAAAAAGAAACAAAAACCATTGAACTACGTATGTTACCAGTGAAAAAATTATCTACTTGTCAGTTAGGATAAAAAGCATTCTTTAGGAAAATTATACTGACCCTTTCTAAACACAACTCCCCAAAATTCTAAATCAGTTGGTGATGGGGCACCCAAAATTGTTTTTAATTTTTAAACATTATAGGTAATTCAAATATGTATCTTTCTTCTAAAGATCATGAACAATCATTTCTGAGTTCTAGAAGCACCTAGGGATCAAAATATTCTCAACTACAGAGGTCTATATAATTTCCAAGTCTACAGAAGGTGTAGACACTTTTCTGTAAAGGGACAAATAGTAAACATTTTAGGCTTTGCAGTGCATTAGGTCTCTGTCATAACCATTCAACTTCAGCCACTGTAAGGTGAAAATAGCCCTAGGCGAGACATAAATGAATAGGTATGGCTATGTTCTAATAAAATTTTATTTACAAAACGAAGTGATGGCTGGCCATAGTTTGCTGACCCCTGGTTTATATAGTCTGTACCGTCTATAATTTTAGGCATTTGCAAGTTCCCTATAACAAATTTAAACTTTGTCTTTTCATTTTAACAACCTGAGAACAAACACACATTGTAATTCAACTGGATTTACTACTTATAAGGTGATGTACACATACAGCTTCTAATACAAGTACTTACTATGTGCTATGCCCATTTTTAAGTGTTTTACATGCATTAGCTCATTTCATTCTCACATAATAACCCTATAAGGTGGTATATGAGATACACAGAAACAGAGACGTTAAGGGCAATTTGCCCAAAGTGACACACCTAGGAAATGGTAGAAACAGGTTTCAAACTCCAGCAATCTGGTTCTGGAGCCTGAATGCTCAACGAAGTACAGCCAAGAACAGAATTCTAGTACTACACAATTCCAGTATCCAGTTCTCATTTTTGTTTATGAGTGTTGTAGCAGCAGGTGGTACTATTTTAATTGTTCAGACAGATTTAATATACATCTATGTAAAGTCAAATGACTCACAGTTAGGCATTATATTCTTTTGAACAGAAAATAGGAATGGAAGACCTGAATCAACACAAGGCACAGGGCAGTAAAAGTGGTGGAGGTGCGCTGAATCTGAAGAACCAATGCTGTAGCCATCAGTAAAATGTACACTGTAAGCAATTAACTAAATGGAGACAGTGTCTCATTTAATGTGGGTTTGTATTTTCCAGATCTCCTTCGGCATTCTGAATGAATAAAACCTATATGGACACACATTTTAAAAAAAAATGTGGCGATTCGAATATATATTTTAAACAAACTCTAGAGAACCACTAAAAGGGTCCTATATGTTACTCAGGTTTCAGATCTTTGCATTTGATTATAAGAAATATGCGTCTAATAGGAATTAGCATTAAGCCAAAAAAAGGGCTACAGTTCTGACTACGCTGATCCAAATGGGTCTTTTCTCCATTACCTCTATGTTAATAATCACCCTTTTGTTTTCCTTTTATTACAACAAATATTTTGTTCATTTCCTTTAATACTATTTCTTTGGAAGAAATGTAGTCCGAAAGACCTATTATCTCTGAATATAATACTGCACCTTTAATAAAATTCACTGGAAGCCAATTTAACATGTATTATAATAAAGATCCTTTGTCTAAAAGAAGACTCAGTATCACCCGGTTCTCAAGTAACTTACTTTTTGAAGACTTAGTTTTCTTATCAATGGGTGAATGACTAGGTCTAAATATTAATGTGAAATTAACTCAATGCATGATTATAATCTCCAACTAAAATTGCAGGTTACTTCGGAAGTTATAATCTAGTACTTTATATTAGAAAAGAAAATGTGGTGGTCCTAACATTAGATAAGGGTTAGCAATCAGATTCAATCCATTGAAATTTATCTTCAATTAATTTCATTTAAAAAATATTGCTGTAACAAACATAGCTTAGGAAAATATAACTCATGGTATTACTAACAATGTATGCCAAACTTTTTATTTTATTTTACTTTATTTATTTATGTGACAGAGATAGACACAGCGAGAGAGGGAACACAAGCAGGGGGAGTGGGAGAGGGAGAAGTAGGCTTCCCGTGGAGCAGGGCGCTGGATGCGGGGCTCGATCCCAGGACCCAGGGATCATGACCTGAGCTGAAGGCAGACGCTTAACGACTGAGCCACCCAGGTGCCCCTGTAAGCAAAACTTCTTTATAACATCATTAAAATTGTCACCTTACTTGATTTTTACTTTTTTTTTTGGAGAAAATAAAATACCTTAAAAAACTTTTAACCAGAAGAACCCAATTTATTCCATGATGTTACTCAAATAGGAATCAGGTATGACTATCAAATAAAACAATTACTTTAAAAAGACTTCTTGGGGCGCCTGGGTGGTTTAGTTGGTTAAGCGTCTGACTCTTGATTTTGGCTCAGGTCATGATCTCACAATCAGAGTTGTGAGATACAGCCCCATGTCTGGCTCCATGCTGGGTGTGGAGCCTGTTTGAGATATTCTCTCTCCCCCCGCCCCCAACTCTCTCTCAAAAAAAAGAAAGAAAAAGACTTCTTAAAAACCCCATAAAAACACACACAAAAAATACATTTAACATACGTGCCATTCAGAGTTCAAACCACTTTTTTCCCCTTCAGTTTCAACTAACCAGACTCCTGCAAGCCAAAACCCCTGTTAATGAGCCAATAATATTAGAGTCAGTCAGTCAAGCTGCTTCACTTATATCTCTCAGGGAAAACTGGCATCAACTGGCCTCACAGAAATAAAGTCATTATAGGAGACCATCACATGATCAATAGCTCATTTATTTCCTTGGCAGTAACACTGAAAATCATTGTATGGAAACACTTTATCTTCAAGATATTTTCTTAAATAAGGTCTTTCCTATTTAAGAGGAAACCTGGAAATATATAACTTTCTTGTATAAAAACCTGTGTTTATTAAGCATTCATACTTGTAAAGTTTATAGTAAAATTAAGTGAATTACCACTTAGTTAATTTGAATAATAGTCACATTTATAAAACAATTTCTCTTCATTTGGAATTCAATGGAAATGATATCTTTTGAGAATAGTTTGCATTGGGTATAATATCTAAGACAGCCGTTAACTATCGGCTTTCTTAAAATACTCAAAATGAATAGAATTATAGTCCCACTATCTATATAAAGTTGGATTCTGTAAAAGGAAATGACCTGAGTAGACAGGCATTTTGGTTTTGTGTAGGCGGTAGTACATTACGTAAAGTTTCTGGTTCAAGAAAGAAGACTCAGGAAGCTGCCTTAGTCCAAACTTACTGTTCATATGTTCACAAAGGACTGGCAGTTGACTGACAAACCAAGGACTCTCAAATAGCAGTCAACAATGTATAAGCAGGCATGGTAGGAGATGAAGCCCAAGAAAGCCAAAACTGATCCCCCCCAATAACTAACAGCTAACTACTCTATCAACAACTATTACTTTTTGAAGACTCTCTTAGCAATAACTACTATTCCTAAGAGGATAAAATATAGCAACTACAGAAAAATTAGGGAACAATTTCCTTGCCTGGACAATGACAAAAATAATTACATAATAAGACGACAGATATGTGTGTCTACTGAAGAAACCCAACAAGTTCATTAAAAACAAAAATATTTCAGATATAACAAAAAAGGTAATTGACTACAACTGTCAAATATCCAGATAAGGAAAAAGAAATCAAATATTCTTTAACACCTAGTACATGGTAAAATTCTCATCTTCATCTCTGTAAAACACAGATTATTTCTTCTACAAAGTTAAGTAACTCTAGCAGTGGAGTGCTAAAACGAAGTTAAATGTTGCTAAATACCGTTGCTTAACTGGCTTTTAAAAATTTAAGGAAATAGTCATTTATGTGTTAGTTTCTATATAATTAAAAACTCAATGTGTACAAAAACAATGTATGAGGAGTACCTAGTCAAGAGCTATGCTGATGAATGTATGCTATGACTGATCACAAGCTTAAGAAAATAGTTTCAGAATTACATGTCTCGATATTCATGTTACCTTTTACTTAAGAAAGGAAAGGTTCTTTGGTCATAAAAGTACAAATTAAAATTAACATAATAGTATAGATCAAGACAATGGGTGACTAAACATGCAAACAGTGAGCCTTAAAGATGCCACATCAAGGGCTAAATTTCATGACTAATTCAACAAAATATTATCTGCGAGAATTATTTTAAGTTTGATTAAAATTTCTGCTGCTCATGACAATTTATAAATTTCCTTCTTTAGTGGTAATATATTTGTCAAAGTAAGTCTTTATCTCAGCCTAGTAACCTATTGAATGATTAACAGAATTTAAATCCTTTTATATATCTTGGGGAAGGCCATCTTGGGAAAAACGGAATAACCCTAACATTAAATGTTAACATTTAAGCTAGTTTAGAAATTCCTTGACCTACCTATTTAAACCATTAATCAGAATTAACTTTTTCTCTTTTTGAAAGAGGTAGCAGGGAGGTAGGGGAACATATCTTATTATGAAACATGTAAATAATTGTAACTTTACATTAACACTAGCCAATGCATATGGAACAGAATTCTCTAGGTGGGCGAAAAGGCTGGGAGGAACCTGTAGAGAACAGGAGCTTTAAAGTCAAATCTCTGAATCTGGAAGCTAAATTTGACTATTAGGCAGAGAACCTTGAACAAATTACTTATCTTCTGATTTTGTTTATTCATCATAAAAGTGCTATAATTTCTACCTTGAAGGGATTCTGTGGGATGAGAGTGGATACTTACATGTGAGAGCAGTTATTTCATCTTTCAACAACCTCTATACCAAATAAAGTGGTCACTGAAATACCAAATCATTTTGCTTTTAAGGTAGAACCACACTACCTGAATATTATATATTCAATAAATATTGAATAGTTACCATGTATGATCAATGAATATGATACATACCACACTGAGTCCTGACGATATAATAATAAAAGCACAGACCTTATCCTTTCTGTGTTCTTGAACCACTGTGAATCACGGGGAGAAGGGGAATAACAGACATTTGCAAAAATCTTGCATGCAATTTCAAGAAATTTGTGCACGCCTCAAAGATTTTCAAGGATCTTAAAAAAAACAACTAAAAAACAAAAAATTAATGCTGTGTATCTGAGTTAGTCCTATACAGATATACAAATATAAAAAAAAAATAAATTATAGAAAATCATCCTTCCAAGTGAACAGTCTCAGGTTCTCTACCAAAGAGAAAAAGCTCATTTCCTATAATGGGCCCCAAAGCTCCCCTAACTTGCACTCAACTGGAGGTGCTAATGGCAATTGCTATTTTGTTACCACAGGAACACCCAGAAAGCCTTCTTTCCTCCTTAACGAGCCATCTGGGGGAAAAAAAAAATCATACATGGCTTTAGAAAAAAGTATTAATTCTACTTTCCAGATAGTCATTTAATAAGGCAAGCTCATTTATTCTTTAAATTTGAAAAACATTCTTCTGATTTCAACTTAATTTAACGACTTCAAGAGTCATTCAAAACTTCTTACACTCTAATCACTTTCCAAATGTAAACTACCGAATAAGAAGCTGCCTAAATGAAATAAAGACGAAGTCTAAAACAAACAAATAATTTAGCGTCTAAAAAATAATTCATTCCAATTCATGTCAACATGCATATATTAGAGCACATCTAGGCAAGTTTCTAATATGTATCAGATGAGTCTCATTCATTGATCATACATGGTAACTATGCAATATTTATTGAATATATAATATATTCTGAATTTCTAGAATAAGAATGAAGACAACTTAATATTTATTACAAGTATCTAGCATAATGCTTGACACAGAACAGATGTTAAAAAAAGATCTGTTGGATGAACAGACCAATGAATGATTAAATGAATGAATGAATAACAGGAAAAAGTATGACTTCACTAAAAATTTAGACAATCCAGATTTCAAATTTTCTGCCACATTAACAAGGCAGACACTCTTAATTTTTTAGCTAAGTAAATGTGGTGGTAAAGGATAAATCATCAAAGATGGTTTAAAAGTTTCCAGCTTGACATTCATAAAAATGCTAAGAAGCTATACTAATATTAATGAGTTCCTTGGCCAAAATCACACTGGCCATTGCTTTGATTCCTCATTGTTGAAACAGAAACCTGACTCAAACATACCTGATAGTATTGCATTCACCTCAAGATAAAATGACAAAAAAAAAAAAAGAAAATAGGCATTTATTTTAAAAAATGCACATTTTCCACTATGCAGTTTTTCAGACCTAAAGATCCAAATAATAACTAAATAGGAATGAAACTACAGAAAAAAGAAAAAAAGACCTAGAATTAATATAGTTTATTCTTAAGGTTTTTTTGTTTTTTTTTTTAAGCAAACCACACAAATTTAAATATATAGTTTAGTTCATATTATCAATAATAATTCAGTATTTTCATCAAGGACTTAATTGTAAAATTTGTTTAGTTCAACCTTTAGAATCTCAAAAACAAACCAGAAATTGACTTTAAATATAAGTCACTAATAAAGTAAAAAGTAGTAAAAGTGTATCTAAATTATAAGTATGATCTATCCATTAAATTAATCAAATTTTAAAAGGCAGGTTTACAATTTACCAAAATACTTATGCTTTTTGGCCCTTAATTTCAAAATTGTATATGAATAATGAGGCAGGAAAAGGAGACAGACACTCTCAGCTATGTTTTGTAAAAATGTAATATAAACCACTTACAGGAACAACTTGCACAAAAAATATATTCATTTCCTGACATACACAAAAATCATAGGATTTTTATTATTTAATTGTATAAAACTTGTAATTAGGAATAAATTACAAAATATCAGTTCTACTTTCAACAAATTGTTAAAGAGAGATAAATCATCTATTATTTACCCATTTGGTGCCTAAAAACTGAAAATCTAACCTTGACATTGGAGAAAAAGTTGAAGTCAAGATGGGACGTCAGTCTAACAGGAATTCTAGGTGAGTTAAAAAATCAGCATATTCTTTCCAGTTTAGATATTCCTGAAATAGCGTACCGTAGTCAGACAAATAGGATGTATACCAGGATGGTTAAGAATTGTTTTTAGATATACCAGGATCACGATGCAAATATGGTATTTGGGCTAGTTATTTAAACTATATTTGTTCCTGTTTCACCATTTCTAAAATGCAAAAAAAACGATAGCACCCATCTCAAAAGGTTTACAGGAGATATATGTCCATAAAACCTGGCACTAAGTAATGACTCAGCAGTAGCATCCCTGGTGGCACTGAGACTTCGTAACTGGGATAAAACATAATACACTCATAGTATGGTAAATGTCTGATCAATGAAGGAAAAGAATTTCATTCAGAAGCACTGATTAAGCGCTAGGCACTATGTTATACTCTGATGCCATGAGAATGAATGAATTCTATGCTGATAACTGAAAATAAGATAAGCACTTTAAGAGAATTGAAGGACGGTTTCTCTGTATCATAAGGAGTTACCTAACTATAATTTGGGTAGAAGGTGAAAGGGAGAGGAAGTCATACTTTTTAATTAAATAGTCATCTATCCTACACATCAGTATCACTACAGCAAGAGCAGACCAATCTATATAGCACATTTTGTCTCGCTCCCTTAACAAGGTATTGATTGAATGGCGAAACATTAAGAAAGGCACCTACTAGATTACTGAAGAGGGAATTCAGGGGTAATGGAAATGTCCTATATCTTGTTTTGTGTGGTGATTACACAATATATACAATCGTCAAAACTAAAAATACTAAACACGTAAGAAGGGTTTTATTTTATGCTAATGCCATAGGACACCATTAAAAAATATGGCTCATTTAAAAAAGTACTTCCTGCTTTCTCACTGGAAAATGTGAGATTTTAAAAGTATCACCAAATCTATCCCCATTATAAAAGGTTCTACAGAATGATCTAATCTCATTCAAAACATTTTAGGCAAGATATTCTTTTCACTTGTAGTGATAGGTGATGCAAAGAACATCTTTGAGATCACAGACTACTAGAATCCTTCAAGGTCTCATTCACTGCAGAATCTCAGAATGGACATACATTTTTTCAGCCATAGTTCACCTGTTTTTCAATGCTTCTTGTTTGACACTGTCAGTGGGAAATTTGCTTGTTTCACTGCTTGTCCTGTGTATGCCTGGAGGAAAAGGTCTTGGGGAAAAATAGGCCTGGCATCACAGAGTTTTCAAATAGAAATCCAAAACCCAGCTTCTAGCCCCAGAATGTGCATGGCAATTTTGGACAGCTCAGTTGTGCTCGTGATAATCTCCTGTCACAGCACTGTCATGAAGATAAAGCGCATTAATTTGTGAAAGCACTTTGAAAAGTCAAAGCAATTATTCCAAAGTGGCACTGGTAATGGGGTACTGCAGACACAGTCAAACCTCAAACAAATCCTGGCATTTATATGTTCTTAGGGAACACTCATACATATCTCATTTGAACTAGAATGGAACTTTCAAGGAGTAGAAACAGGTAGGTCACTCCCACTGCAAAAAAAAAAAAAAAAAAAAAGTGTGTGTGTGTGGGTGAAGAGGTCTCTTCCAGTACTAAACTTCCAGAACTCTAGAATTCTGGGATTTGATCTTCCAAGACACCTGGTATAATCTAGTAAATTAAAAAAGGGAAGTGAGGGAATAAGGCCTATGTTAACAGAAATTCTTTTGTCCCTAGCCTTGTCAACAATCAACGAAATGAATTGCTCTCGAACTAGAGAGAGACCTTTACTCCCAAAATATCGTAGAGTGTTAGGCAATCAGAAAGCATGTACTGTGTTCCTTCACAAATCTTTAGCACACACCTCAACGCCTTCCTCAAATCGCTTCCATCCCAGGCACGAGTGAGAGCAAGGCCTAAGTGTCTTCAGATCATCCATCACAACTCCCTCCCCCTCCATTCCAGGTCCAGCGGCCTCCGGCCCTCACACCCTTTCCTGATCTCCCACCCTCAGGGCCGCCAGCCTCACCAGCTGTTCCCGGCGGCTGGAGCTCCGATCGGTTGGCGCCCGGCGGCCCCGAACATTAACGACACCCAGGAGCCTGGCCTCGAGGCTCCGGCCCGAGAACAGACTCCAACTACCAGAGTACCAGCGACTTCCAAAAGCAGTTCAGCATTTTGAGCTGAGCTTCCGGAAGCAGACGGGAGGCGGAA
This sequence comes from Leptonychotes weddellii, assembly GCF_054177405.1. Taxonomy (NCBI): domain Eukaryota; kingdom Metazoa; phylum Chordata; class Mammalia; order Carnivora; family Phocidae; genus Leptonychotes; species Leptonychotes weddellii. The sequence goes on from NC_138374.1 coordinate 125,962,899, forward strand.
ACCGGATGCCGGGAGCAACCATTCCCTCTCCTCCCCCACCGCCCTCCTCGCCTGGAATCTCTTCCTTCTACTCACAGAAAAGAGAGAGGCAAATCCCAGGAACCTTTTCCTACATAAATTTCTTAATTTTTCTGCTAGTATTCTGCAAACTGAAACGGGGTGGAAAATAAAAGTGGAGTACACGAGAAGTTGAACCCCCGGGACCCGCATTATGGTTTAGCCCGGTTGCCGTGGAGACCGATAGTAACACCCGCCCTCGGGCAGACGCCGGGAGGCTATGGCCACGTTAGCTCGGCTGCAAGGTCGGTCGAAGTTCGTAGCTCAGCAGTACTACTTCAGGAATAGGTAAGGCGTCAACGAGGGAACAGCGCAGAGGGCTGTCTTCACCCCAGCCAGGTGTTCCTCAGCAGGAGTTTCCTATTAACAAAGTTCCTGAATCAGTAAATACCACCCACTTCTCCCCTTCGTTTGTCGGCCTGAAACTTAATCACAAGTTTAAAAAGTAGTGTTACCATGCTGGGGGATTATAGATGGGAGTGGGGGCGAGACATAGTTACCAGCTTGAGAGGATTTAAGAAACAGCCCACTATAGGGGCGCCTGGGTGGCTCAGTCGTTAAGCGTCTGCCTTCGGCTCAGGTCGTGATCCCAGGACCCTGGGATCGAGCCCCACATCGGGCTCCCTGCTCCACGGGAAGCCTGCTTCTCCCTCTCCTACTCCCCCTGCTTGTGTTCCCTCTCTCGCTATGTCTCTGTCAAATAAATAAATAAAATCTTAAAAAAAAACAAAAACAGCCCACTCTAGATAAAATTGTAGAATAAAGTGTTTTTCTTTGACATCATCACTCCACAGTTTGATGAAACCAATGTCCTCCCTGTTGAAGTTTTAATAGCCTGACTGGGATCACCCAGGCTCCCTAGCTGGGTGCGCTTAGTGTGTCTCCCACCTCCCTGGGGATTCGAGCCTCCATTATTGCACAAATATTGACTCAACTGTTCTAACGACTCATTTGTCTTCCCAAAGTGACAGTATCTAAACTATTCTGATAAGATAATCAGTATCAATATGTTAACTAATAGAAGAGGAATAAGGAAGATACTAGTAGCCTTATCCATCTGTCTACACCCAAACTTCTCCCTCGGGGAAGAGTTTTGTTTTGACCACGGCTTTCTGGAAGCGATGCCTCAGGGGATTTTCCAGTTTAAGAGAAACAGTAAAAGAGTCAATGAGATAATGGTAGACCATCCTGAGATGGCTGACCAAGGAAAAATATGTCGGTAAGACAGGATTTTGCTGAGCTGTTCTTAGTCTAACATTTATCTCCCCTACCACATTCTTAGAGCGCTGCGTATCTCTTACAGTACTTACTCCAATTCAATTTTACGTTCTGTTTGGAGATCTCTATCATGCCTCTGTAATGGGGAGTGCCTGTTTTTTGCTTATCATTTAGGTCTCCAGTGTCTATCATAGTTCCTCATTCATGATAGATGCACAGTAATTCTTTGTCTAATAATTCCACAGATGAGTCGTTGAATCAATCATTAGTCCTGGTTTAAGTAAACTACTAAAAATTGCTAAAGATAGAAATTACTTATTATGTCTATATTACTATGATTATAGATAAATACCTTACCCACTTACTGAGCATTCATTTAGAGGATGTGTCCTATGTTCATGATATGCCTATATGAAGAAGTAAGCTGCATTCCTCCTGATGTTCACAGCTAAATGTGGAATATAGGCATTTAAAAAGGAATTACGGTAGAGTAAGGATGAACAGGAAGTGAAACAACTAACATTTCTTGAGCACTGATAATATGCTGGGAATTGTACTAGGAACTTTTTCATATAATACTTCATTTGGTTATCACAGTGTTGCAAGTTAACTTATTAATCTCTATTTTTAGAGCTCAAAAACACTGTTCTAGAAAAAGGCTGGTGAAGTGCCATAGAAATGCAAATAGACATGATTTTTTTTCCTGTAGATTTCAGTGTCAACTTTTGTCCCCATCTCCTGGCTTTGGGCATAGGTACATTTTCCCCAAATTGGAGGTTACTTGGAGAAGAGACTAGAGCTATGAAAAGTCTGTGATGAGAATAGGCTGGCATTCCTTACATTTCATTTATTATTATTATTATTAATATTTTCAATATAAAGGAAAGTCTCTAAAGATCATGAAGGAATCAAAATTCCAAAGTTTGCCTAATTAAAACAACAAACAACAACAGGGTATTGATAAGTTTGGGGACAGAAACCATATAAAATATTAATATATGAAAAAAGTAAAAAAAGTGGTTTCTTTAAGAAATTATTGTCATTTCCCATGTGTTATTGGCTAGATCAGCTCTTTGTAAACTGTAGTGTACATTAGAATCACTTAAGGATGTTGTTAGGATATAGATTCTGATTCAGTGGGTCTCAGTTACGGTGAGAGAATCTACATTTCTCACAAGAGTTCCTGTGAGGCCCCATTTTGCAAAAAAAAAAAAGGGGAGGGGAGACTTTGTAGAAAAAGAACTACGTATGGGTCTATCATTTAATTCTTAAACATCCTTACAAATTATATATTTATTCCCTCTTTGCATGAGGGAAGGAAAATGAGATTTATACAGAGAAAATTCACAAGCCATTCAAAGTAATGTTAGTTTGATGGAAGGATATTAAGCCAAGAAACCAGAATAGATGGCTACTAGAGAGTTAGAATTAATGGTCTACACAGGTGTAAACTTTATTAAAAATGTAATGAGAACTTTTACAGAAATAAAATTAAAGGAGAAAGTTTTTAAAAATTTTTTTAAAACCAATTTTTTAAAAATATTTTCAGTTAAAAATATAATAAATGAATTTAAAAATAGAGTAGTCACTACTGAAATGTAAATGCTTTAGGAAAGCAACATGGAGGACATATCCAGGAGATTTAGTATGTGAATGGTACTCACTGCAGAATTAGGGAGTGGGAGTGAGAAAAAGATAAATTAGTAATAAAGAAATAACCAAAGAAAACATTCCTAAACTGAAGAAAGAGTATGGGCTTTGAATGGAAAGGACTCTGAGTACCAGACAGGATTATTTTAAGACATACTTCTTAGATATTATCTGGCAAAATTTCAAGGATACAGAAAAAAATTTTACGGGCTCCTAATCTAAGACAGAAAAGATAAAGTTATTTGCCAAGGAAGAGAGAAGCATTGAATGGTTCATGTGCAACCCAGGGACCTAGAAGAGAAAAGGACAATAGTTACTGATTATTCAAGGCAATATCTAAAAAACCTAAACCCAACAAAGATCTTACTCATTTTTTTTTGATAAAAGGAAGACATTTTCAGATACATAAAGACTCAGAGTTATGCCATCCATATACTCTTTCTGAGGAAATGTATTTAAGAAGGCACTCTCTGAAATCAAATGAGAATTAAATTAGAACAAAGATCTCAAGATAGGGGAAGAGGAGCAAAAGAAATAATAGAAACAATAATGAACAATTATACGTGTAGTATTTGTAGTTAAATCTAGACGAACACTCTTACTGAGATTTATGGGATACCTCTAATTCTATGCAGTTAAAGGAATCTAATAGGCACTTGCAGTTTGCTTCCTAAATATCTCCTTGTGCAAGTTCAAAAATTCATTAATACATTTTGCACCTTCCGAAGTCTTGCTAATTGTCCCGCTAATACGTAATGCAGGTCATTCTTTATCCAGCTTGTAATACCAATTTCCTCCCCACTCTTCTAGCTTATGTGATAATAACAATTATTCTAGAGGCCAGTCTCTTCAGTGACCTTAGAACTCCCCACAGTCTCTCCCAGTACCCAGTCCCAAAGACAGTGCCATATGTTTAAAGTTTATAGTACTGCTTGCCATAGTATCTTTCAGTTTTTATAGTTTTATGGAGCCAAAGTTGTCAGTCTATTTTTTTGACTTTGGGGATTTTGCCTCTCTTGGAATGATCTTTCTCAACCATGGTTATAAGAAAATTTTCTGTATTTACTAACAATATTTTAAAAGTTTTATTGCATTTTTCTTCACTGTGCAATTGTGTTTATGTGCATGTATCGTGTGAGAGAGGGGCTTAACTCTTAGTATAGAAATTGTCTCAAACCCTTAATCAAACATTCCACACTTTGTTTACTGGTTTTAAATGTTGCAAGACAAATTAAAGTTGTAAAAATTGCAAAGGAAGAAGCAAAATTGACTTTATTCACTGACAACATGATTGTGTGCATAGAAAACTAAGCTACCTACAAAAATGACCTAGAAATAAATGAATTTAGCAAGGCTGTAGGACACAATACCCAATACACAAAAATCAATTGTCTTTTTATATAATAGCAACGAGCAATTGTAATTTAAAACTACAAAAACAGTTCAATTTATAATAGCCTCAAATGCATGTCACTTTATCTGTTGACCTTGTAGAAATCTCTTGTGTACACAATTTGTGCACAAAAGTATTTTACGTACAGGGTTATGTGTAAAGGTGTTCGTTAAAGCGTTATTTCTAATAGGAAAAAAAACCCTGAAAAGTTTTGAGATGCCATTCTTTTGTGTGTATATACACATACATGCACATATATACATACATATATATTTAAAAATACTGAAATAATCTGAAACTTAACAAAAGTTGCAGTACAGTACAGAGGTTTTTTGTTTTTGTTTTTGTTTTTTTCACAAATCATATGAGGGTAAGTTTCAACCTGATGGCCCATTGCAACCCCCCCCCAATTCTTTACACTTAAGGGCATTGTATAACCACAATTCTACCATCAAAATCAAGAAATTAACATTGATTCATTTCTGCCATCTAATCTTCAGACTGCATTCAAGCTTTGCCAATTGTTTCATTAATGTTCTTTATAGCAAAAGGATCGTATGTATCTTATCTCTTTAGTTATCTTTAATATGGAACATTTTCTCAGTCTTTCTTTAATTTTCATAACCTTCTTTTGAAGATCACAGATCAATTATTTTGTAAGATTTCACTCAATTTGGGTTTATCTGATTTTTTTCTTCTTGATTAAATTCAGGTTATGTATCTTTGGCAGAAATATCACAGAAGTGATTCTGTAATCTTTTTAATGCATCCTACCAGATATTGCATAATTTTAATTTGTCCCATTACTGATGGTATTTATTTGGATCATTGACTAAGATAATTTCAGCTAGACTTCTCTACTGTAATGTTCTCCTTTTTTCCCTTTGTAATTAGTAGGTATTTTTAAAGAGCAGGTGATTTGAAACTGTGTATGTATTCTGTTCCTCATCAGTTTTTCAATTTGTTTATTATGCATACCATTATGGACTCATAGGTTCCTATTCTGTGGGTTAACATTACTTCTATTACTTATGTTCATGCTAGCATTGTCCTATATTTGTTCAATGGGAGCCACTAGAAGCTTTTCTTTGTGTCCTAATCATCATCATCATTTCTTGCTTTCTGACACACACAAAAAATGTTCCAGGCTCATCTTTTTCTTTTCCCACCCCAGCTCTGGAGTCATCCATTTCTTCAAGGAACCCTTGCTTCTTTTAGTGGATGCCCATGCCATTGGGTGTTGCTACTCTCAGACTCTCTCAAGTGGACAGAGCTAGAAAAGATGTGTGTGTATGCATTTGCATGCAGTCTACATCTGTACTTTATCCATCCATCCATTCATCCATCCATGTATATATTGAAATCCATGAGTTTACATTGACAATTCCATTTCAGATCCACACCACAGGATTCACTCTAGTTTATCTCCCTTTCCTTTTCTAACACTGCAGAACCTGGATCTCATTATCCTTAATATATTCACTTATTTGATCAATCCTTTTGTACGTAACCAAACTTCTGTCACCATAACCATTCTCTCTTTTATGGATTCCCTTTTCACGGAGTGAAGGCTCTACCTCTCCATGCTGAATTATCACTGGTTCACCAACTTGGATACCCTTTCCATCATTCTTGGGTTCTTATTCCCTGTTCTGCTACCCATCCTTGTGGAACCTTTCCTCACCTTTCCTTGACACCCAGAGTTAGGCCTTCTGTCCACGGGAACACTGTCCTTAGATTGTGACATCCTACCCAGGCCACCCCTACATGTGGATGCCCATCTTAGCCTACACAGGCTTAGCTGAGCCACTGTGACTGCCCATCCCCCAACACTCCCAACCCTCTTGCACAGATTGCTGGTTTCCTTGCCCACTGCCAGTTTCCTTAGGACTTAGTTGTTCAGTAAATGAAGAGAAGGTAGAAAGAAGATGTAGAAAAGTAAATAATCAAACATTTTGCAAATGCATTATAAATCTGCATGTTAATTCCTACTTTATGATCTAATACATATGTATTTATAACTCATTATTCATTGAGCTGTGAAATAATAATAATAATGAGGACTATTAATGAAAACAAAGCATGGCTTCTAGATTCTAAAATGTAGTTCTATTTTTCAACTAGTTATTGACCTCTTATTAGGCACATGAGTGATAATTAAAACACAAAGTATTGATTAAACATAATTTCTGCCTTTAAGAAGCTTTACATCCTTGAGCCCTAATAGTGAAGTGATAAGCAAAAACATTTTACACATCAATATACTTTATAATAGCACATTAATATATTTTATAATATAGGGCAGCTAATATTGGAATTTTATCCCTAGTATCTAAAGTAGTTAAAAGTCATATGATAATGAGAAGCCAAGATGATTGGCTTTTTAATCTAGTTTTTATTCAATAGCTAGTACACATAGGTCAGACTAAACAGTATGTTGATGTGTAAAATGTGTATTTTTTGCACATTACTGGAAAGATCTTTAACTACACATTTTTTCATTTTCTATTTATTGTCAATTAATTTCCAGCCACTAATGATACACATGAATATAGTGTTATCCAGGGTTATAGTACTTATTTCTAGTTGATGATGAAGTGACTGCAAACTTCCAGCTTTTTTCAATGTTTTATTACATTCATGGTGATACTTTTGGTCTTTCATCATTATTAATTCATTTAGTATTCATTGTGATAATACTGATCATAATAAATTTATTTCAAATTCACGTAGATGTCATATTTTATTCACTGCTATAGGATTTTCATTGTAATTTGGAACTAATTAATATACCATTAAAAATAAAGTGTTACCCACATTTTTCATTTTAAACATAAAAAGTCTAGCAGTTCATGACATATTGTATGAGTATTCAGCATCCCAGTGGTATCCCAAGTATCTGTAAATTTCATTTTTAAGCAGTTAAAAAAAGGGCAATAGAGAAATGTGTATGGGAGTCAAATTACAGCATATAAATTAAAACTTAACAGTAAGTTAACTACTAGTTATTTTTAAAATATTTCCCTTTAATTAAGATGTATAGTTCTTATTACTATATCTGTGCTTATATTTATATACATTGGTGTTCAGAGCTCCAAAAAGAGAGAATTTAATCTTCTTGACTATATATTACATGTTAGCATTATTACCAGGAGAAATTAGAAAACAAAGTCAAAACAGATGATTTGATTGCTTATTCTGCATTTCTAATGACAGTAATAAGTAAAGTGTAGGTTCAAGCTATACATGAGTTTAAAATAATTAGGTGTATCTGTATATCTTATTTGAATATTTTTTTCTTCCCTTTTTTTTTTAAGATTTTATTTATTTATTTATTTATTTATTTATTTATTTATTTATTTATTTATTTAATAGAGAGGGAGCAGGAGCAGGGGGAGGGGCAGAGGGAGAAGCAGACTCCCCGCTGAGCAGGGAGCCCTATGGAGGCTGAAGGCAGATGCTTAACCTGCTGAGCCACCCAGGCGCCCCTCCCTGTTTTGAAAGGTAGTCACTTGTTGACTGTTGGTGGGGTAGGAAAGACAAGCATTTTCAGTAATTTAAATAGAGTATATTAAAAACAAGGGAAACAGATCTATAATCATATTGTTAGGTTAAATACCCATAAAAAGCTGTTTTATCTCATTATCATGAATTTTACTTCACATCAGCCTTATTGAATAAAATTATTCTTTCCTTCCTCACACTCTGTCATCTTTGAATTGCCTGATCTGGATATTGTGTTACTGTATCTTTTCTATTTTTGCTCTAATGACATTTTATATCTTGCACGATCATATCTTCTTATTGGCTAGGGTAAGATTTTAAAAGAAAAACAAAAGATTCCCTCTAGCCCTGCAACTCCTTGAAACATTGATCTTGTCTTCATGACTTCTTCAGAGCATTTGGTACTGCTCAACCATGGTCTCCCTTCCTGCTACCTTCCCATTAACTTCTATGATGCTGCAAAATACTGACTCTTATAATTGGGCTACCTTTTTTCTTTCCTTATTTAACATCCTAAAGTTTTGTGAGTTTTTCGTTTATATAAATGAAAATTTTCTGTATGTGTTTAAATGCTGAATTATTTCTTACTAGCAATATTATGCACTACATTCTCACCCATACCTGGTATATCTGAAATTTTTGGTTTTTTACTATAGATGTTGATGTCTTTTCACATCTTAGTCTCAGTTTATTGTTTTAAGGAGATTGGTGCTCTTTTATGACAGAATTTTAGTATTATATTTGAAAATGGCTTACATGCAGTCTTCCTTTTAATTTTTTTCCTTTCCCCCCGCCCCTTTTACTTTCCTCCCATCTCCTGTTTTTATCCTTCTTTCCTCTCTTCTCCTTTAGGTGCAGTGATGGTTAGGAATCCAGCTTTTGGAGCCAGAGTATCTAGGATCAAATTTCAGCTCTGATATTTATTAAGATGTGACCTTGGACAAATCCCTACACCTCTGTCTCCCTTAATATCTTCCTCTGTCAAATGGGGATAATGTTTTAATGTTGTCGGTAGGTATAGTGAGGGAAGCTTCTGAGTGGCAGTCTTCACAGGGATTAAATATGTCTGTAAGAGGCATGCCATTCCCCGAGAGAAAGCAGCTTTGGTAAGACAAAGACTGACTGTTAGGAGAAGTATCAGTTACCTCTGGAGCCACTGGGAATGCATGTGGGACAAAGTGGGTAATATTGCTGATTTTTGGATTTTAAAGTTTAGTGGAAAGACCATCACCAAACAATCATGATGCATGACTGTGTTAAATATTGTGAAGAGCTAAGAGGGTATACAATGGTAAGCCCTACTGTGGTTTGGGGAGTCAGGGAAGGCTCGGTGGAGTGAAGGACTTCAAGCTGTTCTCTCTACCATTTGGAGCACAATCATTTGAACCAAGAATATGGTTTATACATGTCTCTGCTATAATTTTGTACGCATAATACAAACGCACAGTGATAATCGAACTTTCTTTTCTTTTCCTAATTGTCTAGAGTGCCTCTTAACCTTACTGATTTGTGTGAATTCTCTCCACTACTCTTCACATCTGGATCACTGACTGATGCATAATTTTTGTTTTTCTTTTTGCTTTTGTGAGTCCTTTAGAGTCAGGCTTTCAGGTAACTCTCTTTCCTGCTTATCTAGAACTAAAATCCTTCCACTTGTTTCTCCAGCTTTTTGCCACTGACAACTTAACTGCTCATCCTATTTTCTTTCTCTTAGCCAACTTCATAGTATTGTTTAAGAATTTTATTGTTTGAGGGTTTTCCCCCTTCTGTTTTTGTTCTAATTATAATATATAAATTTAATGAAATCTATGTATTTAATCTAGCGTATGATGACAACAAAAAAATAACCTGTCCAAGGAAACACTATTTTGAGGGAATTAAAAAAAAATTAAGAAATAAATGGTTAGTCATTCTTTATTCATTCAGCAAGCATAAAGTGCTAATTAGGTGCCAACCAGCATTCTAGGAAAGAAATTACTTTGTGGTGCATAGTAGTTGCCTCAAGCAATATCACTTTATCTAACAGGGATGGGGAGGGAGAATTATAATGACTGGTAAAATTAAAATGGCGATCTGTCTTGACTAAACCTTTTTTTTGCTGTAAGTCAGTAAAACCTAACAACTGAATTTCTTGTCTTTTTACAAGCCTATGGCCCTGCCCCTGCCCCTGCTTTAACTTAAATGGAGTTTCTGAGAATTCTATCTAGAATAGGCATTCTGTGATGGATTCATTTTACTTAGAGGCAGTTCATTTAACTGATTCAAGTATTTTAATCTTGCATGATATGTGTAGTGGCATTCAAATAGTAAATTCAAGAAATTATGTTTTTAAAATAATGAAAAAATGCATGTTGCTTTATTTCCTTGTAAGAATCACTGGTAAATTAATTAGTTGCAAAATAGGTGATTATAAAAATAAAAAAAAGTAAAGCTGTTGAAAGCACATGGCCTCTCAGAGAAAGGTTAATTTTAAAAATATAGCTCATGATTTCTGAAACGCTTTATTTAGTATTTTAATTTTATTTAAAATGACATTTGAATTATAATTATCATTTTGGAAGAAATTAAAGGTTAAGTTTAACAGGTTGATTTGCTTTAAAATTACATTAGCCACTAATGAAATGCTTTAAAAAATTTCTTCTTAGTGTTGTAGATATATTTAGGAAAAAGGAGAATGATGCAGCAGTTAAAATCCAGAGCTGGTTTCGAGGATGTCAAGTTCGGGCATATATCAGGTATATGATTTTGTCATGGAAACGTCAGATATATCATAAAAATATACTCCTTAGAAAATGTAATTTATTCATGTAAGTGCTGATTGCAAATAATCTTTTATTTTACCTATAATGAAGTTAATAAATTATATGATGTCCTTTTTAAAGAAATAACTCTTTTGGTCTTTTCTTACATATCAAAAAACTAAATTATATCAACTATATCTCTAATTTTTAAAAATACACTTGATTAGATTCTTTTCTTCAATTCCATAGGATGTGACAAATGACTGGACTTTATTTATAGCATGAATTCACTGACTGATAAGAAAGGAAAAACAAAACAAAATAAAACAAAAAGAAAGCTATTCCAGTCTTCTCCAACATGTTGATAGATAAGGGCAAATGATACCAGAATGCTGCCATCCTGATCATAAAGACACTAAAGCTGATCTCCCTATCTTAATTGTTCTTTTTCTTCAGTGCTCAAACTTTCCTTCAGTCTCTCGCAATTCTAAAAAGAATTGCCCTGGATAAGGTGGAGGAGGAAAATGCCTATCACAAAATAACTCATTCAGATGGTGAACTGGGAATTATACTGTATAGTTCCTTCTGTTAGCTCGGGGAGCCAGAATTGCAGATCCAAGTGGGAAGATGAGGTTTCTCTTCTGGCCCCTATACCAACTAGGAACATGGCAGCAAAGAGAGTATTTTTTTAATTCAGCAGATTAACATGTCATTAGCTTGGATAGACTGGGAAATATAAGCATGAAAGAGGAAGTGTTTCTTGACCTCAAGAATTATTTCTAAGTACTTAACGGTGACTCACATCAATATTGCCTGGCTTATTTTTCAGCGTGTTCCTTTAACCTGTTTTATAGTCTTAACATTCAAAAATATTTCCAAGAGTTAGTATTGAAGAATATTTGAAATTTAAAGATGTTTAATCATAAGCCCAAAAGGAATACTGAATATTTATTTCTGCCCCCTTTTCTACCTCTAGAAATGGTTAATTCTATTGCAGAATGATAGCTCTGCCCTTTAAAAGTACACAAAAATTTGGCTTTGAATTTGAGTTCTTGAATTGTAGAAAATACAGTCTAAGAAAAAACTTAAGCAATAATCTCGTTCAAGGAAGCATACTAATAAGTATATTTTTTACCCAGGAATTTACATAGAGTAACAACTATTATTCAAAAATGGTGGAGAAGTTACTCAGGGAGACAAAAGTATCAACTAATTGTAAAGGTAAATATTATAAAATTCATGTATGTTAGCATTTGAATTATACAGTATGCTGTAACTTAACTTCAGTCATATTTACATGCAGCTTGGAAGTTATTGGTATAAGTATTTACATAAGAACAAAATTGGGGTTAAATTTTAGAATGAGACCTCTTCTGAGAAGCCTTTTCTGTTTTTCCACGGAGAATTGATGACTCATTTCTTTGTACCCAGACTGCACCAGACATTTTCTTTTTGTTAAAGTAACTTTCACAGTGTATGCATTTATATGCACTTATTTGTCAATGATTTCCTCCAGGTTCTAGATGTTGAGCTGTTTCAGGGTAGGTACAGTAGCCTGTTCATTTTTGGACCATCAACATTTAGATTAATCCCTGTTTCATAACATTGTCAATAAACATTAATTGAATTAAAGTGGCCAAAATTAATTCAACAAAATATAAAAATAAGGCAATTTCGCTCTTACCATTGTCTGTTGGGATATTGGCTGTTGGGATATTTTGAAGATTTGCCTTAAGAAATGTGGTATACCACAACCATCTCTATCCACTGATAGTCTTGTAGAAGTATATGGTAGCATGCCAACTTACACTTCAGCTAAGAGTTTTAGGATATTAAGAAAAAAAAATTTTTTTGGTACAAAATGAGAAAGTTTCTAATCGGTGGCCTACTTCATTTATTTTTTGGTTTGTTACTATTTTTGACTATAATAGCTTAATTTTGTTTTTCATTTGTTCCTGATTAGTTGCATCTAAGTGAAATTAAAAGATATAGAGAGGAAAAGATAAAAATAATTAGATAAGTAAATGATAAGTATTCACCTTTAGTGAAAAAACTGTAAGGGGCACCTGGGTGGCTCAATTGTTAATCATCTGCCTTCAGCTCAAGTCATGATCCCCGGGTCCTGGGATCCAGCCCCGCATCGGGCTCCCTGCTCAGCGGGAAGCCTGCTTCTCCCTCTCCCACTCCCCCTGCTTGTGTTCCTTTTCTTGCTTTGTCTCTCTCTGTCAAATAAATGAATAAAATCTTTGAAAAAAAAAAACAACAACTTTAAAACATGTTGATAAAGTACAGAAACTGCTTGGAAGAAGAGCCTACTATTTTAGATTTAGTGAAATTAAGTATTCAAACAATAATTCTGCCATGAACTTTTTGTAACTGTTGGATCTCTCTTACAGCTAGTTTTAAAATCACAGTGATGCTCTCAGAACACAGATGCTTAACCGACTGAACCACCTAGGTGCCCCATGAGGGTGGGGAGATAGTTCAAAACTGTGTGTATGTGTGTATATATATATATATATCCTCTTTCTCATCAAGCTTTTTTATACTAGGTTTAGCATTCATTGATGGCTTTGGCCAGAATCAATTATTATATTTGTTAAATTTTTTGTCCTTTTTTTTATTATTTACACCAGTATGAACTAATGGATTCCTGTTTTATTCAATGGGTTATAATAAATTACTATCACTAATTGGTTTGGTGCTCAAAAATGATATGGCCCCCAGAAGCTCCTTCAAACCAACTTTTAATGGAATCAGATTACTTAAAGGGGATGATCAAAAAAATAAGGTATTTTTTATGGAGTGCTGAGTGATCTCTGGCCCCATTATTCATTCATAGTTGGGGAATCTATATCAATGTATAGATAAGACAATAAAGTGTATGTATGCATATGGCATTCCATGAGCATTACTGACTTGACTTCCATTGCTTTAATTTCTACTCACAAGCCACTAGTCAGAAGGTTATGAATGATTGAGACCTCTTTTTAATTAAATATACAAGAGTATAAACATTTCAGTGACTATTGTCAATGTATTCAACTTTGTAATCTATATTTATTCTAATGATATTGAGGTTGCTGAAAAATATTTTTAAAAATTGATATAATGATCCATTCTAGGAAATTTGTTTTGTTACTTTAGTGTCTTAACTGAGTTTGATTAAAAAGAATATCACTCAGCATGATCACTAAGTTATTCTCCAGTTTTGGATCTAATTATCTTTGAGATCTTAGGGGGAAAAAAAGGGAGATTTTCCTCATTTAGCTTGCTTCTGGGTAGTTTTTAAGTCTGTTAAGCTGTAAGCTATTTTAGAACATGTCTGTTTTATTTATTTATCTATTTTTGCCATTATGTATATAGGACCTAACAGAAGGATCTCAGATAACATAATTGGACCTCAATAAGTAATTACTGAATGAAATTAAAATAGCTGCCATTTACTGATTGACTAGTATGACTAAAATATCGTAAACATTTTATGTGTTTAATGTGTATACCAACTTATATGAGTCCTATGAATATTATCACTGTTTTATATATGAAGAATTTTAGTCTCAGAAGTGGTTACTTCCCCAAGGACATACTGTTAGTGATACGTGGAGAAAAGTTCAAACCCAATTTGATGTGATTCCAAAACCCTTATGTACTGAGCTGGTAAGCAGTTGAAGTTCAGTTCATTATTGGAGATTTCCCTCCTTTGGGTTATACAGAGGTCCACAAAGCTTAAGTAGTGCTAACACACCAGAGATCCCCACCTTTGTGCAGCTTCATTCAGAGGAAGTTCATTGTCCTAGCCCATGTAGTTGATCTCTCAAGGTTCATCCCTTGAGAACTCTGTGGCTGGTGGGCCACATAAAGGGAATGGAATTTTTGTTAGAGTCACTATCCCGATATCCCTAGTGCTTTGAGTCCTGTCTCCTCCACAGGTGCCACCAAGTCTATTCCTAGAGTTTTAGCCACCTCCCAGAAGCAATAGGAATGCCAAATGTGGTAATACCTTATTTTAAAAAGCTAATGCCCAGCTCTTCCCCAGACATGTGGAATCTTGACTCCTTTATTTCTCTTTCTCTGCCCATAGCTCCCCTCTTATTATCTGTCTCCCATGCCAGCATAATTTCTCAGAGCTCAGGTTTTAGGAAAGCAGAGCATGGTAGGGATGGACGGTCACACATAAGCCATCTGAAGCAGGAACACATGGATGGCCTGCTACTTTCTTGGGTTGGGGGGTGGGACAGGAATTAAAGATACTGTTTAAGTCTACATTAATTATCCTGTCACACACATAGTCTGTAGTAACTGTGTTTAAATCATCATTTCCCAAATTTATTCTGCATAATTTTTTTGGCCTAACAGCTATATGCAATAATAACAATGCCATATAGTACATGATTAAGTTACAAAATGAGTGGTATAGGTTAGTGATTTTAAAACTTAGGGATAGAACCCCTCCTTCACTAAAATGTTAGCAAAATTTTTAGCCTTATGTATAAAACAGGTGTAAGAGGTGCAGCTGTTTTGGAAGTTGAAGAAACTCAACTGCTTGGACTCTTTCTCTGTGGCCTCTGTTGTCACCTGAGCCACCATACTATGACTTGAAAGCCAGTGATTTAATTTGCTTGTCTGGGAAAGGATCACAAAAAACTGATATTAATTGCCTAAGGGAGAAGAAAACTGGGTCCTTAAGGTAGAAGCATAAGAAAGAGACTTTTTTGGGGTGCCTGGGTGGCTCAGTCAGTTGGGCATCTGCCTTCAGCTCAGGTCATGATCTCTGGGTCCTGGATGGAACCCTGAGTTGGGCTCCCTGCTGAGCAGGGAGCCTGTTTCTCCTTTCCCCCCTGCACCGCCCTCCCCCCACTTATGTGCTCTGTCTCCCTCAAATAAATAAAATCTTTAAAAAGAGACTTTTTTTATTATAAACTCTTCTGTAGCTTTTGAATTTTAAACAATATGAAAATATTATCTATTAAGTAAATTAATAAAAAAGGAAAGTCAATTTAAAAGGGACTCTCCCACCAGACACATGGACAGATAGTAAGTGCTTAAATGGGGAGTTAATGTTATCTCCAAAGATCAAAGAAATGAGACTTGAACTGACCTCCAGGGGATCAGTAAATGGTAGACTGGGAAGAGGGAAGGACATTTCCATTAGGAACAGCATGAATGAGGTTTTGAAATTGGGAATGAGCATGGTATGATGGGAGACAGGAGGATGTTGATCTGGATGGCTCAAAGAATTTGGGGACTAGCAGAAGGTTGGTCAGGAGTTGAATGTGACTTTTAAAAAGTAATTTCCTACATTTTTAAAGGAATTTCTTGTTTAAAAACTATATCCATTATTTAATATTTTCTAGTAATCTGTCAAGTAGAAAGTACAGGTGTTATTTTCATTTTATAGATAGAAAAATGGGGGCTTAGGAAGATTCAGTGATTTGCCTAAAGTTCTCAGTTTCTGATCCATATAAATCCACATGCTGCTTATTAAAATATTATCTGCATGCCCCTCAGGTACTCCAAACCTGTTCCTCCTTATATATTCTTTTATTCAGATAAATGGTACAACCATTCAACCAGAAATCCAGTCATCCTAGACTCTCCACTACCTCCTTCTCCCTATCATTTATCTCCTATCAGCCATCAAACACTTTCCATTTCCCCTCATAAAAGTCTCTTGACTTCAGTCTAAACATCATCATTTTACTCCCATGCCTATAGCCCTTGCCATAGCATACAGCCTAAAGTTCACACTCTTTCATGTGACATGTCAGGTTTTTCATAGTCTCCCTATTGCTTCTTCTCTAACCTCACTTCTTGCTACACCTGTATAAAATATACTTTGGGCACATTAAATCGTTTGCTATTGTCAAAATATGCAGTGTCCTACAGGTTTTTTTGCAAAGCCCTTTATCTTGCCTTGAATGCCCTCCCTCCTTCATCTGAGCTGCCTCCCATTGGTCCAAATCTCTACTTACTGTTCCAGACTTAAATATTAACCTTCCCTGAGCTCCTGAAGCTGAGTGTAGAATGGTGGGAGACTGCAGATATCAGGTGTGCCTTCCTAGCTTTGTTCATGTAGGCATTTGTCCCACTGTGATACATTTGTTTATCTACATCTCTTATTTGACTGGGAGCTCCTGAATGGGTAACTGTTCAATTTACTGTATCTCAAATGTATCACAGCAAATGTCACATAGAAAGCCTGCAGACATTTTTGCTAACTGATTACATGATTCACAGGGATATATATGTTGGAAGACTTTTGCTATGGTCAACACGGCTGGTGATTGTATCAATATGTGTCAAAATTATTCACTGCCCCCTTCTTCATAAAAGAATGATTCTTTCCCATCTCATTGATTTTGGGCTAAGCCATGTGTTGTGAGCAGATGGGACATATGCCACACTCAGGATGAACCTTTAAGAAGCTTTCTTCCTCTTTCCTTCTGGCATAAGAATAGCGCACCCTAGTCTTGGGCTGCTCCTTCATCCTTGGGGTTAAGATGAAGAGATGTAGAGCATAGATAGCTATAGGGAACCCTAGTCTACACATAATGTGAGTGAGAAACTTTTTGTTTTGTAAGCTGCTAAGATAGCTGCATTTTTATCTCCGCAAACCTGATTAATGGTTATAATGATAACAAAAGCGTGCATGTTTATAAGGAACATTTCGGATGGGGCACTCAGTAAAGCTTACAGAAAGATGTTTTGAGCTTTTTGAGTTTGTGATGATGTTAGGACACCTCCATGTGGTGGTATCTTGTAAGGCGATTTTGCAGAGTCGCTCAGCAGTGTCTGGCATATGATAATTAACACTCCCCAAATGCTTATTTATTTATTTTTTTTAAAGATTTTATTTATTTATTTGAGAGAGAGAATGAGATAGAGAGAGAGCGCATGAGAGGGGGGAGGGTCAGAGGGAGAAGCAGACTCCCTGCTGAGCAGGGAGCCCGATGCGGGACTCGATCCCGGGACTCCAGGATCATGACCTGAGCCGAAGGCAGTCGCTTAACCAACTGAGCCACCCAGGCGCCCCCAAATGCTTATTAAAGTGAACTCCTGAATGGGAGTTTAGATTAAGAGTCAGAGCTGGACACAAAGATTTTAGAACCATCATTGCAAGATGACTAGAATTTCTACCTAATGGGGAAAAAAAACATATCTTAAGAGAAGAGCCAGGGCCAAGAATTGAGACTTGTGGAACACATTAGGTGGGATTTAGGCAGAGGAAAGGGAATTATACACAGATAATGACTAGAAAAGCAGAGACACAATATCACAGTAACCAGACGAACCGCTAGCAAATTTGGCATTGTCAACAGTCTGAGATGTGGCAAAAGTCACACAGGAAGTGAACTGTGAAAAGACAGGTCCTAGGATCTCCTTAGGTAGGTTCAGTAGTTTTAGACAGCCTCCCTCAAAATTCTATTAACTAAAATATTTCTATCCAGCTTTTAAATAATTTTCATTGTGACACCAGCTAGCTTATCCAGCCCTGAAGGATCATGGGTTCTCCACTACGGTACCCTCATTAACTCAACAATAATAGGTCATTAACAGTTTTCTTTTGAGATTGGACTCTTGCTTCCTTGATGACTATTGTTTTTGCTTCTTTTTATTCTCTACCTCCTTTTCTGGCCTTCCTGCTGACTTCCAGGCTGCTGTATCTGGCAACATAACCCAAATTTGTCCATCTTAGGGGTCTAGGATTGTTGATTCACAACGTTGAAAATCTTTTCCTGTTAGTGAAATCGATGGCTATCTGGTGTGTGTGCTCGGTGCATATGCGTTTTCATACCTGCTGAACTCTTGCTCTAACTTTACTGCAACTTGCTCTTCTTACTGGATACTCAAATGGTCCTACTGTTTTGGGAGCTTTCTTGTTTGTTTGTTTGTTCTTTGTTTTTAAGATTTATTTATCTTAGAGAGAGAGTGTGAGGTGGGGAGGGGGAGAGGGAGAGGGAGAGAGAAACTTCAACAGAAGGACCTCCAAATCAGTTATAAGTTAAGAAGGCAACATTTATCACCGTTTAGTGTCAGAGCAGAAAACTGAAACATTTTTTCCCTTCAGGGTCTTGTAGTTTAGATAAATACTAAAGGCTAGATAACTTAAGCTTCTGACCTGCTGGTATTAATTTAAAACTTTATTAATATATTTTCATGATAATTATGAAATGAATTTAGATTTGGTTCTCCTGCTTTTAAAGATTATATTAATAATAATTGTAAGAAATAATATATATGGCTTTTAATTTTGTGTGTATGTGGAAAAAGAAAGGGTATTTTAAAAATCAGCTGTTGATAATGAACAGATTGGTATCATTTGCCAACAAACAAGGCAAAGCATATGCACAAAATACTCAGGATTATTTGATAATAAATCATTTTAATGATTATACTCAAAATTATGAAATGAGGATAGCACTGATGTGGAAAATAACAAAGCCTCATGCTCATCATATCTGTTATCCATATGTGCATGGCTTTTAAAGGTTCCATTGTCATCACTTTAATGCAAGTGTTTCCTTTGTACTGCTCAATCTTAACAAAAAGCCAACTGATCTGGTTGAGTTTATATAGATGTATTACTCAAAATTATTATGAATATGTATTACTTTAAGTGTTCTGCTTTTGAGGAGCAAAGAAAAAAAAAAAGAGAGAGAGAGAGAGAAACCAAGAAACAGACTTAACTATAGAGAACAAACTGATGGTTACCAGAGGGGAGGTGGGTGGGGGATGGGTGAAATAGGTGATGGGGATTAAAGAGTACTCTTGTGGTAGGCACTGAATAATGTGTAGAATTGTTGAATCACTATATTTACCCCTGAAACTAACAGAACGCTATATGTTAACTATACCGGAATAAAAATGAACCATTTGATAAAAAAAAACAACGAACAAAAAAACAACTTTTTTTTTAAAGTGTGCTTTTGAAAATGACTGTTTCCTCCTTGAAACTCATCTTTTTTTGGTTTTCAACATAAATACTCAATAAAGGAACTATTAGGTCATTTATGGTATGTTCATGTAGCAAAATACCATGTAGCCATTGTATATAAAAAATATGTGAAGAAGGAACTTAAAAATGGGGAACAAGAAATATCTGTATTAAATCTGTCTAAACCAGATAGAAGAACCTTTAAGAGAAGTCAAGCCACCAGGGGTTGAAGGAGAGGAATTTGCATTAAGAGTTTAAGACTTAAGAGGGGGAACATTTCTAGTTCACAAGGTCTGGAACATGGCTATGGATTTAGTAATTAAATGTGTTGTCTACATGAATTTGAAAACTCTCAAGATAATGACAGGAGTTGTGATGAAGAGTTAGACCATTAGCTTGATGTCAGAATCTTTAGAGCATACTTGGAGCAAGTCAGGGAGAAGTGAGGAGGAGGGAGGAAGGAGGGTAAGTAATCAGATACCCGAAGTATGACAATACCGAAAGGGATAGTCTTAAGTGTGGAAAGTTTGAGATTAAAAAGGTTCCTTGTTCTTTTGGTTTGTTGTTGGTGTTGTCCTTTTTGAAGGAGTACTTCTTACTGGTATGAAATTGTTTGAAAGTATGCTTTGGAACTAGGAGAATGCCAGCTTCCTCCAGCTGACAGTACTTGGAGTAGGAGAGAAAAGATAGTTTCTCCTATAAATGCTTGCAAGAAAAACAGGAGAGATAAGGTTTGTACAGCTGGAAAAGAATGGTAAGACATTTGGAGGCAAGGGGAGTAATATGGACATGGAGGTAAAGAAATAAAAATAGTAATTTGATCAGCTTGAGCTTTAAAGGAATGGAGTGGTAAGAGATAATTGAGGGGAAAAATTGGGACCTGATTGTGGTAAGCTTTGACTATCTCTTGACCTCTAAGAGGGTGGTTCTCATTTATCCCCAACCACCCTCCCATTGTAATTCACCTGATAGAAAGAAAAAAGAAAGAAACTCAAAATATGAAACATGCTTTCATCGGTAATCATGGTCCAATCCCACTGAATAGCAGCCCTGTCCAGAAGATTCACATGGATACTAACCACGCAGAAAATTATGTCTTTAAAAGGG
Organism: Leptonychotes weddellii; assembly: GCF_054177405.1. Classification (NCBI taxonomy): domain Eukaryota; kingdom Metazoa; phylum Chordata; class Mammalia; order Carnivora; family Phocidae; genus Leptonychotes; species Leptonychotes weddellii. The sequence continues at coordinate 125,983,507 of NC_138374.1, forward strand.
CTATATCCTCCAAAAAAAATTTCAGAAGCCTTGTAAAAATTGAGGTGGATGGTGTGACAAAGGCCATATAGCTAGCAAATGGTTGACTTAGTGTTCATCCCAGAAATTCTTCCTGCTCTATTTGTTGTAAATGCAACATATCAGTTCTGTTTATCCTTCTTTCTCTCTTTCTGTCCCCCTTTCCCCTCTCTTTCCCTTTCTTTGTTTATTCAACAAACATGCTTGACTTTCACTCCAGATTTTTAGTCTTAGTAGACTTAGTATCTTATGATAAAATGGGAAATTAATAAATAGTAAGAAAATTTTAAGAATTTTGTCTGTTGAGAAATTATAGTAGCTCATCATTGTTGGAAATACTATTAATATTTAGTAGCTAGGATATTCTTTGCTTATCCAACTCCATGGAATTAAAAAACAAATTTTGAGGACAGAATTCTAGACAATATTAAGAACAAAGGCTTTTGTATGATTTATATTTTAACTACTCATATACCAAAAGAACAAATATTAATAAAACAAGTAGTATCATTGCTCAGAATGGAAATAGTCTTAGATGAAAGAAATCTTACAAAATTTTAAAGTGTCTAAATGTGTCTTCATAGATAAGCTTATGAAAATGAACAATTCACATTCACAAATGATGTTTTTTAGTGTTTTGAAAATTGTGGTAAAATACACATAGCATAAAATTTACCATCTGTACCATTTTTAACTGTACCATATTATTCAGTGGCGTTAGGTACATTTACATTTTTATGCAACTATCACCACTACCCATCTCCAAAATTTCTCCTTCATCTCAAATGGAGACTCTACCCATTTAACAAAAGCTGCCCCCTTCCTCTAGCCCCTGGTAACTGCTATTCCACCTTCTGTCTCTGTGAATTTGGCTGTTTCAGGTACCTCTTGAAGGTGGGATCATGCAATATTTTTCACATAAATATATTTTGTTACTTTCCAAAGCAAATGAATTTAATATCAGTGAGTGGTTCACATGAGAATGATATATTGGAATCAAAGTGCTTTTCCACCTTTTAGCTATAAAAGTCAGAACCCATACACTTAAAACCTAGATCTCTCTTTTCTCTGAGTCCAGAATAAAATTTAACCTCTTACATTTCAGAATTTTACTTATTGTTAAATTACATACTTTTAGCTACAAAATGTGTAAGAGCAGCAGTGATAATCCCTTTTATAATCATCAACTATGTCCCAAGCACCTTAAAAATTTTGTCTCATTTTAATCTTCACCCCAACTCTATGAAATATGTACTGTTGCATTTTGTGAGCATGGAAGTCAAGACTGCCGGATATAAGTAACTTGTTCAAAGCCACACAGCTGGTAAAAGCAACATCAGGACCTGCACTCATGTCTGTGGCTTGAAAGCTCAAACATCATCAGTGCTGCTAACTGAACAGCACCATATTAAAGATAAGAAACATTGCCTCTTTCTGAACCCAAACATTTTAGATACTTAATTTTTAGTATGTTTCTCCTGTATAAAATAATTTAATGGTTATATCTACATCAATCGGACTTGAAGAAATATGGTGTTAAAGTATTCACCTCAAACGCCAAGAATTATACTTCACTTGCTATGACGAAGAAAGAGAATTTAAAACGAAGTCACATCATTGTGTTCATTTGTAAATAACATATTGCAGCCAACTGTTTCTTAATTGCTCAGACTGTTGATAAATAATCCAGCCCTGCTGCTCTCCATAGACAGTTTGCTTTGGATCAGACCAGGCAATTCAAACAATCCTTATTACAGTGAAACCCTTTTATATGAATTTCTGTTTGTTGCAGGGAAGAAATCCCCTATATAAAAGGTTAAGGCACTTATCTCTGATTTTTGCCTGAAACACAGCACCTAATGCCTAAGCTCAAGTTATATTAGTCAAATGAATTTCGATTGAATAAAAATAGATAAAGTAATATTTTGTATTAAAAATGTATATTTCATTGCTTTTACTATTTACTGTACTGTCATGAGTTATGTTAATTTTATGTTTTTAATTAAAAGATATAACAGATGTAGAGACTTCATTTAAAGCAATATTTGCCTTGAAATAAGCTATGTTGCTAAATGATTATGTAGTGTAACAGAGATTTGTATATTAATAGACAGATGTATCTATACTAGAAAGAAACCAAGACCTTAGGAAGTCTTCACTATATCAGGGGATTTGCTGTAACGTGATATCATTGTATTTATGATTTTATGGTGTTAAAATGAATATTAAATGAAACAAAATTCCCAAGGATTACTCAGGAGGCAGCTAAGTACATAACATTTTGTACAGATGGTTGGAAGGCACAATTTTGCTCCATCACTGCATCCATATCCTTGAAGGATTTCGACTGAAGACAGCATTTCTTTGAATTTTTCATTAAACCAGACGTCTTGAAATATGAATTCCTTTTATGTTACTGTGAGTTTTGGCTAAAAGAACCCCAGTGAATAAATCATACAATACTACGTGTCACCAGCACTTGTGAATATTTCTGCTTTGTTATTCTATTCTCAGTAGAGCACCATTGATTATCAAACTCAGCGGAGAGCATTTTATGATCATATATCTCCATTAGCTCCTAGTTTGACTACCATAGATTTTTCTGGTTAAGCCTGCATTATGTATTAGGAAGCCTATCTCTTCAATACAAAGTTTGATTTCATTTTTCTAAGCCCAGAACTCTTATTATGTATTATGTATAAAGATTCTTATCTTTTATATGTAAAAATAGGCTGCACTGTCTTTGTGTAACTGAACTATATGCCGTCTCTTTTTTTCCTGATTCACAGTTCGCATCTTGTGCTATGAAGATGAATCTCTACAATGCAATGGCTGTCAGGGTAAATATTTCTTCACTTGTTAAACAAATGAAAAGTCAATTGTGCTCTGAATTCGCTTTTAATAAAATGAGCAAGCCAGAATAATGCAAATTTGATTGATATGCTAATGGTTAGAGAGAAAAGAGTACATAGTTAAAAAGTTAGTTATACTAAATAATCTTGGCAATATTAAAAATTAGAGTAAAATGTAAAACATGTAATTATCAGTGCTTATGTTTTAGAATGTTAAATATCTCTGAGCCATAACTAGAGAAAGACCGTAAATATTAATGAAGCATTGTATTAGTTTCCATATGTCATATTATAGAATATTGTGATAAATAGATGAACATGGTTCTGGAATATAAGATGCTGGCCCAATACAAATCAATTAGAAATTATTCATATGATTTAGCAGTAATAAAGTCAGTTTCCACCTTAGAAGTTTTATTTCTATCATCTCTATGTTCAATTTTATGTGTTATTTTCCTAATGGAATGCTGAGCTTAGTGATTATGAGGCTGGCTTGGTTTCTGCACAGATTTTGGGAATGGGCACAACAAAAGTATTAGTTCTCTTGTCTCAGATAGTATGGTAATAACTTAATTGTGGAGCTATTATAAATGGAGAAAATACTTTGGTGAATTTCCTAAATGTTCTTAGAACTTATGTTGCCTTATTATATTCTCTTTCATTAATCTATTTGTTCTTCTGCTAATAATAGATTTTATTTTGGGTGAAGCAGCATAGTAAAATATGTTCTGAAAGTCCTGTGCGGAACTATGGCAGCTAAATTAACATTATTTTGATTATTTATACTGCTTTGGGAAGGGTGCTTTCCTCTGCAGGTTGGGTGTGTGCTGAGAGTCTATACCAGGGACGGTCTCCACGTACGATCTATCTTTTCCTTTTCCTTTTCCTTTTCCTTCCTTCCCTCCTTTCTTCCTTCCTTTCCTTCCTTCCTTCCTTCCTTCTTTCTTTTCTTAAGATTTTATCTATTTGAGAGAGAGAGCATGAGCAGAGTGGAGGGGCAGAAGGAGAGGGAGAAGCAGGCTCCCCACTGAGCAGGGAAGCCGACATGGGGCTTGATCCCAGGACCCCGAGATCATGACCTGAGCCAAAGGCAGACATTTAACCGACTGAGCCACCCAGGTGTCCACCTTTCTGTTCCCCTATGGTTTAGAGAGAAAAGGAAGAGGAAGAAGTAGATCTTCTTTTTCCTGAGCCAAAGGCACATACTGTAGCTGCAGTGGGCTATTTACCTTTGTTAATAATATAATAGTATAGGAAAACAGTTTGGTTTTCTTCTTTCACTGGAAATGCTTAAATCTGGGAATTTAGGAGATTTTGATTCTCTGTATAACTCTGCCAAAGACTTAACTTCTGAGCCTTCAACACTGTTAGCTTCTCTCTTTTCTGCTTACTTTGTGTCAGGTGTGTCTCCAAAGTAAAAAGCAATAGATGACTGTGAAAACAAAGTACTTGATGACCTAAGGCTTAGATGTTTCCATAGATCACCAGGGAAGATAAAGACATAGAAGACAGGGTTAGAAAAATGCATTCTGTTGTTTGCTATTTAGCCCCCAGTCTTCCTATTGAGTTTTGATCTGGCTTGAATCATGATTCTTTTTACCTAGATTAGGCATATCGAAGAAACCCACATCAGTATAAGCCGCTTGAAAGGCAGGGTTTTTGACTTACTCCCAACATTATATTAAAAGCTGCACTTCCTACTAGCATGGCCCAAAGTCAACTTGTCTTTGATTAATGTTAGTGAACGATGTTAAACTTTACCTGAGTCCTGTGATCATGAAAAACAACAAAGTTTAAAAAAATCTCCCCACCCTCTGGAAGCAGCTTGCTGCAAAAAAAAATTGCTCTTCACCACATGACTTAGATGAGAGGCACAGAAATGTCCCTTGTTTATCTATGACAAGGCCAGGCACAGCGCCCCCCTTCCTAAATTTCCATTCTTTACCTCACATATGATTAGCACAACTGCTTGTCTCCATCAATCAATTGGAAAAACATGTTTATTAACCAAACTGTGGTTAAAGTTCTCTCCCCCCGGGTCCCTGAATTTTAGCCAGCATATAATACCTCCTCCTGAGAATAGGCTGGCTTCCGGGTAAAGAGTTTTCTGATCTATCCGATTATGCCATCCTTTCATCCCACTTCCCCACATCAGGTTCTTTCTAGCCTTGTTTACATCTTCCTATTAAAAAAAACAAACAAACAAAACTCTTTGTGTCTAATTCTTGACATGCTTACAGATCTTATGGTCAAAGCACTGTCCCTATTGCAGAAGTCCACTCCACCTATTGTGATGGTCATTCACTCCCTCTCCCTTATCATAATTCTTTGAAATAAAGTCTCTCTTGCTGTGTCCAGACTTATTTTTTATGCAACACATTCCAGGAGAGAAGAGTAGAGGTGAGGATGCAGTGACCATTAAAGTGAGGCGGAGGAAGGCTTGAGCCAAGCCACTGACGACACACAGGAGTTTCTGTGAGGCTATGTGGGGGATGTAAGCACTACTGTGAGAAATTTATAATAAAAACACTTCTCCAATGAAGATATTCAAAGGCTGCCTTCAGAGGTTTGGATGAGTTGACTTGGTAATAGACTAGGTACTTACTTCATGTTCCTACAATGAGGAATGAGGCTTACTTGCATGGAGGCCAAAATGACTGCCTAGCAAAGATTAAATTGTAGTGTTGGTTGATCACAGTGACCAGAACTGAATTTATTTGTAAGAAGTGCAGTTTTGCAAGATGGTGCTCTGAAGATTGTGCTTTCTGCAAGAGAGAGTGGCTGAAGAAACCAGTATGTGGTCCACATACCTTCATGTTGTGCACATCTGAAGATTACAATCCTGGCTAGATACCACTAGCTGAAGTTTTACTTCTAATAGCTATACCTCTGCCTTTTCAGTTCATCAGCTACCGAGTAACCTTGTTCAAAATAACTATCCCTTAAATGCTTTAAATATGGGTGGCCGTGTGTGTCCAGGAGGAAGAATTTCTAACAGTCATAGATAACTACCAAAAATTTATATGGCCAATAATATTCAAACTGATATATGTGCACACAAATCTTGAATAAGATTTTCACATACAATAGAAAAGAAAAACTTCTGTCTTAATTTGCCTTATATAATGAGCTGATTACAAATTATGTTTGACTGAATCGTAGCATGACAAATTTTCACCAATTGCTAACGAGGCTAGTGGAGCATTCCTGAAAATAGAGGGATTTAAGAAATATATTTTTTAGCCTATCCATTCCTATATAGATGTCACTTTCTTATAATAAAGAATAAATTATATGATTTTTTAATGTAATACGTATCCATATCCTGATTTGCTGTATTTATTTTTTCAAGGGTCACCTTCTCTCTAAAGACTTTACGATCCCCCTACCCATGTAGATTGATCACTCTTTTTATGTCCTATTTTACCATCAACATACTTCTGTTATAGAACCTGTAACATTTTATTATCCTTACTAATTTACATGCCTGTACCTACCTCCCCACACACTGTAAGTCCCTTGGGGCCCAGATCCTATCCTCTTAGTCTTTGTATCTACAGTTCCTGGCTTATAGTAGGTGGTTTAATAAATTTCCCCGAATAAGTCAATGAACGTTAGCCCATTCTTTTCTAAACGAGGAGTAAAAAAAGTCATTTGTTTTAAGTACTTTTTGTTTAAGTCCCTCAGTGTCTTTGTTGGAAATTATTTAAGCCTTTGCTGGGGGACCTTTAAGACTTTGTGAAAATCTGTTGAGGTTATGTGGTATAAATAAACTGGACGTGGTAAGATACTATTTGGTTAGTGCAATTCTCATGTGAATGGAAGATCTCATGAACTTTGGGACCTTGCCTAAGTATCATAACATGTACAGGTTTGAAGGAGGTTTGCTATGATATAAGCTGCTGTCAGAACCCACAGCATGCCTTCTTAAAATCCCTGTTACTGATATGCTGCTAGGTCAGTGACAGTCAATTAAGACAGCAATAGATTGCTCAATAAATTTTTATCTTAGCTCCTGGTGCCCTATTCCTCCTGTTTCTCTCTGTGACACTTTATTGCCTTTTTGGTCTTTAATTCAACTTTACTCCAGATTAGGGTTCTGCCTTTCCTCCAGCATTTTGGATATTCCATTGTGAATCTTGTCTAAATTTGGTCCCCAACTTTTTTTTTTTTAGTTCTCTCTTTTTGAATAGCTTTTAGTATCTTATACAAATGTCCTGAACTGATTCAGTTGCTAAATTCCTTTCTTTCCACATCTCATTTAGATATACAATTGTCTGTCCTTTTACAGCCTGGCATAGAGTTGACCCTCCATTTCTGATGCCAGGGAACATCTAATTAAGCACTTAGGTGTCACCTCAGGTCCACCAAACGCTGGGCTTAGCAACTCAGCTTCCTAATAACAGTACTATAAAGATGAAGGCAAAATTGCTTTATGTATAGAAAGTCCATTAAAAAATATCCCCAGGTAGCAAAAAGAAAGTATAGCTTAGCAGGATTATTTCATGCATCCTAAGGTCTATTACTTGTTCCTTTTCCCCAGTACTTTGATTCATGGTTCTCAACATTTAGTGTTTTCTCTTGCTTGTGACTTTCGTTTATTGTCTGACCCCATCCCAGATGAAGCCTCTTCTGTGGAGTGGTATATATCATACACTTAAGTCTTCCATTTATAGGTCACCCAAGAGGCTGAATGTATATCCAGCCTCAACCTTGTCTTTGAGGCTCCTATTTCCCCAAGAGAATGGCTCCAGATTTTCACACTTATTACCTGAGTATGAATATATATATGTTGCTGGCAGATCTGAGCATACCTTAGTCAAACCAATCATCAGTGGAAGCTATATGTGTCTGAGGCCAGGCAAGAAAAAGATTGTAAAACCACATATTCCCAAATCTTGGTAAGTCAGAACCATTAGTAAATAATAATGAGTTAGCAATTGAATGGCAGTTACTACCCTCCAGGCACCAGTCTTAAATATTTTAACTCTTCTCTGTAATCCTCACAACCAACTCTCAGAGGTCGATACCATTATGATTCCAATTTGAAAGATGAGGAAATAGAATCACAGAAAGATATCTTGCCCAAGGTCCCACAGCTAGTAAGTGATAGTGTTGGGAATTGAACCCTAGAAGGCTGGTACCCACATTTCTGTTACTTCTGACCGCTTGTACTCTTGCCTTTACTGCCAGTCTTCCCCTTTTCTCAGTATCTGGATGAGAACAACCATGTGAACCCTGGACTGAGCTCTTATGGAAACTTCATTACTTATGCTCTGGTTTACTTGATAAACTGATCCCTGGTCCTCACAATTCACGAGCATCTTACTGGTAGTACATTTTACTTAGGGAATTCTAAACTTAGTGACAATTAGTAGGAGACCACAGTGAGTGTTACGTGCTTCTCCTTGCAGGCAGAATTGGATGACAAACCTCTCCTTGTAAAAGAAGGCTGGGGCCTTTACCTACTGCTATTGCTAGCATCAGGATTTGTCCTCCATCATCACCCTAAGACTGCTAGCAATTTCAACTGCTAATCTCTCTATACATTAACTCTAAGAGTATACTGGTCTTCAGTAAACGAAACATAATGAGGATATGTAGTCTGTCACAGAGTTTGGAAGTTAACCAAAGTGCTCTCTGCAAAGTATACGTTCCTTATAATGTCCTTGAAAAGCCTCCACTGGGTTATCTTACACATCTTGAGTCCTCCTTTGCTTGTCTGTCCTAGGACAACTGGCGCAATATCATATGAATGCAAATTTCAGGAAGTGCTAATGTGTAGTATCTTAGAGATCTCTTAAAAAATATGTTCCATCAGACTTTTTCTTCTCACTTTCAAAATCTATGAGAAATGAAAAATGGAAATAATCTAAAGCTTACAGAGTTTTTAAAAAGCTACTGCTATAATTGATTATTTCAAGTAGAATTCCCTTAACCCTGGAAACTTTGTACATGTTACTGATCAATCATATATAATTATGTAATGATACTCTTTTGGAACCTAGAACATCTCGGCTGATCCTTTGTTATTTCAGTTATTTTAAATGATTTGTCTTGAAATTAGTGTCCCAAAATATTTTAGTTCAGGTAGAAATCTTCACTTAAAGAAAAATAAAGACTATAATAACAGGAGGATCACTAGATTAAAGATCACTTAAAACAACCAATTTGCAAAGTAACCATGACTTTATTGGCTCTTTCTTCTTAGAGGTCTGGATCTATGAATACAAATTTTAATTTACAAACATTAATCTAGCTTGAAACATCAGTTAACCATTTTATTTTTTTTCCCACTTGTGTTTAAAATATAAAAATATTAGAAATGATTATATGGTGGCTTTTTTTTTTTTTAAAGATTTTATTTATTTATTTGAGACAGAGAGAATGAGAGACAGAGAGCATGAGAGGAAGGAGGGTCAGAGGGAGAAGCAGACTCCCTGCCGAGCAGGGAGCCCGATGCGGGACTCGATCCTGGGACTCCAGGATCATGACCTGAGCCGAAGGCAGTCGCTTAACCAACTGAGCCACCCAGGCACCCCATATATGGTGGCTTTAATTAAAAAATAGTTGAATATGTGTCAGATACATAAGGATCCATTTCAATCTCCTAAACTATTTGTAATCCGGTTTTTGTATTTGTAATACTATGAAGTATGTACGTTTAAAATAATGACTCCATGATTAGATGGATAGAGATAAATAGGAATTTATCAGGAATAATTCAGGAAGTAATTAAGGAAATAATTTAGGACAAAATATTGAATGTCTCTTATATACTAGATATTATGTTAGGCTCTAGGAATACCAGTTAATAGAAAAAGATATCCCAAAATGTCAGCCCAAGGAATAAGAGGAAAAGGATCATATAGACCACCCCAAGCTTTTGCCTGATGATGGATGGATATTTAAATTTTCCATCACCATGCAAAAGAATATTTCTTCTCCCTTCCTACTACTTCTAGTACCAGTAACATTGTGAAATGATTAAATAAATTTGTAGTGAAAGGGAGTATAAAGTCAGGTAGAGTGAGGAAACAATATTGAAAAGAAGAAACTGCATATGGAATGATTATCCAGAATCTTCTGTTAGTTAAAAATACCTAGTTAAGATTTCCATTCATATATGTATGTTTTTGACATGATAATTCAATGACACCTAGTATGAAATTTGGATGTTACTGTTTTTGAAATACCTTTGAGAATTTAGTAAACCTACTTTTCTGTGCTTACTGTATAATCTAGGATGTTGAGCATTCTAATAAATAAGAGCATAGCTATGAGTAAGAGTTCTACTTGTATGCTCTCAAATACATTTAGACCATTGATACTAGGTAGGTTATTATCAGTAATAGAAATTTTGTTTTCCATGTCTTCATTTTAATTTTAGGTGAGAAGACATTTTTTTTTCTCTTTTGATAACCGTAATGTTACTATGAATTTTGAAGAATAAAAGTAAACCAGTGGAGGGTAAATCTTTTCTATGAGCAGATGGCTTTTGGTATATCAAGGTTTTGCCATTTGTTTTAGTGCTTAAAATAAACATTATTTATAAGACCACTTACATTTTGATGTTACTTAATGAGGAATATGCATCATTGATTTGACTAGCTTAAGAGGTCATTTAGAACTTGCCCGTTAACAAGCTGTAATCTGCTGAGCACACAATGACTTTGTTTAAAATTATCTATTCAGAGCTGATCAATGACAATAATTGTTTTATACCAATCACTTCTGAAAGTTGCTAATTACTTTAAAGGACATGAATACTAGCCTTTTTTTTTTTTTTTGAAGTCATAACCCATTCACCTTGAAATTAAGAAATGTTATAAAAAGTCATCTTGCCTCTTGAAAGAACTTTTTTTTTTTTAATTTAAAGTTGATTCACTAGTACTGGGACATCAACAGGAAATTTAGGCAAAATTACAGATGTCATTTGTTCTTATAAGAGAAAGTATAGTAGAATCTCCACTGTATTCTATCTTCTATCAATTAGGGATTGGTTAAACTGGACTCCTTATAACATAGGAAAATGGAATCTTTTAAATGAAAGAACACATACACATACTTTTTCTTCTTATGTAGTTCATCTATAAGATGTTTTAGTGGAAAGAGTCTGGGCTTTTGAATAAGACAGAGCTGGGTTTGTATCCTGACTTTGCCGTTTATTTTACTGGTTATGTGAACTTGATCAAATTCCTTAACCTCAGTTTCTTCATTTTTAACATGGAGATCATGCCTCATGCACAAGGTTAGCATGAGAATTAAAGCAGTTAATGTAATACCTGGCACATTCATGAGCTTCCCTTCCCTGGATGGCAGCATCTTCACCCGGTCAAACATCCAGTTTCTTTCTACTTTTACCTACTTACCTCTAGCAAAGCCATTTAAAGATTGATTATCAATCAATATTATTAATGTGGATGAGTTTTAATTTGTTACTTTAACCATCACTTGCTCAGTATGTGTTTTTTTTTTTTAATTTTTTAAGATTTATTTCTTTATTTGAGAGAGAGAGAATGAGAGAGAGAGAGAGAGTACATGAGAGGGGGGAGGGTTAGAGGGAGAAGCAGGCTCCTCGCCGAGCAGGGAGCCCGATGCGGGACTCGATCCCGGGACTCCAGGATCATGACCTGAGCCGAAGGCAGTCGCTTAACCAACTGAGCCACCCAGGCGCCCCGCTCAGTATGTGTTTTAATACCCAATTCTGAATAAAAGGATTTGTCTTGGAAAGGAATTTTAGCCTGCCTTTGAGTAGATGTCTAGGGAGGTTGGATATTAGAAGATCCCCTGATAACACACCAGTTATAGACTCTGGAGGTGGTTGGTGCTGTTTCTAGTATTTGCCTGGTTTGAAGTGGGAGGGAGTCCATGCCGCTGGCTTCCTCAGGTATCCTTCCTATTGACATGGATTCAATTTTAGCTTTGTCCTTTCAGACTTCTTCTCTCAGAATGGGCATACACGCTGCCCTAGTGTGACCTAATCACGAATCAACATCTTTTCTTTTTCCTTCTCAGTGATCCAGCATGCATCATTTAATCTTATTTGATTTAGAATTTAATGATGTTTTTATTTTATAAGTAGTTCCTACCTTAACACTATATGATATCCTAATATTTTCCCATTTTTCCTTAGTCAATTCTGTTGCTAATGATGGATTTTCTGTCCGTACTTTTGTTTGAAAGTGTTCTCTTTTTTCGTTGTATGACTGTACATGAAGTAAAAGCATGGTGTAATATTTGAAGCTATCCCACCAGCTCTGTGACTGAAAGCAATGATTTAACCTCTCTAAGTATCAATGTCCCCTTCTATCAAATGAGACTAATAATAATCTCTACCTCAAAATGATATTGTAATGATTAAATTAGATGAGCCAGGAAAATATTCACTTATTTGCATATATGATTTATATACATATACATATTCCAACTGATTATTCTTTTTCATTAGGAAAGTGGTTTGTATCAATTCCTCACCTTTCTTTGTCAGCTCTAATACAGTTTGGTCAAATTAGAGGGAGATAGTTTCTAAAATGAGTATATAACTTTAAAAAAATAATTTTTCTTATTTAATGAATTTCTAAAATAAGATCACTTGAAAAATATTTGGAAAGGTGCATTTTATAACATTGTTATACTAGCTTGCTTTTCTACTTGTTACTTTCTAGAATTATCTCTGATTTAATTGTTCTTACAAGCTATTTTGCATATCTTCAATGGTTTTAGTCATTCTCATACTGGGAGATTGACTAAAACAGTTCTTCAGAATTTTCATGTACTGTATTTCAGATTATAAAATTAAATGATCATGTTTTAAAACACGGAAAAATATAGAATACAAGTAAAACATTTTTCTGTTTATTCTTATAGATCCAGCTTTCAAGTTATAAAAAATTTTAGGCTCAACATATTTAGTTTAAAAAGAATAGGCTTGGGGCGCCTGAGTGGCTCAGTTGGTTAAGTGTCTGCCTTCGGCTCAGGTCATGATCCCGGGGTCCTGGAATCGAGTCCCGCATCGGGCTCCTTGCTCCGCGGGAGGCCTGCTTCTCCCTCTCCCACTCCCCCTGCTTGTGTTCCCTCTCTGACTGTGTCTCTCTCTGTCAAAAAAATAAATAAAATCTTTAAAAAAAAAAAAAATAGGCTTTTGGGATAAAACCCAATGGACAAGTGTAGAGAGTCTATATTAATCACCCTTTGCTATTTAAAAAAAAATGTTTGGAGAAGGTGTGTGTTCCTAGCTTAGCTAACTGTGCAAAACATTGGAAGGACTTCATATCCAAAAAGAGAATCATTCATAATATGTGAATAATTCAAAAATACATGTAAACTGCCATAAAATTGTAGGGAATTAAGGGTTAACATTTTTTTTCATCTTTTGCTGTTTTTTCTTCCTCTACTCCTTTAAAGAAGTTGTGGGGGTTTTTTTTTTGTTTGTTTTGTTTTCCACAAAAATAAGATCTATGCATTATGTTTTTGTTTTGAGTTTGTCTATTAGAGATGATATTAGCAAAGATAAAACATAAAGAGATTGATTTCTCGTGATTAATGGAGCATAATAAGGCAAGAAGTAGCCCACATAAATTTGTTCTCTGAGACCCCCTCCCCATACTCCTTTCGTCTAAAAAAACATAGGTGCTTTCAACAGAAATGTTTGTTCTTTGAAAATTGCATTTCACTCTGTTTCCAGTTCTGTATTTTAGTGGTTTAGAAAATGAGCTCTAAAGTCCTAATGTAATTCCTAGATCCATCACCAATGGCTATAAAATTATGAAGAAATTATATAAGTTCTCTATTTAGCAGTTTTCTCATCTGTAAATAAGATGATAAGAATATTTCTCATAGGGGGCGCCTGGGTGGCTCAGTCGTTAAGCATCTGCCTTCAGCTCAGGTCATGATCCCAGGGTCCTGGGATCGAGCCCCGCATCGGGCTCCCTGCTTGGCGGGAAGCCTGCTTTTCCCTCTCCCACTCCCCCTGCTTGTGTTCCCTCTCTCGCTGTGTCTCTTTCTGCCAAATAAATAAATAAAATCTTAAAAAAAAAAAAAAGAATATTTCTCATAGGGGTATTCTAAAGATTAAATGCATAAATACATGCAAACTGCAATACATCTACCTCACACATAATAAAACAATAAATGTTAGCTATTGTTATTAAAGAAGTATTAAAATATCATGATGAAGATATAAGATAACATTTTGTTTAAAGATTTTGAAACCATCAAATTTTAAAAGCCCATTTGAAAATTGATTTTAATGAGACCAAATACAATCTTCAAGTCAGTGGTTTATGAAAAATAAAAAATCGTTTGGTCAGGAAGTTGAAGTGGTAGAGATTGATAAAACAAATTTTTAATTGTTCAGTAGTTAATTTCACATTTAGTGTTTGTGAAAAATTATAAATTTTTTAAAATCTAATAACCTCTAAATATGTTTTGTTTTTATAATATTTTATAATCTAAGTACACTCTACATTTGCAACTATATATACTGTTAGTGGGAAAGCCAAAAACTTTATTTGATGTGAGTTATCATCCATCATTACCTTAATTTTGAAGAACTGTTAATGTTTTCACTAAAAATGCTCACTGGTATATTTTATCTTTTAATTTACTTCAATAGATTCAGAGGCGATGGCGAGGCTATAGGATTCGGAAATACTGCTTTAATTATTTTTATTTGAAGGAGTACCTGAAAGCTGTTTCAGAGACCAACGATGCAATTAGGTGAGTATTCTACTAGTGATAATCTCAAAAAGGTTACTTAATAGATGTTGATCATTACCATACTTAGGAATACTTGCTAGAACTCAGTGATATTTTATTTTATTTTTTTTAAGATTTTATTTATTTATTTGAGAGCGAGAGAATGAGAGACAGAGAGCGCGAGAGGGAAGAGGGTCAGAGAGAGAAGCAGGCCCCCCGCTGAGCAGGGAGCCCAATGTGGGACTCGATCCCGGGACTCCAGGATCATGACCTGAGCCAAAGGCAGTAGCTTAACCAACTGAGCCACCCAGGCGCCCTCTCAGTGATATTTTAGATAGAAATTTATTGATAAGATAGAGACATATGATTCTATTTACCTTAAAATTTATTGTTGTCATATTTTTAAATATATTGTACTTTTGACTATAAATTAGATTATTTATGTGTTCAGTAGGCCTCTCTGATTCTATGCAAAATAGTTTTGGTAAAATTATCTCATTTTGAGATGGATTTATCTGTAAAATGATTCCACAGATGAAGATTTAAAGTATGATAAGCCTCAGATGTATTTTGAGAAATATGATCAATAGTAAGAACTTGCCTCTCAAAGGAGAAAATATCATGGAACATAATTAAAATGGACTGCTTACTATCAGCTTTTGTTTCTTTGAACACATAGAAAGCACCTGGATTTACATCATAGGATGATGTCTTTTGTAGATTTATGCAAAGTCAAGCTATTGCAACACTATTCAGTCAACTTTACCAAAGCTCTATGTGTAAGTTTTCATATAACTTCAAATAATATAGTTTTTTTCCCCTCTTGTAATATGCCCCATTCTAATAACATGTAAGTGACCATCGACTTATAGTATGTTTAGATAAAAAAGAAATAGCAACTAAAAACAGTTGCCATTTATGTAATTGTTTTAGTTTTTTTTCACATACCTTATCTTATTTTACTCTTAAAATTCTTTGAACTAGAGAGAACAATTGCACAATAAATTATTAAAATAAGATTTTTGCCTGAGACCCTAAAGTTACACATATTATAAGAAATATCTGAAAACTGATTTTTCTAACTTTTAAATTTCTCACGTATGCTGGGTACATAAGAGGATCTGGTCTTTGAAAATTAATTGTTGGGTATTTGTAAGGTTGATTTCTTTGGAAACCGCAATAAAAGTCTGGGAGGGTTGCAGTAGGTTTTGGTCAGTTGGAGAAGTTGGAAAACTCAGAAACATGTGGATGCCAGGGGACTGCTATTTAATTTCTTCCTTAAGAAATCAAAGGTCCTAGCGATGGGCTGGCTTTCTGCAAATGGCAGGAGTGAGCCTGCCCGTAGGAAAGAGCTAGCAGAATATGCAAGAGAGGGAATTTGTGCCGGGCTAGGACTAAGGTGAGATAAGTGAGACTCTTAAGGCACAAAAGTTGAAGAGGTGCTTACTAGCAGGGCCATGCAGGTGCCAACCCTGCACTTTTACAACCCCAAGAGGGCATCCTTAAATTGTACACTGGAGAGGCCTCTCTTGCTTCACCCTAGCCCATCACTGATAGGGGAAAGTCCTCAAAGAGACAAGTATGTGAAAGGCTGGCTTTGTAAAGGCCTGTATCTTCTATCGGACAGGTATTTCCATTCATCTTTGTTTTCTTCCTGATATTACTGTGTATATCTCTAGTTACTAGGGAAGCTGGTGTATCAGTGCTGACAATTTGCTTTAGCCACGCAGTTGGTGGTGCAGGAGGCATTGCTGACAATCTTGAGGGACTTGTCATATTTCTCATGGTTCATGCCAATCACAAACATGGGGGCATCAGCAGAAAAGATGACCCTCTTGGCTCTACCCTTTAAGCCCCAGCCTTCTCCATAGTAGTGAAGACACCAGGGGATTCCTCAATGTATTCAGCACCAACATCACCTCATTTGATGTTGGCAGGATCTCTCTCTTGGAAGATAGAGAAGGGCTTTTTTTCCATTGCTGACAAGTTTCACATTTTCAGCCTTGACTGTGCCATTGAATTTGCCATGGGTGGAATCATACTGGAACAAGTAGATTGTGTAGTTGATGTCAATGAAGGGGTCATTGATGGCAACAATGTACACTTTGCCAGAGTCAAAAGCAGCCTTGGTGACCAGGCACCCAATATGACCTTCACCATTGTGTCTTGGTGATGTGGCTAGCACTACACAAGAAGATGGAGCTGTCTGTTGATCTAGGAGGAGCAGAGGAGATATACTAATATTAAACCATCATTTTGTGCTAGAAATATCTCTAACTGAGCCATTGTTATTCTTTTGATTTATTAGTAAATTGTATCAGTATTTTATATAGGATATTTATATCCACTTTTATATGCTTGATTAGATGTAATTTTCTTTCCTGTGTTATAATTTGCAGGTATTGTTATCACGTTTCTGCTATATTTATTAGATGAACTGAGAAGATTATATGGCATGGAGATTGGAAAGGAAAAATAGTACTCTGTTTTCTGTCTACTCAATACTCAATACTTCTGGTCACCAAATGTGTGGGTTTTCCATGCCAAGCAATATCAGAGCAGCTAGATGTCCTATAATTTAATTCAATTCTAAAACTACTTATCTGGTGATAGTGTCATATCCTACAGGTTAAGGGCTCAGTCCCACAAGACTGTCTCCCTTCCCACCCCCATCCAAACTGTAGATATCAATCGCAAGTGTTATGTCCCCAGTTTACCCACAACTTCTGTCCAACTTGGCTACAAATCAGAGATTCCTAGGACCTCCTCCCCAAGATCAGTCGTTTGCTAGAACTCCTCGAGAACTCTGGAAAATGGCTTATTTATTACATTACTGGCTTATTATAAAAGGATAAAACTCAGAAACAGCCAGGTGGAAGAGATGCATAGTGCAAAAGATGGGACTGGCAGGCCATCCCCCTAGTATGGCCATGTGTTCAGCAACCCAGAAAATCTCTGAATTCTATAGGTTCAGGGATTTTTATAGAGGCTTCCTTAGCTAGGTATGATTGATTAAATCTTTGACCATTAGTGATTACTTCAACTTCCATCCTCTCTCCCCTCCAGGGATGTTGGAGGTGGATGGGGTGGAGCTTAAAGTCCCAACCTTCTAATCACATGATTGGTTCTCCTGGTAGCCAGCTCCATTAGCATGCCAAAAGACATTTACCACTCTGAGGAAATTTCTAGGGTTTTGGAATGGGGTGCTGTAAAAAGACAGTGTTGGGGAACAGCGAAAGGAGTGCTCTGGGGCTGTTAGGAAGTCTTCTTGGCTCAAAGTATAGCCCCACACATAATGTGTACGTATCTCTATGTATGTGAACTGGTTTAGCTTTTGTTTTGTTTTGATAGTAATTGGCAGCTCTAGGACTGCTTATTGCTTTAACACTCTTAGAGATCTATAGCAAAGATAGCATTCCTGTGCATTTCCTCGTTTAGTCCAATGTCCCCTGCCACTCTGACATACAGTTCAGGAAATCTGCCACAGTTGAGTTTTGCTCTCCAATATTATTCTGAGCAAGGATGGCATTGCTGTTTTTTCTTCTAAGTATGCCACCTATTTTTAGGAATTTTGCACCTGGCAGTCTCTCTCTGAAATCTGCATCTTAAGGTGTCTTGTCTCCATGACATCTCTAATACTGGTTGAATTTTCACTACTCTTGGTGGCCCTTCTTCATATATATTACTCTTAAGTGTTTCTGATTTTACCAACGATAGGGTTTCCTTTTATTTTCTTATTGCCTTTCTTATTTTATGGAAGTTTAAGAGAGGAAGGGGTAGAGAGATATTTACTCCACTGTCTCAAAATTGGAAATATATAGTTAACTTTTTTTTTTAAGATTTCATTTATTTATTTGACAGAGGGAGACACAGCTAGAGAGGGAGCACAGCAGGGGGAGTGGAAGAGGGAGAAGCAGGCTTCCCACAGAGCAGGGAGCCTGATGTGGGGCTCGATCCCAGGACCCTGGGATCATGACCTGAGCTGAAGGCAGATGCTTAACGACTGAGCCACCAGCCGCCCCTATAGTTAACTTTCTAGTATAAATCACAATCTGTTTTACTTTCTGTTACATATGCAGTTTTATAAATGTAATGAAAGGATGCTACGGGGTACCATAGAGGAAACACAGAAGAGGAACATCTAAGGCAGATAGGTGTTGGTCAGAGTAGGAGTGGGAGTCTGGGGGTTAGGGACGTTTCTCAGAGGCTGTGAAACTGAACCCTGAAGGTTGTGCAGAAATTAGGACATTTACACAGGAAATCTCACTGAAGTTGATGCGTGGAGGATGATAGAAGGTTTGGTTAAAGATAAGTCCAGACAGTTTAGTAGGAACCATATCATAACAGGGCATTTTAGACCATGTTAAAGAGTTTGGATGCTATTCTGAGAACTTTGGAGTAGACTTCCCTTTTAAGAAGAGTGGCGGCATGATTACATTTGTGTTTTGGCATGCACATTTGATTGTATTTTTCATAATATTTATATTTAAATAGTCTGGTGATTATTAAAAGCATCATTAGGGTCATTAATTTTACTAGGTGGTGGTGTTTTCCTTCTCATAGAAGAACATATATAACACATTTATGTGCATTATTTCTTCACATTTCTTTATTCTATTTTTCATTGAGAATCATTGGAATCAGGACTCTAGTTACCTTTTCCTGCATTACAAATTACACTCAAAGCAGCTTAAAACAGTACACACTTAACAGCTCATCACTTTATCAGCCAAGAATCTGGAAGGGGCTCCATGCCTAGACTAAGGTCTCTCATGAGGTTGCAGTCAGGCTGTCAGCCAGAGCTGCAGTCTCATATGAAAGCTCAACTGGGGGAAGATCCTCACGTGGCCCTCCATTATTCTTGCTGTTGCACTTGAGTCCATTGGTTTCTTGCCAAGTAGGCTTCCCTGTAGGGCAGCTTATAACATGGAAATTAGCAAGTGAACTAGAGGACACAAGAAAACATGAGGATGGAAACCACATTCTTTTGATAACCTAATGTCTGAAGTGACATTTCATCACTTTTGCTACATTTTGTTCATTTGAAGGAAGAGACCGGGTCCACCCCACTCTCAAAGTGAGGGGATTACATGAAGGATGAATACCACAGTGGGAATTATTGGTAGCCATCTTACAGGATATTTTCCACACACAGTGACTTGCATATAGAATTTGTTCAGTAAAGGTTGATTTTCAGCATTTTGCCTTGGACAAAATTTACATTACTTTTACTTATGGCAATATTTTTAGGTGATGTCTTTTCAAGATTATATGTCACACTTTAATATTGTATCAAAGCAATTATGATGTATTCTGATTACTCATACCAGCAAGGATTAAATGTATAGTTTCTGGGTTTCAAAGAGAAAATAAAAGATCTAGTGCATTCTTCTTTTTTTTAAAGATTTTATTTATGTATTTGACAGAGCAAGAGACAGCAAGAGAGGGAACACAAGCAGGGGGAGTGGGAGAGGGAGAAGCAGGCTTCCCACTGAGCAGGGAGCCTGATGTGGGGCTCGATGTGGGGCTCGATCCCAGGACCCTGGGATCATGACCTGAGCCGAAGGCAGATGCTTAACGACTGAGCCACCCAGGTGCCCCTAGTGCATTTTTCTATCTTTCAGCAGGGTAAAATAACTTGCAGAACAAAAAGTTAGTAAAATATATTCTACATCAGAACATGTTTGGTTTGAATTATGTAGGATACCAGACAACATTAGGCTTAACTTTAGTTTATCTGCTCTTTTATTAATAGAAATAGTTTATTTATTACATAGATAATAGTAAAAGAAATTATGTATAATTATATAAGAATATATTTTTATAACCAAGAGTACACCTATCACAAAGATAAATGGAATTGATTAATTTGAGACTGGGTTTGCACTTGGTAGACATGTTCCTTTATAATATCTAGCCTGATATGCAAAAACTGCCCCAGGTTATGAATAAGAAAATTACATAATGAAATTAAAAATTAGCTACAGAGTTATAGATTGCTAGCATTAATAAAACATTATTAGCTTGGAGTACAGAAAACTGATCTTTTTTGACAGAAATATAAGCTGGAAGTAATATATTCCCCCAAGTTTAATGCTTCAGTGTAGTTTTTGGTTGTTAATACCTTATAACAATAGTGCTATTTTGAATGTAAATTTGTCATTCATCAAAGTGAATCAAAGTTTTTCAGCATGTTGATTTTGTATACCATGGTTTGGCTAGAAAGATTTTTATGGATATTATTCTTTACCTATCTTTTCATGTATCATGAGAATTTTTTTAAAGGATATATTTGTTTTGTTTTTATTGTTACAGCTTTGTTGAGATATAATTCATATACCATGTGGTTCATCCCTTTAAAGTGCACTACTCTGTGGTGGTTAGTATATTCACAAAGCTGTGCAACCATCACCACAATCAATTTAAAACATTTTTATTATCTTAAAAAGAAATCCTGTGCCCTTTAGCAGTGACCCTCCGCATTCTTCCCAGCCATGCTCACCATTGGCAACCACTAATCTATTTTTTATCTCTGTAGACTTGCCTATTGTGTACATTTCATATAAATTGAATCTTACAAAGTGGTTTTTTGTGACTGATGTTTGGCCTGGTGTTTTCCAAGTTCATCCATGCTGTAGTATATAACAGTACTACATTCCTTTTTCTTACTAATTAATATTTCATTCTATGGGTAAACCACATATTATTTATCCATTTATCATTTGATGGACATTTGAGTTGTCTCCACTCTTTGACTATTATGAATAATGATGCTATGAACATTTATACACAAGTTTTTGTGTGGAAATAGGTTTCCATTTCTCTTGGATACTTCATGAAAGATTTAATTTAACAAGTTTAAGACACAAATAACTAGGAACATTAACTTTGGAATCAGATTGATGTGGACTAGTCATCATTGCCACTTTCTAGTTGTGTGAACTTGAACTAGTTACTTAGTCTTAAAGAAATTAGGTTTCTTCATCTGCACTTTGGAGCAGCAGTATTTGCTTTGCAGAATATTTGTGAGTCATGCAGTACGTGAAGCACTGGGCATATAATTGACACTCAACAAATAATAGCTATTACTATCAAGGACAAAGAAAAAAAGCTAATATTTATAAAAATACTTCCCTGTGATGTTATAAGAATAACATTCAGTTTCATGAGGCTATTTTTAATTCAAAATAAACAAACATAAAATTTCATGAATTAGTTTGCGTGTTTTAAAAGAATTTATAGAAACATTAATTGCTGAGTACAATCTAAATCATCAGTATTTTTGTGACATTAAACCATGGCTAAAAATTTTCTTTCGGAGAGCTGGAAGGAAAAGCAAAGAATGGAAAAATAGAACAAAGTTGGGAGAGATGCAATAATGAATATACAAACATCTTT
This sequence comes from Leptonychotes weddellii, assembly GCF_054177405.1. NCBI lineage: Eukaryota > Metazoa > Chordata > Mammalia > Carnivora > Phocidae > Leptonychotes > Leptonychotes weddellii. The sequence goes on from NC_138374.1 coordinate 126,005,475, forward strand.
ATTTTTTTTGAAATTTAGAAGTATTTTACATTTTTATTTATTTTTAAAGGTTTTGTTTATTTATTTATTTATTTAGAGCATGAGCAGAAGGAGGAGTGGCGGGGAGAAAGAGTGAATCCTAAGCAGGCTTCATGCCCAGCATGGAGCCCAACATAGGGCTCGATCTCATGAGACTCAGGGTCATGAGACCGAGCCCTACATTGGGCTCCATGCTCAGCACGGAGTCTGCTTGGCCTTCTCCCCTCCTCTTACCCAGCGCTCCCTGTCTCTCTTTCTCTCTCTTGAATAAATGAATAAAATCTTTTAAAAAAATAAAAAGGAATATATGTCAACATAATACATGCATATTATTATATTTATTACCTATTACCAAATGTTTATAATAGATAAAAGAACTGCTTTGCCATATCCTTACTATGTCCCTAGTGTTGACTACTTTTTTCTTTTAGCTATTTCTTTTTACACCAAATATTTCTAAATTATATGCTTATCTGATACTGTCTGATTTTACATCTTTGGATCTTTTGCATTACTTTCACATAATATGGTAGATGAGGATTTAACTCATATTCTTCCCATCTCCACTTCCATCTATTTTCAGAGAAATCAGTATCAGTATTTACATTATCATGATTACAGAAGCAGAGTTCCTTACAAAGGCAATTAATGTAGGATGAGTATATTTACCTTATTCCATTTTTAAATTAATTTCTATTTCCTTATATTTTTCTTCTTGCCCTGTCTGCAAATTATATCTGCCGTTGATTATTTCTCAGGTATTCTATCCTATCAGGAAATCTAGTAAGTCACTTTTTCCTCTGGAGCTTGCTCTCTTTGGCCTCTTCATCATCCTGTTCCAAACAGACTGCATTTTCTTTAGACATGATGTAGATTTCTTTTTTTTTTTTTTAAAGATTTTTATTTATTTATTTGAGAGAGAGAATGAGAGAGAGAGCACATGAGAGGGGGGAGGGTCAAAGGGAGAAGCAGACTCCCTGCCGAGCAGGGAGCCCGACGCGGAACTCGATCCCGGGACTCCAGGATCATGACCTGAGCCGAAGGCAGTCGCTTAACCAACTGAGCCACCCAGGCGCCCCCATGATGTAGATTTCTTGAGAAGACATCTCTTAACTTTCTTTCTCTTGGGTGAACTCACTGTTTTGTGAATGAGACTAATCTATGTCATAAGGGATTCACAGAAAGGTATATGGTATAAAATTATCACTTACCATGACCAAGACGGATATGATAACACATGTAAATCAAGATTTTTTATATATGCACGTATTATAATTATGTATTTAAAACCCTTACAGTTAAAAGTTCTCTAAGTCTATCATGAAATTTTAAGAAATATTTATAATGACGTATTATTGAAATATATACTCCTGAAAGATAAAGGCTGCCTTGCATTCCCATAGATAGAAAAAAGTTTTCTCAGGTGGCAACACCTCCTCAAATCACTAAATTGGTCCTTCATAGTTTTGGAGAAGAATGACTAGTGGATTTATCATTAATGGGACCATTAGTCTAATTTTAATATTATATTTATGAGTTCTTAGATTCATTGCCAAAATGCTAAATCAGAGAAGAAATGGCTATTAAAATGCTTTTTTGACTTTCTATGATCTGAATACTGCTGATGAAATAACACTTGTAGGAGAACAGCATCCAGTTCTTTAAAGATCCCTGTGCAGCTCTGCCATATTGGCATGGACTGGGCTATGTGCCTGGTTTCCCTGGTTATTCTGAAATCCACTGATTCATACTCATAACTTGGCATGTTAAAAAATGACTTTCTCTTCTTTTCCTATTGTTGTTATTTATATGTAAATAACTTCTAGTTGAACTATGAGAAATTCTTAGTTTCTAACGTTCACAATTCCTCTCTCTTTCATTTCCTGTTAAACTATCAGTGTTTGTTCCCAATGAATCTGGTCACCATCTAGAACTCACAGCTAACTAACAGCTTGCTGTTTCAAAATATTTATATCAATATTTGTGTTAAATGCTGTCTTTGTAGTCTGCTAACTTGCATTTGTTTTCGAGGATAAAGCTAAAAAAATGTTCAGTGATTTTTACGAATATTTATCTAGTTCCTAGGAAACTCAATTCAAAAGATTTGAACACTATCTCTCATCCTTATAATGGTTATCTGGGACCCTCAATATGACCACCATTATAGTCTTTAAGTAATCTTTCTCTGATATAAAACCATACAGAGTCAACAAAGGCATTAAGCTAATGACAAAACTGAAGAGCACTGAGATCACTTAACATTGCGGATCAGGGAAACACAGTACTAAAAAGATTTCTAGTTCTCTGGAGTTGAAGACTTAATACGTTAGACTATCTAGGCAGCACATTTCTAATTGTTCTTTAATTAACAAAGAAATAGAAACATGAAGAAAATCAGCATGTCTTCTCAGATTGGTAACATGTGCAGCCCCAAAATCAAAGCAGGAACTACTAGAGTAAAAACCTATGGAGTAGTGTTGGTATTCGCCTTCCGCTGTTCACATATGGATTCCTCAGAACTTTCACTAACTTCATTTTAAAGTCAGAATTAATATGGGAAAATACTAATGTAAGCAATAAGGTCTGGAATATATTTAGTCTATCAATATCGGGCACATGCTTGATAATAACTTACTCTTTAGACAAAAAGCATTATAACTGAGTAGTTGCTTAAATCTTGTAAATCATAAACAAAAGGAATATTTAATTATAGACTCATCAAAAATTTCTGCCCATTGGTATAGCATGTCGATATGTTTTTGGTAAATAACAATAAGAGGAAGATCAGTCTTGTATGTGGTAATCATAATTGTCATAATATCAAGCTAAAAGTTCATATGGACAGATTTAGACATTGTAAGCAATGATGAGCTCAATAAATAGACTTATCACCGTAAATTATATTTACTAAGCATCTATTGTGTGCATGGTGTTTTGGGGATGTATATTATCATATTTTAAAGATGAAAAACTAAAACTCAGGGTTTAAGTAACTTGGGTCACACAACTAAGTAATGGTAGATCTGGATATTTGAATTCAGTATTTTTTTTTTTAAATCAAAGCAGATAGCCTCTTTGTATTTTTAAATTATTTCAAGTTGTATCAGTCATATTTCAGTGGCATATAGCATCAGTAGGCTCACTTAAAACCCATTACAAACCTCTTATAAGTGAATTGCCTTCCCTGCTGCTGGGCCTAGAAAACGAAAAACTCACCTTCTTAGACTTCCTTTCAGTGGAGGTACCATATGACTTGGTCATGCCCAATGAAATAAAGTATTAAAAGTAATAGAACTAAACGGGAATTTGACTATTGGAGGCAATTTGATGTCAGATTAAAAACCATTATTGTGTGATGTTAAATATGTTTTCAGATCCCATCTGTTCTGCCATGTGATAGAGATCATTAACAATTGAGGCCTTGGCGTTAATTGAAATAGTAGGTAGATTTCATAATATTGGTGTATGCTGCCTACTCCTTACCTCTTTCAGAAAATTTCTGTGAGAAGTAGATGAACATGGACTAGACATAGCTAATCTGTAAGCAGAGATGGAAGGTAGTACTGCTTTGCTAAGGGAACTGCTGGGTGTACAGTGTGTGTTTTTTGAGTCTTACAATTTGGAACTTTGTGGTATTGTAAAACCCAACGGGTTTTGTACCTCAAACTGATGAATTTATTAGCGGTAGCCATGAAGTTTAGGGCCTTAGCTGGAGATAACCACAAAGCCTTGGCAGGTATGTGAGCCCAAGACAGATACCAGAATTGGGATATTATCTTGTCTGATAATGGCTAAGTTAATTCAGATCAACCATCCTCATAATGACATCTAAGTATCAAAGAACTATCAACATACTAAATAATTTACTAGCCAAAATATAAAAGAAGATAAGAATTCAGAGATGTAAGTCTACAGTCAAAGCTGCTTTTGCCTTGAGGGCATAAATAATTTCTTTTTTGATTTCTTCTTTGCATGACTTTAAAAATAGTCACCCATATTTCTTTTGATATGTAGGGTTTCTTTTGTAACTTTAAAAATGGAATCCAATAGAATCTATTTAATATAAGGAGTAAATTTAAAATTCAGTTTAAGATTTTTTAAAATGGCTAACAAATTATTGCAATAGTATTTATTAAATAATTCAATTATCTCTCGCTGTTCAGTGTCATCTTACCACATACTAAGTCCCCCACATGTGCTCAGGTATATCTCTTGACTATTGAAGCCATCTGACTTCTCTCTCTTTTTGTAATCCTGTATAGTATTACATGGCTTAAGTACCTATAAATTACTTCTGTTTTTCAGAAGGTGCTGTGGCTACTTTAGCTTAATTTTCATCCAACTAAATTATAAATCATTTTGGCATGTTTTAAAAAATATCAAATTGGGATTTTAAATTGATTTAAATTAAATTTGTAGAATAGAATAGGGAAAAATAATAGTTTAATAATTCAAGTCATCTTGCCAAGGAATGAAGTATATCTCTTCATTTATGTGGGTATTTTTAAATGTTCACTAGTAAACCTTTATTTTCTTAATAAAAGGTCTGCTTTTTTGGTTTGTCTCTCTCTTCTTTCCCCTTTGTTCCTTTGTTTTGTTTCTTAGATTCACATCTGAGTGAAATCATATGGTGTTTGTCTTTTTCTGACTGGCTTATGTCACTTAGCATAGTACTCTCTAGCATCATCCATGTCACTGCAAATGACAAGATTTCATTCTTTTCTGTGGCTGAATAACATTCAGTGTGTGTGTCACGGGGGGGTGGTATGCACGGATGTGTGTGTGTGTATCACATCTTTTTTATTCACTTATCTGTTGATGGACACATGGGCTGCTTTCATAATTTGGCTATTGTAAATAATGCTGCTATAAACATAGGATGCATGTATCCCTTCGAATTAGTGTTTTCATTAGTGCAATTACTGGATCATAGGGTAGTTCTATTTTTAATTTTTTGAGGAACCTCCATACTGTCTCCCACAGTGGCTATACCAGTTTGCATTCCCACCAACAATGCAAGAAGGTTCCCTTTTCTCCACATCCTTATCAACACTTATTTCTTGAGTTTTTGATTTTAGCTATTCTAACAGGTGCAAGGTGATATGTCATTGTGGTTTTGATTTGCATTTTCCTGATGATGAGTGATGTTGAGCATCTTCTCGTGTGTCTGTTGGCCATCTGGATATCTTCATTGGAGAAATGTCTGTTCATGTCTTCTGTCCTTTTTAATTGGATTATTATTGTTGTTTGTTTTGCTTTTTTTTTTTTTGGTGGTGTTGTATAAGTTTTATATATTTTGGATACTAACCCTTTATCAGATATGCCATTTGCAAATATCTTCTCCCTTTCTGTAGGTTGCCTTTTAGTTTTTGTTGTTTCTTTCCTTTATTGTGCAGAAGCTTTTTATTTTGATGTAGTCCCAATAGTTTATTTTTATTTCCCTTGCCTCAGGAGACATATGTAGAAAGATGTTGCTATGGTCAATGTCAGAGAAATTACTGCTTGTGCTTCCTTGTAGGATTTTTATGGTTTCATGTCTCACATTTTAGGTCCTTAATCCATTTTGAGTTTATTTTTGTGTATGGTACAATTTCATTCTTTTGCACGTAGCTGTCCAGTTTTCCCAACACCATTTGTTGAAGAGACTATCTTTTTTCCATTGCATATTCTTGTCTCCTTTGTTGAAGATTAATTGACCATATAATTGTGGGTTTATTTCTGGGCTTTCTATTTCTGTTCTATTGATCTGTGTGTTTATTTATGTGCCAGTACCATACTGTTTTGATTACTACAGCTTTGTAGTATAACTTTAAATTGGAATTGTGATGCCTCCAGCTTTGTGTTTTCTTTTCAAGATTGCTTTGGGTATTTGGGGTCTTTTGCGGTTCCACACAAATTTTAGGATTGTTTGTTTTGTTCTGTGAGAAACTGTTGGTATTTTGATAGGGATTGCATTAAATTGTAGATTATTTTGAGTAATATAGAAATTTTAACAATATTGTTCTAATCCATGAGCATGGAATGTCTATTCATTTCTTTGTGTCATTTTTAATTTCTTTCATCAGTGTTTTATAGTTTTCAGAGTACATGTCTTTTACCTCTTTGGTTAAGTTTATTCTTAGGTCTTTTATTATTTTTGGTACAATTGTAAATGTGATTATTTTCTTAATTTCTCCTTCTGCTGCTTTATTAGCGTACAGAAATGCAATGGATTTCTGCGCATTGATTTTATATCCTGTGACTTTACTGAGTTTATCAGTTCTATAGTTTTTTGTGGAGTCCTTTGGGTTTTCTTTATATAGTATCATGTAATCTGCAAATAGTGAAAGTTTACTTCTTCCTTACCAATTCAGATGCCTTTTATTTATTTTTTTGTTGTCTGATTGCTGAAGCTAGGACGTCCAGTACTATGTTGAATAAAAGTGGTGAGAGTGGATATCCCTGTCTTGTTCCTGACCTTAGGGGAAAAAGCTCTCAGTTATTCCCCATTGTGTATGATGTTAGCTATGGGTTTTTCTTTTTCTTTTTTTTTTTTTTTAAGATTTTATTTATTTATCAGAGAGAGAGAGAGACAGAGGCAGGCAGAGGGAGAAGCAGGCTCCTTGCTGAGCAAGGAGCCCGATGTGGGACTCGATCCCAGGACCCTGGGATCATGACCTGAGCCGAAGGCAGAGGCTTAACCGACTGAGCCACCCAGGTGTCCCGCTATGGGTTTTTCTTATATGACCTTTATTATGTTGAGATATGTTCCCTCTAAACCTACTTTGTGGGGGGGTTTTATCATGAATGAATGTTTTACTTTGTCAAATGCTTTTTCTGCATCTATTAAAATGATCATATGCATTTTATCCTTGCTGATATGATGTATCATGTTGATTGATTTGCAAATATTGAACCACCCTTGCATCCCAAGAATAAATCCCACTTGATCATGGTGAATGATTTTTTTACTGTATTGTTGGATTTGGTTTGCTTTTATTTTGTTGAGGAATTTTCCATCTGTGTTCCTCAGAGACATTGGCCTGTAGTTCTCTTTGTTTTGTGGTGTCTTTATCTTGTTTTGGTACTAAGGTAATGCTGGCCTCAAAGAATGAATTTAGAAGTTTTCCTTCCTCTTACATTTTTTGGACAGGTTTGGGAGGAATAGGCATGAACTCTTTTTTAAATGTTTGGTAGAATTCCCCTCTGAAGCTGTCTGGTCCTGGACTTCAGTTTGTTGGGAGTTTTTTAATTACTGACTCAGTTTCATTGCTAGTAATTGGTCTATTCAATTTTTCTATGTCTTCCTGCTTCAGTTTTGGTAGGTTATGTGTTTCTAGGAATTTATACTTTTCTTCTGTGTTGTACAATTTGTTGGCATATAATTTTTCATAATATTCTTTTATAATCACTTGTGGTGTTGTTATTTCTCCTCGTTAAAATTTGTGATTTGTTTATTTGAGTCTTCTCTCTCTCTTTTTTATGAGTCTGACTAGAAGTTTACCAATTTTGTTGATCTTTTCAAAGAACCAGCTCCTGGTTTCATTGATCTGTTTTTTGTTGTTGTAGTTCTTTCTATATCATTTATTTCTGCTTTAATCTTTTGATTTCCTTCTTTCTGCTGGTTTGGGGTTTTGTTTGTTCTTTTTCTAGTGCTTTTATGTATAAGGTTAGGTTGTTTACTTGAGATTTTTCTTGCTTCTTGAGGTAGGCCTCTATTGTTATAAACTTCCCTCTTAGAACTGCTTTTGCTGCATCTGCTATATTTTGTGTTTTCATTTTTCTCATGTAATTTTTTATTTCTTCTTTGATTTCTTGGTTGACCCATTCACTGATTTATAGCATGTTATTTAACCTCCATGTATTTTTGACTTCCCAGATTTTTTCATATGGTTGATTTCTAGTTTCACAGTATTTTAATCAGAAAAAGATGCATAGTATGACTTTGGTCTTTTGAATATGTTGAAACTTGTTTTGTGGCCTAATATGTGATCTATTCTGGAGAATGTTCTGTGTGCACTCAAAGAATGTGTATTCTGCTGTATTGGGATGGAATGTTCTGAAAATACCTGTTAAATCTGGTGTCATTCATAGCCGCTCTTTCCTTGTTGATTTTCTGTTTGGATGATGTGTCCATCAATGTAAATGGAGTGTTAAAGTCCCCTACTATTATTATATTACTATTGATTAGTTCCTTTATGTTTGTTATTAACTGTTTTATGTTATGCTCATATGTTGGATGCCTGAATATTTATAACTATTATATCTTTTTGTTCACTTTCTTATTATATAGTGTTCTTCTTTATGTCTTGTTACAGTCTTTGTTTTAAAGTCTATTTGTCCAATATAAGTATTGCCACCCAGGCTTTTCTTTGACATCCATTTGTATGATAAGTGTTTCTCCATTCCCTCACTTTCAATCTGCATGTGTTGTTAGGTCTGAAATGAGTCTCTTATAGGCAGCATATAGTTGCGTCTTTTTTTTTTATCCATTCCATCACCTGTGTCTTTTGATTGGAGTTTTTAGTCCATTTACATTCAAAGTAATTATCGATAGGTATGTATTTTTCTCCATTTTTTTTCTTATTTTGTGGTTGTTTTTGTAGTTTTTCTCTGATCCTTTTTTCTCTTTCTCTTTTCTCTCATGGTTTTCTTGCTTTAGTAATATACTTGGTTTCCTTTCTCTTTATTTTTGCATATCTATTACTGGTTTTTGATTTTGGTTACCATTAAGTTTGTATATAACATCTTCTGCATATAGCAGTCTATATTAAGTGGATGGTTGCTTAAGTTTGAACCCATTCTTTGCTCCTCTCCCCACCATGTTGTAGGTATATGGTGTCATACTTTACCTCCCTTTATTATTTTGTTCCTTGACTGATTTTCACATATATACTTACTTTCACTGCTTTTATGCTTCCTATTTTTCTTACTCTTACTTTCCTTTCCACTCAAAGAGTCTCCTTTAACATTCTTGTAGGGCTGTTTTAGTGATCATGAACTCCTTTAGCTTTTGTTTGTCTGGGAAACTCTTTATCTCTCCTATTCTGAATGATAGCCTTGATGGATACAGTATTCTTGGCTGCAGATTTTTTCTTTTCAGCACTTTGAATATATCATGCCACTCTCTTCTGGTCTACAAAGTTTCTGCTGCTGAATCCTTTGATAGACTTACTGGGTTTTCCTTGTATGTAACTGCCTTCTTTTCTCTTGCTGCTTTTAAATTTATTTCTGTATCAACAATTTTTGCTTTTTAATAACTATGTGTCTTGATGTGGACCTCCTTAGGTTGATTTTGTTGGGGGATCTCTGTGCCTCCTGGATCTGGATATCTGTTTCCTTTCCTAGATTAGGGAAGTTTTCAGCTATTATTTCTTCAAATAAATTTTCTGCCCCCTTTCTTTCTCTTCTTCTTCTGAGATCCCTATAATGCAAATGTTATTTGCAGAATGGAGTCATGAGTTCCCTAAGTCTGTTCTTATTTTGCATAATTTTTTTCCCTCTCACCTTCACAGCTTCATTACTTTCCATTACTCTGTCCTCCAGGTTCATTCTTCTGCTTCTCTAGCCTATGATTTATTCCATCTAGTGTATTTTAATTTCATTTATTGTGTTTCTCATCTCTGATTCGTTCTTTTTTATCTTTTGTTGAGGGTCTTACTTATGTCCTCCACTCTTTTCTCAAGTCCAGTGACTATCTTTATGACTATTACTTTAAATTTTCTATCAGGCAAATTACTTATATCCGTTGCACTTAGGTATCTTGCTGTAGTTTTGTCCTGTTCTTTCATTTGGGACATATTCCTCTGTTTTCTTATTTTGTCTAACTCTCAGACTGTTGGGAAAGTCAGCTATATCTACTGGTCTTGAAAGTAATGGCCTGAAGAAGAGATCCTGTAGTGCCCTGCAGTGCAGTGTCCCATGTTCACCCAAACCTGGTACTTTAGGGGGTCACCTATGTATCTTGCGTGCATCTTGCTGTTGTGTCCTGGCTGCTTTTTCCTTCAGTATAATAGTCTGCAGAGGCTCTCTCTGCCTGTTGTGGGCAGTGTTTGGTTCCTGGCCTGGGTGGGGGGTGCAGCCTTAACAAGGTGCCCAGTGGTCCGCTTGCAAAGTGAGACCTGCCATTGCAGCTGCCACCTGATTGGGCCACTTGGGTGCTGCAAAGCGCACATGGGTGGAGTACACGGTTTTAACAAGGTACATAGGTCTTCCGTGGGGCCTGCTGCTGGAGTCACCAGGACTAAGGTCCCACAGAGTGTCTGGGTCAGGAGATAACAGTGTTGGCAAAGTTTGTGGTGGTCTTTTGGGAGAGGGGACCTGCAGCAGTGGGACTGAGGAAGCTCTGTCTGGAAGGGGTGGGTCCTTAAGCCCAGGGGGCTGGGACTTGGTATAAGCAAGTTAGATAGTGAATGTCTTTGTTGTGCTTGTTCTGGCAGGTGGCCCTCTGTTTATGCTGGGTGGTAGGGGAGGGAAATGGTGCCTGCCAGCTAATTTGTTCCTGGAGGAGTTTCCCTGGGAACCTTACCCTTCCTAGATAGGCTCTGAGTAAAGAACACCCCCTCCTGTATGCCCCAGGTGTTTTCCAAACTTGCTGCTTCTAAGCTGTATCTCAGGGGGCTGTTTGTTGTGCTATCTCCTTAAGGGTGGTGACTCAGCTCCCAACAGCCTCCAGGCTCTCCCAGAACCCAGCCTGCTGATTTTTTTTTTTTGTAATTTTATATATATATATTTTAATTTGACAGAGAGAGACAGCGAGAGAGGGAACACAAGCAGGGGGAGTGGGAGAGGGAGAAGCAGGCTTCCCACCGAGCAGGGAACCCGATGCGGGGCTAGATCCCAGGACCCTGAGATCATGACCCGAGCTGAAGGCAGATGCTTAATAACTGAGCCATCCAGGCACCCCTGTAATTTTATATTTTTTAAATTTTTATTTATTTTTTTAAGTTTTACTTTTTATTTTTTTAAAATTTAAATTCAGTTAATTAACATATAATGTATTATTGGCTTCAGAGATGATTCATCAGTCTTATATAATACCCAGTGCTCATTACATCATGTTGATTTTTAATATTCCAGGTTTTAAGTCCCAATAATTGTAAGAACTCACAAAATTTGGCCCCTCTTGCTTTCAAAGCCAGTTTTTATGGGGATTGTCTTCTTCATGCAGGCTCTGTAGTGTGATTGTCTGTTTCTCTCCCATCTCTGTGCTTGTGGCTTCCTCTCTCCCACAGTGGGTTTATTTAGCTCCCCACTGTATCTCTGCCCTTCCTACCCACTTTGATGTGGCCTCTTCTCTACCTTTAGTTGTGGAGTTTGTTGTGCCAGTCTTCAGGTCATCTTCTGGGTTGTTTACACTGATGTGAGTTTTATCTAGTTGTATCTGTGGGACAAGGTGAGCTTATGGTCCTCTTACTCCACTATCTTTTCAGTCTATTATTATTATTTTTACATATAGGAAAGCAATATGTTTTGAACAAAGTAATTTTATACTTTACTGAAATTTCTAATTGGGTCTCAGAATTCTTGTACTTTTTTTAGTGCTCCAGCTAGATATTATTGATGGTTTGTTTTCTCATTCAGTCATTCAACAGTCTGATGACAGGGTAGGGAGTAAGCTGGAGCAATGGGAAGCTGTGCTCTTGACACTGTCCTCCCAAGTCCTAATTGACCTCCTGTCACTGTGGATATTGATTTCATGAAGCAAGATCAATGTGAAGTTTCATTGCTCATAGACTCTTTTCTTTTCTGAGTTTATTTTATTCAGCAGCTCTCAGGCTACTTTTCCTTACTCTCCTCCAGCCCAGATTTGCCATCTGGTTTCAACTCAGTCAGAAGCTCTGATCAACAAAAAAAGAAATTACTTGGCTGCAATTTCTCTCCTTTAGTCCTGCATCTGGTTATTCCTATCTTTATCCCTCTTGGTTGGAGCTCTTACTAGATTCCTCAGACTTGTTCAGTTATTTCCCACATACTATACTGACTTTGTGATTAAGGAAAATACCCTGTATTTGTGGTCTAAATTTAATTGAATATGAATTTAATTAAATATTCTTTATTCATTCAATTCCTACTTATTCTCTTGAGTGTATGATGGGTGTTGTGGCTGTTCCTTGTTTTTGCCTCTATTTTTGTTTCTTTTTATTCATTTAGCTGACTTTGGAAATAGATTATAGGCAAAATAACACATTCACTATCTTCCTAGAAATCCATACATAATTATTTTAATAAGCACTCAGTATTAGCTATTATGTTATGCCTTTCCTTAAGTGTCCTTTCTTAAATTTTTAAAATCTTACCCTCTCTTCAAGATGTGGAGCCTAAGTTGTTTTACACTTATAAAACCTTTTTTTTTTTTTTGGATTATTTATATACATGGCTATTTTCTTATTTAAAGCAGTTTTACTCCCTTGATTATAGTATTTTCTCATTAAGATGTGGAAGTTTTATCTTTATAATCCTATTGAACATTTTCCTATTTCCTATTTTTGACATAGAATACGCATTAAAAGTATGTAATTAAATGTATGAATGCATAAATTGTTTGAAGGTGAGACATATATTCTTTCTTAGTACATAAATATTTGTTAATTAAGTTAAATATTATGAATTTTGAGGAGCCAAATTATATTTTCAATAGTAACAAAATCTGATTCTCTTAAAATATATAATACTTCCTTTATATATTGTTTCATGTTTTACAGTAAGTGTGTAATTAAACATTTACAGGAATACTGTGATACTATCGGAAAGGCCACTTCACACATTTTATAATCTCTGAGCCTGTTCGAGGTAGGTGAAAGAACAGGTGTAAAGTCTTAGCAGATCTCAGTGTGAACCTCCCATTGAAAACACTAGGCATTAATTTTTTTAATCAAATAGAGCTATTGTCACTCAAACACATCATGAATCACCAGCATGTATTGAGCACTTACTGTATACCAAGTATTGCACCGAGCCCTTTATTCTCATTTTCTCCTTCAATTTTCACAACAAACCTATGAGGTCAATACTATTACCTACTCAACAATTCAATTAGAAAAATTTTAGTTTTGTTTCATTATGTCTGCGACCTCCCTCTAAGTGGTATTTTTTCATAGGATTCCTTAGTTGGAGTGGAAATATATGTATAGATGTTTGATAAAGAATGAATTGTTACCTTAAAATAAGGCTAAGCATAGAATATAGATGATGAACCATTTCATCATTAGTTATTTGGTAAAATTAAATGAAACTCATTCAGAGTCAATATTAAGAGTAATTTCTGTTTTGTATTTATTTTCTTTAATAAAGCCCATCCATTTCCTTTTGAAAAGGTATTTTATTTTAAAGCTAGTCAATAAAACCATTTATTTTTACTAAACATTTTAAGTTAACGAAAAGAGTGGTGGATATTTCCGTTTTAGTTATATGAGAGATATATGAATCATGAAAACTGGCTGTTTTGTAGATTCATTTGGTAGGGAAACTGTCAGGTAACCTCCATAAATGGGTTATCATGTTATTTCATTTATTTTGATTATTTGAACTCAAATTAACTTCACAGTTTCACAATTTATCTATTGTGAATCTGAACTAAATAGGACAGAAGAAAAGGTGCAGTTCCATTAAGCTCTAACATATCATTGGCTGTCAGGTAAGCCTTGTTATGCTGTCCATCCTCATTTAACTATCCCACAAGATCTCTTAATGAAGTTAAGCCCCAAGTTCACTCCAATAATTCTGTGGCAAGAGTTTGTGCAATGTAACAATTCATCACTTGTCAGGAAGGCACTTTTAGTTTATACATTTAATAAGGGCATCCTCTAGCTTGGTTAATTAGAAGTGAACAGTTTGCATATTTACTAAATGCAGAGTGTCATTGCCACCACGGCCTATTGCCTACATGAATTATTTCTCTATCTGCAATAAACAGCTGGGTAATTATTACTGCCATAATCAGATAAATTCCCTCTGTAAGGCTTTTCTTACATGGCAATTCTTTGAACTCATCCAAAGCTGAACAAAATTTATGAACTCCAGCAGCTAGGCCACTTTTTCATACTATGGTGTCCCTGTTCACTATTTCAAGGACATAAGTAGAAAACCATTTATATTGTGTAAATAAGGAGAATAAATATGATTACCTAAAGATAACATTTCAATAAACCTCATTTTAAAAGTATAATATTCTGATCTCAGCCGACTAAATGATAGTGGTTTGGCTTTATCTAATTGTATCTAGATGACAGGCTCTTTTAGTAAGGAATAACCTGAGATGTAAAGAAAACAACATTTTCGTTTTCAAGAACCAAATTAATCTGTAATGTTAGCTGTACATGTTACTTTTTCTCTGTAGAATTATTTTATATGTAAAGATAAAATTCGTATAGCAATTAATTTGGTAGAATTTAGATAATAACACTAGGGTGTCTAAAATACAGTGCATATTCTTTGCTTTAGAAACAGTCTGTTACGTATCCATAATTAGTAATTAATGACATAATCGATAATCACTTTACAGTATGGAATGATATCTACCAATCTTTCCACATACTATATTTTTAACAGGAATGTATTGCCTTTAACATATTGCTATTTTAAAAAGTTTTCAAAGCCAAGTATATAAAAAGAATAAAAAGCTTCATTCCTGAAATAGAATTAATAAAAGGAAAAAGCTTATTGCATTGGATATAATTTCTTTATATATATGTATTTAGTTTTTTTTTTCAAATTTAACTCTTTACACAATGAATTTTAGGCAGTTTACAAAAAGTTACATAAAAAAAGAGTAAAAGAAATAAAGACCACAGCAAAGGAAAATACAGAATGATAACTATATTGGTGTGACTGATCAGGAAATGTGATTAGTTAAGTATGTCCCATTGTGAAAATGTAAAAAAATTATGCATATGCCAAGAAACAGCTTTTTTTTGCCCTGATCTCAAAGAAATTTCACATTCGAATCTTCAGTAGGATACACTGGTAATGTAATGAACAGTGACCAGTAACTTTTTATTTTAAACAGGAAAAAAAGCCCTCTGAATTTCAAGTCTCTCTTTTTTGTGGTGATATTAAAAAAAAAAAAAAAAAAGCCAGAGTATAACATTAAGTTGTTATTCATTTGAAAGCAAGGAACTAAAATATGTTGGTTTGTGGATAGAGTCCAACTTTGAGGAATGGATGAATTGCAAGTTCTTATATTTCACTTATCCTAGCTGATCTCTTGATATGAGATGGGTGGAAGAGAGTTCCTTTTTTTCCTTTTTAATTCTGTGATAAAAACTGGTAAAGCTATTGTTAATATTGTTGATTGAGAGTGAATTTATATAGTGGAAATCAGATTCTGGTACTTGATATATTAGTGTACAAACTTCTTCAGTCAATATTTGAGGGTACATTTAAGTTATTGTGAAAATGTATTGAGAAAATGTAGCTGTTGCTAAAAGAATTACTTATAATTCTGTCCAGTAGGCTATTGGGCCTTCGTATTATCTGTTCTTTAAAGCATAAGACATTGTTGATCGTTTTTTTTCTCTACTCTCTCTTACAGCTTAGATTCTGTGACACCACTCTCTCCTGGTTTCCTTTCTACTTTTCTGATGGTTTCTTTTTTGTTTGTGTATTCGCATTTATTTGCCTGATCTTAAATATTAATTTTTTCTCTTTGATGCATTTGCCTTTTCACTGTCTGTGCTCTGTACAATCACTTCCACTTCTGGGACTTCAGCTAACACTTGTCTTGTGATGATTCATAAATCTGGATACTCTGCCCAGCATTTTCTTCTGACTTCTTAGACTGATTACAAGACAATTGGCCAATAAATAGTATCCTAAAACTCATTCGATAATTTTCTGAAATTATATGTGATATACTACTAATGTGATACTACTTTAAAATATGTCGACCGCAACCTTCGTATATTGTTGCTTTATGATAGCATCCTGATTAATTCAGAGATGTGCCTGGATTGAGTGTTGAGTGTCTTGTATGCAAAAGCAGCAGCAATTATTTTTGCTTTAAAATGAAGTTAACACATTTTAAATGAGAGACAATGTGTGATATTTGAGTGAACACAAAGTAAATAAGATCTTGCAATTCTTTTTATATGAAATAGCAATTTAGCTACCTCAACTCTAAACTCTACCCCAAATAAAACATCCGTAGCTTGATACTCCTCCTCCACAACTGAATCACTGTGAAGATACACAAAGGAGAGAAAATATGATGTGCCTTGATCTACCTTTATGCAGGAAAGCCCCCATGCTGTGTCTCAAAGTCACCATCTGTAGAGTCATTTCATTTCACAAAGAAGAACAGGAACCTTGTTAATAATACGTGCCCCTTACCAACCTCAGTGGAATGTTGTGAGGTTGAATTAATGTCTGGAAAGCACTTGGAGCTCCTGAAAATAATGCACTGTGTAAATACATTTTATTATTATACCTACTGTTGTACTTAGCACAATGTCACTCTCAATTATTTGACATCATATATATTAAATAAAATTTTACTTCCTTTTACAGCAACTATCCAGAATAGTGAAAAGAAAGTAATTTTACAGTGAAATATGTGCATATTTTTAGAAAGAATACTACACAAAAAAAAACTCTTTTCAACTAAGTTTATTCAAAGGAGCCAGAAGAAGAAAAAAATTGATTTTCATGAATGATCTTTGAATGGAGTCTTACTGCTTTTTAAAATCATGCAAAGTAGGCAAATGAAATAATGGAGCAATTGGATGATCCCTTTTTATGATCAGAGTGAAGTCATGGTATTGTAATTTTATAACATCAACCATTATCATCTCTTTTACTTTTTTCATTCTCAAAATATCTCGTCTATAGAGTACAAATTTGCTAGCATTACCCTTAGAGAGCCCATTCACCCTAGCTCAGGAAACCTTTCTTCTACTCTAAAGTGCTTTTCCCCCACTTGGTTGTTGATGGACCATGTCTACCAAAGATAGCCAGAGTTTCCTGTGAGTAATCCAGCCTCATTTCCTCACCACGCTCCTCTCTCCCAGCACTTTAGGTCAGTTCCCAGGGCTGCCACCTACATGAAGCCTTTTCTGATTTCTCTGAGTTTAAGCACTGCCTCCATATTTCTTCATCTTCTGTCTGTAGTCTAGTTGGTTCTCTGTTATTTTATTTGTAAGCTACTTGAAGGCAGGGATTGGCCTTTACACATCTTTCTTTCTTTTACTATCTTAAACCTACTTGTGACTGCCTGACTGAATAAACAAATGAGTGTTAATGTTCTTCATGATATTCATTCTTAAAGTAGCTTAGGCATTTTGAAGAGAAATTAATCTATACAGCAGCAAAGGATTTTCAAGAGTAGCTAAAAGTATTTTCTGAGAGGACTTTTCTAACTGTTTTCAGAATGTTAAAGTCTCAAACTGTAGGTTTCAGAGTAAGGCATGAAGCTCAGGAGCAGCCTGAGTGCTTGAATATTAATGACTGTGTGCTACACAGTCCTTAATTTTAAACTGTATTTTCCCTTTGTAAAGTGCTACCCTAATGAAATTTGCAACGCCTGTCTGTCCAGCAGGTCCAGGGCCTCGGTAACCAGGTAGACAAAATAAGTGGTTTAAATGGTTTGACTGACTTAAAGGGAAGCTTTTGTTTCTAATACAAACGTTTTGGGTATTTTTCTGACTTCCAAAGAATCTGTTCTAAGGTTTTATCATTCCCCAAATCATTTTGAATGTCACACACCAAGTCCAAGCATATAATTGGCTTTATTTGTGGTTAATATTTTTGCTTATATTTTAGACTTCACTGCCCTTTTTTTCTTTTATTGTCTATTTATTTGGTTAAATTAATATGGACATATTGAGAACATACAATTATGAAAGATAAAACAAAGCACATTCAACAAATTTAACTAAAAGACTTTTATGTCATAATATACCCAGCAGAAAGTAATGCTTTTCAACTTTTTTTTTTTTTGAAGGCTTCTTGCACATCACTGACTTCATTTCCCATCAAAACAGAGTGAGGACTCTGGAGAATTGTCTGAATCCATTTCCTTAGAATTATTTTTTCTTAAAGATGTCACAGATGATGGCATTTTGTTTTTATTTGAGAGATTATGTAATATTATTACTAGTTCCCTCTGAAATTTTGGGCATTTATGCTTTAAAAAAAATCTCCATTTTTTTGATTTCTCTGTCAAAATTATGATTTCTATGAAAATATTGTGGTGTACATATCATGTCTCCTTTGTAGTACTTCTCAGTGCTTTAGCTTATATGGTGATACTCATATTAAAATTATTAACTGAATATAAGGCATCTCTTTATGATGTCATATTAGTAAGATTGAATCATCTTAATTCCTCAACAGAGTTGATAATTTCATTGCAGCAGACTAGTGCTTCTCAAACTTTAGGAAGCAGGAGATTGCCTCAGGATCCCACCCCCGCCCGCCCAGGGTTTCTGAGTTGGTCTGGGATGGAGCCTGAGACTGTGCATTTCCAACATTTCCCAAGTAAAACTGATGCTGTTTGCCAGAGACCACACTCTGAGAACCACTTTATAGGCAAAGAGCCAGAATCCTGGTTCTTCCCTACTTCCCAAGAGAGGCTTTCTCAATGTGGCTTCTTCCCTCTTCTAATTAAACCATCATAAATGATGAAATGTACTACTAGTCAGCTGAGAAATAGTTTAAAAGGATGGTAGCACTTAGTTTATACCAGATATTAGACCAAATACTTTGGGAGGGACATATCAATGAATAAACCTTAATCCTGACCTTTAGGACCTCCGCACTTGGGGAAAGTTCAGGAAGTCGTGTATGCATGTGGCTATAAATATATTGTAAAATATAACAGACATATAAAAGAGAGGATTATGAGAGTAGAAACAGCTAGAGATTATTGTTGAAGTGATCTTTGAAGCCTTTTTTTTCTTTAAAGAATTTATTTATTTGTCAGAAAGAGAGAGTGCGAGCTTGCACAAGCAGGGCGGGGAGCGGCATGCAGAGAGAGAAGCAGGCTTCCCGCTGAGCAAGGAGCCCGATGTGGGGCTCCATTCCAGAACCTTGGGATCATGACCTGAGCCAAAGGCAGCCACTTAACTGACTGAGCCACCCAGGTGCCCCATATGAAACCTTTTTAGAGAAAAGGTAGAGATTTTTGCTTTGGGATTCTGGACCTACAAAGACGAGAAGATACAAATTATTATTTTTTTTTTTTAGTACCCTATTTTGAAACGAATAAGAAAATCAAACAATGGCAAGATATAGTTGACTCTTGAACAATGTGGGAGTTAGGGGCACTGACCCTTCTGTACAGTTGAAAATATACATTTAAGTTTTGACTCCCCCTAAACTTAACTACCAATACCCTGCTGTTGACTGGTAGCCTTACCAATAGCATAAACAGTTGATTAACACTTATTTATATGGAGTATTGTATTCTGTATTCTTACAATAAAGTAAGCTAGAGAAAAGAAAATGTTATTTTTTAAAAAGATTTATTTATTTATTTTGGTGAGAGAGAGAAAGAGAGAGTGCAGGGTGGAGGGCAGAGGAAGAGGGAGAGAGAAACCCAGGCAGACTCCGCCAGGAGCCCTGAGATCAGACCTGAGTGGAAACCAGGAGTCAGACACTCAACTGATTGTGCCACCCGGGCACTCAGAAAAGAAAATGTTATTAAGAAACTCATAAGGAGGAGAAAATACATTTACACTATTGTATTTGTTGAAAAAAATCTGCATATAAGTGGACCTGTGCAGTTCAAACTTGTGTTGTTCAGGAATCAACTGTATTGGATTTGGGCAAAATATGTGATATGAGTATAGTATTTTGCATAAAGGCATGAATTTTGCTGTGAGACCTATATTCAAATTCTAACTCTCACCTTCTAGTTTGGGAGTTTGGACGGAGATTTAACCTCTGTGACTCTCATTTCCTAATCTATAGAATGGGAGTGATAATACTTGCCTCACTGGATTGTGAAAGGATTAAAAGTGGTAAAGTGTATGTTTTAGCCAGGAACCTCTTGGAAATAAAATGTAAATGTAGGATTAAACTGATAACACTTTATTAGACTGATAATACTTTATTAAACTGGTAATACTTTATACTAATAATCAGGGCAGTGAGGATGAGGGAAAGTGGGAGTGAAGTGTCCGAGAATGCAACGATTTGGTGCAGGACTGTATTGGTGAGCCTTTGAGGAATAACAGCTGTAAGGTGGTAGAGAAGTTGAACTGCATCAGAAGTCTCAGCCAATCTCAGGAAGCTCAGGATTTGGATGGGTCTTTAGAGTGGACCCAAGGTGAGACAAAGGCTCTGGGCCTCTGTATTCCCTCAATCACCAGTCACAGGATGAGGGATGGAGGGAGAGAGGGACCAAACCTGAGACCAGGCAGCTGATTTTCTCCCGTGGCATACCGCTCGCTGTGCGCTCTCCGCAGCCAGTACTCATGCATTGGTCCTGTAGGGAGGGGGAGGAATGTGATATGATGAGCTCTGCGGCCCTGGCCACCACTTTGTCTGGAGTCCCATAGTGACTCAGCAGGGTACAGCAGGTAGGCACTGCATGCTCCATTAGCCACATAGGTTTGCAAGGAGAACTCTCAGCGGTGCACAGCAGATGGAAAAAGAGAAAATTTATTTGCACGGCTCTCTCCCATGTCCCATTTCCCACCAGCCATGCCTCTGTGCCTCTTAGAAAACCAGATTCCATGCTTTGCTTCATGGATTTCATCTACAAATTACACACTAATCAGGAGAGAGAAAAGAAGAGATCACTGAGGGAATTTGAGAAAGTATAAAAGATTGGTATCCAGGTGAGTCAATAAAGCAGGTAGTCTAGAATATGACTTAGAGTGAAAATTCAGTATATAGCTAACACCCGTGTAGCACCTTCCTTTGTGGCAGCCCCACTCTGTGTACTTTACGTACATAATGTATTTGTTCCTTACAATAGCTTGATGAAAAAGATACTAATACTAATATATTTACATTTTATAGACGAGGATATTGAGACTCGGATATGAAAGCTAGTAAATAGCACAGCAGAGAGTTTATATAACCAGGTGTCATTTCAGAGTTTATGCTGTGAACCATTCCACTGTATTGCTTCCAAGTAGCTATTATTATTTTTATTATTGCTATCATAATTAGAATATGTAAATATTTTATCATAAATATAATTAGCATTAGCAAAATATATTGAATATGAAAGACTTTACAAAAGTTTCAGTAATTTTTACTTTCATTTTTAAACTAATATCACCGGATAATTTGTATTTATGAAAAGTGATACAGGAAGTCCTGGCACTTACCCAAGTTTCTTTAGCTATACAGTAGAAAACAGGATCATAAAATAAAAGAAAATGTATGTGGTTCATTCAATAAAAAAAATCTCTTCTGCGTACTATATCTTGTATCAGGATGACTACAGCCTGATCTGCAGTTAGAGAATCTGTAAATCTAAGGACCCTAATTCCATTTCTGCCATTAACTGATTAGTTATTTAGAATACATCACTTCATCTCTTTATGTGTTAACTATATTTGTAAAATAAGGTAATTAGTAACATCTATCGTATATATATATCACAGGACTTTTTTTAAGGATAGAAATAAGACAATATATATGCCTGAAATGAAAAAAATATATTGAAAACAACCTGGAATTATTTGGGAAAAAATTTAACTGTTTTAAAAGTACTGCATTTAAAAAAGAAAATCCCTGGATAAAAAATCGATAATTTTTATAATTTTATAAAGAAACCTAGTTCAAATGGTTTCCATCATTTAGTCTTTAATGGGATCATAATTTTTTATTACATCCTTTACACTGAGACATCTCTTCATCACTATTGATGTAACAAAACTTGTATATCAGGGATAAAAATTTATTCAGCTCTTCCTACTTGGTCATTAAACAAAGACTATTTGACCTGAATATAACTGTGGTGTTCAATATATCTGTACACTCTCAAGTATGGCAATAAATCAGGAACATAAGATTGATTTTTTTCAAAAATTATATAAATTTATTAAATTAATTACTTTTGTGTTTTGAGATTACCACAGATTAGTTTTTCTAATGTTTTGTCAAATTTCTTGGATTTATTTTTAGGCCTTCCCAATTCCTCCTGGGTTTATGGTGTGTTGTCTTTACATACTGGAAACTGACATTCTTTTACGTATCTCTCAGTTTTTGCTTTCCTTGTCAAGCTCCCTGAGTTCATGCTGTTTTTTGTTTACATTTCCATATCCAGGAGATGGACTGTTTTTACTACATCAAATAATTTACACTTTTGATTTTGTATCCAAGTCCTATTACTTCTCTGCACCTTACCTGTTCATGTGTGTGTGCAATTATATTGGATATTTTTTTCTTTCTTATGTAAGTAAGATCTCTTCTTATTCATTAAATCATTTATCATTTATAGAGCACAAACTTCTTTGTAGATATATTTTTTTATTTTTGTGATTGCTTGGAAAATTACTGTGCTTATCTTTGGAATGACATAAAATTGGATACACGCATATCTGAATAATTATCCTTGTAGAGGCAGTTCATTGGTTATTTTAAATTATCTTAAAGACTTACAAGAGGAATTATAGAAGAAATTTTTTTTACATAATATTAAAAGTAAAGATGAAAATTAATAATGCATTTAGCTTTTTATGTAACATGTGATTGTTATTTTTCCTGGTAAAAATTCTCATTTATTCATATGTACCTGCCTTGAAATTTGTACCTTAAGGACAAAGAAAGGTCACCAATCCTTCTAACTCCTGGTTCTTTGTCAAAAATGGACACAGTTAATGAGGTTTGTTTGGTACAGAACAAATTCTCAGACACAGATAGAGATCCTTTCAATGGAAACAAATTTGTTTGGCTTTACCAGGTTACTTAGCGATTAATAATAGCCTTGAGATGCAGGTCAGAAAGGTCATTGTACCAGCTTGCCAACACAATCTAAATGTGCAGCTAGCCCAGCTCTGTGGGCGCAGAAGCCCCCAAAATACTATGCATAAAGTAAAACAGGCTATTTTCTGACTCCTTTTTTCATATTAATAAGCAATTTTCAAGAGAAGAGTGGCAAAATGAGGGCCATGCCACTCCAAGTAATTCATTTATTTTGCAATTTAATCTTATGTTGAAAAAATTGCTCTGCTGCAATAGCATAGCATGGTGATTTTTAAACGTCAGTGTGTTTCATAAGTAACCTTGTATGAAGTATTGTATTAGTAGCCTTTAACAGAAAATTGCAACAAAAATATTTCTAGACATTGAAGTAGAAATGAGAATCTTTTTTTATTTTTGGAATCTTTCCCTCTACTTTCCCTTGATATCTTTGAGGTAACCGCTCAGATCATTTGCTTAAAATTGTACTTAAAGAACTGGACACTAAGTTACATATCTATTTTTAAAAAAGAACAACATATAATTTCAAAACATTATTTTAACATGAATAGTTAAATTTGTTCTGTGAAAATGAAAGATTTATTTTTTTCCATATTTCATAATATCTTATTCTATTTATCAGGCATTTTTCACATAGTATATTTTAAAAGTTTATTTTTTGTTTAAATTTCTTAGATACACACACATAAGTGATGAAATTTTCATTATTTTAATGGAATTTATTATACCTACAAAGCCATGAACTTATTCACCTAGTTTAGCTTTTATTTTAATTATCTGTATAATTGAACAAAATAACATTTCAAGTGCAGGTTAATACATGTTGGTATTATTTGAACTGTTAACTGAAGTAAACTTAAGCATATTTATAAAAATCCATCACACTTTCAAAATTAGTCTGTTAGTATACAAAATAAATGATTAGAGACTTGTAAATATGAAATCAAAATTTAAAGGAAATCAGTAGCTCAGATGGTTTCTTGGGATATTTACATATATCCAAAATAGCTAATCTTCAACCAAAGAAAATGGCAAGGTAGTCATTCACTTACTTTGCACTTGATATATTTCCTTAGCTGTTGAATTAATTATAATATGTAGATATTTGATTTAAAAAAATTTAACCACTGAAAAATCACTTAAATGCTTTTTAAAGATTACAAAGATTCAGTGGAATGTGCAGGTAAGATCGATTACACCACTGATTTTGATGGATGTGGGTGATGGTAGCTGCTCAAAAAATTTCTTGATTATCATCAGTGGAAGAAGGCAAATGCTAGCAGATTTTTAGTATCATAAATAACTGCAGATTGTTTTGATGCAGGGAGGCACTGGAGGAGTTTGCAGAGATGAAAGAAAGAGAAGAGAAGAAGGCCGACCTCGAAAGGGAAGAGAAGAAAAGAGATTACCAAGCCCGAAAGATGCATTACCTCCTCAGCACAAAGCAGGTTGGTCTACCTGTCCCTGACAGCTCCCGTAAACCACTTGGGCCCCTGGCCTGACAGAGATAAAGTAGCAGGCTGAATGGGACATGACTTGTTGAAAAGATATCACAAAGACACTACTTCGCGTTCAATTTCGTGCTTCTGTGTAGGTGAGTGTAGGCACCATGACTCGTCTGTGACAGCAGCTTCGTAGGCAGCCGCTGGGACGCCAGCAGAAGGTCCACGTCAGCAGTGTGATCTGCCACTGTGATAACACAACACAAAGGGCATAACCTCGCTTTTGAAACCCATTCTGAGTGGCTTATTGTTGTTTCGAGAATTGATCAAGAACTAAGAAGTTATTAAACCGAGGTCGCTTTCAAGTTTTCTCTTTCACTTGAGCTAATGTTGAGATTAAAACTGTTCTTGCACCCTTTCTAAAGTTTGATGCACGTTTTCAAGTAAAGCTTTGAACAAACCTGCTTCAGCAACTACATCTTCATATTGAGATACAAATGTGGAATTTGGAATACTTAGAATGATTTTCTTACAAATGGTAAAATTTTAGTGCCTCAGATCTTGTTGTAGTTGCTAAGAAAAAATACATTGGCGTGTAGAATATTCTGCTCACAAAGAAATATGGTTAAAAAACAACATGAATTTGGGGGTTGAAGTATATTTTGTTAATCGAGCTTCAGGCAGGAAACTAGCAATTTGTGGGTTTTTATTCTTATAGACTTTCAAGTTCAGTCTCATAGTTCAAATGTCTCAGACATGGGCAAGTCAAGTCCATGGCGGAGTGTCCGTGGGTGTCGTCTGAGACTGAAGGTCATGGTTCGAGGCATCCAAATTCAAAAACATTAAGTACTGGACTGGCCATGTACATCTAGAACAGAGAACTGCACTTCTAGCCTCTATTTAGTAGAGTAATTAACAATACTTTCGCTAATGATGACTATCTTAGTATTTACTTAGATTTGTATAGCTGAGTTATCTCCATTTAACAGACGAGAAAACTGAAAGAAAATTACGGGACTGATTTATAGACATAAAAATAGTAATAATAGGTCTGGTACTCAAACTGAAGTCTTTGGATTCTAAATACTTAGGCAATAAAGACAAAAAATAAAAAGTCGAGGTATTTTAAGTTTCAATTATAAATCCATAATGATGTAAAAAATTTACCTGTATAATTGGTGGGCTACATTTTTTTAAATGTAGAATCACATATCAGGAATTCTCTTTTTTTAACTTCAGTTATTAGTAATTTTAATTTTGATGAAACTAAGGGAGGCATAAATATATCTTTAATTCTTTAAACCTGATAATAATTATTGGGTACAGTTGTTTATTTTGATAACTCTGAATCCCTTTTATACTTTGAATCTTTCTTAATCTGAGGTCTAATTGTGCTGTTTATACTTATGATGGGTAATGTAACAGCAAAAACAAATTTTTAAATGGTGAAATCAGATTTAATGGAAACATTTGTTAATTCTCTTTTATCCAGGGTTATTTAGATATCAAGTACATAGAGAAGTATTTTAGAAAGTCCATAAAGACTTAGTTATTTTACTAATAAAAATAATGGAACAGCAGGGGGTGCCTGGGTGGCTCAGTTGGTTAGGTGACCATCTTCTGCTGAGGTCATGGTCCCGGAGTCCCAGGATTGAGCCCCACATTGGGCTCTCTCAGTAGAGAGCCTGCTTCTCCCGCTGCCCCCCACCCTGCTCGTGCTTTATCTGTCTCTCTCAAATAAATAAATAAAATCTTTAAAAAAATTAAAAAAAAATAATGGGGTAGTAAATATCCATGGAATACTTACCTCTGCCACAGAGTATGGTAGATACTTTGTATGCATAATTTCTTTATTTTGATTTCATTTTAGTTTTAAATTTAAACACCTGGTTTAACAAATTATTTCACCAACTTGACCATGTGACTTGACTCCTGACCTTAATGAATTTTTAATATTACCATTGTGTTTTAGGTATGTTTGTGTTAACAGATACAAGCTGTCAATGCCCTAGCCCATTTTCCTTCTTGTTTATACCTTGCAGACTGCTGGTACTATCCAGGTATATAAACTTTAGTTTAGTGATCCCTTGTCTCCAGAAATCCTTGGCATCCAATAGAATGATTGTTTTTGGGGCGCTGTGTACAGTAGAAACAGTTTGGGCATTTTGAAATCAGAGGTAAGTTGGCATCCAAGCTCTCCCACTTAGGGTAAAATATCAGGAGATTGATTACCTGGAACTGTCTGTTTCACTCTGCAATTTGAAAGAACATTACGAGAATTGAATATATTTAAAATACTATCTGGCCCTTAGAGAGCATTCCAGTAAATGGTAACAATCATATTATTAGAATTTAACCTATCGAGGGGCACCTGGTTGGCTCAGTCAGTTAAGTGTCTGCTTTTGGCTCAGGTCATGATCCCGGGTTCCTGGGATCGAACCCTATGTCAGACTCCCCGCTCAGCGGAAAGCCTGCTTCTCCCTCTCCCTCTTCCTGCTTATGCTCTCTCTCTCTCTCTCTGTCAAATAAATAAATAGTTTTTGAAAAAAGAATTTAACCTGTCAAGGATAAATGAAGATTCTATACTTTCATTTTCTTCTGTTTGTCGTAGTTGTTGGAAGCATTCATTTTTCTCATTTCTTTTCTTTGCTTTCCTTTAGTTATTAATGAAAATTAGTTAGAAATATTTATAATGATCTTCCCCAACATCCCCCTGCCCCATTTTACAACTGCCCTCACAGGCCTGAGGGCAACAGAGGGAAAATGATGTTCTTAAATCCGCTTCCTTGGAGAAGAATATTATAAAAATATCAGAGATTTTCATTTGGATCTGGCAAGTTGGTCTGTTTTGTCCTAGTGATCTTCATATTTGATCACAAATAACGGGAGATAAAATACAACCCTTTGAATCTATGCAGACACTTTTATTCCCAAAGCAAACTTTTTTTTTTTGTAATGAAATAGAGCAGTGGTATCATCTTAGTCTCATCTGTTGACATTGGTCAGGGGATTAGTTTTACTAATGGGATGGTACTGGAATTTCAGATGTTTTATTCCTTATTTTTCATCATGATGTAAAAAAGTTGAATTTTAAATTGATATTACAAGTCGTAATTATAAACCATCTTTACCTAAACAAAAGTATGCAATATTCACCTTAACCTGAATAAAGATATGCAACACTAACATTAATAAATAGATTGAATATACATCTTAACTTTAAAATTCTTTAATTATTCCAAAAAACATACTTTTGAGTACTGACAATCTATCTGATACTGAACCAGGAGTAGGACGTATAAATGTATACTATATGATCCTTCACCACAAGGCATATTCACTCTGATTTCAGTGTATCCCAAACAAATATTTTTACTAGAAAGAAATTTGATATCTTTCAACTGCAGTTTATATAGGTGGTCTTATTGAAATTAACCATTTATATTTATGATTTTGCGATTCCATTTATTATTTTATTTTCACAAAAATCTTTCCTTTCCCTAACCTAAGGAAGACTCAGAGAATGAAAGACACATGTTTCAATTTGAGTATTATTACTGATTTTCTCAGCATGACTTGGCTATGGGGGAGAAATTAAGCTGCAGATTTCAAAACATTCCTGAGATATTTACAGATTAATTGCGCGTTTTAAGAGTTTTGATTTCAAATTAATTAAATATACATTTAAGTACAAAATAAAAGCCAGGTTGTTATTAAAGGCTTGTGTCAGTTTTAACTCTCAATTTGTGCAGTTATTTGAAAATTTACTGAATAAATATTCAAGTGTAAGTAATTTTTATAAGAAGTACATCAGGATAAGAAAGGTTCTGCTGATGTATTGAAAGGGAATAATACTAATAGCCTTTTTAGAACTGTTTTATTAGTGATTTCAATAATTTAGGAGTGATTTATAATGATATATAATGATAGTTTGTAGAATATTAATTTTCAGACTAAGTTTTCATAGATCTAATATAGCTTCACTTAGATGAGTAGAAATAAAACGTTAATTCAGACAAAGAATGCTTTAGAAAACGTAAGGAATTTTCTAAGCCAAAATTGTATTTGTGAATTCATATATAGATAATAAATGAAGTCATATGTTATTTAATTTTTAATAATTTTAGGACTATTATGCTGATATACTGACATACTCAAACTGATAACCTGTTTCAAAGTCAGTGTTAGTACAAATCTAGTGTATATCTTAGAATAGTTCCAAAATATATTCCTGATTTTTACTGATATTAAGTATCTCATCTTTATGCAAGCAAATATGTTAGCACTAATAGGAATTACACAAGTAAATAACTAATATTGTAATGAGTGAATTAATAGACCCCTCAGGGTTTTATTAATTAAAAAGTTCAAGTCATATTAAAGCACCTTTTGTATATGTTTATTTCAGAAAGCTGAACATGGTAACTTATTTGCATAAATAATCAATCACCATTTACTAGTAGTAATAAGGTTAATTTGTTGCTACAGACATAATAGGATTAGTCAATTATATTTCCCAGAAAATACTATTTGTTATGCACCCCATCACCTGTAAAACAGGATTGAGTTTAGTGCCCTTATTAAATGAACACATCAAAAAATCTTTGTCCCTGTAAAAGTTTTATGAAAAGAAAGCTAATTTTAGTTGATTTGAATAAGTAGAATGCAAACATTGCTTCCATTTGTAAATTAAATTTATCTTTCTGCAAAGATTGATTACTTAATAAAGTTACTTATTTTGGTTCAGTAACCAGTCAGACTAAATCTAACACATATAGGACATATTTCCTTTGAATAAAATCTCATGTGCAGATTTGTTTTATTCCAAATAAACTGACTTTCATTCCCGTCCTTGTTCTTGGGTAATAAATTATGTTGTCTGCTCCACCTACTGGTAGATACATGAAAAAGGCCTATTGTTGGACTCATTAGAAGACACTGCCTCTAAAATATTGCCAGAATTTTTACAGATCCTCCTAGAGAACAGCAGAGTTACAGATGCAAATGTAAGATTCAAGAACCACATCATAAATAATGTTTAGAGATATAGGTTATTATATAGAATTATATACATTGTTTCCTGATCAGTGAAAAATATAAGCAGTTTTTATTTCAACATACTAATAAAAAAGGATGGATACAAAATATATTCATGATTAAGTGTAACTATGTGTATTTTATTTTGTAACAATTGCTTTTAATAGTTTATACTTATTCAAGTTAAAACTAAAATGAAAATTTATAAATTTAATTAAAATTTGTAATAGTTTATAGAAATAATTTTCATGTCATCACTTATATAATAGGTTTCCAGTGTTTTTCTTTAATAGGTAGTTTTTATATGGACACTGAGGTAGTGGTTTTCAGTTATTTAAGATTCTTTAAAAAGACCCTGTACTCCAATTATATTGATAAAACTTTATCTTTACTTATTTTATTTTTTGAGAGAAACAAATGGTTTCAGCGACCTTTTTTTTCAAAATTTTATCAAATCACGTGTGTATACGGAAGGAAAGTGGCTTAATTAAAAAAACTTAATATAACAAAAATAATCGATAATCTGATATGGATACCATATTGATAGAGATAACATGTTTATAAGACAAATATTATAAGGTGAAAAAATGTGTAAATTAAGAAATACAGTAAGTCTTCCAAGTCATTTATTGCTTTCAACTCTATCTCTTCAAAATCATAAATGGGGAGATTTCTGTGCTTGATATGTGATTGCTCACTTTTAATTTGAGGTGATGAAGTAAGAGAAGAATGGCAGCCTTTCAGTGTGTACCTGCATATGGGCAAGCACATGTGCATGCATGCATGGGTGTGTGTGTGTGTGTGTGTGTGTGTGTTATATCTTTGTGTATATGGTGTATTTGGAAAGCATCTTTGGAGGTCCTTCTCATAAGGCATTTTCCTTAGTCAATGGTATAGCACAGCAATAGTTGGGAAACTCAAGTGTGATGTTAAAAAGTACCCCTGTAATAACTGTCTGGAATATACTTTTACACCCCTGATCCTTATCTAAAAACCACTTCTTTGACTTAAAAATATTATGTTCCTCTCTCATTTCTAGGTTGGACCCCCCCACACTTTCTCTTTTTCCCTCTTCCCTCCCTTCCCCCATCTCTGTATTTCCATAATTTACATGCAAAAGGATGTATGCCTTGATATTTATGGCTGTTAATAGTATTCACTAGGGGCGCCTGGATGGCTCAGTCGGTTAAGCTGGGATCGTGCCCTACATCAGGCTCTCTACTCAGCGGGGAGACTGCTTCTCTTCTCCCTCTCCCTCTGCCTGCCACTCCCCCTGCTTGTGCTCTCTCTCTCTCTGTCAAATAAATAAATAAAATCTTAAAAAAAATAACAAACAATGAATCATGGAACACTACATCAAAAACTAATGATGTAATGTATGGTGGTTAACATAACATAATAATAAAAAAAATAGTATCGACTATATTGAGTATATTACATTTCTGATCTTCATGGTTTGATGCAACCTGATTTAGGGCATTCACATGGGGTTCCTTCTGCTTTTTGGCTTTTTTTCTTCTTTATGTGCTTTTTTCTTTATTTGTCCAAATCAGTCTTTATTTTGATCAATGATCTAAACTATCCTAGTCATCCAAATTTTTAAAATCTTTCACTCTTTTTCATTTTCTGTGTAAAATCACAGACTTCTTTCAATTTATTCTTCTTACTGTCTTTTAAATAAATTCCATTATGTCCATTTCCTGAACTCTGAGCAATGGTAATAATCTCTAAAATGATTTTCTTTTTGTTTAGTCTTTTCTTTTTGTCCCAGTATATTTACCACTATCAGATAAATTTTGCTACAGTAGTACTTTTTATGTCATGTCTCTTTACATTTTATAAACCTCCAACAATTCCCTGCTGTCCATAGGATAAAATCCAAAGTTTTCAGCATATGCATTTGAAACTCTCCAGACTGACTCTACTCTGCCTATTTATATTTAGCCTTATCTTCCTTTCCTCCTCAGGGTAAGCATCCTGATACAGTCTGATTTTATATCCTAGAAACAAACAGTCATCACAAGGGTCTCTTTATATGAGATAGGTGACTTCTTGTGGCTTGTCATATTCTGGAAACTCAGAAGCTTCCCTGTTACCTCCCCCACCCCCAAAAAAGAGCCAACATCTCACATATGTTCCACTAACACTTTGATTTTGCCGTTACTTTATTGTTAAAGATACATTTCTTTTTCCTTATTAAAATACTTTTAGAAAGGAGACAGCTATTAAGGTGTTCTTATTAGTATAGCTTGGTGAAAATTAGTAACTGTGAATAGGCTATCATAAAAGGAGGGAAGAAAAGTATGTCCAGAGTCCTGAGGCAATGCCTAGAGTATAATGACCAAAATGGGCATAAGGTTGGTAACAAAGGGAGCCAGAGATGCTAAGGGATATATTGACTACATGGAATGTCTGGGGAGAAAAGTAGATCTTATAAGGCACTGTAAAGATAATTAGGAGGACATGTAAGAGAAACTTGGCAATTTTGCCATTTTGCTTATCATTTCTGCTATTTAGTATTCCTAGTTAACTATATCACTCTAGATTCCTCTTATTTCTTTCCTACATCACACAGCATTCTCAACAATGAATTCTTAATTCTTACATTATCCACTCCCTGGTTATGGCACATTTTTTTAGGTTGAAAAGGTCTGGCAGTAAAACAGAATTATGAAAGTAGGGAGTGGGAGTAGATTCATAAGTCTTACATGAAGATCTTATATTTGTTTTTGCCAACTTCCCAGTAGTTTGTATGTTTCCATGGAGAAAAATATAAAAAATAGGAACTACGCTGACAGAGGACAGGACCCCTGATTGGAATATACTAGAGCAGCATGGGATCTTTAGAGGTTACCTTTCTAGCTCTTTCTGTTAATAGATTAAAGAAAGCAGGTCTGGAAGATGAAGCAACCTGCTCAAGGTTATATAACTAGTTTATTTAGACTCTGTGGTGTTGGGGCATCCTCAGTACAGTGCGGCACAGTGAAAATCCGAGTTAGTGATCTACATCTATGGTCTACATGTGATTCACCTAAATAAACTCTATTTGGAAGGGACTTTATCCTAGGTTTCTGATTATCTCTTTATCCTTGAAAACACTAGCATTCTGAGTATGTACTGCTCCTTGAGTTACCCTCAATTCATTGAATTCTCTTTTTACCCTTTCTCTGAAATGTTTTAGTACTTAAAAGGAACATTGATTTGAATGAGTTCATGGACAAATAGAAAAACTAGGCCCTGCATATAAAAGAGTGAATGAAGCAAGCCAGAACATAATGTAGATTTCTATGGTGCCTTTCTATGAATAGCTCAAAGCACTTTTATTACTTTTATGCCCACAATATTCTGTAAAGTAGCAATTATCTTTCTGGTGATTGAAATGCTCTTGTTTAGTACTCACTTTTCCTCTGGACACTTGGCAGATTTATTCTTTCCAGAAGACTATGTAGTGAATAAAGATCTGACCTATGATCTTTGGATCCATAGTTTAAGAGGCAGGTCCTCAAGTTTGGTCATTTGCTCTTGGTCCCAAGTGAACTGTCCACATCACAAAACCATCACATAATTTGTTACTATTGGCAGTCTCTGTTCAGAAAAGGCCAAGGACTGAACTAGCGTGGTGAATGAATTAGCTATTAACTTTTACATTTTATTTCCTCCTTCTTTAACATTATAGTTTTTATTATCCTGTAATATATGAAAGAGATAAAATTATTGTCCATTGTCCGTAGTCTTTGAAGAGATAAAGTGGTTAAAAAAAAAGTCTTGTGTCCCCAAATAAGTCCCTTCCCTGCTCTTCTCCTTGCCATCATTTATCCACCATGCATCTAAGAAACGGAGGCAAAAATACTGATGGAAACAAAAATAAAAGTTAAAGAGAGACCACTCAGGTAGAGAAAAGTGCCTTAGCTACTTTTCTTATATATTTTTTCCTTTTCAGCATGCTACATTTTAAGTTATTTTAAAAAATGTCCATTAGCAAAACACACTGTAAACCTCTCCTATGCATGTGACCAGGGGCAGATTCATGTGTTTTGGGGGTCTGAAGCTTATACAATTTGGGGATCTACCTTCAAGAAGAAACTATACGAAGTTACAAATACAGGAAGATGAATACTTTTTATAATGAGCAAAAAAATCGTTTCAGGCACATTTCAAACACCACCACTCAAAATCTAAATATAATAGTTTTATTAACTGCTTGATAGCTCTATCATATTTGCTCACCATATTTTGGTTTCATGCCTCTTTGATTGCCTCTTTCTTTGACAATAATTTTGTTACGCTTTCTAGAGTGAAAAGAAAAAGTTATTCACTCCTTTTTGTAGGAACATTGATCTAAATTTTTCATTATTATAAGAAAGTTAAATGATGCGTTCCTATTTGTGTATGCTGCATTATTGAGTATATTTTTGAAAGGGAAGATGTTCCATTTTGTATAGGCAATGAGGAGAATCAAATTCTCCATTTGAGAAAACCCCACTTTTCTTCCACTAGCACATACTTCCGGGCCAGACAGTTTAGGATGTTCATAGTACAGTGCAGCCTCTGGTCCTGCACCTTTATTCATGATGCCTGGTGAGTCTGCCCACTGGGTTCAGGAATATTCCTGAAAGTTATTCTTACATTGGGATCACCCAAGTGTGATAGAGGATAAGTCAGAATATAAAAGACAGTGGAACTGACTGATGTCTTACTTTCATAAATTTTACTAAAGAACATAACCATGTGAACACATTGCCAGGGTCCCTCTTTGTGTTATGGAAAGAGCCTGTGAAAATGAGGGCCTCGGAGGTTAAGTTGAATCAATTTCACTGTTACTTCACCTCTTGTTGGACTATATTTTTGTATTGTGTTAAACTTGCTCAAAGAAGTTTTAGCCATTAAAGCTATTTTAATTTATTTAATTCAATTTAATTTTATATGAATAATCTTCTGCATATCAGATACCAAATCTAACATTTAGACATTTAAATGAACATTATTATTTTAGTCCTATCCATAAAATTGAGGCACCTGATTTTCTTTAGTCCTCTATTATGTTTTATTTTTGGACATCAAAATCAGGGTCTATTTATTTCCATCCAGTAATGAGGTAAATTTTTAATATATTAGGTATGGGGCAGGGAGAGTTCTTATTAGGTATTACAGGTATTAAACAATAACCTATATATACACATCTATATATGTGTATGTGTTATCTGTACATATGTGTATATACATACACAAATATAGGCTTATATAAAATTTCAAATACAGCTTTAATAGAAAATTCAAAAGTCAGAAAAGAATTATAGAAATTTGTAACAAAAGTAGTTCCCATTTTCTACCTTAATGTAAAATGTTTTTTTACTTACCTTTATACTCTAGCACACCATATTTTAAATTGTATGCAGATGTTTTACACAAGGTAATTAATAGTTAACTGGTATATGCTTATTTCTATTAGTTTTTATAAAATTAATATTGGTATGTTAATTATAATCAATTTTTTCAACTTCTTCACTGATTAGAGAAGACTGAATTTTTGGTGGTTCCTTTTGTTATCCCTAATTATAATACAATGAAATCTAAAACTTAGAAACTCAAGGAAGTTATACCATTGCTCTAATTAGATCTGATGAAATAATTGGGGCTATAATAGTTTGTAGATTTGAAGATTTATTCCTAATATTATTATGACTAGTTTTCTATTTTTCTTTAAAGATTTTTATTTATTTATTTATTTGACAGACAGAGAGAGAGACAGTGAGAGAGGGAACACAAGCAAGAGG
The DNA here is from genome assembly GCF_054177405.1 of Leptonychotes weddellii. NCBI lineage: Eukaryota > Metazoa > Chordata > Mammalia > Carnivora > Phocidae > Leptonychotes > Leptonychotes weddellii. Next base: position 126,040,603 of record NC_138374.1, read on the forward strand.
AGTGGGAGAGGGAGAAGCAGGCTTCCCGCTGAGCAGGGAGCCCAATGCGGGGCTCAATCCCAGGACCCTGGGATCATGACCTGAGCCAAAGGCAGACACTTAACTGAGCCACCCAGACGCCCCACTAGTTTTCTATTTTTAAGACACTTCAGAAATATTTTAGAATGAGACCAATATTTTAGAAGTTAGATGCTGTTATAAATGGATAAATAATGAAGAGGTAGAGTTTGTCAGCTCATGATTTATCTTAGCTCTTCTGCAAGTCCAGAAGAATAACTTTATATAGAGAAGTTCTGCTCACCCCATGTTCTTAATATTTAAATTCACTCTTTTGGATTGGAAAATGTTAGAAATATTTCCAATGAATAGCTGGAGGCCAAATTTTAAAATCTCAGGCTTTGGATTAATCCATCTTCTTTATTTCTTCTTCTTCCTTTAATCTTCTGTATATCTCCTTCCCTAGCCCTTGTACCCTATAATCAAAAACATTATTCCTTTGTATTAAAATGAGGGACACAGGGAGAGAGTTTTTTACTTTCAAATATTTCTTAAAATGAACTCAAACTAGGTCAGTGATCAAGATACTCAAACATTGACTAATGTAGCTTATTTGGTCCTTAAGGTCACTGTTAAGAACATGAGTATTTCTAAACTTTTGAGTCTAAATTAAGATATAGTCCCAACACAGGAAATCGTCTATGACCTTGAGATTTTATGCAGTGTAAGGTAGGTAAATATTTTAAAAACATAGAAAGTTTGTACAATATTTTATATATGTATTATAATCACAAAAGAAACATAAGCAAAGAGGAAGTGCAGTTGTTTATTTAAAAATATATATTAAAAATTAGTTTCGGGGCACCTGTGGTGGCTCATTTGGTTAAGCGTCTGACTCTTAATCTCAACTCAGGTCTTGATCTCAGAGTCGTGGCTCAGGTCTTGATTTTGGAGTTGTGGGTTTGGGCCCCGCATTGGGCTCCACATGGAGCCTACTTAAAAAAAAAAAAAAATTAGTTTCATTATGGTGTAAGAAACATGACTTTAAATTTAGTATAGGGGCACTTGGGTGGCTTAGTCATTAAGCATCTGCCTTCGGCTCAGGTCACGATCCCAGGGCGCTGGGATCGAGCCCCGCGTCGGGCTCCCTGCTCAGCGGGGAGCCTGCTTCTCCCTCTCCCACTTACCGTGCTTGTGTTCCCTCTCTCACTGTCTCTCTCTGTCAAATAAATAAATAAAATCTTTAAGATAAATAAATAAATAATAAATAAATATTTTAGTATAAAGTGGCAGGTTTTCTGTTAAATAGTCTTATCACTTGGTGTTTCTATTTATATATCTTTTGACAGTTGGAAGTATTTCACTCAAAAAGGAGTTGTGTTATCGACACAATATCACAGTGGACAGTAAAGTAAAAGATGAGAAAATGGAAGGAAGGTGTGAAGAAGGGAGAAAAGAGGAAGAATTTGTCTTTAAATCTTAATCTGTTAATATCTCTTAGGCCTAAAATAAATGGACTGCAGGTGTCAGGAGCTGTTGTTATGCTGAAGGGAAAGTCTTGCTGAAAGGATATGATCACTCTTAGTTTAGAGAAAAGTAGTATTTTCAAGGTGCTTATATAATGTAAAATGTTCCTTGATAGTTCTAGTCCCTTTAATGAGTTGTATTTTAAAATTTTTTCTCTTAAATTTATTCAGCTTTATTTTCCATCTCCTTTTAAATTAATACATGTGTATATATATATGCATATAATTTCAGTATTAATATATCTTTGAAATAAATTATGAATCATTAAGATAATATAATTTTGTTGTATTCATATTTGTTATTTATGCTTATGCTATCTATGCATAATCAAATCTGAATTAGTCTTAAATTCATATGATTAAAATGATTCAATTTATTTTACCTGGCTTGGTTATTTATATATCCATACCAAAATCAACTTCTCTGTTGACAATTATCTAAATGCGAAAGTTGTGATTGGGCCTTCCCTGACCTTGCAAGGCACGGTTGTTGCTTTTTTCTTCCATGTCTTTATATAACATTTACCATTGGTATTCTGGTTGCGTCTACTTCCCTCTAACATAGGCGAATTCATAAAAGAGAGCAACCATGTCACTTTAATATCCCCAATTTCTGATGTCAAAGTCATGGTATTTCTAGTACATGTCCTAATTCTGATTTGAAATACTTTCATATTAAAAACAAGAAAGGCAGCTTTTATTTCAGTCCCAGTTATTCACTATTTCTTCTCTGAATTAAATAAAAACTGTAAATAAAACAATCATTTTGACAGATGTAATAATTTTTAGTAACTGATACCTGTATTTGGTAAAATATATTTTAAGTGACTTTTAAAAGGGTAAATCTTATATTCAAAGAAAAGGCAAAGGTGACACTAACATTTTTTTTTTTAATTCTATAATGTCCCAAATTAAGCCAAGTTACATAACTAGATAGAATGAAGATGAAATTCAAACTACGATCTGGCTATCTTCAAAACCATGCCTTGGTTTCTTTTAAGGTTTGGTTCAAAGAGGTCCTAGCTCAACATTATTTTCCTGGATGATGGCTGAAATCATATCTTTAAATTTCTTTCTTTTTTTTTTTTTTTGAGACTTTATTTGTCAGAGTGAGAGAGAGAGAGAGAAAGTGCACAAGCAGGGGGAGCAGCAGGCTCCCCACTGAGCAAGGAGCCCGATGCGGGACTCAATCCCAGGCCCCTGGGATCATGACCTGAGCCGAAGGCAGACGCTTAACCGACTGAGCCACCCAGGCGTCCCATATATCTTTATATTTCTATTTATTTGATGACAATTACTAGACAATATATTCAGCATTATTAGCTTTTGATGTTTTGTGTGTGAATTAGCTTATCAGTTCCTTTAAGCATCAGGAGGTGGGAGGCATAAGTCTAAGATGCAGAGCCTTCTCCCAGGAAGGCAAGCAGGCCTTCATGGGCACTTCTGGAGAGCTGTTGGGCAATGAGTTTGTCTTCTTGGGAAAAGAGCCATGAACAGAGTGGGTAGTTATATGATCTATTAAGTATTTTCATCTTGGGGCACCTGATGGTTCAGTTGGTTGAGCTTCTAACTCTTGATTTCGGTTCAGATCATGATCTCGGGGTCATGGAATTGAGCCCTCAGTTGGCCTCTATGCTCAGTAAGGAGGCTGCTTGAGATGGTCTTTCTCTCTCTGTCCCACTCTGCCCCTCCCCCCACCCTCTAAAATAAATCAATCTTTTAAAAAGAAGTATTTTCATCTTTGAGGCATCAGCTGACATTCTGAAACAACAGACGTCCTACTCAACATGGTTACACATTGTTTTGTGATCATATGATTTGAGATAAAGAGATATCTGTAAGAATATAAATGTTTTTGCCATCTTTCTCTTGCTCTAACTGGTAATGTATAAAGGTAAAGGTCAGTGAAGTTGGAGGAGTCAAAGAACCGTGAGGCTATACTGTTGGGATGGGTCACCCACCTATACGTGAAATCACCCAGAAGTTATCCCAGAGCACATAGTAGAAAGGAAGACTGAACTAAGTGCCAAAGACTATCATGAATATGGGCAAATGACCAGTGGGTCTGTATATGATAACCACAAGGAGGGATAAAAGAATGCATATTTAGATTGCAAGAAGGTTGATGAGTACTGGTTTGAAAATGACACTGGGGAACTAAGAAAATGCAAATCTCTCCCTAGTCACTGTGGTACAGGGGAGTACTAAAATGCTTTGTTCAGCAGGCCTGCTGCAAGGGATGTGGTGTTCTAGAGGCGAAGGAAGCTTCAGTCATAATTTCAAAAAGGTAGAGAATATATTTATTGAAAAATTGGGGGGCAAAGAGAAGTTGTTTAGCATAGATGGGAGAAGGGTTCCACAGGGCAAGGTTGAAAAGGTTATAGGCGAGGGATCAGAAGTATTGAGAAAAGGAACAGGGTTGTTGAGGATGAGGATACCAGAGAATATAAAGGAGAGCTGGGATTAATTTGGCAGACAATTATTTGGACATGACAATTTGACAAAAAAGCAAATATAGTTATTTGATCCGATTATCTCTTAATGTAGAGAAATTTAAGTCACTGTGCCTGTTCTTTATTTTCACTAGCACAGTAATAATATGTAGGGCTGAAAGTGAATTAATGGATTAAAAAGTATAAGGGAGGTATTATTTCCTCATATTTTTGAAATGAAGGAAATTAAAGAAAAAGCTCACATAAAAACTTGGGAAATAACCCAGTAGTACACCCCAAAAGCCAGAGACTAGACTGTATCTCATTTTAGACCAGATCAGTTTTTTTATCAAAATATTGTGTTGTCATCTCCCTTCAATTAAATTACTTTCCTTCTAATTGTGTTTGTGGCCAAATTGTGTTACCACCAGAAGAGCTTACGTTTGAGTTGGGAAAAAAAAAAAAAAGATAACAGGGTTGTGAAGCATAGTGGAATTTTCTGGGCTCCCTACCATTAAGGAGGTCAAAGCAAAATAAGGAAGCAAAAGATAACCTAAAAAAGATAAAATAAAATTTTTATTGAAGGATAACACAGAAAAGTGCAAAAATACTAAAGACTCAGCTCAATTATCACAAAGTGGCAGGTATAATCTAACCTAATAGGTACTATTTAATAATTTCCATCCAAGAAGTCACAGGTCGACAAAACAAGCATGTGAGAGCACAGTAGTCTAAAAATGAGGTGGTCTTTGAGATCTGGTCACAAGATTGTAGCCAACCAGATTAAGGCAACATAGCATTTCCCCATGAGGCAGTCAATCCTATACTTTGATAAAACTTAAAATGGCTTCCTCCTGTTTGCTTAAGAAATCTTTCTTCAAAGACTCTTGTGAAATCAGTTTCTTGCAGAGCCTCAGATAACACTGGGAATAAAGTTTGACAAATGCTCCATTCTCTTAGTACACTTTCTTTAACAAAAGAAAATTTTCAATTCTGTTGCCTGTTTCTGTGATGCTAAGTATTTTTCTTTTAGCAACTAATTGTCTTGAAAGTCATCTTTTAAACCCAAACCATGAAATCATTTTCAAATTAAATCATCTGTAGAAGAACTGAGCAAGAGAAAATAGTAGGTTTCCGAGGGGGAACAATGGTATATAATGGAAGGTTTGGGGTGGGTGGTGGTCATAAAAAATGCTTTACCATTTTTCTTAGGTCATTCAGACTTCACTAGTGCGTGTAATAAGCCAGCACAGAACGTATAGAAATGGTGTGTTAAAGGCATCGCAATAGGAAGTTTTCAAATCACTGTGGAACTGGGTGTCCACTCTCACTGCTCTACTCAGAATACCTCTTGATAAGGTCACCCAGGAATCTCCTAATTATAAATCCACAGGACCTCTGGGAGAATCTGCACACTGCTCATCACACCTGTGGTATTGGAGCTTCCTTTGGCCTTGGTGACACTATGGTCAGCCTTCTACTCTTTGATCATTTCTTCTCAGTCTTCTTCAATAGTCTATTCAATAGTGTTCAATGTGTATCTTTACTCTGATATTATATGGGACTATTTATAGTTCTTTAATATCACAGTTATTTAAAGTTTTCTGTTCCTTTGCACATCTTGCTGTTTTGTGGGAATGCCTTCCTTCACCTTACACACTAGGTCCATCCCTTCTCTTCTTTCATACTGCTCAAATACCAGCCATCCTAACCCCACAGAATAGTCTATTCTCGGTATGGCTATATATACATATCAGTGCTAATTTCAGTATTTTATAATTATTTATAAACTGTCAATGCTGTGGCTCAAATTGAAAAGCAGGAATCAAAGCCAAATCTGGAGAGAGTGCCAAGGTAGCAGATAGAAGAGGAGAGGAGGTAAATGAAGCTATACTGGGGGGCGGGTAGGGGGGTTGCTATGTGTTAGGGAAAGGAACAGGCCTAGAAAAATTTCCTAAGCAAGAAAATAAGCAACTTTCATCTAGTCCTTGCAGGGATCAGTAGAATAATGACTTGACATTTGCAGAGAAAAAGATAAAGGAATAGTTTAGTGGGGAAGATTTCCCAGACAGTCTTTTACATAGACTCTTCTCTTAGAAATTCTTTCAAAATGCAATATAGTTAAAGGGAATCCTGACGGGGGGCGGGGTGGGGGGGATGTTCTTTTAGTCCCAAGATTTTCTGAGTCATCATAATATTGCTATATTTTAGAAGACTCAAATCAGTCTCCACTTCTTTTTTCTTTCCTCACATTCAGTGAATTACGATGTGATTTGTGCCACAAGAACATAATTTGCTTCTGTGGAGGTCACCTGTCACCTTCTAATTACCTGCCAGTTTGTGCATTCTTTGTCCTCGTGCTGTTCTACCTCTCCTGAGCTTCTGACACTGCTGACCTCCTTCATGAAATGGTCTTCTCCCTTGTGTACAGCTTCTCCTCCCTCACTGTTTGCTCTTTTGAGTGTCCTTCATGGGCATCTCTTCCACTTATTTCTTATATGTACACACTCCTAAGACTGTTCCCCTGAATTCCCTCCATGCTCTCCCTCAATGACCCCATCCGTTTTCAGACCTTCAGATATTTTTATTCAGAAAACACTCCAATCACTAACTATGACCTCTTTCCCAATTCCAGACCTACTATTACAACTATACCCTGGACCTTTCAACCTGGATTTTTGGGAGCTCAGTTCTAATAACTGCTCCTCTTTCTACCTCCTCTGCCTGGGTTCTAAGCCCAGGTTTTTCTGTTTAAGTCCACATTCTCTTATGTTCTTTTTAATAAATGTTCTTATCAGAGCCTTCTGGTTCTGTTTCTATAGAATGCTCCCAGTCCACGTCATTCTTCTATTTCCACTGTTCTTTCTTCTTACCTTTCAATAAGCAGTCTTCACCTCCTTTATAGACTTTTGGTCTATATCACTTATTCAGATAAGCATGGATTGATTGTCTACTCTGAGCAAGGTATTGAGATAGGCAGTGTTCCATGTTTTTTCACCTCTCTTGTATAGATTCCCAGGAATGGAATTGTTGTGTTACATACTAAGCAGATGTTTAACTGTTTTTGTAGGCTTTTAAAAATTTGAGCAGTTTTGAGTACACAACAAATTTGGTCAGGAAGTTGCTATATATTCTCTATCCCCACACATCATTATTACCCAAAGTCCATAGTTTATGTTAGGGTTCACTCTAGGCGTCTTGTCTTGCATTATTTCTGAGGAAAAGTTGGATGTAATTCTTGTCTTTGCCTCTCTGTAGGTAAGGTGCTTATCACTTCTGCTTCTTGTAAGATCTTCTTATCTTTGATTCTTAGAAGTTTGAATATGCTATGCCTCTGTATATGTTTGTGTGTTTGTCATTTATTTTACTTGGTGTTCTCTGAGCTTCTTAGATCTGTGGTTTGGTGCCTGATATTAATTTGGGGGAAATCTTCAGTCATTATTACTTCAAATATGTCTTCTGTTCCTTTCTCTCTTCCTTCTTCTAGGTTCCCATTATGTGCATGTTATACCTTTTGTAGTTGTCCTACCTTTCTTGGATATTCTGTTACATACATATATTTAAACATTTATCTATTTTTATTCGAGAGAGAGAGCACAAGGGGTAGGGGCAGAGGGAGAGGAAGAGAGAATCTCAAGCAGACTCCGTGCTGAGCACAGAGCCCAACTTGGGGCTCAGTCTTACAACCCTGAGATCACAACCCAAGCTGAAACCAAGAGTTGGGTGCTTAACCGACTGCGCCACCCAGGCACACCTATTCTGTTACATTTTTATCAGACTTTTTTCTTTGCCTTTCCATTTTGGAATTTTCTGTTGACATATCCTCAGATTCAGAGATTCTTTAATCAGACATGTTCTGTCTACAAATAAATCCATCAAAAGCAGTCTTCATTTATGTTACCGTGTTTTTGATCCTTGGCATTTCTTAGCTTTGCGCAGTGGCAGTATCGTAGCCAATGAGGTTTATCCGAGGTGCGATTATTGCTCATTGATCCTTGGCGTTTCTTTTTGATTCTTAGAATTTCCATGTCTCTGTTTTCATTGTCTACTTGTTTTTGCCTGCTGTCTACTTTATCCGCTAGATCCCTTAACATGTTAATAGTTGTTTTAAATTTCTGTTCTGATAATTTCAATATGCCTGCTATATCTGAGTCTGGTTCTGATGCTTGTTCCGTCTCTTTAAATTGTGGTTTTCACCCGTGTTTTCATGGAGTCTGTTTCTGTAGGCCTGCTTCAGACTTCTTCCTGAGTTTCTAAGGGAGAATGTGAAAATCAACAGATTTCCATTTTATGCAGAATTAAGTGTAATTTGCAGCCTTCTAGAGTTTGGCCCCTATTTATCTTTATAAGCTCATCTCTGACTATAGCCTCATGCTTAAACTGGCCAATGTGATAGTCACTGAACAGCTGTTCTGTGTTTTCCCACAAATATGTTTGTCTTTATTTTTACCCTTCCCTTAGCCTGTAATGCCTTTCTTCCCTTTTTATTACCAAAATTCTACCCACCTTTAGAAGAAAGTCAGATATTTTTTCCACAGTTCTAAAAGGTGTATATACTTTTACTCTAACCTCTCGTGTAAACCTCTTTTACAACAGTAGTTAGTGGATACTTACTACAGGCTGGTTATGTTATTGTCAGTCACAAAATTGCTCTCCTAGCCCTCCCCTCTCCCACCACTGAGAATGGCTTGGTGGGAGTGATCACTTTTCATTCATCTGTACCCACCTTAGATCTAGTAAAGTGTTTCTAAGTTAGTAGATGCTAAATATTTATTGAATTGAATTAGTATATAGAGGATGGTATTTTATTTAAATTTCATTGTTTTAATCAATATTTAATGAAAATATTTTAATATATGATGATAATGTTTAGGATATCAAAATGATTCACAAAAATCATTTGTTAAACTAATGAAGCCAGCTACTTCAGGGATCTCCATTTAACATGACCCCACTCTGTACTTTGACTCAAAACATTTAAAAATTCGACTTCTTCACTGAAGTCACAGAAAAGCATGTGTAGTTAGTAATAGTTTTTTCTTTCTAAATCTTGCTATATAGAGATAAGTTTTATACCAGATATGTTCCTTGTGAATCCCAAATGTTTCCATGAAATCCTTCTTCCTTCTGGGGTACCGTATGTGAGGGTTAACATGGCTGTTGTCTGAAATGCATGTGGAAGCATAACTGAGGTGGTGTGAAATGACCATGGTTCCTTTTAGTTCTCAGCAAGAGTAATTGAATGTAGAATATCTTACTAAACACTGGACTGTGACAGTGTGTTAACACTCTGACTATCTCCTAACAGCAGGGCAATTATTTGCTGAGTGGGATTTTTATAAATCCCCTGGCACTAGTATGTCCTGGTAATTATGATGAAGTGTGTTGGTCAGTGTTGATTCAGCAGTCCCTACCCTCACAAATACTTCATTCACAGTTCTCTGGCCCACTTTGATTTTCCTCGTTAGTAGAGATCTTCTGCCCTTCTGTGCTGGCTTAGTGTCTAATTTTTAAAATAATTTTGATTAAAGCTTAGATCCTGAACATCTTTTACTCAGCATCCCCTCTTCTTTAGAACTGTGTATCTCTCCCAGTAGTCACAAATTCTGAATCCTGATGCAAGAAAATACTTTCTGATTTTGTTCCTTTATGTGGCAGTCAACTCCCATTTGCTGTGTAATTGTCATTTGCAAAAGTAAAACTTGAATTTTCCCACCTATCCTGTATACTTAGTAGTTCCTCATCCCTGAGTGAGCAGTTACTTTGAAATTACGAGAGATTATTATTTCTCATATGGTAAAATATGAAATGGAAAGACTAATCATTGTGCTTTGGGAATTATAGGTGTACAAAATCATGTTTCAGATTCTTTTTATTTTACAGCACCTTGTTTTAGAAGTAAACCTCAATAACAAAAAGAAGAGGGGAGAATTAGAAGATAGCTTCCCCCAGGCAATTACAAAATGAAGATCTGTGGATGAGTGGAAAATGATCGTAAAAACATTCTCCATGAAATAAAACAGTAGATGCTCCAAATCCATCATCGATTTGTTTTTAAATCAATTGCATTTTTAAAGTACTTTCCCATACAATACTTCTAAGTCCAAAGAATAAAAACTGAGAAGAAAAGAGCAACTGATAGATTGTTAGAAATATGGAATGGTTCAAAATATTAATGTAATGCTAAGGGTGACTGGGTAACAAATGGTACATTTGCCCGTTGCTCAACCTGACATAATTAATATTCCAGGTCATGCTTAAGTTCCCATGATGGAGGGTCTGAAGGGGGGAATTCAAGAAAAATATATATCTATTATATAACTCATTGCCTTTTTTTTTTTTTTCTTTTCCCTTTTGACGAGTCAGAATCATAGCCTTTAAAAAAAATCAGTGCTTTCACACCTCATTTGCCGTATTCACCACTGGGCCACCAGTCAGCAGCCCAGCCTGATGCAAGGAGGTCAGTAAGAAGCTATTAGCAGAGTCCTCTCCCGAGATTTCCTGGGTCTTATTGAGTTGAATGTTAGCATGACAGTACTGCAAATAACTCAGTTGTAGGCTTTTTTTTTTTTTTAAACAGTTAGCACAGATTTCCCCATAGTGTTGGTCACTCTAGAAAATTATTGCTGAAAATGAAGTCCCAAAAGCTAGCTTGGCAGTAGCCCTTCTAAGTTGTGAAAAATGTGAAAACTGAAAAATATGTCATGGTCCCTTAGGATTAACTTTGTCTTTTGTGACTCATAGTAATATTTTTAAAAATCAACAACAAACCATTATTCACAAGTGGCTTACAAATTATAAAATGCAGCATGAGACAATAGTAAGTTAAGGTTGTTTTGTTTACTTAAAGAAGTACTAGCTAAATGCATACTGTATCAATATAAATAAATAGGGTATTTGCTTGCGGTAGGGATTGAGAGAGGGCTGAACTGTTTTCATTGACGTAAGTTAGCAAATGTATTAAATTAATTTCTAAAATAACTGACACCTTGAAGATTTTAAATGATACATTTTAAATTCAATTAAAATATATTTTCTACCTATATTTGATTTAAATTGCAAAGAGAATACACATGAGAAGGTCTCCATATAGGTTGCAAAATATAATTTAAGAAAGCTATCATGTCTACTGATCTATTTGCATTTCCCATCTAGCCTATGTATACATGTGCATGCAAATGTGGAAGGAGACCAAAGAAGATTTCTAATGGGGTAAAGTTAATGGCTGGTAACAGTTATTCAAGTAGATAGATATATTTAACTGATAAATTATAATCTAGTTAAATTGTATGTATTTTACTATTTTAATCTGCAAGGTTGTGGAAATGATTAACAGACTTAAGTCAGCTAGATCATCACTAAATAGAATGGCATACTCCTATCTTTTTCATGGACTATGGAGATTTAGTTATATTTATGTCAGGATAGTCTTTTTAATGTAATATTTGTTGGTTTTCTTCTCATTACAGTTGGTAGATTCTCATCATAGAAATTCACCCTAAAAATCATCTTAAAAATTCTCACCCACTTCAAAATTACACTAAAAACTATTTTAAATATGTGTCCATACTGTTTTTTATTAACATCATTTAAGCTATTTATGAATCTACCTTGTTTGGTATTTAGTATTATAGTGAGAGAATGGTCAGCATGACATTAAATATGGTTTATACAATTTTCAACACTTTTTTTTCTTATATAAATTGTATAGGGAAAAAAATCCCAAAGAAAACCCAGTTCAAAAATATTTTTTTAAGGTATGTAAGTATATTTACATTGGCTTTGTTTTCTCTAATAAAATTCAGTTATAACACAGGAACAGTTGAGTTGAAGGTAACTCAAGTGGATCTTTGATAATTTAGTGCTAGATCACAATGTGTTTGAAAGCACAGCAAAACTGATGTATTAAGAAAGATAAAAAGGGTATAATCTATAATTCTTTGAAAGAAGTTGATAAGATTTTGAAATAAGCCTCAGACATTTTCCTGAGATCTTGATGCGGCTTTGGAAAACAAGAGTAAATAGAGGCTTCACAGGTCCTTCTGCAGAGTACATTGTTTCTGAGTGTCTACTATGTGCCCGGGACTCCAGGAGGCCATGGGGCTACAAAAGTCCCTAAATCAGAGGCCCTGTGCTCCAGCTGCTTGTTTAGGGAAGATTGATACACACAAAGGTAATTATGAAACAATGTGGTAGGTAGGTAGGAGCTCTGACAGAGTTGGCCCCAGGCTCTTAATGTAGCATTAGGGATAGGACACTGAATCTAGCCTCAGTTGGTATTAGAAAAAGGTTAACACTTAATTGAAATATTAAGCTGAATATATAAAATTTTCTTTCTATCTTTTTTAAAGATTTTATTTATTTATTTATTTATTTATTTGAGAGAGAGCAAGAGCGAGAGAGAACATGAGCAAGGGGGAAGGGGGGGGGAGAGAGAGAATCAGACTCCCTGCTGAGCAGGGAGCCCGATGTGGGACTCAATCCCAAGACCCTGAGATCATGCCACAAGAAAATATGAAATTTTCTAAGATAGTTTTTCAAAGACAAGGATCTTGGGTAATCATAATACTTTAGAACTGCTGATTCCATCAATAAATATAGTGACCAGAAAAATTTCTGAATATAATGGTGGCATAAGAGAAAAGCACATTTTTGGAAAAATATATGGGTTTAATAATGCATAATTGTTAAAGCAATCAAGTATTTATTGAGTGCATATTTTGTGCCTGAAACTGGTTCAAGCATTGCGTATTTGAGTTTGTGTGAGTGAATGTATGACTTATGGATGTGATTAAATACACATATGCATAGTTAACAGAAAGAATGACTTAAGGTCCTTCTGTAATTTTTTCTAAAATATGGTTATATAAAATATGCCATATATGCCAGGTAGAAGCTATAGCTCAGTGATTTTTAACATTTTGGGTCTTTAACTATGAATGATTCTGAAATTGTTGGTCTGGAGTATAGACAAAGTGAGTATTTTGTAATCTCCTTAGATGAATTTAAAGCCAGCCTCTAGTTAAGAACTAGAGTTCTACTTAAAAATAGTCCTTAAACATATGAAAATTTTTATGATACAACTTCGTCTTCCTTTTATTTCATGTGAAAAGTTAAAGTTAAAAATTATGTTCTTTTTCTTTAGATTCCAGGTATATACAATTCACCATTCAGAAAAGATCCTGATCCCTGGGAATTGCGGTTACAAAAGGCAAAGCCCTTAACATACCAAAGGTCTAAAGTTAAGCAGAAGCGCTGCATCAGCCTTAGCAATTGGCTAGCTTGTACGAGTGCCCGTTCCTTTCCTCGATCTGAAATTCTGCCACCCATTGATAGGAAACAATGTCAGGTACTCATTAGTCCTATATAAGAATTCTGTCAATGATTGTATTCTTGCTGTTTTTTAAAAAAAGTTACTGTTGTTTTGTCTTTGTGACAAGAAAGGAAAATTATTTTTTATGGAATCCAATTTTAAATAATAAACATAAAGTATGTTTAAAATATGTATGAGGGAAGTAATCAAATAATTCTATGGTACTGAATTTTATTATTTCAAATAAGAAGTTAACGCTTAAGATTTTTGGCTAGGATCTAGCCTTTTTCTTTAAAAACATTGTTATAATGGTACTTGTTATAACATATTGCTAGAAAAATATGATGTGTTATCAACTTTATTTAACTTCTCATCTGATGATTCATATCTATATACAGTTGTAAACATAATTTAAAAGTATAAGTTGAGAGAATTACAGAGGACCCAAAACAATGCAAGACTCGGGCAGAGACAAAAAAATCTTCCCTGTGGGTTGCTATAGACCTGGACTGGCAAATGATTTCCTAAGGCTATGGGGTGGAGTGGGATGTGTTGGGTGAAGATCATCACTGTCCCAAAGGCCCCATTGATCATCCCCATCGATATTTAATCTGGAGTAGACAACTGCCACCAAGGGGCATCAACCTAGAATTGGGTTGATTTGGGTTCACATGGCCAGATTCCCAGAACTCCCACCTAGTAGTTCCCTACACAGGCCTTCCTCTGTATATCTTTTGCTGTGTAATAAATAACTTGAAAACCTGATGGCTTAAACCAACCCACGTTTCTTCTCTCACAGTTTCTGTGGGTCAGTGTTGTAGGTCCAGCTTAGGTGAGTGCCTCTGACTCAAGATCTGCCATGAAGTTGTGGGCAAGGTGCCAGACAATGCTGTGATTTCATGTGGAAACTCAGCTGTAGGGAAGAGCAGGAGGATGAGGAGATCCCCTTCTAGGGTCACTCATCTGGTTGCTTGTTTTCGTATCTCAGTCCCTCGCCGTGGCCGTATGTAGAGCTGCCTCACTGGCAGCTGGCTTCCCGCAGGAGAGTGATCTGACAGAGAGTGAGAGACTCCTCAAAGCAAAGCCACAGCCTTTTTATGACCTCATGCCACAAGTGACCTGCCATTCTGCCATATTTCATTTTTTACAAGTGAGTAAGTCCAGTCCACACAAGGGTTTGAATCCCAGAAAGTAGGATTGTTGGAGGTCATCTTAGAGACTGCTTTTCACACCCCCAACCATTTCATCAGCTTGCTAGAGGACAACCTCATCTGTGCCATAAAGCACTTTCCCACTTTGCTGTAATTATTTGTGATGTTATGTATTTACTTTCTGTAATTGTGTCTTCTCTTCCCTTTATTTGTGCTTTTTTTTGCTCTCTTAAAATTACTAATTGATAATTAATACTATTTTTAAAAAATACTATTAACTGATGGCTTATACTATATTATAGAAAGAGCTGTAAAAAAAAATCTATACAAGAAAACATAGAAGCTGAGAGTGCTCCCTCTTTCTGAAATAAAGTGGCAGGGAGGGGAGAGTTGAGCAAGGGGACAAAAGAGATAATTTGGAAAATTTTCAGTTTAATTTGGAACATATCTTCAGAGTATGGTTTCATTAATCTTTTCAAAATATAGGTTATACCAATATTCTAATAAAGGCATTTAAAATAGTTTTTAAAACAAATATAAAATAAATTTTATATTCTAAGTAACTGAATTTTTACCATTTGAATTATGCATAGTACTATTTCAGTTGATCCAAGTAATGATTTTACATGATACCATCAGAATGAGCAACTCAATTTATTATTCTATAAAGAAGATAATTCTAGTAACTCCATTGCTTGTGTATTAAGTGTTCAGTGATTGCTAAGGTGTCAGATATAACGTTGTATATTTGAATACTTAATAATCCATATTTTATGCTATTCAATGAGATAGTTATTGGTAATACATGGAATTCATAGAGTAATTCTGAATGCAACTTCTTAGGAAATGTAAAAATGATATGGTATTGATAAAATATAGGTATGTAAATGTATCTGAATTGGAAACACTCTAGAAGTCATCCAGACCAAACTGCCACACTGTATAATATTCACAACGTTAACCATACACATTTAATACCATTTTATATGAGTTTTATAATACTTATATTTCACATTAACTTTACTGCTTTGCTTTGCTTTTTTATGCTTTTATAATATGGCTTATTTTAAACTAGTTTGTATTCACTCTTCGTCTTTATTAATGTACTTTTCTCAATATAACCCTTTTAGTACCTTACATGGCTTCCCCCCCATAGCATTCTATTTATACATAGTATTTATGGAATACATATGGAAGACATATACATACAGCTGTATACAAGGTATATGTGAATAATATATGTGGACAATTTTTATACATATATAATATACATGTAAAAATGGTTATATGTATTTGTATGGAAGATTGTATACCTATATATTTATATAATAAATATAGTAATAAATACAGTAAGTATATAAATATATGTGGGAAAATATATATATGTGATCGAGGTGTTTTCCAACACCAACAACTAATTCTCTGATTCTCTGAATACTATTTGGTGTCCAACGATTCAAGCCAGTTCTAACACTAACTACCAGGAGTTGGTGCAGACTCCGCAGCTCAAGGCCCACAAAATTGTTCTTCACTTCACATACTGGTAGCAATTTCTGGGTCTCCTGTACTTCTTACTGAGCTGGCTATAAATTGAGGGGTCCCATGACCCCATCCTAAGGTTTGATAATTTGCTAGAACAGTTCACAGAACTCAGGAAGACAATTTATTTATATTTGCTGCTTTATTATAAAGGATACAAATAAACAGCCAGGTGAAGCGGAACATAGAGTGAGGTCTGAAAGGGTCCAGAGTGCACAGGCTTCTGTTCTCATGGAGCTGGGATGCACCTCTCTCCCAGCACATAGATGTGTGTGCCAGTTGAGAAGCTCATCGAATCTCCTTGTGTAAGAGTTTTTATAAAGCTCAGTCTGGAACTCCATTACCTTTCCCTGGAGATCAGAAGCAGGGGCTGGAAATTTCAACCTTCTAATCATTTGGTCTTTCTGGTGACCAGTTTGATCAAGAGGCTACTAGGGACCCAACCTGAATCACCTCATTAGCATAATCTCAGGTGTAACCTTGTTTATCGATTACAAAGTCACCCCATCACTCAGGAAATTCCAAGCATTTTAGGAGCTCTATGCCAGGAATCAGGGACAAAAACCATCAGATATGTATTTCTTATTATACCACAATAGTATATATATATATATGAAGACACATAGAAAATATTACATACATTCATATAATGATATACATGTGTATATATATATATATATGGAATATACGTGTATATGGAAGATTTTATATATGTATATGTGTGTGTACATATGCAGATATTTGCAGATAGATATACATACATGTGTGTACATACACATATACACTCATAAATTACCTTTATCTAGCATACCACAAAATAATGATCCTTGTTAATTTTCTTTTCCTTTTCTGCTCCCTTCTTTCTTCCTTTTTCTCTCTTCCCTTGTTCTTTTTCTCTTTTCTTCTTTCCCTGTCTCCTTCATTCCTATCCCTGGTCCTCCTCCCTCCACTCTGCACCATTTTAATCTTCTTTTTCTTCCTTTCTTTCCTTTTTTTTCCTTCCTTCCTTCCCATTCTTCTTCAACCCATTGTTTCATCCCATCTTCTTCTCTCTCAGCTTCCTTTGGCTTCCTCTTTTCTCACTTCCTTTTCTTCTTTTTTTCCTTCTTTCCATTCTTGTTTTCACAGAATGGGATTTTTAATGTTGTGGTTTTATTGGACTGAACCGCATTTACTATATGTTACCTAATAATATGAAAGGTATATACATCATTAGGGATATCTAAGATTATATATGCTATATTACAGATGGTAATATTTATACTCTGATGGTCTGTCTGTACTTGGGAGGTAAATTTCTCAAGTGTATGAGACAATCCTGGGAGTTTAAAACATAACTTCATTATTATTTCAGCTTCGAGAAAATTTTAAAAAATACAAGATGACTATAAAGTAACATGGGTTGTTAAAAATATAGAAGAACGTAAATATATTTGACCCTCATAATTAGGATTTGTTTGGATGCAAATAAAGTCAAACTTTGGAAAACTATAGCTAAGAGTCAAAGGAGACTTGTAGATTCAGGTTGAGCCTAGGCATTATAGGGATTAATATTTGGAAATGAGTACAATGAGCAGTTCCGAAGTTTGAAGCTATGCCCAAAATCTGAGGCCCCATGTCACTCCACATATGATCAGTATTAGTGATCACTTGAGATCTGAAAGGCAGTCTGTCAACAGAAATACAAATTAACAGAAGCTTTGGCATAGGAGAAGTTTGACAGTATATGTCGTTTGCTAACCAGGGAGAAGTTCTGTTGAGCTCAAAGGCAAGACACTTGCCGAAATGTCTTGGACACTTGTCTAAGATATAAATGTATGGACCAGGCACTGATAGATATAGAGAGATGAATGTGATTACGGGAGGATTAGGGTCACAAAAATATTGAACCCATTAGGAAGACTGGGTCTGTTCTTATTCTAAATTTTGCTGCTTGAGTTGGGCTCCTCCTTTTTCATTTCCTAGTCTCTTTGGAAATAGTAAGTTCCAGAACAAGTAGTGGGTTAAGTCTTACAAATGGGTATGTTTTATGTTGATACACCAACAAAGTTTAGAAGGTAGAGTTTGGCCACTTAGAAGACCATTCCTCCTTGTGAATGCTGGTCCCTTCAAAGTCCTAGCTTTGTGCATTTCCTTATATATTTGATTCTGCTGTTGTTCAAAACCTTCTCCAAACTTCTCTTGAAACTAATAATGAAAATAAACCCAGGGGTATCATTTGTGAATGTTTAGTATGTTCTCAGTACAATGCTAAGAGTGTTACTTACATTGTCTTACACATCTTAAGAGCACTTTTGTGAGATAATTATTATTCCATTTTACATATAAGTAAAAAGGTCTAAAGAAGTAATTTTCCCCTGATAATACAACCATGCATTAATTTTTAAACTATAAAATTTCTCGAAGTAAAACATTAAGAATCTGAAAAAAAAATAATAAATCCCCATTT
The DNA here is from genome assembly GCF_054177405.1 of Leptonychotes weddellii. NCBI lineage: Eukaryota > Metazoa > Chordata > Mammalia > Carnivora > Phocidae > Leptonychotes > Leptonychotes weddellii. The sequence goes on from NC_138374.1 coordinate 126,059,010, forward strand.
GATTTCCTAATAGTGAACTTGGAATCATGTTACTGTATCTTTAAAAAGTAAAGTTCCAATAAAAATCCATTAACTACTTTCAAATATAGCAATCCTCCTGTCCAGCTGTGAAAAGTACTAGATGATACTTATTTGCCATTTGTGTTATTTACGGTCCATGACTTTTATGGTAACTGGTTCCTATTATTGGTTTCTATTAATGTAAAACATAAGTGAACATAAATGAGGCGTGAATCATTTCTTTTTATTAGCCCCACAGTCTTCAGTCAGTGCTTGCAGTAACTCCCAGCTGTGTCTTGTTAGTGATAACCTATTTAAAGAAGAGATCTTTAAGGATAAGGAATATGATTAGGAATCTTTGTCCATTTTATATCACTTCTGTCTTATACAACAATAGTGGTGGGAAAAAAAGCAGTATGTAATTAATGACATAGTAAAATCCGGAGCCACCTCTGATTTGTATTGTTTAATATGATACTAATTAGACAACCAGTGGATTCTAGTAATTAGTATAAGTAACTACTAATTTAAAGGTAGGATATCTTATAAAACACTTATTCCTGTTGCAGCTTATGGGCTTTCCTCGGCTATGTATTTGTGTCATTAGATGGTTGCTTTTGTGTCAGAGTTATTATGCAATAGAACTTAGAATTTTTACTAAAGAACACTTAAATTAATTACAATTATGGCTCTCTGTTTTGGAAGGGTTACCAGTTAAATATAGGATGTGGCATTCACTTAAAAGCTTTATTTTAATAAAAAAAAGCTTGCTATCCTATTTCTATTGATAGGAAGGCTTTTGAAAGCAATCCTCAGAACCTTTTCTAATATCTTTACTTAAAAAGGGAGAGAATTCTTTTTAAGTTATATCAGAAGAAATATGTTTTTTTTAAACTAGAAAACAAAGTAACATAACTACAAATTTAACAGTTTTAGCGTAAAAAATCTTTTGATGTAAGTAGGGAAAATTTTGGCTAATTTAAAATATTTTAATATAATCACTTCGACTTGTGTGAGCATTTTTTGAAGATGTGACATTCTGTGTATTTTCTAATTAAGAGAACAGCTTGTTCTTTAAAAATAATTTGGTAAACTTGGTATACTTTGTAGATATTCAGCATCCTTAATCATCAATAATATGACAAAAAGTCTTCCATGATAAAATATTCCCTCGTTCTTTCTTGTCAGGGACCATTCCGTGACATCACTGAAGTGTTAGAACAGCGCTACAAGCCCTTGGAGCCAACACTGTGGGTAGCAGATCCAACCAGTGAGTTAAAGGCGGTCAGAGAGGAAGTCAGAAGACAGGCATGGATGCGAAATGTAAATGACAATATGTGAGTTCTTAGCTTAAAAAAAAAATAGCTGTAGTATGTGTGGTGCCTTAAGTGCTTGAACATTTTGTATTTCCTGATATTGTGGAGAATCTTTTATTTGTGAGAAAAGGTATTCAGAAGCAACCTATTGAGAAGCAACCATTTTCCAATATGCAAATATGCTACATACTTATATATATATTTATTATATATTATTATATACACATATATACACATTTATATATAAATACACAGACATATGTACACATTTATATAAATATATATACATTTATATTATATAATATATAAATTTATATAATTTTATATTATATAAATAAATGTTATATTATTTATGAGATATTATAATGTATAATATATTATAATATAGATGTATTTATATAATATATACACATTTAGAATGTTTTACATTTATATAAATGTGTATATATTATAAATTATATTAATATATAAATTTATGTAAATGTGTATATATTATATAAATATAAATGTGTATATATTTATATA
>NC_138374.1:126061350-126077715 GCF_054177405.1 Leptonychotes weddellii
ATATATATATATATATATCCTGTAATTATCTTTGTATTGTGTCTTATAATAATTATTTAATATTATAAATATTCTAAATAATAACAAGATAATTATATTATTCTAATATAAATTATTATGATTTTATAATAATTATAAAATATTGTTATAAATTATTATATAATAGTCAACAACATATAAACTTATTTTTACATAATTTATAATATGAACTACTCATCATATTATAAATGTTACATAATGATAATTCCAAAATACATTGCAAAGTATGTTTTGTTATATAAAGAAACTAGAATTACCTCTCATCCAGCACAGTGGATTTGGGATCATTTGACAAGTCAAGAGGGATATATAATGTGCCTTATTTTAATCATGCATTTCTGAAAAGTCTCTTTAAAAATAAAAATTTTCACACAAACTCAGATGAAAGATAAAATTGGCATGCATCTCAAGTAATTTTTAGAAATTTTTTATTTCATAGCAATTACTTGATATGAAATAATTAGCTATAGAGTATTCCTTACCTTCTTTCAATAATTAACAGTCACCCAATGTATGATGAATAAGAAAACAAAAAACATTTATTTCCAATTGGTTTTGGGGAGGTAGATTTGTTTTACCAAAGAGATTATAGAAGATTAATGCTGCTCAGACTTAGTCAAGCAAAATATGCAATTTAGTGATGAATATCTAAAGAGTTATATTACTCAGAATTATTTTTGTTTTCAAAGATGCAAATCTTATTTATGAAATAACAAGATTAATTGCTCAAATAATTGACCACATTAATATTTCTATGGAAATGACTGTGTATCAAATATACTGAAGTATCTTTTCGTAGTATCTTCCTTGATAAGCCTGGAAGGATGAGATATCAATATTATCCTCAAAGAAAGGTGCTCCATTTGTACTTTCCATGGAATACTTGTAAATATCTTCAACCTCTATGGATACCATGCGGATGACCTTTTACCCTGAAGCTTTCAGATGGAAAATGCTTCTAAGATTATCAACCAGTCAGGAACAAATCCAGCTGGGAATACTCAAGAAATTACTTATAGATTTGAATCTACCATGTTTTTGGCAAGGGGGCTAAACAATTGGTTTTAGCAACTAGCCTATGGATAATTCAGTTTTTTTGAGAATTGAAACAGTGATATTTTGTAGCTTCTTCTAAAACCATTTGGTTTTCATATACTGTGTAATGTAATTGTATCTTGTGAGGCAGAAGAAATGTTAGAAATTTAGGTTTTATATCTTTACAGAAACTCTGTGCTCCAGAGGTACTGAGGTGCTTTCATCCTCTTTGTATCCCATGTTCTCTTCTGCTTCCATTGAGGAATTGTCTAACTCCCATGATTTACTCGATCTGAAATTCACTTAAAAACATAAAAAAGGATTATTTTTAACTTTTTAACAAAATGGAAACAACAACACATATTTGTTTTAGATTTTTTCAGAGAGCATTTCAAAGAATATTTTTAGATGTAAAATGGAACCATGCGAGTTGCCCAGATGAAGTGGAGAAAGAAATCATTGTTATTAAGAGGTGGAAGAAGTGGAAGGCCATGCTATCCAAGAGCTATCCAAGTAAATGTCTAACTTACCCATCAGGTGGCAGAGATGGAATGGAGTGAGTGATGATAAGTCAGGTGGTATAGCTGATTTGGGCTTCACTTAAAGTCTCACGAGAGGGGCTGAGGTCCTATATGTTAATACCTTCTGTTAATTGTAAACATTCTGACTTAGTATAGAGAATATAATTATGCAGACTATAACTGGATCCAAAATGGAATGGACTTAAGACATTGCAGTAGAAGTCAGTGCCAGTCTGTGTTCTGGGAGGCAAAATAATGCTCCCCCCAGCCCCCACCCCAGAGTCTACAACCTCATCTCAGGAACCTGTGAATATGTTGTTACCTTCCATGATGAAGAGGACTTTGCAGATATCATTAAGAATTTAAAGCTGAGGGAGATTATCCTAGATGATCTGGGTGGGCCCACTGTAATCACAAGGGTCCTTAAAAGTGGAAGAGGGAGGCAGAGATTTGACTACATCGAAGGTCAGAGTGATGTGATGTGGGAAAGACAATTCGTCTTTGTTGCCTTTGAGTACAGAGTAAGCAGCTACAACCCAGGAATGCTGTCAGTCTCCAGCAGCTGGGAAAGGTAAAGAAATGAATTCTCCCATAGAATCTCCAGAAGGAGGGGCGCCTGGGTGGCTCAGTCGGTTAAGCACCTGCTTTTGGCTCAGGTCATGATCTTGGGGTCCTGGGATCGAGCCCCACATCAGGCTCCCTGACAGCGAGGAGTCTGCTACTCCCTCTGCCTCTCCCCCTGCTCATGTTCTCTCTCTCTCTCTCCCTCAAATAAGTAAATAAAATCTTAAAAAAAAACAAAACAAAACTCCAGAAGGAATGCAGCCCTGCCAACACCCTGATTTTAGCCCAGTGAGACCCATTTCAGACTTCTGACCTCCAGCACTCTAAGATAATAAATTTGTATTCTTTAAGCCACTAAGTTTGTGGTGGTGGTGTAGCAGCAATAAAAAACTAATACAACTTGTTCTTCAAATTAAGGAACTACCTTGCTAGATCAGACTTTGGTGTTTAATTATAAACCTGAGCTAAACTTGAGGGAAATCCTTGGATTCCTAAAGATTTGAGATTCTTCTGCAGGTTTAAGGTATGGTCACTTAGAGGATTAAAAAAATATGATTGTCGCTTGAGCCTCCCTATGAAGAGAAGTTCATGACTGAATCATAGTATAAGGATATTATATTTTAAACTTGTATAGGCTTTCATAAGAACCTGTGTACAGACCACTCAAAAGCTGTCTCTACATCTTTTTGAAAAATAAAAGGTGTTAAGTTTCTGATAGTTATTGTAGGAGAGGCAAAACTTTCCCTCTACCCCCTTAGGGTCTTCAGCTGGGCCTGAGAATTATATTGACATAAGACAGATTAATAGGAAAAAAGCACACACATTTATTAAATATAAGTATTACATGACACAGGAGCCCCATAAGGAAATGAACACCCACTAGTGGCAAGTCCTAAGTGCTTATACATTAGCTTGAACAATGAGAAACAGTTGTAGGAAAATAAAATGTGTGGGGAGACCAAAGGAAGATAAAAGTTATTTAACAAGTTCTGTTTTACAAAATTCTCTCCGCTTCGACTCCTCATCTCTGGTGACAAGAACATTTCTTTTCTCCTGATATAGGAAAGTCAGCTATCCTATGGGCGTGTTACCTCCTGATTTTAGGGGAAAAAAAGGGGTGGGGGAGTTCAGATCATGTTTCATGTACCTATTATTTTCAAGTGCTTTTAGTTCAAAATAATCCTTTCCCAAAGTGGCATTATTTGGGATGACATGTTCTGTCACCCTCTGTTATTCAGATTAGGTGAAATGGGAGACATCCTATACATATTTAGTAGCAAAGCAGAACTAGCTCTGCCATTTGTTGGCACTGGTGAAAAACTTTCAGCACCTATGAATCTTATGCATCTGCCTTCATTCCCTCAGATTTGCAACCTATCTTAGACAGAAGGCTTGGTAAATAGATTAGTCATTTTAAAACCTTTTAAATATTGCTTCTAATTAAGTATCAGTATCATTTTATAGACAGTTACCATTGGAAAAATGTTATGGGAAAGGTTCAGAAACTAGATCTAAATAGTTTTTACATTAAAAAATGTATATAGACATAAGATCTGGTTATATTTTTCACTAAAGAGTAGTGATAAAGAAATTTAACACATCTCAAAACTTTTTTGACTTTTGGGATTTTCAAACACTTTAGACCTTTATAATTTGCATATTTTCTGAACTGTTATTGTATTATGATAAATAGGGATTATCATGTATTTTCAGATAATGTTTTCTTAACAATTCAACTTTTATTTGTAACTCTTCCATTTATTTTAATTACTAGCACAGTGTGCAACATTTATTAATCAGCAGAGCCTTTTTAAGTTAAAATACTAAATTAGCTAACCCCATTAACACAGACTACTCCAAACAAGCAGTAATAGGAGAGGTAGTTACTGTGCAAATCGTATTAAACATGCGGGTGCTCTAGGGCACAGTTAAGCATGATTACCCTCTTTTGATCCAGTATTCCTCTGCCTCTCCCAGCTAATTTCCACTGGAAATTTACAAAGTGCTGCCCTCATTTTTCCAGCTTAATTTTTCTAATGAAGTTCTGGTACTTTATAACACTGGAGATACAGATAATAAGCCTGTGTATAATTAAGAAGTTCTAGAATTTGTCTACAAAAGAGCCCTTTATTACTTTGGCTCTACAGTGAGAACTGTGCTCTTGTTTTGTTCACTATTTCCCTAAAAAAAAAAAAAAAAAAAAAAAAAGGTTTTTTAAATAAATGACCACAGAATACTAGAATTCTGTTTCTACAGACATCTAAGGCTAAAGAAGTTTAATATTTATAACATCAACATAACAGTGATAATTTGGAATGCTTTTAGTGATATCCTGAGAATATTAAATACACTTTTGGTGTATGTAATTGAACAAGTCATAAAAAGACACTTGTAGTCTTTTAGTTTGGTATTATCAGATTCTATGCACTCTTCCTAATACAATGCCTTAATATATGCTAGATAAAGTTTTGCCAATTGACTTTAGGTCAGTTGATGAGGTACATGGAATTACTCTTTTGAAATAAGTCGAGTTATTTTGTGCCATATTCAACATTCTTATATTGGTATGGCATTTATACAGCCTGGATTTTCCTGTTTCAGTTTAGTGTTTAAAAAGTGTGTTGGGGTCGGAAGAAACTTGAAGCCTAAACAGAAGTTTGCCAGACAGAGCAAGGAGAGTGGCGAGAGGAGGTAGCCTGGATAAAGCCATCTCTGTGTTACAAAGTGCATAGCTTATGAGGATTTCAGCTTGTCTCCTGAGGTATCTTGTGAAGCTCAGCTCATGGCTTTGGTACCTCATGAAATGGGGCAGAGACGAGTTGGAAAGTCCAGGTGGAGCCAGAGTCTAAAGGGCCATGTGAACGATGATAAAGTATTTGGACTTTACCATATAAAAGGTGGTATAAAACCATCACTGGAGTGAGGGGGTCAGATTAAAAATATCACTCTATACTAGCTCTGTCCATGGTTAAGATTTGGGTGTCAGTGGTGACAAAGACCAGTTAGGGGACCTAAGTTACCATAGTCCCAAGTCTGCGATAAAGAGGACTTGTAGTAGAACAGGGACGTTGGTAGTGGAGGGGAAGAGAAAGGTTGACAGACAGCTTTATAGGTAGAATCCTATAAACCCTAAACCAAATTTAGGGAATAGTCTGATAGGGTGTGGTTGGTGTGGTCAAGGGCACAGATACATTTAGAATCACTGTCTTAGAGCTTCCTTAGCTGCAAAGGACAAAGATCCATTCAAGGTAACTGAAAAGGGTAAGGGTGTGTTTGAAAAGATAGAGTAAGGACTCTTATAGAAATATGAGGAACCAAAGGAGAAATTGGACTAAAGTGACCTTGGGGGCTGCAGGGGCATGGTTTCTCTCTCTAGTGTCATCTCTGCTTTTCTCTGCATTTCTGCCTCTTATCCTCTTTCTGCTGATTAGCTTTATCTGCTAGTAGTTTATTTCTCATAAATCTTCAGCTTACACTTAGTTATCATGGCTGTTCCAGGCCTGATGCAGTATAACCTTCCAGCTCTAGAACCCACAGCTAGTTCTATTTTTCAGTTCAGATTCCTGAAAGAGAATCTGTTTTGCTCAATTTATAAAATCGAACTAGCCCACGTAAGTGGTAGGATTGGAACACAATAAATAGTAAATATGTGTTAATGTAATGGATATGTTAAATTAACATATAAATAAAACTAACATATATAAACATAAAACATGACATACAAATGTATATAAATAAATCACAGTTGTGATCTTGGGGAGGGTGTGTTACACTATATCAAATGCAGTGTTTTATGGGAACAGGGCCAAGAGCAAGTATTTCTTCAGATTGAGGACTGCCAGGCAGGGAGTCCTTTTAGTGCCTTGACTTGATGGCTTCTGGCTGAGTTGATTGGCCAGATGGTGATGTCCTTACTTGACTAAGGGAAAAATACAGGTATACCTCAGAAATATTGCAGGTTTGGTTCCAGACCATGCAATAAAGTGAATATCGCAATAATGCAAGTCAAATGAATTTTTTGTTTTCCCAATGCATATGAAAGTTATTTTGACACTGTAAGTTGTCTATCAAGTGTATGCAACAGCATTATTTCTAAAAATGTCCATACTTTAATTTAAAAATACTTTATTACTATATGTAAGTGATGAATCACTAAATTCTATTCCTGAAACCAATATTACACTTCATGTTAACTAACTAGGATTTAAATAAAAATTGGAGACAAACAAATACTCTAAAGGCTCTAAAAATTTAAATCTATAAGGATAATTAATAAAGCATTCTTTTCTAATAAAAAATAAAAATACTTTATTACTGAACAATGCTAGCCATCATCTGAGCTTCCAGCAAGGTGTAATCTTTCTGCTGGTTACGGGGTCTTGCCTCGGTGTTAATGGCTGCTGACTGATCAGGGCGGTTACTGAAGGTTGGGTGGCTGTGGCCATATCTTAAGACAAAAGTGAAATTTGCCCTATCAATTACCTCTACCTCTCAGGAACGATTTCTCTGTAGCACGCGATGCTGTTTGATAGAATTTTACCTACAGTAGAACCTCTTGAGAGATTGGAGTTAGTCCTCTCAAACTCTGCCACTGTTTTATCAACTACCTTTTTGTAGTATTCTAAATCCTTTGTTGTCATTTCAACAGTCTTCACAGCATCTTTACCAGGAGTAGATTCCACCTCAAGAAACCACTTTCTTTACTCATCCATAAGAAGCAACTCCTCATCTGTTCAAGTTTGATCATGAGATTGCACAATTCAGTCACATCTTCAGATTCCACTTGTAATTCTAGTTCTCCTGCTATTTCTACTCCATCCGTAGGTACTTCCTCTATTGAAATCTCAAACCCTTCAAAGTCTTCCATGAAGATTGGAATCAACTTCTTCCAAACTCCTGTTAATGTTGATATTTTGATCTCTTTCCATGAATCATGCATGTTCTTAGTGGCACCTAGAATGTGAATCCTTTCCAGGAGGTTTTCAGTTTACTTTGCCCACATCCATCAGAAGACTCACTATCTAAGGCAGCCTTACAAAATTGTATTTCTTAAATAAGACTTGAAAGTCAGAATTACTCACTGATCCATGGCTTCAGAATGGATGTTGTGTTAGCAGGCATGAAAACATTAGTCTTGTACATCTCCATCAGAACTCTTGGGTGGCCAGATACATTGTCAGTGAGTGGTCATATTTTGAAAGGAATCTTTTTTTTCTTTGCAGTAGGTCTAAACAGTGGGCTTAAATATTCAGTGGGCTTTAATGTTGTGAACAGATGTGCTGTCCAGGCTTTTTTGTTTCATTTACAGAACACAGGCAGAGTAGATTTAGCATAATTCTTAAGGGCCCTAGGATTTTTGGAATGGTAAATGAGCACTGGCTTCAACTTAAAGCCACCAGCTGCGTTAGCCCCTAACAAGAGAGTCAGCCTGTCCTTTGAAGCTTTGAAGCCAGGCATTGACTTCTCTCCAGCTATGAAAGTCTTAGATGGCATCTTCTTCCAATAGAAGGCTATTTTGTTTACATTGACAATCTGTTGTTTAATGCAGCCACCTTCATTAATTATCTTAGCTAGATCTTTTGGATAACTTGCTATCACTTCTGTATCAGCACTTGCTGCTTCACCTTACACTTTTATATTATGGAGATGGCTTCTTTCCATAACCTCACGTACCAACCTCTGCTAGAGTCATACTTTTTTTCTGCAGCTTCCTCACCTCTCTCTGCCTTCACAGAATTGAATAGAGTTAGGGCCTTGCTCTGGATTAGGCTTTGGCTTAAAGGAATGCTGTGGCTGGTTTGATAATTCTATCCAGACCACTCAAACTTTCTCCATATCAGCAATAAGGCTGTTTCATGTGTTTATCATTTGTGTGTTCACTGGAGAAGCACTTTCAGTTTCCTTCAAGGACTTTTCCTTTGCCTTCACAACTTAGCTTATTGGAGCAAGAGGCTAGCATTTGGCCTGTCTTGTCTGTTGACATGCCTTCCTCATTAAGCTTTATCATTTCTAAAGCTTAGAGACATGTGACTCTAACTTTCATTTGACTACTTAGATGCCATTGTAGGATTGTTAGTTGGACTAACTGCAATATTTTTGTGTCTTAGGGAAGGGGAGGCCTGAGGAGAGGCAGAGGGAAAGATGGAGGAACACCGGTTTGGCAGAGCTGTCGGAACACACGGAACATTTGTTAAGTTCCCTGTCTTATATGGATGGGCATAGTTCATGGTTCCCCAAAAGCAACTATAATAGTAATATCAAAGACCACTGATCACAGATGACTGTAACAAATATAATAATGAAAAATGAAAATAATGAAAAAGTTTGATGTATTGTGATAACTACCTAAGTTTCACAGAGACAGAAAATGAGCAAATGCTATTAGGAAAATGGCACTGATAGACGTGCTCAGAACAGGGTTGCCACAAACCTTCAATTTGTAAAAAGCACAATATCTGAAAAGATCAATAAAATAAAGTGTAATAAAATGAAGTATGTCTGTTTAAGAAGAATTATAGGTTTGACAGGATGGAGGTTTTGGATGTAAGTTTAATTTGGGGGCAGCTCTGTTTAATTTTCCTATTGTGCATCTAGGTAGATATTCCTAGTGAACATTTGAAAATATTAGTCTTGAGTCAAATAAAAACACTGTATATAGAGATAAAGATTTAGAAATCATCACCGTAGAGGAAATAGTTAAAACCTTGGTGGTGGAAAAATCTCCTAGGGCGAAACTATATAGCGAGAAGATTAAGTACAGATTTCTGGGAGTTGCTTTAATGTTAGGACCATGGTTCTTTATTAGGTTGCTCATCTCCATCACCTTGAGGCTTAATATTATATACATATGCCTTCCTAAGTCACAGATATTTTGACTCAGTAGGCAGATGTGTTTGAGATATATGCCACAGTGATTCTAATTCACAGTTCTGGTTAAGATAAGCATCATTAACTCAATGTATTGGCAGAAAATGGTAAGCCTGTCAAGAAATCAAGAAAGCAAGGAAGAGAACCAGGAGATATTGTGCAGATGTAGAGGAAATTTCACTGCAAGGACTGGATGAACAGCATGATGCAGAGGTCAAGTCATGTGAGAACTAAAAGAATATATTAGATTTGGCCATTGGGAAGTCATTCATTGATAGCTTTGCTTTCTTCTTTAAATATCAGCTAGTTCTTTCTTCTCCCATATTCTTCAGGATATCATAAAAGAACTTTCCAATTCTTTGCCAAACTTCAGGCATATATCTAAAATTTTACTCTTACCCATGGTGATATTTATGTCTATATGCATATACATCTCTTTCTATATTTATATATGTGTGTATATATGCATATACACATTAAAATATTCAGACATTTAAATTTAAATTTTAATATAAAATTAAAATTTTAAAATATATTTTAAATATGACAATATGGGCATATTAAAGTTAATAAAATAAAATGGTGCCAGTATCATATATATGTCTATGCCTATATATATATATATAATATATATATATATCACCACTTTTCTAAAATTTTATTTGAATATTCCACTTTAGAATTGTGCTGATAATTAACATCAAATTAAGCCACCTATATATTGTAGAATCTATATTCTTCTGCTTTTAAATACATTTTGGAACATCTTTGGTACAGTCACAGTTTCTTAAGAATAACTGATTGTGATTTGCATTTCATCCATAGGTCTGCTCAGTAACTTGAGATATATTTTGGCTAGAGACCTTGAAGTCATTGAAAGTGCTAGATGCTCCATGTAAATTTTAAATTAGAGGTTACAAACTAGTGGCTTCTGAGTTGCATACAGTCTCCAGGTCTGTTATATTTGGATCCTACAATTTTCTAAAAATTAAATTAATTGAAAAGTAAATAAAAATGGTAATTAAATCTTTTGAAAATCCAGATTTTCCAGCTTATATTAAATGCTAGATGATCTAGAAATAGTGGGCCCACACTCTTAATGGCAATAATTGAAGCTTACATTCTTAGTTTTTACATCTAACTCACTGGTGTTACCTACCTAGCCCTTCTAGATTAAAATATTGGAGACCCTCGTTCTAGGTGATAAACTCCTCAAGAGCGTAGCCCATGACTTATGCAGTATACTGAGTATAATGCTTGACAAATGGTAGGTATCAAAATTTTTTTTTTTTTTTTACATACTGAGCTTGAGCTTAAACTAAGTCTGATTTGTTTTGTCCTAATCTATCTGATCACCCACCAAAATTATTCTCATTGAAAGAAAAATCAAGCAAAAGAAAATGAGTTCCATTGTGATTTCTCTTTGATCTTTATTAACATGACCCTATTAGTCCCAGTAATAGGTGGTCTTATGCTTCTGTTTTTCTTTCTCTTACTTTCAATATTATTTTCCAAACTGTATCTCTTAAAATGCTAGTCTGGAAAATGTTCATGGGTTTTCTGTCAAATAAATTTGGGAAAAGTTATATTTAAAACAGTTAAACTGTTTTTTTGTGGCATTTACAGTCTTAAGTAGTCTTATAGTCTCAGTCTTAAATAGACTTTTATTTAGTGTGAACTTCAAAGGAGGAACATATAATCTATAGTATTTTGCAAACTTATTTACTTATTCATTCAACAAATATTACTACATCATGTGCCAGGCACTATATTTGGCATTGGGGACAGAGCAATAAACAAGATAGACAGAGATCTCCTGGCTTTGTAGATCTAATAATATAGTTGTAATATAGTTGGCCATGAAATCTCCTCATCCACAGACCATAGTTTGGAATATGCTACTCTGGAATATTACTTAACAAAGAATAATTGATTTTCCTTAACGATTTTATTTTTTTTTTTTTTAGTTTCAGCTTATTTTTTCCTTAGACCTTCTTAACAATAATTTGTACAAGTGTTTTCCCACAGCCTTATTTTCCTTCTTAATTATATGTTCTTTTTTATTAAGTTTTTCATTTTAATTCTAGTATAGTTAACATGCATAATTATATGTTCTTTATATCAATTATACAAGTCCTAAAAATATCTGAGCTCATCCGTTTTAGCTATACTGGCATCTTTGTTAGTTTAAAACATCTGATATAAATGGCCTAAAAGAAGAGCCTGTGTAACTGTTACTTAGCTGGAACATTTAAATTTAGTATCTTTTAGCAGAGATATTTTTTTAAAGGTTTTTCACAATTAACTAGAGAAAGGTTAACTCTGCAAACCATATGTCAGAAAGTTGTTGCATAGCCGTAATGAAATTACTGAGTCAGCATGCCTTGAGATTGTTAATAATAATAATAATGATAATAATAATAATATATCTGGGAGTTCTATTCTTCTTAAGCTAAGAAAAATGTAAGAAGAAGGGCAAAATATGTCTTTCCATTTAAATTTAGAAGCTTGCAATATAAGCTTACTGTCTAGTTGAACAGATAGTCTTGCCATTTGCGTTCCTTAAATATTACATTTCTGTCTCTACCCTGGGGGAAAGACCTGTGTTATTGATATTGCTGCTTAAATAGTTCATGAGTTTTAAATTTCTGCTATGAATTCCACTCTAAGTATAAAATACTTTATGTATTAAACACTTAGAGCTATGGTTACATTAAAATCTCAGTGAAAGCTGTCTTCTTCCACAAATGAAGCCCATCTATTTCCTGTCCCAGTCTGTTGCTTATTTCATTAACGTCTCTTCAACCAAAATTCTAGTAGACTAAAACATCTTAATAGAGCAGTGGACTATGTTTTGAGAGCTCTCTATCGATATTAATGAGTTATATGTTAGGTTTGTCTGGAAATTTGGGTTCTTCATACTTAACAATGAAAATACTTTATTTCTCATATTGAATGTAGTAAAAAAGTCTTATTTGCTAAAGTTATTCTAAAATTTAGATTATTCTGTATTTAAAGGAAAAATATTCAGCTTTTTAATGGCACTTTTTTATGAATCAGACCTGAGTCACTTAACCTGATTAGTGTTTTAGTAGAGCTAAAATTATTCAATATTGAGACATAATTGACGTATAGTTCTGTGTAAGCCTAAAATGTACAGCATAGTGATTTCACTTACATATATTGAAAAATGATAAGCATTCATTATTCATTATATTAATTCAATATTCATTATTAATTATACACACTACAAATCTAAAACATGTCTCAAAATGTAATTGACAAAATAATTTGCATATTTCCAATTATGTGTTTTATCAAAGTGCTTTATCTTTTTTTTAAGAAAAGCTCTGATTGGTTAATGAGAACTGAGTCATCTGATGAGACCAGAAATGAACTGGTTATAACTCAGCCCTCAAAACATTAAATTTACTATTTTCTATTTTATAATAACAATTGTAATATTAAAGTCTGATTCATTTTTGAGCAGGTGTATTTTTAAGATAACATGAAAATTATTTGTTGATTGGCTTATTAGATTAAATCAACTTGCTTGATTCATGTTTAATCTTTCAGTTCTTTCATCACTCTTTCCAAACTTTTACACATAGATGTCTTTGCTTGTCAAATTAAGTTTTGTAGACTAGAGAGAATTCCCTCTGGAATTAAAGGAAAACGCCTTCCCTTAATTAGCCCATAGTGGATTTTTTTCCCTCCTATTTTACTTTATTTACCTACAACTAAATAACTGTTCTATTTTGAACATTACAAAGCTCTGAACCCTTGCTCCCTTTTTTTTTTTTTTTTTTGCAAGTATTTTAAATACATGCCTTTTAAGCAAAGATCCTGGGATGAATTCTAGCACTCACTCCTGTATCCCCATTAGGGAGTGTCTGTCCTTCCAGTGTTGTTAATGATTGGGAGGGGCTGCTCATACACTAAGATCTTTATTAATGCAGCTTGTGATCTTTTGAGCATATCTATACTTCTGCTACCAACCCCCCAAAATTAAAAAAAAATAAAATAAAACATTAGAGCAACCATTATTGCTATAAGAAAAAATAATGGCATGATTCCCACTCTGTGTTGTGCATAAGATAAAACTGTAATTGATTTGCTGAGAGATTCTTTGGTCATTTATTACCTCAGTAGTGCATGATCAAGATACTAGAGTAACTCTTAATAAAGTTATAAGTAAACTACTGCTTGCACATATGAAGTTCAATTACTCAAATATTAAGACACTAAAATTCATAAGACCTTATTTGCTATGCCATCATCTCATCATTTTACTTTTCTTGTGTATAAAGTGTAGGAGGTTTTAAAAACTTGAAGACTAAATTATTTTATAACCAATCTGGGATGATGGAGAAGTATTTTTGTTTCCCTTTTCCACATGAAAAATTAGATCTGATAGTCACTTATTATGTAAGAGTCCTGTATTTATTTTATAATTCATATATAAGAAAAATATCTTTTTTCAATAGCAGGTGGAAAATGTCAGACATGTCTTGGTATCAAAGGATCACAAAGCATCTGATTTAACAGCATAGTTTAAAGAGAGCAGTGTGGTAATCGGCCACCTTACCTTGGTCCCCAGGATTTATTAGCCTTTGTAATGCTATGGTCAAGTCTGCCTCTCAGGGAGAGGGTCAGCTTAGAGCCCAAATGATGAGCCCCCTTTTGGCAATAGTATTTGCGAGGAAAGAATAAAGTCACTGGGACAATATTTCCTACAGATGTTAACTAAGATAAAACTGTTGAAGCTTAGCCTGTTCTGATAGGAACCAGAATGCACCCTATGAAAAGCATTCTTTCTATTTTCCAAGCAAATTAGCTACACACTTAAAAGACCCCACATGTGTGTTCCAAGCTCTTACCTCTGTAAGAGGTATCTACTCATACCAGTCCCTGACTTGCATGCTCTTCTTCAATTTCCATATATGTCTAATGAGGTCTGACCCATTTGTTACAGCTCAGGTTAGATATTGTCTTGCTCTGGTTTACTATTTCTCTTGCCTTTGGCCTAAGCAAAAAAACTTATTTGCATTCTTTTGCATAGCTCATTGGAAAATTTATTGTGGTCTGGAACCGAATTCCTAACTTGTAATAAAGTGTGCCTTTATCCTGAATAAAGTGTCCCTTTATCTTGCCTTGTGTTAATGCATATATTTTATTAGGAGCCATTTAATAGAGAGAGAGCTGATCTAGGGCAAGTTTGGTGTTTGAGATGTGTTCCCATAGGCATGTATCTTGGCATCTCTAAATTGTTATCACCATGTCCATTTTGGGATGATTTACCTAGCTAGAATCCATCATGGCTTGCATAACTATCCTCCTGAGCAGTCAAAATTTATATAAATGTAAACATAAAGACAGATGTTTTGTAGTGTATAAAGATCTGTAATATAAAACTATATATATATATTCTCCTTATTTACCATGCAGTCGTCTTCACCATAAGACTCTACATGATCTACTTTGTTTCCTATATAAAGAATCCAGTGTCTAGCTGTGTTGAACCCCTTTCAGTTCTTTCAGCATTCCTTTTTATGCTCTAACTCACCTCCATATCTTTGTATATATTTTTTGTCTAAAATAGCCTCTACCAGCTTCTTAACTTGACTAACTACTTGTCTTTGAGTTCTGCATACACAGTCTGAAAAGATAACTTTTCTATGTCCCATCTCCCAACTCCTTGCCAATAACCCCTCAAAACATATGCATATTATGAACACATATGCATATACAAACATAAACCTTCCTCTGTGCCTTAGTAGCCTCTTGTGTGTACATCTGTCAGAAAACTTAACACATTCTACTGTGTTGTCTCATCTCCACTCCCTACTTTAAGGTGAATTCCTTTTAGGTATCTTCCATCATTCTATCTCAGTGTTTTTCAAAATGCTTAATATATAAAAGCACTTAATTTAATGTTTGTTTAATGAATGAGTATTATTAAGACAGTAGAGATCAGTGTGGACTGGAGTGGGATAATTAAGCTGCCTAGGAAAACTGGGTGTTAAGCTGGATTTTGAAAGATAAGCAGTGTATGGATCAGCATATCAGGAAGAGAGGAGCATGGACAAAGGCAGAGGTAGGATGGAAAGACAGAAAGAAAGACAGGAGAATGGCATCAGTGGAATGGCAGACAGGGAGTGGTAGGAGACTGAACAGATCCAGGTGCATTCTAAGAAGCCTGATAGCTGGGCTGAATAAGATAGGCTTGGATCAGTAGGCAAGAGGGTTTCATAATTTGCAGATTTCAGTTATTTGGCAGTGAAATAAACAGACTGGAGGAAAACCTAGAATTATGAATGGCAATAATTAGACTATAAAAAGGAGGGGATAAAAGGGAGTTATAAGAGGAAAAAAATGTAAGTAAAATTCATTAGTCTTCTTATTTGGAAAATAATATTAAGTATATTAATACTCAAAGTATAAAGACTTTGTATTTGCAGTGAACCCATTTTCCCTGAAGCTAATTGACTATTTTCAATTTTTGCTTCCTGAGGCCTCTACAAATTCTTCCCTAGCTGCCCACACATTCGTGTAATGATGTGTTCATGAAGCCACTGTATCTCCACATTATATTTTAGAATTTCTTCCAGATATGAATCTTTGATGAGATTATAAAATAATAAGCTAACCCATATCTTCTTTAATATGGTATCCAGCTAACTGAAAAGAAATTACTGCAAGTATGAGGTAAATCTGAAAATATATTTAAAACTATTAAAAGAGGGGCGGCTGGGTGGCTCAGTTGTTAAGCGTCTGCCTTCGGCTCAGGTCATGATCCCATGGTCCTGGAATTGAGCCCCAAATCAGCCTCTCTGCTCTGCGGGAGGCCTGCTTCTCCCTCTCCCACTCCCCCTCCCACTTCCCCTGCTTGTGTTCCCTCTCTCACTGTGTCTCTCTCTGTCAAAAAAAATAAATAAAATATTAAAAAAAAAAAACTGTTAAAAGATAACATTTAAAAAAGTAAATGGTATTTACCTAAAAGTTTGCTTATAAACTAAGTTGGTTTTATAGGGCTTTCATAGCTATTTATACTTTTATAGAGCAAATCCTATTTGAGAATTAAATGAGTTCTTCCTAATCTGAAGATAAATATTTGAAAATTATTTATAAAACATCTAAATATATTTTTTTATTCTTATGTTAATCCCCATACATTACATCATTAGTTCTAGATGAAGTGTTCCATGATTCATTGTTTGTGCATAACACCCAGTGCTCCATGCAGAACGTGCCCTCCTCAATACCCACCACCAGGCCAACCCATCCTCCCACCCCCCTCCCCTCTAGAACCCCCAGCCTGTTTTTCAGAGTCCATCGT
>NC_138374.1:126078215-126258092 GCF_054177405.1 Leptonychotes weddellii
GCCATCTTGCTCCGCCCCCAGCCCATCTAAATATTTTTTAATATATATACCTATATATGCACATACGTATATATACATGTTACTTCAGTGAAACATTATGGCTGAATGAAAGTAAAATTAACTCATGGACAGGAAAATACTTAGTTTTTCAGCCTTGTCTCCTCAGCCATCCATTCCCTTGAGAAAGCAAATTTTGTTCAGACACAAAAGAAAAATATACTATTAAAATGCAATTCAGAAGTGATAAAAACTGTAAGTTCAGCAGCCGGCTCACAGCACCCCCTTTGTATACTCAGGGACATTGGGGCCACATTAATTTGTGTGTGTGTGATGTCCATCCCATGTGCAAATTAGCACTGGAAGGACCATAATCTGTCTTATATGAGAGCTCTTTTCCCAGGAGCGTGTGTAATACATGCTTGTGTAATTTTGTGTAATTCAAATCTCTGTGTTATGTTTGTTTTTATATTTTAAATAGTATTAGAGATGTTTTCTTAGGAAAAATATTAAAAAGAAGTTTATTAATAAACATTAAAAAGGGAAAAAAACTAAAAAGTAATTGTAGAGAAGCATTAAAATTAATGAAATAATGCTGCTTTCCTTTATTATTTTTTAAACAAATTTATGAATATCATGACAAAGAATCAAATTTTCAGTTCAACTGAGATAATAAAAAAAAAACTTCCTTGTCTTAATTAAATGAGATAATATATGTGAAAATATTGACATACGGTTATGGGGTCAATAAATCTGTTGAACCTCAACTTTATTTTTTCAAAGCCTGAATTTCAGAATATTCTTCTCAGCAGAATATTTCATTTCACTAGATATATATTTTTTATTGCCCAGATCTCTTTCTCTAGTTTATTTTATTTAAAACAGCATCTAACTCCAACTTCATTAGCACCATATCCTCTTTGATTATATTAATTAAAATTTTTGAGGTTTACTCCTGTTTCCTTCATTAAATCTCTTTCATCCAGATTATCTTTTGTGTTTGGATCTGTGTCTTTCTTTCATGTTGGTAGTTTCCCCAATTGGTAATCCATTCTTAGATTCATATTAAAGGAGACTCTAAAAATCAGACTAGAAATATATTTGTACGTGAGAGTGGCTTTTTGATCAACTTTTAATTAAGAATTCTTCAAATGTCAATAGTGAAGTTTTTTCTCTGGGCACTCCCATTATCTTTTTGAGAAGATGCATTCATGTGAATGAAATATTTAAGTCCAG
Organism: Leptonychotes weddellii; assembly: GCF_054177405.1. Taxonomy (NCBI): domain Eukaryota; kingdom Metazoa; phylum Chordata; class Mammalia; order Carnivora; family Phocidae; genus Leptonychotes; species Leptonychotes weddellii. The sequence continues at coordinate 126,079,449 of NC_138374.1, forward strand.
TTGCCAGTTCACATAGATACGAGCAAGGGAAGAGTTCAATGAGTAGATACCTAACTAATGAATCATTGAACACTACATCAAAAACTAATGATGTACTATACAGTGGCTAACTGAACATAATAAAAAAAAATAAAATAAAATCATATATCCCATTTGGTGCCTCCCATTGGCCTGTGCCTGCTTCCCCTGAGACCAGAGCTCTCTGGTGTAAAGTTTCTGAGAAAAGGCTCTTCTCATGGATGCATGGCCTAGGAGAGGAATGTGAATATTTCTTTACTTCTTGCACAGACTTTTAATCTGTTTCCAGTTCTATCCCTCACTCTCACTTTCTGCAATAACTGTAGCTTTTGTTACTGAGCTTCACTGGAGTTCTGCAAAATGGCCCTTCCCCTTTGGCCTCTCCCTCTTCTGGAACAGGTTTATAACTTTTTTTTTTTTTAATTTCTTTACTCTTATTTCAGAGGGTTCTGGTGAGGAATTTAAGCATCTCACCACATTACACTGAAAGTATTATCACAATCTTAGCTGGTCCGTGAACGATTATATGGGTCTTAAAATTTTTATCTTTTATGTTGATCATGATAACACATTAAGATAATAATGCTAATGATAATGATGGCTATGGCAACAAGCTACTTCTACATTTACTTCTACTTTTAGCACCCCCATTATTTATTGGGCATTTGCTCTTTCAGCCTCCATGTTAAGCTTTACATATACTAAATTATTCATTCCTTACAACAACCCCATGTGGAAGTGAAATCTCATAGAGGTCAAGTAACTTCTGTAAGGGACGAGAGGTAGCAAGGGCAAAGCTAAGATGTGAATACTAGTCTGTTTGACTCAAAAACCCCATTATTCATAACCCCTACCAAAAATGCCTTCATTATTTCAGTGAGTTAAAGAATGAAACTGAACCACTATCTTATTGTATACACAAAAATTAACTCAAAATGGATTAAAGACTTTAATGTAAGACCTGAAACCATAAAACTCTTAGAAGAAAATCATAGGCAGTAAGCTCCTTGACGTCAGTCTTAGTGATGAGTTTTTTGGATTTGACACCAAAAGCAAAGGCAACAAAAGCAAAAATAAACAAGTGGGACCACATCAAAATAAAAAGCTGCACAGCAAGGGAAACCATCAACAAAGTGAAAAGTCTACTGGATGGGAGACAATATTTGCAAATCATATATTTGTTAAGGGGTTAATATTTAAGTATATAAAGAACCCATACAATTCAATAGCAAAAAGAAAAACAGTTTAATTTTAAAATGGATAGAGGACTTAGACATTTTTACAAAAAAGACATACAGATGGCCAACAGGTGTATGAGTAGATGCTCAACATCACTCATTATCAGGGAAATGCAAATCAAAACCACAGTGAGGTATCACCCTACTACACCAGTCTGAACGGCTAGTATCAGAAAGAAATAACAAGTGTTGACAAGGATATGGACTAAAGGAGACCCTTGTGCACTGTTGGTAGGAATGTAAATTGGTGCCACCACTATGGAAAATAGTATGGAGGTTCCTCAGATAATTAAAACTAGAACTACCATATGATCTAGCAGTTCCTCCTATAGATATTTATTTGAAGAAAGCAAAAGCACTAACTCAGAAAGACATATGCACCCCCATGTTCATTGCAACATTATTTACAACAGCCGAGATATGGGTTGAAGTAAACTACATGTCCATCAGTGGATGATTAAGAAAAAGTGTTGTATACAATGGAATATAATTCAGCCATAAACAAAAATCTTGCCATTTGCAACAACATGGATGGACCTCGAAGGCATTATGCCAAGTGAAATAAGTTAGACAGAGAAAGACAGATACCATAAGATCTGACTTATATGTGGAATCAAGAAAAAATGCTGATAGATACAGAGAACAGATTGGTGGTTGCCAGAGACGTGGGGTGGTGGGTAGGTGAAATGGGGAAGAGAGTCAAAAGGTACAAAATTCAAGTTATAAAATCAGTAAATAATTCGGACATAATGTACAGATGGAGATATAATGTATAATGGAGACTATAATTTATAATACTGTATTGCATATTTTAAAGTTGCTAAGAGAGTAAATCTTTAAAACTTCTCATCACAAGAAAAAAGATAACTATGTATAGTGATGGATGTTAACTAGACTTGTGATGATCATTTCACAATATATACAAATATCAAATTATGTTGTATACCTGAAACTAATATAATCTTGTATGTCCATTATACCGCAATAAAAAAAAGAAAACAACTTTGAAGAAAACTCATTTCAATGAGAATTTCCTATACTGGGCCTCCTTTTCATTTTTGGATGCCATTTTTAAATTAACATTTTTATTTACACAGTAAATTTTGAATTATTTGGCATCATTAATTGATAAATTTATTCTTTAAAATTTTATATATTTCTAAACTATTTGAGACTTATAAAAATTCTGTTAAAAAAAGTCTTAGTATCTCCTTTTGCTGAATAAGAAATGAAATTCATAAAAGTTAGTAACAGAGATAGTGGCAGAGGTTAAAGTTGAATCCAGGTATTCTGATTCCAAGCCATGTTTCATTTTCACTACGCTTTACTACTTCTCTAAATTCTAATGCCTTTAATCAAATGTCTACAGAAATAAAATTAACATCACTTAAATGTTCTTTCAGGTTTTTGCCATTTTCTTCCTACCATAAAAATAAAAAGTACATCCCATTAATGCATTCATCAAGCAAGTATGGTCCCAATTCTTATGGAAGTCAACATTTTAGAGATGAAAATCCTAAGAAGTGGATCTGTGACAAGGTAAGTTAATGCAATATTAAAAAATAATGTTCCTTTGGAAAGGCTAAACATATACACTGATTACAACAAATATAAATATTCTCATTACAGTTAACACCTTCGTGGTTATAAAATTATTTATAGCTATTTCATGTAAAGATGGCCCTGCTGACTTCTCTAGGCAGTAAGAGATTTATGTTTTTGTTTTTTAGTGTTATATGTTTTTATGTGTAATGACTCAGCTACCCAGTGACCTATGGCATGCATCATGGCTTTGCCAAAGCCAACCAGGGCCAAAACTTGAATCTGTGGTCACAGAATAGTCAAGCTCTCAAGACATGGAGAACAGCACTTGATTGCTTTCTCTCAATCTCTGTGTGTTTGTGGATAGATAGACAGTAAATAAGTAAGTAGGTAGGTAGATATATAGATAGGAATAGATAGAGATATATGTGATGTGTATATAAATATGAATGATATAGAAAAGAAGAAAGCAAATATTTATTGATTCCAGAGTTACATTTATTAGCATTTAGAGAAAATTTTCTGAATAGGGAAAACACCAAAGTGTCTTACACCAATGTGATGTAAAAGGAAAGTTCTTACTACATGTTAAGCCTGTTATCTAACAGAAACTATAACTTATTTATAGAAATAATTATGCAGATAAAATGATGTTGTAAGTGACATTCTGGAAAGGGGTTAAAGCCACTGAGTTCCATAGGGTATACCAGATGTATTGGTTCTATTAATAGTCTGTCAGTGAGGATTTACTCATTTACACACAGCCTCCTTCCAAAAGGATTTAAGACACATTACTAAAAGGTAAATACAGTAAAGGTTATATTTTAGAAATAAAAATAGGGGGAAGTGATCTTAGATGAGAACAGTGTCTGTACTCACAAAATAAAGGAAACCATTACAGCAATGGTAAGTGGTAGGAATTTCAGCTTGTGGATGGCAAAGATGAAGAGGAAAACAAAAGTTGCAGACATATCCTCATTACTCAAGAGGAAGACACATGTTAGACCCTTAAGAAAAATGATTATTTTACCAAACTCTAAGAAAAAGTCTTTTTTAGGACATTGTAAATAGGGGATTACCGAAGGTTAGTCACTGGGGAGTAATACAGATACTTTAGAAAGTACCTTTTTCTTTTCCACCTGCTAAGTCCTCTTTCTTAAAAAAATGATCTAAAATACTAAATAATAATTCCACATCATAAGGAATAGGTACAGTGGGTAGTTCAATTTGGCTCACTGATTGACAAACCTAAATACTGGTGACAATGTTATTCTTGGCATTTGTTTTTACCTGATATGCAACCATTCAGAATATAAGCTAAATATAATTTTTAAACTATTTAATTTCATATTTTGAATGTGCATAATGTGATCTATATCTCATTTGCTATTTGACATAAACATTTTTTGCTTTTATACCCCCTCACCATTTTATTTAATTCAAGAGAGTGTTCGTTTCTTTAAATATAAATAATTTACCTCAGGACACTAAGCTATTTCCGAGTAAATAAGATCCTTGTGCAAATGTTTCTTTCCTAGAATAACACAGTACTTTTTGGTTTTATTTTATTTTTAGTTATTTATTTATTTATTTTTAAAGATTTTATTTATTTATTTGAGAGAGAGAATGGGATAGAGCATGAGAGGGGGGAGGGTCAGAGGGAGAAGCAGACGCCCTGCTGAGCAGGGAGCCTGATGCGGGACTCAATCCCGGAACTCCAGGGTCATGACCTGAGCTGAAGGCAGTCACTTAACCAACTGAGCCACCCAGGCGCCCTACTTTTTGGTTTTATATGACAGATTCACCTCATACATTCTAGCATATTTTAGAATATGCATCTATCTTACAGAAGTAAGCAACTTCATGGAAATATAGAGACTTTTGGATACTCACTAAAGAGAAATAAAATTTATTTTGTTCTTTTGAAGAATCGTGTGCCCCTCCATACTTTTAGAAAGTATACATACCTAACAAGTTAATGACAAATAGTTGTTCTTGTAGACCCCGAAAATTAAGAGAGAAAAGTATAGGGATTTTTTTAAGTCTTTTTTTTTTTTTTTTAAGATTTTATTTATTTATTTAACAGAGAGAGAGAGCACAAGCAGGGGGGAGTGGCAGGCAGAGGGAGAAGCAAGCCCGATGTGGGACTCCATCTCAGGACTCTGGGATTATGAGCTGAGCCGAAGGCAGATGCTTAACTGACTGAGCCACCCAGGTGTCCCTGGATTCTTTGTCTTAATAAATCATGAATTCACTTAACCCTACATAAAAACATGTAGAAAAATACTAAATGCAAATTGAAATTCTTTTTTCCCACCTTCCCTCCCTTCTTTCTTATTTCTTCCTACTTCCTGATCTCTTCAAATAAACGTATTAAATAAACGAATTATCCTTCTGTGTGGCTAATGTAATCCACACGATAGAGAGGTAGCCATTTTATTGTTTATATGTTAAATCTTACAACTATTAGACATAATTTATATTTTGATTTGATGTTAAGTCATTTGGGTGAGAATTGGGTCCAATGAAAACTTAGTTTCTTGATTACTGAAGTTGGAGGCCACAATTTATTCATTATTAGTGGAGTAAGGATAGTTTTAGGGAGGCTAGAGTTATTAAGATCAAAATATTGAAGAAGAAAGGCTGACCTGGTTTTATGCTTCTTCTGTGGGAAGATGGACTGTTTACAAACATTTAAATTATATATAACATTTAGTTGAAAGCAATAAATTGATTTCAGCCAAGAAACAGCTCCATTAAATATAGTTGGTTCCTATTCTCCACCTTTTCCATCATGTTTTAAGATTATCTACATGGAGAATTTCCTTTTCTTCTATCATCTATAAGCCTGGAGGTTATAATTTTCAAATCATTTGTTACACAGTGATAAAGGGTATCAGTTGAGAGAAAATCAAATGTTAGATACTCTTTCTCTGATCACATTCACATCAAATCAGTTAAATATCAAATATTATTTAAATATTTTTGTTTTATTTTTAATGCTATTGACTCGAAAAACACTGTACAAAGACATCAGAAAGTCAACAAAGGGAGAGCCAATAGTACAGTTTTTTCTTCGTAGTATGAAAATCAGTAATGAAAAATAACATACGATTTTTCTTAAAAGCATGGAAATCTGTAATAAAAAATGTAATAAAACATATCACATTTCTTTTTTTATGTAATTAGTGATGATAACTTTTAATCAACTTAAGTTATATCTTTTTTAAAATTTTTTATTGAAATTCAATTTAATTCACATATGCTATACTATTAGTTTCAGAGGTAGAGGTCAGTAATTCATCAGTTGCATATAACCCCCAGTGTTCATTGCATCAAGTGCCCTCCTTAATGTCCATCACCCAGTTACCCACCCCCTACCCAATTCCCGTGCAGCAACCCTCAGTTTGTTTCCTAGAGTTAAGAGTCTCTTATGGTTTGTCTCCCTCTCTGTTTTCATCTTATTTTATTTTTCCTTCCCTTCCTTACTCACATTTCTTTAATCTGTTCATAAAATGCCCCAAGTTGTTAGATTGTAGGCCTGTGTCTTAAATGATAAAACTTTTTAAGTTCAGGTAAATAATTTGTGTTTATAAACTCTTTACTGTGCTGATATCAATATTTAAAATAGAAGTGAAATTCAATAAGGAGCATATACCAGTCATTCACTATTAATTTAATCTATTTGGGTAAATTTAAATGAGTTGGACAATACAAAAATTCAGTATAGTAAAAACATCCTTTTGGTTGTCAAAACATTCACATATGTTCATATTTACTGAAGCAGAAATAATAGTCTAAGGCCTTTATCTGAATTGGAATGAGTTCTCATGTGCATTTTAGACAACTGATTTTACTGGAACTATTTCGTGTTTTCCTACATTTGCAGAATTCAGGAAGAGGCTTTTAAGATGGTTCATGTTGCTAGAGCCTTTCTTCATCTGCTTATTGTAGGTGAATTACAACATTAGGGCAGCCCTTTTTTGTTATTTTCACGTGCATTTTGGTCCTAAACAGGATTTCATAAGCCACAAAGCATAAAAATATCTAGTACTCCAAAGAATTAATTTAGAGAACCTAAGCATATTGCACAGAACATAAAGTTGACCTTTACCGTCTACGGCTTTTGGAATGGAGTGGGATGTGGAGCACATCATAGATTTAATGTGGCACATCGCTGTCTGCAGAAGCTTGGGTGGGACTGGGACTGCTTGCCCATGGCACCCGGTGATTGAATCTGCTGTCACCAGCATCCTGATAATAATGAACATTCAGCTTAACGACCGTGATTATGATTATCATAATTGATGTGCAAGTGCAGTGTGTGGGGATCATTACAGCTGAACTGTACAGCAGAGAAACATGCCTCAGTTATGGATAATTTTACTTTTATGCATTGATTGGGATAAAATATGCCTTTCTATTTAAACAGACCAGCTTCGTATGATTTTAAGAATCTTTCTGTACATGTTGATTGATGATTATGCACTTGCTGAAAAACAGCCCCTTACAGTTGTTTGTTTTGTGTTGTTTCGTTTCATTAGTAAATGTAAACAATTAAATAATTAGGTGTAATTGAGGGAAAATATTTTGCTTATGAGGATGGCCTTCAATAATCAAGTATTCAGTTTAAGTGTTTTGGTTTTTTTTTTCTCTTTCTCTCTCACAGTACACCAGGGACTGAAATTCTTCAATTTTTTTTCTATGATTACCCTTGTATCAGTCTTCTTGAGGTCACTATGCTTCAGGGAAAATAATAAGTTTAAATAATTTTTATTATAGATCTATAGATGCATTTGCATATGTGTGTATTTATATATATCTATTATGTACTTTAGAAAACTGGATGGAGCCAAATATTATTTATCAAAATAATATTAAACCTATAGAATAATGTTAAGATACGTATATTTGCCCTACCTTTGCTTTTTAACCACCCCCTTGTTTCTGATAGATTTATTATATTGTGTAGTAATTTTCAGTTATACTTTTACAAAGGATTTCTGATTTGAATTTTAATTTGTGGATGAAAATAATATGTGCAGTGATGTATCCAAGATTTTCAGTAGATTAGATCTGACTGTATTAGTTTATGATTATTAACCTAGGGCTTAATTTGCATTTGAGTCTAAAATATTACATTTGAGTGATGAACAAACATAATGGAGCACATTTTCATAAAGCCTGGTAAGCCATTAAAAAGAAAAACTTATTTTGTAACTGCAGTGAAGTCTGAGATTGAGAGATCTCTCCACCAGATTATTAGTAACTGTAGGGCGCTAAAGAGACTATGGCAAACATTTCCTTCTGAGATCTGTAAGATTTCCATCACCCCTGGTAAGGTGCTCACCCTAGATGTACAGCTGGAGATGTAGGACAGAGTCTTTGACAGCCAGAGGTTTAACAGCTTGTCTATAAAATTCTCCTTTTGGAAGTTTTTGATCCCAATATGATTCTTGAACTTTATTGAGAGTTCCTCTTTAAGTTTGCCTCTAAAAATTCAACATATGCCAGTCTTCTCTGCATAATTACTAATCTAAGATAACAAGAATTAAATTCTTCATCTGACAAAAATCTTGGAATATGTTATCTGCACTTCTCTGCAATTAAGCTCTTAACCTTAATTTAAGAAAAAAAGAACAAAACGTTAAATGCCTCAATTTATTTTGTTGTAGTTGTTGTTGGAAACTGAGTTAACATATCAGCGAAAACTTTAGGCTTCTAGACCTTTTGCCGTCATTCCTAGGTATAGGATCATAACTTTAATTTATTTCTGTGACCCCCCCTGGTGATGTCTTTATCTGACTTGGCAAAAGAGGAGGTTTCCCAGAATCAAGAGCCCCAAAATGAATAGAAATATAGCTAGTAAATATTCTTGATGTCTTAGAAAGAGGCTGACTTTGATCTTAGAAATCATGGAAGTGTTTAAGGATTATATGAACATGAGAGTTAGCATTAACAGTACTTACTCAAGTGTCATTTGGCTATGCCTGCAGGTTTGGCATGAAGAAGTCAAGGGGATATTTATTTGTCCTTCTAGGTGGGCCCCTATCAAACCACACTAAATAATAATCTTTGAGCGTTTCCACTGCAATGAACATTCTTACACATACATCTGTGCCCTAATGAATTCCCAAAAGTGAAATTTTTTTTTAAGATTTATTTATTTATTTTGGAGAGAGAGAGCACGCACGTGCACAAGCACAAGAGAGAGGAGCAGAGGGAGAGAGAATCTCAAGCAGACTCCCCACTGAGCATGGAGCCCCACATGGGGCTCGATCCCAGGACCCTGAGATCATGCCCTGAGCCGAAATCAGGAGTCGGCCATTTAACCAACTGAGTGACCCAGGCAATCTGGAAAGTGAAATTTCTGAGTCAGGGCTGTGATGGTTGCTTTTATGTGTCAGTTTGACTAGGCATTAGTACCATTATTTAATCAAACAGTAATCTAAGTGATGCTATGAAGGTATTTTGCAGATGTGGTTAATATCTACCATAAGTTGACTGTAAGCAAAGCAGATGACCCTCACTAGTGTAGGTGGGTCTGATCCAATCAGTTGAAAGCCTTAAGAGCAAAAATTGAGGTTTCTTGGAAAAGAAATCCTGCCACAAGCCTATAATATTAATTCCTGCCTGCATTTTTAGCCTGCCAGGTTACCCTGCAGATTTGGACTTGCCTGTCTCCATAACTGCACAGTCTAATTCCTTAAAAAACTCTTGTCGGTTTGTCTGTCTATTTATCTGTCATCTTTCATCATTAGTTCTCTTTCCCTGGAGAACCATGACTGATATAGAGGGCTAGCACATTAATTTTTTTTTCTAATTTTTTGGATTTTTCCAGCTTTATAGAGATATAATTGATGTATAATACTGTTTTAGGTTAAGGTGTACAATATAATGATTTGATACACATATACCTTATTAAATGATTACCACAACAGGATTAGTTAATACATCTGTCAGTTCATAGAATTACCTTTCTATGTGTATGTGTGTGGTGAGAACATTTAAAATATACACTCTTAGCAATGTTGGTTTTTCAGAACTTTTTCATCTTATAACTGAAATTTTCTCCCTTTGACCAATATCTCTTCACCCCCCCCCCAATCCCTGGGTACTAATCTACTGTTTCTATGAGTTTGACTATTTTAGATTTCATATATAAATGAAATCATATAATATTTGTCTTTCTCTGACTTATTTCATCTCTGTTGTCTCAAATGGCAGAATTTCCTTTTTTATTGCTGAATAATATTCCTGTGCGTGGTGGGAGTGAGTGTGTTACATTATCACATTCTCTTTATCCATTCATCCATCAGTGGACACATAGGTTAGTTCCATGTCTTGAATATTGTGAGTTAACTGCAGTGAACACGAGGGTGTATATATCTTTGAGATAGTGATTTCCTTTCCTTTAACTATGTGTCCATAAGTGGGATTGCTGGGCCATACAGTAGTTCTATTTTTAATTTTTTGAGGAACTTCATACTGTTTTCCATATGGCTGTCACAATTTGCATTCCCACAAACAATACGTAAGGATTCCCTTTTCTCTATGTCCTCACCAACACTTATCCCTTGTCTTTTTGATAATAGGCTAGCGTATTATTACAGCTTTTGTTATATATTGTCAAACTGCCCTAAAGAAATGTATAGTTCTAGAAGAGTGGCAGTAAATTTGTAGAGATGTGAATTAATTTTAGAATTGTTAAGAATACAAATAGTGTTAAAATTGAAAATTAATTAGATGTGCTAAAGTAAGAAAACAGGAAGTCTGCTGATTACTCCTAAGTTTCTGCAAGGGACAAACTGAATTTATAGTGATACTATTCACTGAGATTGGGAAAAGAAAAGAATCAGAATTTTGGGGGTAATTGCAGGGAAGAAATCTTGAGCTCAACCTTATACACGTTTGAGATTGAGATGACTTTGATTCGTCCAAGAAGAGATGTTAAATAAATAGCTAAATATCCATGTTTGTTGCTTGAAACAACTTGGACCAGAGTCACAAAATTGAGTGTATCTCATTCATAAATTAAATTTTGTATATTCAGTTCATAGATAATAATTGAAATCCTGACAGTGAATGAAATAGCCTAAAATAAAACATAGGATAATGAGAGGGGAACTAGAAGTTTTGAGGAATGCCAACATTTAATAACCATTTTGGAGTTGGACGAGCTGTAAAGGAGGTAGATAAATGTGAAGAAAACCAAAAGAATATGCTTATCAAAGAAGTCAAGGAAAGATAATGCAGTAAGAAAGGAGTGATGAGCCATGGCAAATGATACTGTGAAGTTAAAGAAGGTGAGGACTGGAAAAGCCCCCTAGATTTAGCAAAATCAAAGTCATTGGTTACTTAGCAAGAGCTGACTCAGTGACAATATGGGCAACTAAGCCAGAATGGAATAATTTGAAGAGGGAGTAAAAAACAGTGGGGGGTGGGGAGGATGGGGGGAAGGGAGAGATCCATCAAGTTAGATAGTAATTTGAATAAATTTGGCTGGAAAGGGAGAAGAGTGATTGGTAGGGCAAGGGCTATAGGGAGAAATATAGTGAAGTATCCTTTTTTTTTAAAGATGGAAGAAGTCTAGCCTGAATAAATTTTACTGTGCTGTGTGGATATTATTATTTAACCAATTTCCTATGATTTATATTAATTTATCTTTTAAATTAGTGTTTTTGAATTTTCATATTTAGAAACAATGCTAAGGGCCAGTGCTCCTGCAGCTCAACCTTTGCCTACAAATATGTTTAAAGCACTTGTTCTCTGCCAGAGGTGATTTTGCAGTTTGGGCAATGTATAAACACATTTTGGTTATCACAACTGGGTAGAAGTAGGTGGGGGTCGGTGCTACAGGCATTTAGCACCCACCTTGAGGCTTTGGATTGCTGAATTCCCTATAATGCACAAGCCAGCTCCCCACAACAAAGAATTATTTGCCTAAAATGTCAGTAGTGCCACTGTTGAGAAATCTTGGGTTAAAGAGTATGCATGTTTTTAAGACTTTTGATTCATCTTCCCAAATGTCTAAACAGAAAGGGTGAACTAATTTACATGTCCAACTGGCAATTTATGTGAATTTCCATTTCTCTGCATCTCATCAACTCTATTATTTTATCATCATTAATTTTATTTTATTTTTTTGCTTGTGAACTTTTGTTCCTTGCAACTTTATATATGGATATTCTTTGATCCCTGATTTAAGGTACATTTCTTCAGAAAAGGTTGTTGTTTGTTTCTGCCAAGAGCTTAATGGAAAGAATAAATTTTGATTTGACATCCAAACCTCTGCGAGTTCAAGTTCATTCTTAGGAACTCTCAGGAAAGACTTTTTTTTTTCTCTCCACTCAACCCAGAGCCAAGAGTGAGACAGGGACATATGTCAAAGTCTCCCTAATAGGGTCTTTTTCTTTTTCTAGTTCACCTACTAGGAATGTTATTTTGTTAGGAGTGCTGGATTCATACAGAGATCTCCAGTATAACTCCCACACTCTGCTGCAGCCCAGTTGTCAATTTCTTGACCATGTACCATGTTATGCCCAGACACTAGGACTATAAATAAATATATATCTTGGAACAAACACGACTGTTTAGCCCTCACTAGATTTGCTTTTTTTTTTTTTTTTTTTTTGTCAATTCTTTCTTCCGAAGAATCCCCTTATTTTTTTCCAGGTCATCTGTGCATTGAAAAGATCTTAAAATCTTGTATCCAGAAATTTTAAGTGAAAGAAGCTTCCTGAACGTCTAGTTTGTTGTAGTGCCAGAGATTAAAGTACTGACACTTTCTCTATCTCAGATGTTGGAATAACTTCTGCTAGGTAACAAACTGTCTATTAATTTTATGCAGTTACTTTAGAGGGGAATGGTTCTTGCCTAAGATACACTTGTGAAGTTTTTCTAAATATTAAATGATGACTTATGTTTCTCTTGCTACCTTTAATATACTATAAAATGATTTAAAATTTATTCTCGTATAAGGATGATTCGGTTTTACACTTTTTACAAATAGTTGCTGAGATTCCTTAATACCATTTACTCTACTGTTTCTTATGGTTAGCAATTCTATTATTTTTATTATTCACTTCACTTAGTTACTGTTTTATTTACTTTGGGATTTTTGTAGACTTTATATTACTTTATATTAACTCTTTTATTGTATGCACCAGACTTAGCTTTATATATTATATATTTTAAAAAATTTATCTCAATTATATGTCAAGCAAATACAGAATATCAGAATATTATTTATAAATATAATGGTACAGTGAACTCTAACCTGACTTAGGGAAAAAATATTCCTGTTATTTTGAAGTCTTATGTGGCACTCTTAATGATTCTATCCTTTCTGTTGCTAACTAGAGGTATCTACTATCCTGAATTTTTAGTAATGTCTTTGCTTTTATCTATACTTTTATTACATATATTTATATTCCCAAGCAGTAGTTAATTTTACATAATTAGGCACTTTATATAAATGTCTTTTTATAAGTGTGTGAATTATACTATGTGTTTTTTTTAACAACAGTCTATACAAGACACTGCATCTAGCTGCATTTCATTTTCACTGATGTAAAGTATTTCACACATGAATTTGCCACAATTTATCCATTTTACCGGAGATGAATGTGGGTCTTTTGGTAGCCTTTTTGCTCTAATAAACCATGCTGATCTGAATGTTATATTGATTCTTTTACATACCTTTTGGTTCCTATATGAAAGAAAGGTATTGCTGATTGTATATGTACATCCTTAAATTTGTTCATAAGAACATATTTTTCCAAATGTTTTACATTTTGGGTATACAGCAGGGATATTCAGTATTCTTGCCAACATGTATTATTGTTAACTTTAACATTTTTTTGCCAGATCAGATAGGTGTAACATTACAGTTTTAAGTAGCATTTTCTTGAATTTAAAGAAGTTGTGCTTTTTTTCTGTAAGAGCACACTGTGTCTCTCAATAAAAATTAGAGGTTTTTTTTCACACAGATTCTTCACATTTGTTACCAGGTTTATTCCTAAACAAATTATATTTTACTGTTATTGTGAAAAAGTTCTTTTCTCATTTATTTTCTAACTTGCTCTTGTTATATAGTCATTTTTGTTGTGCATATGTGTTTTTGTTAGTGTATTAGTTTATTCAGGTTGCCATAAAGTACCACAGACTGGGTGACTTAAACAGCAGATATTTACTTTCTTGCAGTTCTGGAGCTGGAAGAGCCAAGATCAAGGTGCTGCCAGGGTTGGTTTCTGGTGAGGACTCCAGCTTGTAGACAGCAGCCTTCTTGCCGCTGTGTCCTCACATGGCCTCTTCTCTGGGCGTGCATGGAGAGAGAGAGAGAGGATGAGAGAGAGGGAGATTGATAGAGAAATAAATCTCTTCCCTTCTTGTGATACCAGTCCTATTGATTACATTCTGGAGTCAGAATCTCTTGTTTCAAATTACTACTCCTTGCTTTTGAGCAAGTTATTTGAATTCTCTGTATCTGTTTTCTCATCTGTGGAAAGGGAAAATATTTTACCTTACAGTTTGCTTTGATGACAGAATTAGGGAATCGTGTAAGTGATTTGGACTACCCAACATGGTAAACACCATACATTTTAGTTATTTTTATATATATGACCCTTTGGGTTTCTTTTCCTATTCTGTTTTTCCATTAGTATATTTTGATCACTAATGTTGTAATGATATCCTAAATCTCTGCAGCTCTCTGTATCATTTAAAGTTTCTCCATCATTAGCCCCATTTTCATGTGTTAACATTGTAAAAGCTATTTAGAAAGTAATAATAAAATAACATTAATAAATTGACCGAGTCCTAGATGATTAAAAGATTAATTTGCCTTGTATTAATATGTGTATTTTCCATACTATATATATTTCATGTTTTACTATTACAAAAATTAAATATTGAAATGTAAATATATTAGATGTCTAACTTGTGCTACTTCTAAGACAAATATGTGAAAGCTTGCTATCAAGCTGAATTTTACTTACAGATAACATTTCCTATCCTTTTGTGTCTTCAGTTGATTTTTATGTCAGAATATAAAAAGCAGTACTTTAAAAATCATTTTTGGTAAATTTCCAAGTTGGTACTTAATATTGTTTTTAACCCTTAACAAAAAAAGAAAAGGAAACCAGCAGTGATACAGACCATAAAAATAAAGGACAAGTCAAGCACTTCTTTTCATTTTATGTTACCTTATTGTTTCATATCACTTTATATAATGTGCAGACAAGCTCAGAACTCCACTTAATCTGTTTCATACGCTGGGCTTCTTACTTGAGAATTCATTTAATGAAATTATAAAAATTATTGTTTAATTTAATTTCTCTTAACATACTTAACACAGTATTTTCCAAATTATGCCTGATCAGATATATTTTCTCCCGAATATGTTATTCACAGAGTTATTTAACTAATCTTCATATTCTAAAAGGATGCTGGAAGCCATACTACTGGACTGATTTTGAGAATTCTCTAGTTAGTAACTTGCATTATACTGGTGGCGTATTGAAAATAGTGTCATTAACTCTGGATTAATCTACAAGCTATTTTTTAGGTGGCTATTATAAGGTTATCAACTCTTAGGGAAAAACTTAAATCTGCTAGCATGTTCAAAGGGTAACAAATGTGAAATATCAGATGACTAAAGAGTGGTAACTTGCTAGTCTGGACAGCAGCTGACTTTAAGGATATTTATTAAATAATATTAAGGTACAAAAATAGTGAAAATATTTCATGCTGTTGCTGGAAAGATACAAGTGTTGACCTTACTTTCTTATTAAATCTATTCCAAGAGTTATTTGCAAAGATTTTGCTCACAATTGGAATATTTAATAAAATCTAATTTTCTTCCTCTGTAATTCCTCAGTTGGAAAATGTGGTCCCTTGATGATGATCTAAGGCTTTGAAGAATAAATGGATTTCGAAGAGAAAATTAGATGGTACTTATTATGCTGTCTAACTAGCAGTGCATTGTCATTTGTCTGTTGTATTATAAATGTCTTGCTTTCCTTACCTTCTTCATTTAATCATGTAACTTGCCTGTAAGCAGCATTAGAAAAAAAAGTTGCTCTATTACTCCTTCAACTGTTTTTTGTCTTTGCTTATCCCAGAGACAGCTCACACTTACGCCCAAGACAGAACACTTCAGGTACTCCCCGACCCCTGTTGTCTTCCGAATCCCTTCCACCCACACCCTCACTTGTGCCAAATCCTAGGGAGACATACTACTTTCCTCCCTCTCCCACGTGAAGTTCTGTATGACTGGCAAGTGTAGTATTTTAAAAATTAATATAAAAACCCCATTCTAGGCCAAAATTAAATTTTCTCATGGTAAATATAATTTCTGTGCATTTATTCAGTTTTTTATTGTACATTTTTCAGAGTATTTTTTGTTAATGCATCTAATTATTTGTCATTAGAAGACTGAGCCTGTCTGCCCAAATTTCTTTGCAGCTTACCAGCCTGATGCCATATATCAGGATGACATTTATTATAGCAATAATGAATGGCAAATAGCATTTGCCATATACTTTTTTCCTTCACTTTTATGTCATGCTTGTATTAAGAAAATTACTTCCATTTTATTTGTCAACATTTTCAGTAGAAATTCATTTATATTGGTAACACCTATAAACCATTAAAAAAAGGCTATTTTTTAAAAGAAATACATGGAATTTGAAACCATACTGTTTGAATATGAAGCTTTGCTTACTTTATCTCTGATTTTTGAGACATGCATATTGTTTTTCTAACTGAATTCAGAAATCATCTGTCATTTTAGTTTTGACATGTAATATACATAGTGTCCAAAAGATAGAAGCAATCTAATTTGCAAGTATTAATATACTTTCTAATTCTAATAGCATTAATTGAGGAGTTATAAAATACTATATGTAAAGTGTATGTTTTGTTTTTAAAATATGTTTCCATATTTGTGGCTAGCATTTCCTAAATATCAAGGTATAGTGAAAATGCTAAAAATATATAAGAAAAAAAAAGATGATAGAATGTATTAGATATATTCACGATTAACATATACTTTTTCTTTTTACCCCAAAACATTACTGATAAAATTTCCTTGTTTTAACTTTTGACTCTCATCTTACTTATCTATAATAGACATAAATGCTTACAATAAAAAAGGGTCTCAAGTTGCATGAATCTGTCAGATTGGGAGATTTTCAGGTATCAAATGTTAAGTATTTGGTATTCTATGAAGAAATTCATCTCAGAATATAGCTATTATATTAGTATAAAGTTACGGCTTAGTAGCATTAAAATAATCAATGGTAGCTTTAAGGTTGATTTTTGATACCATGGTAACATAAAAATAAAGTTCACTTTCAAAAAAACTTCTTTCTAAAGTGCAGTATGACTTATGGTACAGCCTCAGTAGAGTCTGCTGTGCCAAAGCAAAGAAAGCCATTTTTTTTTCAAATGTTAAATATTTTTTGGTATAAATAATCATTATTATTGTTATATATCGTGACCTCAGAGGGGATGACAGTGTACTTAGTTTTATTTTTTAATTGGTTTTTTATTAAAATATAATTAACATACAGTGTTGTATTAGTTTCAGGTGTACAGTATAATGATTCAACAGTTCTATGCATTACTCCGTGCTCCCCAGGATAGGCACTTCGTCTATTTCACCCATCCCCCCACTCACCGCCCCTCTGCAACCAGCAGTTTGTTCTCTGTATTTAAGAGTCTGTTTTTGATTTGTCTCCTTTTTCTCTTTGTGCATTCGTTTTGTTCCTTAAATTCCACATATGAAATGATACGGTATTTGTCTTTCTCTGTCTAACTTATTTCACTTAGCATTATACCCTCCAGGACCATCCATGTTGTTGCAAGTGGCAAGATCTCTTTTTCTTTTTTATGGCTGAGTAATATTGCATTGTGTATATATGCAGATGGACACGTGGATTGCTTCCATATCTTGACTATTGTAAATAATGCTGCAATAAACAAAGAGGCGCATATCTTTTAGAATTAGTGTTTTGTTTTCTTTAGGTAAATACCCAGTAGTGGAATTACTGGGTAATATGGTAATTCTATTTTTATTTTTTTGAGGAATCTCCATACTGTTTTCCACAGTGGTTGCACCAATTTGCATTGCCACCAAGAGTGCGTGAGGGTCCCTTTTTCTCCACATCCTCACCAACACTTGTTATTTCTTATCTTTTTGATTCTAGCTATTCTGACAGGTATAAGGTGATATCTCATTGTGGTTTTAGTTTACATTTCCCTGATGATGGGTGATGTTGAGCATCTTTTCATGTGTCTGTTGGCTATTTGTGTGTCTTCTTGGTTTTGTTTTTAAATATTATAGTCAAAAAGTTTGTTACCTCCAGAACATGCTGCCTGAAGTATGTATGCTACATGTACTCAGAGTTTGTCTGTCTTTGCCCCATTAAGTGCACAATTCCTTTCCTTCACAACTATGAACACACACCCACATACAGGAAAGACATCCCTGGGTGGGGAGGAAAGGGGAAGTAACTGAAGAACCAGCTTTCTCATGTTGAACCTTACACATAAAAGTGATATTCCAGCGCCCGGCTAGCTCAGTCGGTAGAGCATGAGACTCTTAAAAGTGATATTCCACACTATGACTGTTTTCTCCATGGAAGTATAATTGTTAAGTATACTTCCATTACAAGTGCATGTTACCTGGTGTGGACTTGGACTTCAGTACACAAGAGCTGTCCTCTTATGTAGACTCACTAGATAACTAATATAAATCAAGTCACTAGCTTTCTTCCACTTAACCATATTTCCCTTTGTAGGAAATCATTTTACCTACCTCATTTCTTCTACTTATTTTATATGGGAAGTTTGATTTAAAGGCAGGCAAAGTGGGTTTTCGGTTTAAATCAGGAGATGACTATTTTCTTTAGAAATAATGTTAAGACTTTACATTAATACTTTGATACTTTTTTTTGACATCCGACTCTTTAGATATATAATTGAAGCTATGGGCCTTCTGTCTAAAAATAAAGTGCAAATACAAAAAAGCACACAAAATTTATATGCCATCAATTTAATTTTATTGGAAACTAAGTTCCTTCACCAAACAAATAAAACAATATGTTTTTTAGTATTTGTTTACAATTATTACTCTCAAATGACTACTTTATAAAAATGTGGAAATGAATCCAAATTTTGCAAGTAAAGAAATAAAATTGTATAAAAATGAATTTCAATGAAAACACTACCATGGTTTCACTTGAATAAAAAGTTGAAATGTTGGGGTAGCCTTTTAATGTGGCAATGCACTTCTCTGACATTAATGTTATTTCAATTTTTCTAATGACAACAAATGTTAAAAATAATAACTTACGTAGGTATGTAGTGTCAGATGGAACCAAAACCCCAGCAACTCGCTTTGTCAGAGAGCAAAGGTTGGAGTAAAGGAATAAAAAGTTTTTCAAGAAATCTCTAGATTGAAGTCATGTCATTTCATTTCTTTTGTCCTTAAGCCTTTAAGGTTCTGTGTTTTGGAGTCAGCATCATTATAGAGTCTGTGACAGCTGAAAACTATGAATCCATGTATCCATTTTAGGGACATTGAAGTAGAAATGAATTTGAACAGAGATTTGTGGTGTTTCCTAGGTGTTCAGAGATTTCTGTCTATACAGAAATAAACAAATTGTCATTTTCCACTTCAGCTTGCAAAAGCATTTCCTCCAGAATTAGAGAGTTGGCATAATTATCTTCTTCTAATCTTATTTTCCAGAGTGAAAGCTTTCTCAAAAGAATGCATGACTTTTCAGCCCCATGTATAATATAGCTGTAGTGAGTTGAAGAATAATAATAAAATTACCTAAGTAATCCAACCCATGAGTGAACTCCTTATCATATCGTTCTGACCATGACGTCCTATTTCTTTCAAGTATTTTTAAACCTCTACTTAAAGTTGAATCCTTATCTTCAAGACTTTTCATTTCACATTCTGTTCTCTTCTTCTCATAAAAATGTCCTGTAAGGCTCTGGCTGTAAAGTTGACTACAGGAATATGCATGCCTCAGGATTCAGGATTTGGGGGCAGCATCTTTGGCAGTAATTCATGCTTATGTTGAAAGACGTGGTCAGGATGGTATGTGGAACTGTTTTTTCATCAAACAGCAAAACCAGATGTTTTCCCAAAGATTGCAGATACTACACCTAGTCATGAAATTTGAAGAGTTTCCTTCCAACCGAAGTTATGCTCAACAGTAAAACTGTTAAACCATTTTGAAGACAGTAAGAGAGAATCTGTGTAGTTTCCAAAAGGGGCTCACAAAATAGGATTTTTTTCTATCATGCTGTCGGTAGGAATATACCAGACCAAATCCTTAACTTGGTTGCTCTCAGATGCTGAAGGAAAATGTTGGCTCTGTCATTTACCCTATGACATGTTAGGAAATACCTATTATTTGGGAGAAAAGGAAGTATTTCTTCTATAGTATTCTTTTGTTCTAAGTCACAAATCAACATTTATGTCTTACGCCTCGTGATTTCTCCTCTGTGGTATCTGGCTTCTTCCATTTGCATTATGAGATGATTCCAGACAGAAGTCCTTGGATGAGGCAAATCAGAGTTTGGTTAATTTCCAGCCTTCTCAAATCAACCCACTTTTTATGACAAAAAGCCACATTCTATGAAGTATTTTCACAAAGGACAGAAATGTTCCAGCTCTATTTACTTCATTTTTTAATTGCAAAGTCTTCATTACTGAAGAAGTTATTCAAATTCTGTTCTATTTTGTAATCTATTTCTCAAGATTCTCTCTCTGTCTATAACATTATTAAGATGAATGATTCAACACAACATTAAATATTATGTATGATAAGAGTTACTTTGGGTATATCCTCCACTGTTTAAAAATTAAATCAAGGATAAATGGTAGAGATAAATTGTGGAAGTAAAACCTTCCCCATACTGCAATACCCAAACAGAAATAATCTCTGTAATGTCTTCTGAATAGCAAATGGCTTGGCAGACTCAATTGAGATTAGTTTCTATATGCCTTTCATATGGCTGTTTAGAGCTGCTAAATCTAGCTATCTTGGCTCTGAACATGTTTTCTGAGATTTTAGGAAGAAGCAGTTTGATGAAAAGATCAAAAACAACAATGTGGCAAAATTGACCACAGATTTACCAGATAACAAACTGTGGTAATATGGCCAGCTAATTACGTATATATTATAGGCATGATAACATTATTTACTAACTACTTCACAGGTACTAAACAATCAGAATGGACAATAATCCCAGAACTCCTTTCTGGGATATTTAGTAACTGTTTAACCACTGGATTGTGAGGGATGGTAGAAATAATGCTTGGGTTGCTGTTTACGGACAGTAATAGTAAAAGCATTTCCATGTGTTAATGACAGGACCATACCGAAGCATGCTGGATTTTGTTTTAACCATTCATTCCTGCCCAAGGAATGGGCACTATCTTTCTGGCCCTGTGTGTGGCTATATTCAGTCTCAGTGGCATGCACGACCTGTTGATTTCTTGTCTTACATTATCTTAACTGATTGTTGTGATTCTTTTTTTTTTTTTTTTAGATTTTATTTATTCATTTGAGACACAGAGATACAGAGAGAGAGAGAGAGAGAGAGAAAGCATGAGCAGGGAGAGAGGCAGAGGGAGAGGGAGAAGCAGGCTCCTCGCTGAGCCAGGAGCCCGATGTGGGGCTCGATCCCAGGACCCTGGGATCATGACCTGAGCCAAAGGCAGATGCTTAACCATCTGAGCCACCCAGGCGCCCCTGTTGTGATTCTTTTTGTGTGTGTGTGTGTGATTCTTATGATCTATTTGGATTTCATCAGTGTCCATTAATTAAGATTGTAAAAGTTGATTTAACTGCTAGTGCATATGTTTGTATTATGATCTTTTGTATGTAACTCCATAGAACCCCAGAATTGTTCTGTTCACTAAGTAGCAGAAAAACTACTCTTTGGGAAAGAAAGTTCTACATTCTCTAAATTTGTGTTGTTTAGTGTGATACCTATGTAGCTGTTGAGCTCTTGAAATGTGGCTAGTCTGAACTGAGATGTGCTATTAAGTGTAAAATACACACTGGATTTCAAAGATGTAGTACAAAAAAACAGGTAACATATTCATATTTTCATGTTAATGACATTGCATTGACAATGTTTTAGATGTATTGACTTAAAATATCGTATTGCCATACAATTAATTTCACCTATTCCTTGTCACTATTTCTAATATGGTTACTAAAAAATTAGAATTACTTATTTTCTATTACTACTGCTCCATATTATATATTTTCCCAATTGTTTGAGATAGCAAAGATTTGATTTTAATCGAACCTATGGAAAATTCCCTCTGGAAATTCAGATAACCATTTTTCTCTGATGTAGTTATGTTTTTTTATTTTAAAACTTTTTCACTACAATTAATATCTCACTAAACAACTTTCAGTTTATTCATTATAGGTCAAAGAGATAAGTTTTTTAAAAATATGTAAAGTGGAAATTTTGGGTTTAAAAATAACTATCCTAATGCAAATAAGTAATAACTCCAAGGGAATTAAAAATTAAGGCTTCAGTGAAATTTTTAGTATCACTGTCTATGGGTATATACTATCAATTTTGGATCAGCTTTGCTGGTGGCCAAAGGACTAAAAGAAATTCCTTTTGTTCTAAGGAAATGGCATAGGATTTTCCTTCCTACCGTCCCTTCTAATTAGATTTCATGAATTTACATTGTGGGAAATCAGAGTATATTCCCTTAATCTAGGGATAAGATTATTGTGCTATATTTATAAATATAGTTAAAATTAATGTAGCTTTATAGGTTGCTTAAACATTTATAGTCTTACAAGATTTATAAACATATTTGGAAGATGCCACTATATGATCGTAGAAATATATGAACTCACTCGTTTGATGATCTTTACAAAGGGAAGCTATAACTTGATAAAGTTAAAGTGCATTAGCCAAACTTCTCAATATGTTAGAAACTGTTTTAAAATTCTGATATAAATAGGTGTGAAAACAAGAAGAAAAATCAATCAAAAATAGCCCGGATATTAAAACCGACTTTGTGCACTAATGTGAAGCTGCCTGATTGAGTAGTGCAGTGTCAACCATATCTTTCTTCTAATGCTAAAAGTAATGCACATAGACAGAGTGACAATCACAACACAGGCTCCCATCAGCAATAATTAATCTTTTAGTTAACAGAGACTAGAAAAGCCTCTCATCAGCCTCTTCTGAAGTCTGAGGGACCCTGTTTTTTGATGTTTGCATTCTGAGGAAAATTGTCCCCACCAGTTCTAACAAATTGAAACACCAGGCTAATTATGGCAGCTAATGAAGTGTGTGGAATGGTCACAGCTTGTCGTGAAACTGTTCCTTCAGCTTGGATTAGAGTTTCATCAATCACTTTTTTAAACTGATCCAGAATTGCTTCTGCCCGGTGCTTGGCATTTTTAATGCTGTTTCTGTAATTGGTTTTTTCCCTAAAGCTTAGACTGTTGTTTGAAATATTACAGTCTCGGGACAGAACTTGAAAACTCTAGTTTATAAAAAAAAAATTTATTATTAGTGATATCAGCTGATCAAGTGGTAGAAAGCTAATAAAAGACCACCAAAATAAAATTTGATATACTGTTTCAATCCTGCTAAAGGTAACAATAAAGCATATCCATGTATATCAATTTTTTCATATGTGTGTACAGTGTAACGTAGGAGAATCATAGGTGGTGGTTAGGTGACTAAAATTCCATTAAGAGTTTCTGTGAAATTAATACATAGATGGTAGTTTATTGTCAGAGAAGGATAGCTCTCCTTTTATCATTACAATGCCATTTTATAAGATGTCTCCATTTTGAATTGAACCAAACATTTTGAAGCATTAAATTATATTGAGTATATTCCCATTTAAATCACTCTGCATAAACCTGGAGTTCAACTATATAAAGGTTTTTATCTTCTCTAAAAAAGGGAATCAGTCATTTTGCAGGCATGACTGCAATTTCTGTTAACAATTAAATCTCATTTTTTAATGTTGATTCATCACTAGCAACTATTGAGCACCCGCTACGTGCAGGGTACTGCTTCGATTTGTAGGACAATTCAATAAAAGATGTATGAAATTCTACTTGCATAGGTTATGTCCTTTAAAATGGTAAAAAAAAAACACAAAACAAAACAAACACAGAAACATAAACGAAAAGAAAGAAAAGAAAAGAAACCACTTTTGGATGTTGTCTCTTATTGTTTCCTTTGGAGCCAGGCTATATGAGCAACAAAGTTTGTCCATGTTTCAATTCTTCCCTTTTTAGTGATAAAGTTTTTCTTAGTAAACAAACATGCATTAAGAAGGGCTTTAGGTGTATTATCACTTTTAATCCCCAGAACTAACCTAGATATTACCATTTCTATCACTATCATTTCTTCTCATTTTATAGATTACAGACTAAGAATAAGTAATGTTAATCATTGCCAAAGTCTGGGCTATTGGCCGTGACACTATACTAGCTCTTTAAACTTACTTTCTCCTATCGTATGCCAGATTCTAAGATTTTATAAATTCTTTGCCGATGTTTAGACGACTTACCAGTAATCATAATATAATAGAAATATCATAGCTGGAAGTAAAGTTAAAGATTATTTAGCTCTGCTTTACGAATTAAGGGAAAAATATATAATAATATAAATAGAGAGAGACATGCATATTGTATACACATACAGATTCACATGTATTCATACAATATTAAAATGTGTTCATTTTTTTTTAACGATTTTACTTACTTATTTACAGAGAGAGAGACAGCAAGAGAGGGAACACAAGCAGGGGGAGTGGGAGAGGGAGAAGCAGGCTTCCCGCTGAGCAGGGAGCCCAATGCGGGACTCGATCCTGGGACTCCAGGATCATGACCTGAGCCGAAGGCAGTCGCTTAACCAACTGAGCCACCCAGGCGCCCTAAAATCTGTTAATTTTTAAAGTAAATTTTCATTGCATTTTCATGATTCTTTTACAACAGAATACTTGTTTTATGTTTAAGTGATAGAATTTTGCACTTAACCATACAATTTTTATTATGAAGCATCTACTAAACAATATGCAGAAGTGAAATAATGTGCAATATAAAGTTTCTACATATATTTGGTTACTTACCTTTCTTTCTTATTTTCAGGGATAAAGAAGGGAAAGCTTTGGGGATATCAAGAGGAAATGGTGAAAACATTTATGATAATGTGCCTCTGAGAAGAGTTTTGACTACATTTGATAAATTTTGGTGTTTATTTTCTCACTAAGGATCATATAAAATCCTTAGTTATGAAAAATTTTACATATGTCTATCTATATACATATAGTACATAGGTATATAAAGTACAGCAAAAAATACTGGTTAAAGTTTGATGGTAGGTACATGATATATATTATTTATAGCTAAAATATACATAAATGATACCATATTTTATGTATTAATTTTTTTTACTTATAAACAGTAGACATTTATTTCTCACAGTTCTGGAGGCTGCAAGTCTAAGATCAAGGCTCCGGCATGCTTGCCTTCTGGTGAGGGCCATTTGCCTTGTTCATAGCTGGTGCCTTCTTGCTGTGCACTCACATGTTGGAAGGGGCTAGGGATCTCTGTGGGGTTTTTTTGTTTGTTTGTTTTTGTTTGTTTTTTTTTTACTTTATGTATTCTTTTGAAACTCTATTTTTTCCCACTTCTGACTTTATATTCAGTGATTTTGTTAAGTTTATCAATAATAACATCTGTAGATATTTCTCTACATGTAAATTCATGTTTTCTGTAAAATAAAATTTTATTTCTTCTCAGTCATTTCTGATATCAAGTGAATACTTACATTATTTTTTCAATAATCATGATGCCTTATCATACTTTATCATATTAAAGACATTTTGTTGCTGTTTTAAGAGATGACTTTTTAAAATCATAATAGAGGGGCGCCTGGGTGGCTCAGGTTAAGTGACTGCCTTCGGCTCAGGTCATGATCCTGGGGTCCTGGGATCAAGCCCGGCATCGGCCTCCCTGCTCAATGGGAAGTCTGCTTCTCCCTCTCCCACTGCCCTTGCTTGTGTTCTTCTCTTGCTTTGTCTCTCTCTGTCAAATAAGTAAATAAAATCTTTAAAAAAAAAAAATCATAGATACTAAACTTTATCATAGGTGTCTTCTCCATCTATAAGATGATCACATGATTTCTTTATTATTATAGTCAATTATATTGTTAGTTTTTTTTAATGTTAACCCAATCTTCTTTTTTTGTTAATCATCATACATTACATCATTAGTTTTTGATGTAGTGTTCCATGATTCATTGTTTGCGTATAACACCCAGTGCTCCATGCAGAATGAGCCCTCTTTAATACCCATCACCAGGCTAACCCATCCCCCCACCCCTCTCCCTTCTAGAACCCTCATTTTGTTTCTCAGAGTCCATAGTCTCTCATGGTTCGTCTCCCCCTCTGATTTTCCCTCCCTTCATTCTTCCCCTCCTGCTATCTTCTTCTTCTTTTTTTTTAACATATAATGTATTATTTGTTTCAGAGGTACAGGTCTGTGATTCAACAGTCTTACACAATTCACAGCGCTCACCATCGCACATACCCTCCCCAATGTCTTATCACCCAGCCACCGCATCCCTCCCACCGCCCACCACTCTAGCAACCCTCAGTTTGTTTCCTGAGATTAAGAATTCCTCATATCAGTGAGGTCATATGATACATGTCTTTCTCTGATTGACTTATTTCACTCAGCATAATACCCTCCAGTCCCATCCACGTCGTTGCAAATGGCAAGATTTCATTCCTTTTGATGGCTGCATAATATTCCATTGTATATATATATACGACATCTTCTTTATCCATTCATCTGTTGATGGACATCTTGGCTCTTTCCATAGTTTGTTAACCCAATCTTCTATTCCTGGCATAAACTCAATTGATCTTGAAATGTGACCATTTTTATGTGTCACCACATTCAATTTGCTAATACTTTAATTTTTTTACACTTATGTTTGTGAAATAGATTTATCTCTCCTTTTTTTCCCTTATACAGTCTT
Source organism: Leptonychotes weddellii (assembly GCF_054177405.1). Lineage (NCBI taxonomy): Eukaryota > Metazoa > Chordata > Mammalia > Carnivora > Phocidae > Leptonychotes > Leptonychotes weddellii. The sequence goes on from NC_138374.1 coordinate 126,106,322, forward strand.
TGTCAGATTTTAGTGTCAAGGTTTTGCTGGCCTCATAAACATATTTGGGTAGTGTTCCCTCTATATCTATTTTTGGAAGAATTTGTATAAAATTGTGTTATTTCTTCCATAAATACTTGGGAGAATTTACTAGTGAGCCCACTGGGTTTTGGGATGTTCTTTCTGGGTAGGTTTTTATTTATTCAATGCTTATAATTTATATAGGACTATTCACATTTCTATTTTTTTGTCTACTGGGTTGTGTTTTTTTCAGTTTGACCTATTATTCTAAATTTTTGTGTTTCCTGGCAAAGACTTTTCTTTTTTTTTTTAAGATTTTATTTATTTATTTGACAGAGAGGGACACAGCGAGAGAGGGACCACAAGCAGGGGGAGTGGGGTAGGGAGAAGCAGGCTTCCCGCGGAGCAGGGAGCCCGATGCGGGGCTCAATCCCAGGACTCTGGGACCATGACCTGAGCCGAAGGCAGACGCTTAACGACTGAGCCACCCGGGCGCCCCTGGCAAAGACTTTTCATGATCTCCTTTATTATATACTTAATGCCTGTGGTGTATGTAGTGATGATACCTGTTTTATTCATGATATTGATAAATGTTTTATTATCTTGCTACGACTTTTCAGTTTCATCAGTCAATTCATAAAACTAACTTTTGACTATTGATTTTCTCAGTTGAGTGATTATTTTCTACTTACTAATATATACTCTTTACTTTTTTCTTCCTTCACCTTTATTGGGTTTAATTTGTTGTTCTTTTTTGTTACTTCTTGAGAGAGATAATTAAATAATTGATTTTCAATCTCTGTTTCTAATATGTGTATATAAGGCTATAAGTTTCAAAACATGGATTTAGTGACATTCCATAAGGTTTCATCATAAATCTTAAAATGTTTCTGTTTTAAATCATGTTTTGTTTAGAAGTATATTACTGGATTTTCTAATATTTAGAGAGTCCCAAGTTATATTTTTATTAATTTACTAGTTCCAGTTCTTCTGTGGTCAAAGAACAAATTCTGTGATTTTAATCTCGTTAAATTGAGAGTTGATTTATGGCCCAGGATCTGCTCATTTTGGTAAATGTTCCAAGTACATTAAAAAAGAATATATTTTCTGCAGTTTTAGGTTACAATATTTACCAATATCTTGAAATTTGTTAATAGTGTTCCAATCTTCTATTTTGTTCAAGATTTATTAATATTATTGATTCTTCTCCTGAGATACTAAAATGAATCATTTCTTTGATGCATAGGATATACATGAAGGCTTTATTTAAAGGAGGGCATGGAGCGTACATTTTCTGAGGCCTTGAATATCTATAGCAGAGAGTTCATTGTCTCTCCATATCGGTTTTCCCCTTCTATACTAGGGGGTCAGCAAACTCTCTCTTAAAGGGCCAGATAATAAATATTTTAGGACTTGAGGGCCATATGGCCTATGTTAACCTAGTCAAGTAGGCCATTATACCACCAAAGCAGTCACAGACAATACATAAAAGAATGGGCATGACTGTGTTCCAGTGAAACTTCATTTACAAATTAGGCAGTTGGCTGGCTTGGGCCCGTGGGCCATAGAAATCTACTGGATTTCTATTCCAGTAGAACCTGGGTACCTGGCTGCCTGAAATAAAAACTGCATTTATCAGCCACCTTTTAAAGCTAGGTATAGTCCTGTGGCTATGTGCTGTAAAATGGAATGTAAGCAAAACTGTGGGTTCAACTCCCAAGAATTATTTATCAGAATTTTTCCCTACATAAATAAGTCTTATGGTGTGAAGGACAGTTAAAAGCAGAACTCTCATTAAAAGAACTGTACAAGCTAGTAAGTTAGTCTGATGCAGGGCCATAGATGCTGGTAAAAGACATAAGCCTCTAGGTCAGAGACTATTCCTCAGAGCAAAAGCAGTAGGAGTTTAGTTGTACCAGTTCCCTTCAAATCTCACAAGGGGATACAGAGAGTCAGGGAGGGCCTGCATTTGCAGATGTGTCTTAGGAGGAGAGCTCTGAATCCCTGAATATAGGAAATTCACCACGTTTGTAGGAAGCAGTAAGCAAGCCAGCTCTGCCCAGAGGAAGACCAGGTGCTTTGCAGGACTGTGTGATACATACTGTGCGGTGTTACATCACTTCTCAGGATTGCCAGTTGTGTAAACAATACTGAGAAATGACCCTTATTCCAAGTAAAAGAATGATCAAGACTTTGTGATTTTGACACACTCAGCAAGATATGTAGGAACTCAAGAGCCCCATGGTGGACAGCCTCCCATGGTGTTTCTAAAGAAAAATGAACATCATTCTTCTCATTTCTTCCTTCTGGATGTCTAGAATGGGGGATTTCATAGCTAGAGATTGATTGACATCTTCAATCATTGTAATCCTTGGATCAATGCAGGCCACAAAAGGTAGCGCAATAATGTAAAAGAATCCTGGGTCCTTTACCCTATAAGTATCACACCAACCATGGACTTTTGTGTAAAAGAGAAATAGACTTCTTTCTTAAATCACCATTAATTTGGGCTTTCTATCAGTTGCAGCTGATTCTAATCCCAATTAATACAATATCTAAGAGTACCTTTCTGCTGTTTTCAAATGTAAGTGACAACTGGAGTGTGTATAAAGTACTGGGCTCAAAACCTTTTCCTCTTAACTTTATAGATGCTACTTTGTGACTTTCTATCAATTACTGTTAGGAAAGAAATATTTCAGCTGACTGATTTTGTATGTGTGTGTTGGGGTGCTGTGCTGCTTTTTTGAATTATTTTCTTTATTCTAAAATATAACCTTTACCATCCATTCAACTTTGAATAGCCAATTGTTGCCTCTACAGGGAATTTTAATTCTGCTACTGTGATCTTAGTTTATTTACTTATTTCACCAAATATCTCTGACCTTGTTTTTATGGGCTCTGTTTTATAGAATCCATATTTTTAGGAGTTGATTAAAGTTGGCAAATACTCTCTAACACTTACATTTTCTTCAGGTTCCTGAAAATGATAACTTTCAGATGCCTGCTGTCATGTCTTTAACGTGTGAATTGATTTTTCGTCCATGGGCCTGTATAATTTTTTCCCTCCTATCCTCCTATCTGAAGAGCACTAGACACATTCACTGTTTACCAACACAGAGAGCCTATGAATTTGGGTCTTCTATCTCTTTAGATCAAGGCCTCTTTCCAGGCTCCAGTTCAAAGGCAACCCAATTCACTTGCCCTCATTTTGTAGTTCTCCAGCACTGATAATTGGTGGAAGAGATGAAAACTTATACTTCTAACCTGGTCCTGCCTCTTACTTGCAACTCTTCTGTGCCTAGCACAAGGGCCTTGCATGCACTGAGTCTATGTAGAACCTCTGTAGAGCCCAGCCCACAGCTTGGTTTCTGTAGTGCAGCAAGTTTATGTTTTCCACTTATTACCCTGAATCTCTTGGAGAGAGAGAATTTTTTTTTTTGAAAAAAAATGACCCCCAAAGAAATCCAACTTTAAAACTTGTGATTAGGTCATAGGTAAGGAGGAGATCCAGAGTAATTTACTTAGATTGAGAATTAGATCTATTATTTGAAAGCTTCAAAAAACTTACTGGTATAACTGAGAGCCAGATTGTTGGAGATAATTCTTTGATGACTTTTTCAGTTCCACCCATGAAGACATAGACATTACTAGTTGTTTGATATATGCCCCCCCACCACATCCTTAGCCAGTTCTTTTATGTGTTATTGATGATGGAGATGGACAAGAGTTTTCTTAGAGCTCTAAATATAAGATTTCATAGAGAGGAAATTCCTCCTCAAGCTAATTAACTAACCCCCACAATGGATAAGAACTTTATCGAACATTGTGAGGTTAATATCCATTAAATCACATTAACAGTTTTTTGAAAATTTGGATAAGCTCTAACCTTAGTTGTAGAGCAAACAAAACCAATTGAAATATTCTACCATTAATTTCCAGGCTCTTGGAAACTAATGGGTTTCTAGAAATAGCATTAATGATGACTAACACCTACATCATGATCTATATTAGCTAAACATCTGTCCACATGAGAAATATATACAAGTGTTATGCATTAATATCCTAAACTACATTGCTAAATAATGTTTGCATAAAATAAATCTACAACTCATAATTATTTCAGTCTACCATATTTATATTATGTTCATGATAAAGCAGAGTTTTAATGTAGCTTTTCAATATAAAATACTTAAACTTTTCCTTTCTTATGTAAAGTGAATATATACATGTCAAAATTTTACTGAATAAAGTGAAGAACATTCTGGTTCTTATTTGTTAAAAAGACCCTATGAATTACCTCTGGAAGATTTTGATTTGTTTGGAATGCTTTTAACCTATCAAGCTTAAATTCAGAGCTGTTTTCTTTCTTTTTTTTTTTTTTAAAGATTTTATTTATTTATTTGACAGAGAGAGAGAGGACAAGTAGGCAGAGAGGCAGGCAGAGGGAACTGGAGAAGCAGACTCCCCGCCGAGGAGGGAGCCCGATGCGGTGCTCGATCCCAGGACCCTGGGATCATGACCCGAGCCGAAGGCAGCGGCTTAACCGACTGAGCCACCCAGGTGCCCCCAGAGCTGTTTTCTACAAATAATTCATATTGACCTTCAGGTTGCTGATGGCTACAAGATGTTTTAATACTGCTGTAAACTATTTAGCCTGCTCACCTCAGTGCCAAATCTGAACTACTTACAACTTAATGTTATATATGCTTGCTACTTGTTTTATTTTTTTATATTGAATCTACTTTATATTTCTTATAAAAAAGGGTCTTATTAAATAGAATAATAATTTAATTATACAAGTGGTTAACCTACTTAACAGTTCAAAATTTGTCAAGTTTATAAATATCAACTTCATATCATTTATTTACTAAGAATATAACTTATATTAGCGGTTTAGTTTCAAAAGTGCAATTTAAAAAAGATATCAACTGGTCAGTAGTTATTGTATATTGACCACAGTGAGACATATTTATTTTTTACTTTGTTTCTGATAAGTTCTTATTTGCAGAACAGAAGAGATATAAGTCAATACATACACAGTTGAATTTAACTTTATTCAAAAGAATTTTTCTCCCATATTATGTGACCATGCTAACCATAGAGTTTCAAGAGGCTGTAATTATTTAAATTGTTCCATTTTTATATCCTCTCAATCTTTAAATAATTTTTGTATTACTCAAAAATAATAATGAAATAATGTATTAAATATTGAGATTAAATTTTTATATGTATCATAAGTTCTTGAATTTGACAGCCTTTTATTTTTAAAGTTTAAGTGAATTACAAGTTATATATAAATGTTCTGCAATAAATTGTCCTTTGAATGGCAACAGCAAATAAACATTCCTTAGTATTTTGAATATCAAAGTATTTTACCTGCACATGTTTTTAGTTCAGACTCAGTAAAGTTCAAGGGCATCCAAGTATGAAATAGCTTGTGAGGAAATTCACATTGCTTTCTTAATTTGATTTAGTTGGAGAAAAGGACACTAGTTCAGAAAATAGAACATTGTCTTTAATAATTTTGGTTTAAATATAGACATTAAGTATTGTACATAGACTAGTACATGTGTATATATAATTTTCCAAAAGTTTATGAAAGGAGTTGGCATTATAAAATACATTAATTCCCATTGACTGTCTTCTCTGTATCATAATATTATATAGACTTGCTTATGGGAAGCATTGTTAAAAATAGTTGGAAAGGGAATATGGCCTTTAAAAATAGCATATGGAAAACCATACATTTAGGTATTTAGGATAAATGTAACTGGGTATTTTATGTAAATGATTTTAAAAGTAGGACATCAGTTACTGAGAAGAATGTAGTTGACAAATAATCCAAGTAGAAAGGAAATTTAATTCTAAGAATAGTAAACTTTTTGATGCACTAAAATTATTTACTTTGTTTATATCAAAGTAAAACATGTACATAGTAAAAATAAAGTAAATATGTTCAAAGACTTAGAATGTAAAGTGGCATAGTCGTGACCCATTCCTCCCCCATCCTTCATGTCCAATCCTCCTTTCCAGAAATCAACATTTTCAATTCTTTTATATTCTACCTAAAGAATATGCTCTCTCTTAATTTATCAGTTTTAGATGTTAGCTATTGACTTTCAGCTATGGAAGATATGAATTTAGCTCTTTTATGACATCCTCTCTGTGTTTTCTTGAAGTAATTCTAAGTCGAGTCAACAAATATTCAGCCTTTCTGTATTGGGTTTTTTTGTTTTTTTTTTAAACTGTGAAAGATTGTTTCTTACTAAGCCATGAAGTGTTCTATGATGATATTTCTTTCTTGTATAACTTTTTATACAAGAAAGTATAATTTCTTTCCTGGAATTAATAATTGCATTTATCCCCATTTGCTTGATTTTCTTCACACTTCTTGTCAAGTTTCCCTGTACTCTGTAAGAGGCTTTCAGTATAATTATTATCTCTGAAAATTCCATCCCACATGTAATTGATACTGATCAGATCTAGAATTTTAAGTTCAAAGTTATTTCTACTCTGTTTTAAGCCACTGGTATCTGTCATTTTGTTTGGGGGTAATTTTCTTCCATTATTTCCTAATTCTTTTCTTGTTTTCTGAGATTCTGGAGTTTCTATAGTAAGAGATCAAATTCTCTACATTGATCCTCAAGTTGTTGTTGTTTTATGTTTTTTTGGGTTTTTTTTTTTTTTTTTTTTTGGTTTTTTAAATCTTCTTTCTCCTAGTTCTATTTCATTGTCCCTTTGTTTTACTTCCTTGGAGCATTCCTTAGTGTTAAATTCCAGTTTTTCTATCAGGTTGTTTTTTTCTGCTTCTGTATTACTAATTCAGTAAAGCTCTTTCTTATTTTTAATTTTTTTAAATAACAACCTATACTTGCTTAATGGATGCAATATATATGCAATATATATTTTAATGTCTCTTAGAATATTTTAGATTTTAATGATACTTTGTTCTGCTTCATAGTCATCTAATTTTTTTTTTTTTTTTTGCTTATTTATAACTGTCTCTTATCTTTTAGGTTGGAGGTTTTTCTCAAACATCTGTTAATCTTGGGCTGTTCATTATTAAAAATGAGACACTAAAATGCTAGTTGAACTCATTATGTCCCTGAGTAAGGCTTATTTGATAGCTTTCACCTCAAAGGTAACTTTCTATAGAGGGGCCACTACTCATAGCCATTCAGTTTCGCAACAAAATTCCCTAATCTGCCAAATGTGCTAGTGTTCTGGGAGTTGGGAATGGAGCTGGGGTATGAACAGTATGGTGTTCTCACCATTCAGTGTGAAGACTTTCACTTAATTAGTGCCTTAACCCTCAACGTCTACTATGCCTAATGTCTCCAGTTTTTGTTTTTGTTTTATTTCCCCTCAGAAAACAGACTCCCTAACCCTGGGAGAGAAAAGCAGGGAAGTTCCTGGGGGACACTTGGGAAGGGAGCTTAGAACTGTTCCTCATAGAGACTTTCAGCCAAACCCTGTGCCTCACTTTTGGCTTCTGAGATATCTGAAGGTTCCAAAATCCAGATATGGGTATTGGAAGGAAGAATAGGATGGAATTTCATTTGTATCTAGACATAAAGGTATCTCTGTTTTCTGTTCCTTTTAGGGCTGGTACCACTCCTCATCTGTTTCTGAACATGGGGTCACTGCCATCTCCCAGTTTCATTGAAGATGTAGTTTTGCAGATGTTTGTAATCCTCCATGTTTGGGGGCAGATTTCTAAGAGGATAAGATAGGGCAAGAAATTTATTGCTCTGCCATCTTAAAACTGGAAGTCTTCTAAATGAGTAATTTTGAAGTACAGGTCAATAAAAGCTTTTGAAATACTAATGTTATTTCCCAAAACAGAACATCCAGAACATTTTATTCATACCAGTAGGTTTTCATTTTAAAGTATACTTGAACGTGATAGATGGAGGATATGAATACAGAAGGCTGGATCCTGCCCCCAGGAACCTTATCATCTAGTGGGGGACATGAAACGTGTAGGAATTACTGTTATGCCAACCAGAAAACATAATAAGGGCAGTGAGAGTGAGAAGGGTATAATTATGCACCATAGGCATGCAGGGAGATCTAACTTACATCTGGAGAGAGAAGGATTTCCAGGAGAAGGTAGCCTTTTTGCATGGAACTTAATGTTTGGGTAGAATTTACACCTAGTGAGAGCTTAATAAATATTTTCCGAATATAATACTGTTCAACTTTGGTGGTTTGACATTTTTCTTTCTACTTCTGTTAATGGTAAATATTCTTTTCTTCAGCCTGGTATAGCAACTGCAATCAGTTTCACTTATTCTTGTCTTAGTTTTCCTGAGAGGAATTAACAAAAGTGTTTTTGTAGAGAAAATGTACCATTCAATGACAGTTATTGATATAGCCTATAATTACAAAAAAAAAAAAAATCCTTCCTGTGAGAATTCCATTATATTAATGATGCGTGTATATTATTAAGAATTATAAACATTGAGTAATAAAGCTTCAAGTTCACATGTTCCCAGATGTTATTTTGGGGCTTCTAGATTAGCAGTTTTTCAAAAACATAAGCAGTAATTAGAAATCTTTCATAATTTCTCTCAGAAACAGCACTTGATTTTAATTCTTTCATTTAAAAAAACTTGTAAGAAAAAAACGGTGTCAGAACTATTGACATTTTTATAGCTTGACAAAAATTAAACATAATTAAAATGAAATATTTGTTGCACAAATTAAACGGCAATTAATATGTTTTCTGCCAGTGCTTGAAGGGTAAGATGAAAATGGTGTTGTTAGTAGACTCACTGCTGCGAAACTAATTTCTTGATTTTTATACCACACGTTATCACAGACATTCTCACAGTAAAAGAGTAAACCAACAAGTAAAAAAACACTTGTTTGATGAAAATGGTATACAGGAGGAGATAGACTGGCTTTTATGAAAGCAAAAATCCGATGACTAGTTGATTCCAAGGGTAAGATTTGTACTTTTAAAGCCATTAAAATAAGTAGAAAATTGCCCTTCACTTTAGTTAGCTATGCCTTTTAAATTAGCCAGTTTATTGTTTAGGGGGTGTTTGCATTTTCAGCAGGTAATTAGAAAAGGAACAAGATATGTTATGCAGAGGCCTCCCCTCCAGCTAACCAAGAAACAATAATAAATCCCATCACAAAAACTTAGATGTGAACGCTTTCAAGGAAAGTGGAGGAAGACGCATCTTTACTTCTTTTGTAGGGGGTTCACTTTTTCTCATTGGAGCCCACAATCAAAAAAAAAAAAAAAGAAAAAACCTAACCTTGACTAAAGTTAGTTATTGCTATTAAAAAAAAAAAATTCTGCAGTTGCCACTTATCCAGATAATGCATCAAGTATTATTTCTATGTGAATATTTTTCTGGCTAATTACATTTTGACGTTGACACCATTTATGGTTGAATGAAAGAAAGAAGTAGCCATTAATAGTCCTCTTTATTCCCCCAAATGCCTCTCTTGGGCCGTGCTACCTTAAGGAATGCCAATGCACCAGTGGGAATTAGAAGCTATGGGCTAAGCCCCAGCTCTGGCTGACTGGTGCACACCTACCCCTTCCTGGGGAGCCGGAAAGGTGTCAATGCATGTTGCATGAGGACAGCATTAGCCTTGGCAGTGCCCATTGAAGATGTGATGAGTGGAGCTCTGTTCATAGACGACAAGGCCACAGGGCCCCTTTCGCACTGCCTACAGAGAAGAGGGAATGAACGAGATAGGTTAGGCAGAGGCCTCCACTCCAGCTAACCAAGAAATACTAATAAATCCCATCACAAAAACTTGCTTGATGCTTACCAACATTAGGCACTGCTAATGCCAAATGCACAAACAGGTGTCAGACATCAGGAAATTTTGCCCTCCAAAAGTCTTAGGGCAGATAAATCAATCTTTTTAGGATAGCTTGTGGATTTGGGTTACTTGAAATGACACTAATGTTGTAGTGACAAATTTGGTGGTTGCAGTGATGCTTTTAGTTTGCATGGTTACATTCTCATCTCCTTCAAGTTCGTTCTCAAATGTCATCTGAGAGCAGGCTTTCCTGACCACGTGATTTGAAATTGCAGGCCCTTACCTCGGCCCTTCTCCCTCCCCTGTTTCATTTTCCTTCATAGTGATGGGGAAGAACTGTCTCACTGAGTTGAAGAATGAATCTTGCGGATAACGGAGATGGAGTAAAGTGATAGAAGTTTATTAAGTGAAGATACAGAAAAAGCTCTCAAGAGCGAGAGGGGTCCAGACAGGGTTGCCAATGAGGGCCTTTAGGGTTGGTCTTTTATAGGAAGCTAACCAGGGAACTTAAATCCTTTTAACATTTCTACTGATAATCACCACTGAGCAAGGACTAGTGATAACACCTTCAATGGCTTACTTCCTTTTTAGGGTCCGGTTATTCCTTGTTGGTCACAGGTGATTATCATAAAAAAAGACACCCACCCCACACCCCTAGGGCAGGGTGGTCCAGTTTGTTCCCTTTTCTCTGGTTTCCCCACACCTCCACATTTTTGGGATTTCTGAGCCTGATGACATAGCCCCCTATCTTATCTCTCCCTACCTAGCCTTGCCTGCCCCTTACTCAATAGCACTTATTATCTGACTGATTTATTTGCTTATTGTCTGTCTGTAGTTACTAGAAATTTAAGTTTCATGAAGATAGGAATTTTTGCCTGACTGATTCATTGTTGTATCCTCATAGCCTAGAGTAGTGCTTGGCCTAAGTAGTCATTTAACACTTTTTTTTTTTTTTTTGAAAGAAAGGAAGAAAGAAAGAGTGAAACCAATTATTTAAAAGGAGCAGAAAGAAATTAAATAAATATGATAACTCCTAGTGATAATATGAAAATCTAGGTTTAGTAGAGGGTTATGAGAATTCTGTTCATTGAAAGCTTCATTTATACTTTATTTTAATCTCAGAGAAATTATACTGAAATGAAAACCTCTTCATAAAACTGAAACTAAAATGTCAGGGGACACCTGGGTGGCTTGGTTGGGCATCTGCCTTCAGCTCAGGTCATGATCCCAGGGTCCTGGGATCGAGTCCCACATCAGGCTCCTTGCTCAGCAGGGAGCCTGCTTCTCCCTCTCCCTCTCCCTGCTGCTCCCCCTGCTTGTGCTTGCTGTCTCTTTCTCTGTCTGGCAAATAAATAAATAAAATCTTTAAAAAAAAAACAAAAAACTAAAATGTTAGATTATAATTGTTATACAGTTAGTAATCACAAAAAGTTATTTGCAACACATTCTGTAAAGAATAGTACAGTACTGTGAATCCCTTAGTTCATATTTTTATTCGTATTCTCGTTCATTCATTTTTTTCATTCAGCATAGTTTGTGCCCTAAGAGGCATGGTATCTGTAGTATTCTATAGAATATACAAGTCCACACAACAGTGAGTGCATCATGATAGAGCTTGACTGTGGAGTAGGCATAGGGTGGATTCTCATATTTGAGCTGGTCATGATCTGTAAGGTCAGCATGAACACTGTGTCAGCAAATACAGAACCACTGCTCCTAAGGGGAGTATAGAGTTAGGTTCCTGAGAGCCTGTGGTCCACATTTTTATCAACTAACCAATACATAACATTGTTTTATGTGTGTTTCTGTTTAAATTCATTAAATATATATTGTTCATTCATTAACATCTAACTCCTGGCTAACAGCACTGTAACTGCTGCCTGAAAGCAGATTATCTAACAAACATCTTTTCTCCTCAAGGAACATAGTAGCCTTCTTGCATCTAGGAACACTAGACAGCAATCCGGCTCTGTGCTTGGGGTCCATTTTAAACAGTGAAATCACCCAGCAACAAGCACAAAAAGATGAAAAAGGTAGTACTAAAATTAGAACACAAAGGGAGACTTGTTTACAGCGTAAGAGCTGAAATTACAAAGCAGGCCTCAGCTGCGATGTGTACATCAGGTGACTCAGCTTTTTTGCTACTCTGCTTATATCTGTGAGTGAGTATGAAAGCACTGTGGGTATTGATTTGGAGGTTACAAATGAATTTTACCAAATTTGCAAATAAGGAATCTGAATAGTGAGGATCAATGTTTAGTGTTCTTATAAAGAAGATCATTGAACACATTGCTCTGGGTATTTACTGGTGAATCTGGGCATTATCATCTTTGCAAAACAGAGTCACAATGAGAAATCCTGTATTTCCAGTCAATCATGATTTATTGAGTCCTGATGGGTCAGGCACTGTAATGGCTGGTAATATAACATAGAAGACAAATACACCCTCCTGTTCATTTGCCGTAGAGCTCATAGATGAGTATCAGTTATCACTTTTTCTCTACTTTATTGTCTCCTTTTCTTCTCCTTCTCTTCCTCCTCTTTCTTCCTCTTCTCTCCTTCCTCTTCTTCTTCTTCTTCTCCTTCTCCTCCTTCTCTTTCCCCTTCTCCTTCTCCTTCTTCTCTCTCACTCTCACTCTCTCTCCTTCTCCCTGCCCTCCTGATTTCTGTCTCTCCCCCAAATACTTTTAGACTCAGATTACTGAAGGTACTGAGGGAGCTGGGCTGGAAAATGGAACATTTCAGAGTATGTAGCAGACTTTAGGAGGACCCTCTTGATGATGGAGAACCGGGCACACAGTTTACATCTCCTCTTAGCTTCTAGAGTGACAGGGTTGAATGAGAGGATAAGGAGGTGCTATTCCAGAAGGCTCACACTTTGAGCAGATTTGTGGTTTCCCCAAGGCCATGTCTGTTTATTATCATTCAGTCATTCCTTCAGCCAAGTAATATTTACCAAGCCCCTACCATACACTGTGCTAAACCTTGGGAATACAATTGTGAAAATAGTGTGGCCAGTCTTTTAGTAGTTATTTCCCCTCTTGAGAATTGTCTTAAAGTACCAAATTACCTAAAGGCATTCAGTTTCTTTCCTGCTAAGAAACACGCAGTATTTAAGAATGTCACAATCCTGGTTTCAGTTGTTATTCTCCACTCTAAGTGGTTTTCTTTCTTTCTTTTTTTTTTTTTTTAAGATTCATTTATTTGAGAGAGAGTGTGAGTGCATGGGGGTGGGGCGCAGGGGGCGTGCGGTTCGCAGAGGGAGAGGGATAGAGAATCCCAATCCATGCAGAACACAGAGCCGACACGGCGCTTGATCTCACAACCCTGAAATCAGGACCTGAGCTGAAACCAAGAGTCTGACATTCAGCCAACTGCACTGCCAGGCTCCCCTGTAAGTGGTTTTCCTTAAGCCATTTCGATATTCTCTCTGAACACTTTTGCAGCCCGTTTTCCAGTACACTAACCATAGGCAAGCCCGAACTTTCCCTTTAATGCTAGGTTCATATAGCATTCCCCTCTATTTAAAATGGACTCTCTTTCTATATGAAAATAATGTTCCTGGAACCTCTTACCCTGATATCATTAGCTTTGTTACCAAACCAACTAAAAGGCTACAGATCATTCTAACTACAACATTGTATCTAGTTGGATGTTCCATTTTAATGACTTTTATTTAGATGACATTTTTACTGTTTTTAGTTGAAATTAAATAGATAAGGCCACATTTTATATGTATAAATATATTTCTATATCTAGATTTATTCCTTCTGATATATCTTTATATCCTATATCTCTTTGATTGTGGCCATAATACATATACACCATAATGCAATGAACTGGTCAAACAAGAAACTCCATTATTTATCCTTCACTTTTACATATCTGGCTTGCCATTTGCCACCTGTGCATTTATAACCAAGGCTATAAAGATGGAGGAGTATCTGTTATCACTTTTTCTCTACTTTATTGTCTCCTTTTCTTCTCTTCCTCCTCTTTCTTCCTCGTCTCTCCTTCCTCTTCTTCTTCTTCTTCTCCTTCTCCTCCTTCTCTTTCCCCTTCTCCTTCTAATAAAAGAAAACAGATAAAACTATTAAAACTATAGCAGATAAATCTGTTAAGAAGAAAGATATATAAAAATGGAAAAAGATTCAATAGAAACTCAAATATATAATATTAGATTTCAGATGTACCCACATTAAAATAAAAGTAGGAATGTGTATACCAAAGTCAAATATAAATGACCTTTGAATAAGTAGCTATTTAGGATTATTCATTCACAACTATTCCTTCCGCCCTCCCACCCCCATCTAAGGGTATCTAAGAATTTCTTAGTTTGGAAATAGCTAACACTTATGAAGTCCTTGCTATATGCCAGGCACTGTTTTAAATGCTTTATGTGTATGAACTCATAATCATTGTAACAATCCTATGAGTAAAGTGTTATTATTTTCATGTTATTTCATCTTTTTCAAATGAAAAAACAAGAATTGCAGAGGTTAAATTAGTTGTCCAGGATCACAGAACTCTTAAGAATAAAGCTGGATTTCAAACCCAGGCAGCTTGGCTCCAAAGCAATACTACTTCAGAGTAGAAGTCGTAAGTAAGTTTTCAAACCACTCTGGTAAATACCATCAGTGACATGCTAAGCATAATGTAATATGCAAATGAACTTGGTTTCCTTTCCACGTTCAGACTGACGATGCATCATGAACTCGGTATCAGCTAAAAATGGTTTCTTTGGGAAAATACACAAATGGTTAATTGAAAGAGTAACATGATAAATCCTAAAGCTGTGGGATTGAGAAGAACACAAATAGAGAACACTTTAGGATGTTTTCCCGAAAACACAGAGTGAACAGGGAGAAGACACTAACTCCTACAACCTTTAACCATATTCTTTTGTCAAAACTATAGAACTGCTCATGCCTTCAGAGCATCTTCCACATGTAATGAGAGCACAGTTTGATTGTACGGGAATAATGCCAGACTGTCTTTTAAACCTGCCTATGAACTCTCGTTTGAAGACTATAGAAAATGCCAAGTGCAAACTAGACTTAACTGTGATCTCATTCAGGAAGTATTTTCAGTTAAAATAGTATTTAGTATTCAGCTAAAAGTTCTTGCCACACGCTCTCTCTCTCTCTTTTTTTTTTAAGTTCTAAGAGAAAAATCTTTGCAATGCTTTAGAGCTATTTTTTTGAATATTTTTTAAATAAATTTAAGCTGAAGCTGAACAGTATGTGCGTAACCTTTGAGTTCTGTCTTGTCCTTCCAATCTCGGAGGTTTTGTTTGCTGTAGTGTTATTGGCCCTGTCCTGCTTACCAACATTGAAGCTGGTTGTTTAAGTATTCAGTTGTGAGTATCTGGTGAAAAAACCTTAAATAACTAGATAAACAACCCAGCTGCCAACCTAAAGTAATCTTACACTTAGTGGGTGAGTGGCCCAGGAAATTTGCTCTTTGTCATTTTGACTTGGGTTTGAAAATGGACCTGGGCTGCATTCCAGCTCAAAGAGCCGTTCACTTCCAAAGACTCCTAAATTGTCCCAAGGAGCTCATTTTAGCAGTGGATTATTTGTGTTTGGCTGGGCATCCTAATAGCAAAAGCTGTCTGCTTTGGCAAGCAAAGGCTATGGCAGGATTTAGAATTACTGTCCCTAGTGTTTTTCTTGATGAGGTTATTTTTTCAGAAAAGCAATTCCCCACCCCCCATTTAAAAAGTGACACTGCGTGAGTGTTGTGCAGGTGGTTTTCTTGAGCTCATAAAGAGCTTCCCATGGCAGGGTGGCCTGTTTTATGTATCAGAGGCAAATTTTAAGCAAATGAGAACCAGCACCAGATTTTCTCCAAAACCAAAGCTGTCTTAATGGCATATTCATCTTTTCCTATACCAGAGGTAACAGTTACTGGTTAGCGAGGGCCAAGTAAGAATCTGGGGTTTTAAATGAAAAAAAAAAAAAAGAATGATAAAGAATTTATGAAAATTTTTCTTTTAGGGGATAGAAAGTGTAGGTACTTGAAGAGTCAATGCCTGTTTATCGACACAACTGTAAATGCCTATTGTCTGACTTCCACTCGCCTGTGAGGTCCCCTGGGAAGACACTAAGTTTTGGTCACCATCAGTTGGAAGCTGACTAGCACAGGACCTACACACTGTAGATGTTCAGACATTAGTGGAAGGCATGGTGAGACTATAACGCAGGATTAAGTCACGCTTCATTCGTTGTATTAGAGGAGTCCAAAATTAAGTACACAAGAAGATCCACAGGAATGAAGGAAGAACATGTTAAAATTTCTATTTATATTGAGTTTTACCTCATTTGTATACCTGTTTAACATGTCATTTTGCTATCACAGTATTATACATGTAAAATTTAAAACAAATAACTAGACATATATTAAGAGTGCTTGCTCAAAATATCTTCACTGATGGGGGTTATGATCAAAATCTTTTGAGTCCCGCTTTATTTCGTTACTGCTCCATAATTTGTCTCTCATGGGTGCCAGTGGAATTTATTTAATTTGATTTTTAAAGAACACAATAGGTAGAATATGAATAGACTTCCTGGTTAATCTTTACAACAACCCTGTGAGACAAATATCTCCATTTTATAGAAGATGAAACAATGAGTTAGGAAGTGCTTCCTCTGCTATTATTTTCTGGAATAATTTAAACAGAATTGGTATCATTTCTTCCATATTTGGTAGAATTCATCAGTGAAATCATCTGGGCCTGTTTGGGAAGATTAACAATTATTGGTTCAATTTTTTAAATAGATATAGGCCTATTCAGGTTATCTATTTCTCCTTGTGTGAATTTTAGTAGGTTGTATCTTTCAAGGAATTGGTCTATTTCACCTAAGTTATCAAATTTATGATCATAGAGTTGTTCATAATATTCCTTTATCATCCTTTTAATATCCGCGGGATCAGTAATGATGGTCCATTTCTGATCTCTGGTATTAGTAATTTGTGTCTTCCCTCTTTTTTCTTAGCCTGGCTAGCTGTTTATCAATTTTACTGATCTTTTCAAAGAACTGGCTTTTGGTTTTGATTTTCTTTATTGAATTCCTGTATTCAATTTCACTGATTTCTGCTCTGATTTTATTTTCTTCTGCTTACTTCAGATTTGATTTATTCTTTCTCCAGTTTCCTAAAGTGAAAATTTAAATTAGTGGTTTCTGCTATATGCATTCAATGCTATAAATTTCCCTCTAGGCACTCCTTTTGCTGCATCCCACAAATTTTGATAAGTCGTATTTTAATTTTCATTTAGTTAGAAATATTTTCTTATTTTTCTTGATGCTTCCTCTTTGACCCAAGTGTATCTAGAGGTATTTTGTTTAACCTCCAAATATTTGGGGATTTTTCAACTACCTTTCTGTTACTGATTTCTAGTTTAACACCATTGTGATCTAAGAGTATACTTTGATGTTTATTCTTTTGAATTTGTTGAGGTGTATTTTATGGCCCCAAATGTGTTCTGTCTTGGTGAATGTTCCGTGTGAGCTTGAGAAGAATGTGTCGGCTATTGTTGTCTATAAATGTCAGAGTTGATTGATAGCTGTTCTTTTCAACTGTATACTTACTGATTTCCTGCCTGCTGGATCTGTCAGTTACTTAGAAAGGGATGTTGAGATCTCTAACTACTACAGTGACTTTTTCTCATTGCAGTTCTATCAGTTTTGCTTCATGTATTTTGATGCTCTGTAGCTAGGCACATACACATTGAGGATTGTTATGTCTTCTTTGAGAATTGACCCCTTTATTGTGAAATACCCATCTTTATCCCTGCTAATTTATTTACTCTGAAGTCTATTTTGTCTGAAATTAATATAGTTACTCCAGCATTCTTTTAGTTAATGTTAGCATGGTATATGTTCTCCATCCCTTTACTTTTAATCTGCTTATATTTTTATTTTTATTTAAAGCAGGTGTCATGGAGCCAGCATATAATTGAATCTTGTTTTTGTCCACAGTCTTTGCCTCTTACTCATGTATTGAGACTTTTCACATTTAAAGTGATTGTTAATATAGTCAGATTAATTTTTTTTAAAGATTTTATTTATTTGACAGAGAGACACACAGTGAGAGAGGGAACACAAGCAGGGGGAGTGGGAGAGGGAGAAGCAGGCTTCCCGCAGAGCAGGGAGCCCGATGTGGGGCTCGATCTGAGGACCCTGGGATCATGACCTGAGCCGAAGGCAGATGCTTAACGACTGAGCCACCCAGGCGCCCCAATGTAGTCGGATTAATATCTACTCTACTTGTAGCTGTTTTCCATCAATTACGTTGTTCTCTGTTGGTCTTTTCTTTCTGTTTTGTTTTTGCTTTCCACTCTTTCAGGCTTCTCTAGTTTTATTCAGCATTTTATATGATTCCATTTTCTCTCCTCTCTTGGCATATCAGTTATACTTCTTTAAAAAAATTTTGTGTGTTTTTGCTCTGCAGTTTGGAATATACATATGACTCATCGAAGTCCACTTTCAAATAACACTGTACTGCTTAATAGGTAGTTCGACTACCTTATAACAGATTATTCACAACTCCCCCATCCCTTAAAACATTGCAGTCATTCATTTACCTCATCCATAAGCTGTAGTCACTGATTATGTTTTATTATGTATATTGTACATATTATGTATTTATTATGTATTATATATGTATAATATTATTTTGAAGAAAATGGTTATCTGAAAGGTAATTAAGAAAAATGAAAATAAAAGGTTTTATTTTACCTTCATTTATTTCTTCTCTAATGCTCCTCATTTCTAACCTATTTTGTTTTCCTTCTCTCTGATAACTTAAACGTTTTCTTTCTTTAGAAAAGAAATTGCATTTCTTGCATAGTAGGGCTACCTGTGACATTTCTTCATTTGTTATCAAAATATTTGTTTGTCTGCAAGTCTTTGTTTCTCCTTTACTTTTGAAGGATAATTTCTCTGGATACAGAATGGTAGGTTGGTGATTATTTTCTTTTAACACTTTCTTACTCCATTCTCACTTGCATGGTTTCTGCAGAGAAGTCCAATGTAATTCTTATCCTTGTCCCTCTATCTGGAAGGTGGGTTTTTTCCCCTTTGCCTTTTTTCAATATTTTTTTCTTCATATGGTGTTCTGCAGTTTGAATATGACATGCTTGGGTGTAAATTTTTGATGTTCTCTGAGCTTTCTGAATCTGGTTTCATGTCTGTCATTAATTTAGGAAAAAACTTCTAATATTCTGTTCCTTTTTTATGTCTTCTCCTTCTGATATTCCCAGTATGCCTAAGTTATACCTAGTGTGATTGTCTAACAGTTCTTGCATATCTATTCCATATCTTGCATATGCTAGTCCATCTTTTTCATTCTCTTTTCTTTTTGAATTTCAGCTTTGGAAGTTTCTCCTGACATATCTTCAAGCTCTCTGATTTTTTCTTCAGCTGTGTCGTTTCCTTCTGAATCCATCAAAGCCATTCTTTATTTCTCTTATAGTGTTTTTTATTTGTAGTATTTCCTTGGGTTCTTTTTTAGTTTTCATCTCTCTGCTTACATTACCCATGTATTCTTGCAAGTTGTCCACTTTTTTACATTAGCACCTTTAGCATATTAATCATAGTTGAATCCCCGGTCTGATAATTCCAAAATTTCTGCGTATCAGAGTCTGTTTCTGATGTCTGACTTGCCTCTTCAGATTTGAGTTTTTTGGGGTTTGTGGTGGTGGTTGTTGTTTGCCTTTTAGCATGAGTTGTAATTTTTTGTTGGACACTAGACATGATATATCAAGTGGAAAAAACTAAAGTACCTAGGCCTTTAGTGTGAGCTTTTATGTTTTCTGCCAAGGAATTAGGCTGTTCCCTGTTGACTATAGCTGCGGTGTCAGAGCTAAAATTTTCTTTAGTGTCCTTTTTCTTCTCCCTTGTTTTCTTTGAGTGTCCCTAGAGACTCTTAAATGGGGTCTCAGGCTTGCAGTTATTTTGGCTGTGATCTCCTGTTATTACACAGGAGCCTAATGATGTGGTGGTAAATTGTGGGGAGGGGAAATGTTCCATAGTCTTCTGATTAGGTCTCAGTCTTTTAGTGAGCCTTATTTTTCTTCCCTCAAATCGGTCAGGCTTTGTGATCCCCCAGGCTGGTAAAATAGTTTCACTGAGGACATGCCTTATTAAGAAGAACAGAGAGCTCTGGGAATATTCCCAAATGGCTACTTTTTCCCTCCCTCTGCGGGAAGTAAGAGTGAGGTTCACAGTGAGAACCTGGTAGGCCTCCTACTAGTAAAACTCAGGATAGCATGGGAGCCCCTCTGTGATGGGGCCCCTCAGAGTTCTTAACTCTCAATGGGCCCACACTGAGCCACCAGCAATTTGTCAATTATAGTTGAAGGTATTCCTATGAGATTGTCTTCAGTGCACTTCTCTTCCTGAGCTTCTGCTCCCAGGAAGTTGTGATCCTCACTATCTGCCTATCTCTCCCATTTTCAGAGCAGAAGTTTGCCCTGTGACCTCGGTTTTCTGATGGATCTAAGAAGAGTTGATTTGAAATCTGTTCAGCTTTTACCTGTTGTGATGATGGGAGTGATGACTTCCAAACTCTTTACATATTGAACTGGAAACTAGAGTCCAGATGAGTAAACAAATTCAGGTAGATTAAATACCTCAACCAAGCTGAAAACACTAGTAAGTGGTAGTCCAGGGATTCCCACCTGGTTCTGGGTAGACTAGACCTTGGGTAGGGCCCAGCACATGTTTGACAAATGAATCAATGGCCCCAAGGCCAGGCCAGAGCCCTTTCCACTATATCATACCACCATTGTCAAAAGTACAGTGATTAGATGGCGTCTAGGGTTCAGAGAATAAAGAAAATAACCAAACGAAAACTTCCCTCAATAAAAAAAATAAAAGAATGGAACATTCTTAAGGGTATTAGTGAAGGAAACAAAAAATTACTTACATAACAAGGGAAAGAATTACTATAAAGTAAGCCTAATCAGCACTAGAATACTTTGGTCAAATGTGGACAACTAACTGAGATGTTAGAGGGAAAGAAAGCTCAGACTACCCCATTTCCATTTTTATCAGTTTAGTAAACTGCTTCTAGACAGGTGTTCAGAATATGAAAGTGGTTTACAAGACAGATGCAAAGGGGATTTGGAAAGTGAGGCCTTTGGAGGAAGAGCACTCTGTGTCTAGAGAAGACGACGCTGGGGGTCCGTTGAATAGACCTCCAAGCATATGAAGAGCAGGCCCACCTCTACCATTTACAGAGCACAAGGCCAGAACAATGGAAGCCACGCATCATATGACACATTGAAAAGTTACAGATCAGGCTAACTGTTAAATAAATATGTTCTGTCATTTACCATAATAAAAATACTTTTATAACAACATCAAGAACTACATGTAAAATTAAGACTGAAAGTTGGCAAGATATCAAAGACAACAGAATTTACTAATTGTTCCCATGACTGGGTTACCTGTTGGTGGGTCTATAATGTTTGGTTGAGTAATAAAATAAAGACACACATAAATTATGCATAATATGTATTCCATTTAATTTATTTTCTTGCATTTATTTCAGCAGAATCATTGATTATATTTTTATTTTTTAAGTTTTTATTTAATTATATTTTTAGAATCAAGATTTTGATGTATTACATTATCAATAATGATATAAGCTGGATTTTAAAAGAAAATATAAATCTAAAGCATATACACTTTGAATACATTTTTAGCAAGTGTAAATTAATGTAAAAAACAAATTTAAACTTATTTACATGTCTTAAAAATGAGTTATTTTATTCAGAATTATCTATTATGTCAAAATGAGGAATAAATATAATTAATAAATATCAAAAGTTTAAACTAAGATCATTTATATAAAAATTAACCTTCTCATTTACTTTTTTGAAATTTAAATTGTGTTTATTTATAAAACTAAAACTATTCACAGTTCTAGGTTTCTGAGTTCATCAAGTGCCTACATAAAAAATCACTACCGTGCTTCACGCATATGCCTAAACTTCATACATTCAAATTTAAGAGTAATTTGAATTATTTACTATTGCAAAATATTCCTGCTATGTCAAGGACAACTCTCGTAAATACGGTATCAATTCCTGAGTACCTCTAGAATCACAATTTGGACTAAAAAGAAAGCAAAAGTATGGATGTTCGGAGCCACAGAAAAATAATCCTTCATCATATGAAGTTCTATTGCATTTATGCTATCCAAGAGGAAGGATTTTATTCAAATTAATTAAATTAGTTTTTTTATCTAAGCATCTTTGTCACTTAAATTCTTTTCATCCTTGAAAGCAGTGTCTGTTACAGCCTAACTGTCCTTCATGTCACTTGGGCTTAGTCACTTTTATTTCACTAACACAGAGCAACAGATGTGAGCTTCTCCCTGGGGCCTGAACAGCGTCAGTCATAAAAGCAGGTATTTAGGGTAAGAGCGCTGCTGGGCCAGAGTAGAGAGCCGGCGGCAGAGACACTTGTGTGTTCTTCAATACATTTATGTTTTGCGTGTTTGTAATGTACAAACTCTCTAAAAGAGGTGGGCTCAGGGTGGAGGTCCTGCTTTCCAAGGTTTTCTTAAAGGGAAAAAAAACAAAAACTGTCCCAAATCATCTCCATTATGGATAGGCCTCCCATAGGAGGAGACACATATGCTTTTATCTAGTCTGACCATTTATTTACAGTATTCACTGTTGATTTAGTACTTTACTTCTTTAATTTATTTGCCTTTTTACCATGCATGAAGAGCATTCATTTCTGTCCTCAATCAAATGTGGCTTCTCTGGCTACTGAGTAAAAGAATGCTTTTGCCCTCTAAACTTCTGTAGCATTTCTTTGAATCAACACTGTAGTACTTAGCACAGTATATCACCTTTCCCATTTCATTCATTCAGTCAACAAATCTTTATTTTTTACAAAACAAAGTACCTACTCCTGTGAAGCTTATATGTTCATGTGGGACACAAAATAAATAGACATGTAATATCAAGGAGTGGTAATTAAGAAGATAGAGGCCAGTTGAGGTGATAGAAAGTTTCAGGAGTGCTATTTTGTATATACAGGTAGTCTAGGAGGGCCTCTTTGAACAGAGATGTCATAAAAGGAGGGAATGAGCCATGAAAATAACTGGAGATAGGGCTGTCTAGGTGGAAGCATCTATAAGTATAAAGACTGAGAGGAAATGTGTCCAGTAAACAGAAGTGTTACTAAAGTACGGTAAATGAGGGGAAACGCAGAGGCAAATAAGCCACATCAGAGAAGGACCCAAAAGCACAACTATGCGGGGACCTTATAGGTCAAGGTAAAAAATACAGATTTGTGAGTTCCTTGAAGACAGGTAAGTGCGTCTGGTCTTTGCATTCTCAGAGGTTTTTAATAGTACCACCCATAGCTATGGAAAGCCATGTGTCTAAGGAAGCTTCGGTATGTCTGGCTTTCAACTGATAAAAATTAACTGCCAATTTTGTCTTATTTGAGGATATGATGGGAAATTTGAAGTGCGGTTAAATATCTGTCTATAAATTTAATATGATATAAGTTATAAAATAATAATAACAATACAAAGTCAATAAGATCTCTGTGGTAATCTTTGATCTTTTTCTTCCCAGGATTTCCAAACTGTATTACCATCATTTGATCTCTTCTCAAAGTATGGAAAATTATATTCAAAAGCTGGACAAATTATCTAAAGGTATGCATTTTTGCTAAGAAGTACTTCAAAAAGTATATTAAAAACATTTTAAAAAATCAAATGAGATTGACTTTAACTCTCAAGCATTTTTAAAACCATGATATAATATTTATATATAATAAAACTCCATTTTTCATTCTAATTTAATGGTTTTTAACATTCAAAAATCATGGATTTTATTTTTCAAAGCTCTTCTCCAAAACAGACTCAAAATACATTAAGAAATAGGATTGACAAAAATCTGAAGTAGTCTTTTTTTAAGTTAATTAATACAATAAAAGTTTTACATAATGCAATGAAAAAATATTGGTAGTGTCCAAAAGCTAAAATAGTTTAAAATACTGTTTTCAGTATGTGTGTTATTTGAAGTATGAGTTGTCTTTAGGGGATTCCAAATAAAGAGTGTTGAGGATCTCTGATTATCAAAGTTTACAGTGTAGAGAAGAACAGAGATACCCACATAAACTTCAAGATCACAAAATGAGCTCTCAGTGAAAACTGTTTAATTGTTGAGTTTTAGAATAGGAGGTGATTATAATCAAAGTAAGACTAATAGGTATTCTGGCACTTTCAGCATAATGTAAAGGAGGTATCAGATGAAGACAGCAAAAATCACTATAGTTGAAGGGAAAGAGGCAGGAATGCAAAATCACGCTGGGTGGAAGTCCCCGGTATCCTCCCACACCAGGAAGCGAGGGGAAAGCACTGGTCCGTTGGAAAGAGCACAGAGTAGATTCAAGCAACTTACGTTTGTTCTGTAGACTTAGTGTTAGTGTCACTTCTCCCCCACTTACAACTTTGGATGCTTCAACTCAAAAATCAGTGTGTTAAATGTAGATAGTAGTATCTACCTCTTAACTACTCCAAAGGAATATAGGAAGGGAAATATGAAATATTCTGAGCTAATAGAAAAACATAGTGCCAAGCGGAATTGCGGTTTCAAAGGTTTATAAAGTACCATTACATATGGGAACATTTATCTAGGATTTGTGATTCACAGTACACAGTAGTGGAAATAAAATTTTTCATATTTGTGTATGACTTCAGATATTAGTTCAAAGATATAGCCTGGAAGAAATCAGAGAGGGAGACAAACCATGAGACTCTGGACTCCGGGGAACAGACTGAAGGTTACAGAGGGGAGGAGGGTGAGGGGATGGGTAGCCAGGTGATGGGTATTAAGGAGGGCACGTGTTGTGATGAGCACTGGGTGTTATATGCAACTAATGAATTGTTGAACACTACATCAAAAAATAATGATGTACTATATGTCGGCTAACTGAACATAATAAAAAGAAAAGATACAGCCTGTTTATAATGGTGAAAGGTTGAAAACAATGTGTATACTCAGTATATGGTAAGTTAAATAAATAAGATATAAATGCAATACTATGAAGACATTAAAAATGGTAACATAGATCCTTACCTATTAATTTGAAAAAATGCCTGTATTTCTAAGAAAAGAAGGCTGGATTCAAAAGAACCTGTGTAGTATGAATCCTTTAAAAAAGGTGTGTGTGTGTGTGTGTGTGTGTGTACACATATATAATGTGTGTGTATGTATAAAAACACTTGCATGCACTTACTTGTATATTACATGTATATGTATACATTCTTATAAGGCAAAATGTTAATGATAGTTATCTCTAGACAGTGAGATTATGATTACCTTACCTTTTTGGGTGATAGTTCTTTGTGGTCTCATTTTATAAAATTTGTATCTAATCAGACAAAAGCAAAGTGTTAAAATACTCCAATAGGGACTACTTGCTCTTCTCTACCAATTACAAAAACACCTTGACTTTATTCTTTTCAATCATAATAATTTAGAGACAATTATCTTTTTTTCTAAAGACAAAATAATTACTTGCTAAATTATTTATAAAGAAGACAAGGATGAGTAACAAATGTTTCACATTACTTTTAATTAAAAAGAGTGCACAATGCACAGATATGTGACAGAAATATGTGATAGAAATTTTTTAAAATGTTTGCTAATGCTTCCCTTGGATTTTTAACTATTTTGTAAATTGAAAATATTATCAAAATGTCATCTCCTCTTCTTGGAAAGGAAATTAATGTCTAGTGTTTAATTTTGGTAAGTGAAGGGTAGCAGCCTTAGCTGAAGCTCTCTTATTAAGATTTAATTTCACCAAATACAACAAAGTGCTTCTGTTCTTTGTAAAGAAGACCAAGACAGGGACACTTACACCAAAGTGTTGAATAAAGATGCCATAGTAATTTTTAGAGCTATCTATTTGATTGCTTCAGCTTCAAGGTAGTTCATCACTTCACTATAATTCACCCTACATTGCCTCTTACCCCCATACTACATTTTCCCATCAGTCCGATTAGAATAGTGATGCCTTTACCAGATTAATCTTTCTTTCCTTAGCATGTCTGCCTTTTGGATACACAGAGCCTACACTACCCATTTTGATTAATACACTAAGATTTCCGCCACTGAAATTGCTGAGAGTGAATTAGATTTTAAACACACACATATTTTAAAATCTATTCTCTGACTAGAATATGACTCCTTTTAATTTCTTTAGTTTTCCTTTGTAACTGGTCGTTTTTGTAACCTTTGATAGTTTCCTAAAGGCAGCTTGGTTGAAATCACATTTACTATACTGCGTCAAGGGTATGAATTGCTTTGCTGCCTTTTTAGCTACATTCATCTTTCCAGGCAGAAGAGTCTCTTTAAGGATTTGAGTGAAGAAAACTTAGCAAAATGAGGTGAAAGCATTGGTTAATCTGACATCAGTGTGAGTTTTCTTGCATTATGTGCTCCTTAAGTTTTTCGCATTCTTCTTTGTGATGGGTCTTGGTCCAGGCTGTCTTTCTGCTAAAATGTGATTCAATTTTGAGACCAGATGAGTTAAGTTTTAATTAAATTATGCATGAAAACCAGTTGTACTCCCCCGCCCTTTTCATAGGAATTTGGCTTATAAATGACTCAAATAGCTGAGAAAAAAATTAAAATGAAAAATAAGTTTAGTTAGGACCTGAATTAGGGAACAGGTGAAATTCTATTGTCTTTCTCCAGAAGAAATAAGGTCTTAGCAACTGTGTAAGGAAGAAGAAGTTGTGTGAGGACAAAGTAATAATCAAGCATATAAGCTATATATATGCCTGTTGGGGGTTAATTTTTTAATTCAACAAGAAAAATGATGAAACCTTATCACTCAGTTTGACACTATGTGAATTTATAACCCTTTCCAATGTAGTCATAATAAATTAGCAAAAAACAAAATGAAATAAAACCCAAGATTTCTTTAGTATCTTATTCTTGACTCTGTGGTCCTTTGAATAAAGATGATGTAAGAACCCACTTGCCTTTAGGAAGACATTCTGCTGTGTTTCTCCATGACTGAGGCAGGTGGGCTGAGCATTCCATGTGTCTAATGGCACACACGATCAGCTTTGGTTACCAACATCTGCAGCAGTGTAAACAGAGATTAGAGAATAAGATAATTCCAGCAGACATGAGTCAAATCACAGTGTAGCCTCCCAGACTTTTAACTGAGCTAACTGTAAGCGAGGACGATTTAAATAGAGAATTTGAGAACTCATGTTCCTGGGTTCTTTTTCTTCTTTCATTGTACTCTTTTGTTTTTAGAAAATAAAAGAAGACAAAATGTGAAAATGAGGTTAAGGTATAAAGTGAGTGTGGAATAGAAGATCCCCACTGCCTGGAATCCTGGATTCTACTTCTATGGCTGCTGAGTAACCTTGACACAAGTCTCTTAACCTCTGAAGTGTTTCTCTCTCTC
Organism: Leptonychotes weddellii; assembly: GCF_054177405.1. Classification (NCBI taxonomy): domain Eukaryota; kingdom Metazoa; phylum Chordata; class Mammalia; order Carnivora; family Phocidae; genus Leptonychotes; species Leptonychotes weddellii. The sequence continues at coordinate 126,133,576 of NC_138374.1, forward strand.
TCTGTCTCTCTGTCTCTGTCTCTCTCTTTCCCTTGCCCCTTGCCCCCTCTTTCTCTCTCATTTGTCCAAAGGTGAAATTGGAAACATCTTTGGTTCATTCAAATATCCTACAGTTCTAAAAGTAAAATAAAAACGTATCCTACAGAAAATACACTTAAACCACACTTCTTAAAGTGATTCAATAAACTGTAATACTTTACATCCAACGGCTCATAAATTAATTACAGTGTGGACCTATGTACACATAGTATATGGATAGTGGGTCTTTTCCCTCTGAGAATGTCTGTCACAACCACAGCCCCTGGTGATCAAAAGTGCCATAAATGAATGGCTCCACTGAAGTGGCCGTATTCTGACCCCATCGCCCTGGTCACAACTGATGAGACCAGTTTGGGTACCCAAGTTAAGGGCAACCAGCATGTCAGTGTGAATGATGAACATACAGACAAGACCTTATTCTTATCTTATGTTAAGACAATTCTTATCTTAGGGAAGTCCTGAATCTTTCTTACTGATTGTATGGTTTGGAACTTTCTTACTGATTCCAGTGGTTTGGAATATAAATGGTATGAAGTGGTTTGGTGTGAGAGCTCTAGCCTAAGGAAAAATAGGGACCCATCAGACCAATTAGAACCCCCTCAGGACGTTGAACTTGCAACATACAGACAAGACCAATGGGTGTGGGACCAGAAACATAGGCTCCCTCAAATAGAGAAGACATTTGCGGGTCTCTGTTGCAAAGAGAGTGAAAAGGTAATCTAGTACTAGGGTTGTACCTAGTACATTGTATTCACTTACTAAGTGGCTTCTGAATGAAAAACAAGTATCTGACTGGTTAAATTGTGAAATTTTAGAGTACACCTTCTCACCCTTTGAATCTTTCATAGCATTTAGCAGTCTGTTAGGTATTTTGTAGGTGCTGGATGAATATTTATTGATTCTGGGTTCAGCACAAACTTGGGAGACAATTGGCTGGTATTAGAAAGAGTCTGAACATTGCCCACGTCAAAGCTACATGGCAAGTCTTATGATTCAGTCCATAACCTTGCCCTTGTCTGTATGATAGTCTAAGCTGGAATTTTAAAACTGTTTAATGTAATGAGGCATTATGCAAGGAATTATTATTTGTGAAATTTTATAGGAAACAGATTCACTTTGAAAACAGTTAACATTAATTTAGAGCCAAATTTGGTGGGGCACCTGGGTGGCTCAGTCGGGTAAGACTCTGCCTTTGGCTCAGGTCATGATCCCAGGGTCCTGGGATGGAGCCCCAGTGGGCTCCCTGCTCAGTGGGGAGTCTGCTTCTCCCTCTCCCTCTGCCCCTTCCCACCTCAGTTATAACTGAGGAAAGCAATCTGTTTCATCTGGAAAACTACTTAGTTACATCAACTTACATAAAATCTCCTTCTACATTCCCAATACAAGCCACTCAAGAAAGTTAAACATAATGTCTGACCAAAACTAAGTGATAATTTGATTACCCATCTTTTTTACCAAACTCAATTCTGAATGAATATTGATCCCCATTAAAAACATGAAGAACACTGTGGATGTTTAAAGGAATATGCCTTGAGGACATTCAGAGTTGGATCTCCAGTTCTTCTGAAATCAAAATACTCATCAACTTTCTTACAGTTAATCAGGTAATGTCTTTCTCCCCCCCCGCCCACCTATCTCTAATTTCTTTGAGGGCAAATAACTGTCTTTCATGATAAATGCCCTCTATCCAACATCTAGCAGAGCACCTGGCACAGAGTAAAATATCTGTTGTATAAATGTTGTTAAGGAAGTTCCAAAAATCTTTCAAGGAATAGAAGCTGTAAAATAGCAGATAGCTTCCTAAAATAATGCCTATGATGACACCATTGCTCATTTGAATGCATGCTTTGTGGAATGTTATTTCTGACCAGTCTCATTTATAGTTATGTTGTATATGATTTTGATACACATTTGGATATACATGAAGTTGGTTGATCCTGAGGTCAAGTTATGATTGATGCTTGGGTAAAGTGTTCCTTCTGGGAAATAATCTTTCATATCTGTAAATTAGTAATTGTCCTTAATTATCCTTATTTATACAATATAGTATTATGGTTGTAAAGTCAAGTTTGCATTCTTTTCTTTTTTTAGTTTTTTTTTTTTTTAAGATTTTATTTATTTATTTGAGAGAGAGAGAGAAAGAGAGAGCACAAGCAGGGGGAGAGGGAGAGGGAGCTGGGAGCCTGACATGGGGCTCGATCCCAGGACCTGGAGATCATGACCTGACCCGAAGATAGACACTTACCCATCTGAGCCACCCAGGTGCCCCAAGATTGCATTCTTATCTTAGGGAATTCCTGAATCTTTCTTACTGATTGTATCCCTTTTTTATTCTGGCCGCCCACATTTATGACCTACCTCTCACATCCACACAGTGTCCATTTATGTGCTAATTTTACCTTCAGTCACATTTTTTTCCTCCAGTTCTTTTAACTTTGCCCTAATGTTCTCTTCCATTTTACTTTTTTCCCCTTGTAAAATGGCTCAAACAAAGTGGGATATTAATAAAATCACAAAATTATATGTGGAAGTTGTCTAAGATCATAGTGATGACTAAAAGCAGCAGAATTGCTGAACTAGTAGAGCTCACTTGATCCAAGTTCCAGATTATAAAAACCATTACATAGGGCTGCCTGTCTGGCTCAGTCATAAGAGCATGTGACTCTTGACCTCCAGGTGGTGAGTTCAAGCCCCATGTTGGGTGTAGAGAATATTTAAATAATATTTTTTAAAAATTACATTACACATCAGAATAAAATTTTGTTGAAAAATGAGTGAGTGAGTGAATGAGTGAGTGAACATAGTTTGGGTTGGTCTGTGTTCCATGAATTAAATTCTAGTTAGCATCTGTCTTTAAGCTTATCTAAAACCACAACTCATCCCATCTTTTGTGTTACATCTTTAATGATAAACTTCCTAACTCTTCTACAGTAAGTGAACTCTTCTTTCATTACCACTGCCAATGAAAGATTCTAAATGAGAGAAATGGCATTAATTTGGACTGAAAATGTAACTGATTGTTTGTTGTATCCTACAAAAAGCACACAATGCCAAAACACATATCTGTCCTCCCATTTTATAATTCAAAACATTTTCCTGAGAGAATAGAATGAAATCCCAGCTTGGTCTGGGGCTTATGCTTGGCTTACTCCTTTTGGAGCTCAGTGTCCCCAGCAGGCTCCCTCACAGGGCGTAGTAGGGTATTGCTAAGTACTCTTTCATGTCCAAACACTTCAACTCATTGAGGAGGAAATCACCTTGCTTCTGGTACTAGCAGATACAGTCACTTATCAGTACATTGAGTTTATAGTTCTCAGACTCGTATTTATGATTGTGAAATGCAGCTCATTAGCACACTGTGGCATTAAGCAGTCCTTGCTACAGGTGTCTGTACATTAAGGAATCCTGATATTAAGAAATGATGAAACTATGATACTGGTTGGAATAAATCACTGAAGCAAATAGAAGGGAAACATACAGTGTGTGTTTAATGTTAACTTGAGAAGTTAATTTGCTGCCTTACAGGGAGATTGTAAGACCCTACAATCTGTAAGTGAAGCCCAAGATCCTATAATGAAATCTAATAATGATTATTTGGTAGGCTTGCTTTGTTCCATAGTTAACTTATTTTTCAGCTCGAAAGTAGTCTGTGCTACTTAATATATTTTAAGGCGTTTATATTTAATTCCAAACTACAACTACCTAACAGAAATTAATTTTCACACCTCTCAATGTGAAAATAATCCAATTGAATGAAAGATAAGTAAAAATATAGTTCTTAAAAAATGTAGTCCTTCACTCATACTTACTATTATAAACTAATAACATCACTTCCTGGGAGAAGAGAACACATACAAGATCATTTTGTGATTTTTAGAGCCTAAATAGTTTACTCATTCTTTTGAAACCTGGATTCTCTGCTCAACAAGGATTCAATATGGAACCTTTTATTTTTGAGTGTTACTTTATTACAAGTCATGTGAGTACAGAAATTTTTTGGTATACAGAAAATGAAATTGCTACCCTCAGTGAGTTACATTCAGTTGACATGACGAATCTGAGGAATAACTAAAAATGAAGAATGGTTATTTAGTATAAGATACACTTTTTAATTTACTACGTGCCTAAAATGTGAGAAAATTGGATTAAAGTTGGATGGGAATAGTTAAGAACAATTTCTTGGAGGATTACAAGAGTTAAGACATATAGTAAGTAAGGATTATGATGTGTCAATGTAGGTTCATCAATTATAACAAATGTGCCACACTCGTGGGGGATGCTGGTAATGGGGGAGGGGGTGCCTGTGTAATGGCAAGGGGTGTAGGGGAAATTTATGTACCTTCCTCTCAATTTTGCTGTGAACCCAAAACTACTCTTTAAGACAAGGGCTTTTATCTTTTAAAAAATGGCAATACCAAAATGTCAAGTAACTATAACTCTTATCCAGTAAATTGGTAGGAATATAAGTTTATAGGATATCTTTATTAAACTGTTTGTATATAGCCATTAGAATCTTACATATGCATATTCTGTGACCTAGCCCTTCCTCTCCCAGATATATATCTAAAAGAAATGTGTACATATGTTCACCAACAAAAATGTACAAAATATTCATAGCCCTCTTTTTCATAGCCCTAAAGCAGAAACAACCCAAATTCCCATCTGCTGATGAGTGGATAAACAAAATGTGGTACATCCATACAATGGAATATTATTGGCAATGAAATGGAATAATGTACTGATATATACCACAACATGGATAAACCTCAGAAACATTGTGCTTAGGTGAAATAAGCCAGTCACAAAAGCCCACATATTGTGTGGTTCTAGTTATATGAAAGGTCCAGAATGGGCAAACATATAGAGACAGAAAGTAGATTAGTGGTTGTCTTGTGGGGATAGAGAGCAACTGCTAATGTTTGTGAGTTTCTTTTTGGAGTGATGGAATGTTCTAAAGTTAGATTATGGTGATGGTCGAACAGCTCTGTAAATATACCTAAACCATCAAATTGTACATTTTAAATGGTTGAATTTTATGATATGTTAATTATAGCCCAATGAAACTGTTTTAAAAAATACATTGAGATGCTTGTACATACTCATTATAATAGGTGAAATTTTAAAAGAATGGCAACAAGATATGGTACTCCTGTAACTCACATCCAGTAAGTAGAAATATAAATTGTTACAATATGTTGGAAAAACTTTTTGGCTATAGACACAAAAACTTAACATGTATATATCCTGTGACCCAGTTATTCCTCTCCTGTGTATTTGTCTAAGAGATGTGTGTATATGCTCATTAAAAGAAAGATACAAGAATGTTAATGGAAGCACCATCTATAACGCCACCAAAAATTGGCAACAACCCAAATTGCCACCAATAGTAGAAATGATAATAAATTGTGGTATAATCAATTTGTGTTATATAGAATACAACAACGAAAATTAACTCCTTCTCCTCCTCTCAATAACATAGAAGAGCCTCATAAATATTAATGTGGAGTAAAAGCCATCAGACGCACAACAGACATTCAGATATATTAATGCATTCATTTAAAGTGGAAAAAATAGATATAATCTCTGGTGGGGATGAGGCCATAGTGACGGAAGGGAACTCAAGGGGCCTTTTGTGCGTGTAGGTGCTGGGAATGTTCTACTTCTTGTTTTAGGTTATAGATACACTTGTTTTATTTGTGAGCATTCAAAAGGCTGTATTTTTTATGGGTTGTGCACCTTCCTGTATGTATGTTTGACTTCATTTATAGTTCTGTAAGGGCATAAGGGGATGTAGGGCAAACAAAAACCAAAACCCTGGAGGGTACCCATTCTCTCTGAGGATGACAGCCACTCCTCAAGTCCAGCTGGTTTTACTTAAGAGAAGGCAATTACAAAAATGTTGTGAAAACCATGCAAAGCACAACCGGGGCTGGACTTTGCCCTTGGTTAGTAGTTTTGGCAACTGAAGTGGCTAATTCAGGTGGTTCTGTCACTTACTATCTGCATGGTCCTGGCAACGGTTCTTAACCTCCCTAAGCCTCAATTTTCTCATCTATAAGAATTAGAATAATAATACTTTCCTCTCAGGGTTATTAAGAGGATTGACTGCATGTTAACAACACTGAAGACTGTGCCTCTAATTCAGCAGGCTCTCAACAAATGATCATTGTTATTTTTATTGCCAGAGTACCTTCGGGATACCTGAAAAGAAAAAGGGGTGACAGCTTGAAACAAAGACATACAGCCCCAGCCTTCCACACCTATATTTTCTTGTCATCCCTGTCTTCCTCCTCTCTCACTAACTGCCTTCCTATCTTAAATCTCCTCTTGCTATAGCCCCACTAAAGGCCATCGTAGCCACCGCCCCCTGTTTAGAATGAAAATGGGAGTGAGGCAGCTGGATGATCAATTTCTGTTTCCCCACACTGAGTCTCCAAACTCATGTTTTCCCATAGAAATACTATGATATGTGGTAATTTATTTCTAAAATTGTATGCCTCTTCTAGAAAAAGTAGGATATGATTTGGATAGGTTTTTCTGGATTGCCCTGGACACTTAACCATGATAAATAATATAACATTATTTTTCAGAGATACATGCATTCACAATTTCAATCTGCCCAAAAAAGAAAATTTGGTACATACTTATTTCTTTTTTTTTATTTTTAAGATTTTATTTATTTATTTATTTATTTGACAGAGAGGGAGAGAGAGAGAGAGAGTGGGTACAAGCAGGGGGAGCGACGGGAGAGGGAGAGGGAGAAGCAGGCTCCCAGCAGAGCAGGGAGCCCAGTGCAGGGCTCCATCCCAGGATCCTGGGATCATGACCTGAGCCAAAGGCAGATGCTTAGCTCACTGATCCACCCAGGCGCCCCTGGTACATACCTGTTTCTTGACATGAAACTTCTTGTACCACAATATTAAGACTCTTAGATTTCATACATACACAAAATGGTAAGGGTAATTTCATAATGAAAAAACCCATAGACAATTACATTTTTATTTTAGCTTTTATAAGTCGAATTTTACAAACATGAGTAACAAATAAGAACATTTTATATTCCAAAATCCCTGATCCTATATTTTTTATTATAATATTCTATTGCAGAAATAGGGAAAATAAAAGACAAACCTTGGCAGACAGATATAAACCTTAAGGGTAAATCAGAAAGTGAATAACAACCACCTATATAATCAAGAATTTGCTCTACTAAATTTTGACCATCTACAAATGATTTCAGGAATTTAGAAAGCATTTGGATGTACTTATCCATCTGGACTTGTACCCAGTATTTACTTTGAAAATCAGTAAATTCAATAATTAAACACTGTTTGCATGGTGTGGTTCGTAATTATTCTGATTAATATTTCCAAAGCCATGTGAAGTTAGGATTTATCATAACCCATATTCAGATGAAAAAACTAAGACAGGATAAGTAACTAAACTGGTCCTGTAAAGAGCAAAATTGGGATTGGACTCAGGTCTAGTATGACTCTTCAACTCAGGTGATTCTTTGTTGCATTAGAATGATGTGCCAGTGAGAGTTGTTAACAGGCCTCCAAAGGCCATGTCTTTACTGCTTGGCAGGAAACAGTGTTCTGGAAATCAAGAGTATATCAATTTACTCCCTCCTTTTAGTGAATGTTTCCATTCTTTGGCTCAAATCAGGGTGGTGATGGTGATTTCTTCCCCTGTATAAGGTCCAGCAAAGTCAGCCCATTTCCTTGTGCTATTGTTATGGAGGAAGAAAGTGATTTTTTTTTTATTATAGTGAATTATTTCATTCTTGTAAAGCAGAGCAAAAGAAAGATAGCAAGAAAGGGAACATGAAATCTCATTTGGGGATAAAGAAAACAATTATTTCAAATAGTATGTAATTGTGTATAAGTAAATGTATGTGGAATAAAGATGTAGAATGTAATTAAAACATTTGAAATATCTCAGCAAAAATGACAACACAAAGATTCTGTATTCCCACATCTTTACCACCCTCCTCTCTCATGCCACTGGCTTATTATACCAAAATATCCCCCCTTTAAAGAAAAATAGTGGAAATAAAGAGAGCAACCCAGCATCAAGAAGAGAAAAAAAGTGAGAATAACATATTGGGAACAGAAACTGCAGTCTAACTAGTGCCTCCCCACCTTCATTACCATCCTTCCAAATAAATCTCCCTGTTCCTCTTGAGCTGGCAAATAAAAAAATCAACCCACAAGATATATGTGTGTGCTTCTCCTGATGAGCATCACCATCCATCTACCGTACGTCCCACATGCCAGTTTGAAGATGGGCTAGAGGGAGAATTAAAGACTTCAGAAAGTCCACAGCATAATCAAGAAGGCTTTTTTCTTCTGACTACACAGCTTTCATCTCTGTCTTGTGTGATTTTCATGCCATCTCCTTCGCTCTGTGACAAAGATGCTGATTGCTGACAGGACAATAACGAATCCTATACCTAACCTTCCCGGGCAACCAATTGGTTTCCAATATATGGCACAAATGCCTTTGATAAGTTGCATTCTGGCAAGGACTGTGAGTTCAGGTATATCCACACTCACACATTAGAATCCTGAATGCTGAGGTTTTAAAAGATGATGTCCAATTTCAAGTGCATTTTTTTAATGTCAAATACAAAATAACTTTTGAAGCACTGTGCAAGGTATAGACACTGCTTCATATTGGGATGAAATTCAGTGGAAGTACTAAATATTTGGTCTGAAATAGTTGGATGTTTTCCTTTGTTTGTTTTTATCTCAATACAAGTAGCCCTCCTCTGAAAGATAATGTTTTTCATTATTTGAGGCTTGATGACATATGGTAAGATTCCTAAGAAATCATTTATTCTAATTCCCCACACTTGCTGGGATCCCCTCCATACTATCCATACCTCTGCTTGAGCACTTCTCATCTTGGGTATGACTCTCCCTCTCAAGAGCATAGGTTCCATTTTGGACTTTTCTAATTATTTAAAAGTTCTTTGTTACGTGAGTTTGTGATTTCACTTACTGATACTAATTTTGTACGTTAGAAAAAGTTGATTCTGTTTTTCATGTAGCTGTCCTTCAAGCATTTAAGGAAAATACCATGGCTCACCTAAGATTTCTTTTCTCTGTGTTAAACACCCTTAAGTTCCAGAACCTTGTCCTCTAGTTGTTTCTACTACTACCTCTCCATGGCGGACAATGCTAATCACAATCCTCATTTCTACTGACCTGAGCCCAAGATCCTTTTCCATATAGCTCTCCAGGAAGCCACTATTCCATTTGAATTGGAATGTAAGTTGGAACCTATTTACTATCCTTGGTATTTTGGTTTCCATATGATAAAGTTCAGTGAAGGTGGAAATGGGAAATGGATTAAAGCTCTTTAATAATTTGAACATGCTGTAGTTTGGGTACTGGTCCAAGGTTGATGTCAGTGCTTCCTCTACTTCAAATTGAATTAGGGAATTATATAGGATGTCAACTGTGCCCTTGATAGTGCAGCTTCCATTAAAAAGAACTGTTTCTGAGCAGATCAGTGGGGTCAAAATACCCATATTTGGCAAGATTCTCAGTGCTAAGTTACTAAAAGAACAAGACAGTAAAAGTGAATGACTGAGTGGTATCTGTAAACATGTCAGAACTTTGGTTTGGCTTAGTTTAAGAAATGATTAATTAGCTTTTATCCATTGTTATTCAAGTTCATAGATTTCAAAGCTGTGTCAAACACCTAGAATCTAGAATATCCTTCTTTGATAGCAATGTGTACCTTAAGTTCCTGGCAGGTTTCATTTAGGAGTGCTACTTCTTTATAAAATACTTATAGAAGATTTTTAGAAGAAAATATTGCTTAGAAACTTAATCTCCTTTTACACTCCCCATCATCATCTTCTGCCAAGAGAACTGGAGAATGTTCTATCTTTGTTGCATGAGATCATGCATATCTACTGCCAAACTTCAGAGAGGCCACCTAGAGTACATATTTCTCCATCTGTCAGCACCAGGAAACCATAGAAATTTGTGGATGAATAATCATTAATACAATTTTGTGGCTCTTTCTCTAGGTGCAAATTTTTGTGAAGAAGTTGGGCATACAGATATAGTGACTATCTGAGATAAGAGTTATACTCGTTAGGTTTGATTACTTTTTTAACAAATTGCCTTCAAACAGTAACAGAACACTTAATACCTCCCCACTTGTCCTGTATATCCTGTATGAGCTGGTGGCACAGACTAGATACACATCAAATATCTCTGCTTGTGGCTGGAATTCAGTGTAATAACAGTTTGTTTACTTAGAATGATGGCCCAAATGCCTCTGCTTAAAAGAATGGAAGAGCTATTACTTAAATGAATGGTTGGATGGATAAAAGAAGGCCTTGGTGAAATGGGTAAGGGCCCCTGATGAAGAGTCCTGTTGACTTAGAGAATGTTGACACCATGTAAATCTTAGAAGAGGGCCTGGTTTAGGAGGGAAGATGATTCAGTCTGAGATATATTTACTTTGAAGTGACTGTATGATATTTAAGTGAAAATGAAATTGTGAGGTTGTGGTTCTGGTGAGAAGCCAGAACCAAAAATATAAATTGAGGCATCAATCAGGATATAAGTTATTTCTGAATCAATGACAGGGGATTAGTTCAGTAAAGTGGTTAAAAGTGAACAGAAAGCCAGGAGAAGCATAGGAGAAGAGAATGAAAAGAAAAGAAAAGAAAAAAAAAAAAAGTGGGTTAAGAGTAGAAATCTTTGTAACTGTCACGGAAGCTTGTGGAAAAGAAAATTCAGAGAAGCCGTGGCCCTGAGCTTCTAATGCTGTCTAGGAAGATCATGTCAAATGGTTAGAGAGAAAATGTTCAGTTGAACTGGTTTTCCTTATCACTGACTCCTTCAGTTGCTCTTAGTTTTATCCAAAAACCAAACCATTCTCACTGATTTTTGTAACGTGCTGCTCTTCCTGGTCACAATTCAACCACATCACCATCACTAGGACATGAACTTAGGACTTTTTTTGAATAAATGTGATGGATTGCATCATCTGTATCTCTTGATGGCATCTTTCAGCTACTTAGCTAGGAATAAAGATGGAGTTCTGGGTATGGAATGTTCCTGTGTAATACTAACTTGACTATATAGAAGTAGAATTTAGGATTTAGGGATCATCGATAAAATACCATGGTCAACTGAGCTAATTAGCCTAGACATTTGACTCAAGTTACATTATATGTTGCCTTCTTGATTCAACACTAATAGATAAACAGGTTACTTCATTTGAAGAAATACATGTTTAGGCAGAACAAATATAGTTCCTTTTAACAATTGGTTGCTACCAAAGAGAAAGAAAAAAAGACAAATATGTGGACATGATTTCTGCCAAGTGAGTAGCTGAATAATGTAAACCTTGTGCTCATTGGTTTTAATGTTGATCCATCTTGTGAAAATTGTACTCATGAATGAAACAAAGGCCCAATAAACTCTTCACTTTTCTCTTCTCCATCTTGGCTCTTCAGTCTTGCAATTGACTTCCTGCTCATCATGCAGAGATCAACTAAATTCTCAGAAACAGATGGTGTTCCCTCTACCACCAACTTATCCTTCTGTAGTTCGGCAGTTGGCAAGGCCAGATGGATTAACATCCTGGAATTAAACTTTTCACCAAATTGTTATAAGTAAGCAGACGTTTTATTAATATGGACTTCTGGACATGGAACAATACCCAGAGATGATTGATTAGAAAATCTAATTAAAGGCAACAATGTGGAAGAACTGAAGCAGTGAGTTCATTCTGAAAATAAGCAACGTATTTATATCCCATACTCTTTGAATAATAAAACTGAACCAAGAATATATTTTACAGTGGCTGGCCAGATAACCATTGCTTGCCTATGACTTGCATTTATCCTCAGACATCTAAAACTGACTGCAAATAAATCCAACAAAAATAATATAATAACATATTAGGTCTCAGGAGCAATTTTTATTTGGACAGAGAATGCTGGGGTACCACTCAGATTCCTAACTTCCCTTAAGTTTACTGATATTCTGCCATCCAAATTCATTTAAAAAAATTAATGATTCATTTAGTGTTACGAGTTTGTGAGGTGCTCCGTACAAGAATTAGAAAGGCAGTACATTGTCCCTATATGTAAAACTGTAAAACCAACACAGAGCAGAACAGAAATATACAAAGCTACAGGCTGGCTCCATCTTGGTCATTCAAGTCACACTTTAAATACTATTTTATCAGAGAGACCTTCCCTGACCACTAAATCTAACATCTCTACCCCTCCAATCACTATTACTTCAGCCTTGCTTTATTTTCTTCATAGTCCTTGTTACTACCTGATGTGCATTTGTTCACTTGAATATCTCCCTCCCCCCATCATTCCCCCCCACCACCACCAGAATGTGTGTTTTCTAAAAACTTGGATTTGTCTGTATTGTCACTAATTGAATCTCAGCACCTCTAACAATATCTGACATGTAAGAGGCACTGATAAATATTTATTGAATAAATAAATGAATGAGTGAATGAATACAGGGGACGTGGGTGATTCCTAGTCCAGAAAGTCTGCTCTGTAATGAATAAGGTTTAAGGTACTAATGTGTCTGAAGGAAAGTCAGTCATAGAATAGGTTAGTTAGAACATGGAGGCACAGAGGCAAAAGCTTGTGGTGCCCATCCAAGAACTACCAAGAGGAGAGGACACTTGGTCATCAACTCACTAACACTCTTGCTGTGAAAGATAGGAAACAGGTAGGCTTTGCTTTTGCCCTTAGATCTCTCTTTCTCCAGCTTCCTTCTTGCAATTCTCCCGTCCTGCTTCCCTCATTCCCTTCCTGCTTCCCTCATTCCCTTCCTTACAGGAAACATAGTAATATACTAGGCACTAGAGACTAAGTTCCTGGGTTCACTCTTGATTCGGCCACTTATAAGGTGATGTTGGGCAAGTTAATCTCTCTCTACTTCACTTTCCACAAATACAAAATAAGAATGATAATAGTCTGTAAGTATGTTTTGAATATTGAATGAAGAAATATGTGTAAGTCACTCAGATTTACTCTAGCTCTAGCACATATTAAGTACTCAGTACATGTTAACTATTATTGTTACTTTATCTTCTGTTGATTTCTACTTCTGACATATAGTAGGAACTCAAATATTTTATTTAATTGAGCCTATTGTTTCCAAGTATTACCTTTTGCTTTAATGAATTTTCAATTTTTCTTTCCCTTTTATAAATGTGTTCCATACTTACTTTGCTCCTTTTCTGTTCCAGGATGTGCCCTCTGGTTCTATTATTCCAGCATTTTGTTAACAATCCTAATCTACTACATCTAGGCCCTTATTTATTTTTAATTCAATTGCATCTCTCCACCAATTTTTTTGAACTTCAATTCATACAGGGGCAACTCTAAATCATTAACTTTGTCTAATTCTTTTCCATCTTAGATGTGTTGGGTGGGCATAATTTGAAGATAACCCCCCAACTTTACTGCTCCCCTGGTCTCCACACCTTGCATAATTCCCAGGAGTGTGAATGGGCTGGTTTTGGTAATGTTATATGGTACAGTAGGGAGATTCTCCTGGTTGGCCTGACCTAATCACATGAACCTTTTAAAACAGAGCTTTCTCTGGCTGAGAAAGAGCTAAATCAGATTTGAAACATGAGAAGAATTTGATGCACTATCACTGGTTTGAAAATGGTGAGAATCATGTGGCGAGGAATGTGGGTGGCCTCTAGGAACTGAGAGGGGCCCAAGATTAGAGCCAGCAAGGAAAGGAGGGCCCCAGTTCCACAACGGCAAGGAACAAAGTCCTGCCAATAAGAATGATCTTAGAAGTAGGTTCTTCCCCCAGAGACTCCAGAAGAAAAAGCCAGCCGCCACCTGATTTCAGCTTTGTGATTCCCTGAGTTGACTTCAAATTCATTCTCATGCCTTTACGTGGCAATATACCTAAATTTCAACTTATTTCTGGGGTCTTAAACATTTAAATATGTCATACTCTACAATTTCTTAAATAGCATGATTATAACATAACCATGTGAAAAGAATACTTTAGAGTAGTAAATTATGGAATATGTCCAAAAGCTGACATTGTTTCTCCTCATAGATCACTAAGAAGGGCTTTAGATAGTTAAAAGGATATCTGATTGAACAAGATAAACTTTTCACATAGCAGTTTGTAAATTAACAGTGTATAAACCCATTTAAGATTTCAAATTAACCAGAGGTCTGTTTCTCCCTTCTTGGCCTGTAACTACATTTCAGCCTGTTGTATAAGTCTCTAAGGTTGGAGGTCTTGTAAACCCACGAATAGGAAGCGTTTGGGGATGTGACCGTATTACTTCTGCCATTCCTGCTTCTTCATATCTTAATTACTGACGTCAAGAAAATTTGAAGATTTTTCAAATGTCTTAATCTCTCTGTCATGTTTAGCCTTGGAGAGGTTGAATTTAGACACCTTTATTTTGCTCTATATTTGCTGAGAAAAGCCCCAGCATCCCCACAGAGCCAGAAGATGGAAAAGGACAATGGAAAGTTCTTTTAGACTTTGTCTAGTGACATAAGAGTGATTAAAAGAAGAAGGGAGGAGGAAATGAGATCACTTTCCCAGAGCTCTATCTGCTCTCTGATATAATGCTCTCCACAGAGGCTTGTACAGTGAAGTCATTCTGCCTTCGGTGTTCTGTGTCGAGAAAGCCATGGATCTGAAGGAGTTTTTGGGATTGAGCTCTGTAGTAATATGTCAATAAATCGGACCTATAATTGAGAACAGCATTTTTAATAGTAGGTTTGGAAAGGGAAAATAAATTTCAGATTACATGGCTGCTTTGTTTTATAGGGGGAAAAAAAGCAATTATGCAAGCCCTAATCCCACTGATATAAATTACTTTGTAATGACTCATAGAAATCAGACTATACCAGCCAGGGCCCAATCAAGATACAAAACCGCACAGTAATTTGAACAAGATAAGTTTAATATAAAGAACTAGTAATTCTAACATAAGGTTGCAGTGCCAAGGAATTGGCTAATAAGAAATATAGAGAACCAGAAAGAATATAGGAGTAGCGGGGTGCCTGGGTGGTTCGGTTGAGTGTCCATCTGACTCTTGATTTTAGCTCAGGTCATGATCTCTGGGTTGTGGGATCGAGCCCTGCTTGTGCCTCTCCCTCAGCTCCTCCTCTCTCTCTCAAATAAATAAATAAAATCTTAAAAACAAAGCAAAACAAAAAAAAATAGGAGTAGCGAAAGAAGGAGCAGTCACCAGCCCTGGTGCTGATATAGAGCATCCGGTGTGCTAGGACTGGTGGAGGGCATGACTCTGGCTCGCTGAGTGGGAGAGAGAGCGCTCTGGTGCTGCGCCCGCAGAGCTTGCTAGAAATCGACCCTGTCTGGTGCTGGGAAAAGCTCTTCACAGGACATGTCTGTCTGGAGACACTCGGCTACACAGCTGCTCAGGGGGGTTCTCCTGGGGGAAGCGGCCAGCTGAGGGGGCTACGCCTGGCTGCGTGCAATGCAAGTCATGCACGGGAGAAGCTACATTGCCGGAGTTGGGTCACAGGAGCCTGGTGCTGGAGAAGCCAAGCCACGCTGGAGAAGCAGCACAGCAGGCTGCAGCCTGCCCTGTTGAACACTCTAGAACCAAGAGGGAAGGCCCTTCATCCTGATGTCTCTCTAGTGCCCTCTGCTGACAGCTCCCAACATCATGCCAGTTGACAAAGGGAAAATATTTGAAGGACCCAGATTCATATTCACAGAGCTGAGAGGCAATGAATTGATATCATCCTTGAATGCAACCCCTGTACTTGGCATAGTGTCTTTTATCTGTAAAGGAATTCTCCCTGATACTTGTACTAGACTGACTGCTTGGGAATTTCTGTCTCTATCATCAGCTCCAATCATTTGAGAATGTTTACATTTTTATGGTCCATAGATAAAACTTTTGTATTTATAACATGTTGGCAAATCTACCCAGCTCTTCACATTCCTGTCTCTTTACACAGAAATACTTCTCCCCCATCTCCTTGTTGAAATTGTCCCTGAGTGAGTCTGTGTCTTTACCATTCTGAGCTTTCTTCTCCTGGCTAAATATAACCAACCCTTCTGGTGCTAGACAAAGTAGGGCAGACAGTATGATATTGTTCTTGTCCTGACTGACTTGCTGGAGTGATCGTGAGTCTCATAAATGAGACTCTGCTCTCTTCAATTTTCTTTGCCTACAAAGGTGGCAATGGATTGAGATAGTTTTACACAGAGCTTCAGTGGAGCTGAGGACTTCAGATATGTTCACTTTGGAAGATACAGATCATAGTTTTAAAAACTGTCACATTTATTGTATTTTGGAAAATACAATATGCGAAAATATATTTCATTAATGAAAATGTTTTGCATGGATAGGTCTTTGCTATCTTCATTGTTAAATCCTTGGAGACCTTTATTTTATTCATTGAATAGTTTATCCCCTGTGTTTCGTCCACAGAGACTTTGGATACCATTTGATTATAACTTGAACTTGATGGCACTTTTCTGTGCTAACAAACATTCATCCATTCATCAGTTACTCATTCATACATTGATTAATTTATCATATAAATGTATACTGAGCGTATAAGTTTTCCGTGAGTGGTTGTAGGGCGAAAGGTGGTTGCAAACAAGCATGGCAGATTTTCCCATATATACGGCACTTAAAATCAGCCAGTACAATTGTTATAATACAGAGGAGACTATGATAGATTTTTTAAGAGATTCACAATGGCAAACCAAAGAAGAGACATACAAATTCTATAAGAACCAACTAACTAAAACTGGTGTTTTAGGATCAAAATCATTGAGAATATGAAGATCACAGTAGACTTGGTAGCTCTGTATGGAAGAAAGCTCATCATGGTTACTATTGCTTTTCTAGCTCCTGGTCATGGTAGACTCCCTTTATGTATTTCTTGGTTGCCTACAGGGACTAATGCATTAATGAGTAACTAATTAACCTTGCGGAGTTGTAAAAATGAGAAGAGTTGGTTTGTTCGAATTCTGCCACAGATAACTATGAACTTAGAACATTCTCTTGTATTCAGGGATGCCCAAAACCACCCTTGGGCTCAGTGATTTGCTAGAAGGACTCAAAGAACTCAGCAAAGCTGTTATACTCAATGATTACCATTATTACAGCAAAAGGATGCAGATTAAAGTTAGCCACAGAAAAGGAACATAGGTCAGGGTCCAAGAGACAGCAGGTGTAAGCGTCTCGATGTCCTCTCCTAGTGTAATCAGCACTTCTTTTTCCCAGGAACAATGTGTGACAGTACTTACGGAGTATTACCAACCAAGAAGCTCACCTGAGTCTTGGAGTCCAAGGTCTTTCCTAGGGAGTTAATCTCACAAACACGGCTGACCCCCTATGTGGCTGAAGTTAGTGTTCCGTCCCTTCAGAGGTAACCTGGTAGTACATGGGCCAAATGCTCCACCATAAACCACATTGTTAGCATGGATTCTGTCATGCCCCAAAGCCCCCAGATACACAAAGACAGGCTTATCGGGAAAGATATTCCAAGGACTTATAGGTTACCTCTCAGGAGTCTGGCAAGGCCCCCAAATTTATTTGAGATGTGCAGAATATAGACAATCCTTAGTTAATCCTTCATTGTCCATCATTTGACCTCTGTCTGTGCCTAGTTATCTTCACCTATAAATAAGGTAAAGGCAAGATGAACAAAGATAATTCCTAGCTCTAAAATACTACACTGATTTAAACTTCTAGTTAAGCAGCACAGAAGTAAGTAAGCTTTAAAGACCATTCTAATTCAACAAACAGTTTAAAAAGCACCAGCCTACAAAGCAAGGACAATTTTTGTATATTTCTTACAGTTAGGCAATAGTTATCTTTATCTTTGCATTCAGCTGGTAAACACAATGTTCTTCAAGCCACTCTTCCTTCTGGCCTTTCCACCTTGCCTAGAATCCCCACCCAAATCTCTGGAAAACGAGTTCCTCTCAAGAGACTTTGAAGATTAGTTCAGGCTAATTGCTGTTGGATAAGTAGTGTTTAGCAGCTGTTTAAAAAAATTTTTTTAAGGGAGATGGGTTTATTTTGCAGCAAGAAGAATTTAGGTTAAATTTAAGGACAATTTGCTAACTGAGAACATGAAGAACTAAAATGTAATCAAGTTTTACGGAGTCTCCTTGCCTAGAACAGAAACAGAAAGTGTATTCCTTTATTTTTCTGGATAATTTGAGTTTAGATCTGAACTCACTAAGATGTTTTTTTTTGTTGTTGTCGTAATACTCCTAAACTCAGAAGATAAGCCACCACCAAAATAAACTCAGCAGATTAGGCTGTGAAAGAGGACTAGGATGTTTACTAGTAGACAGAACATTTTTATGTCACATCTCAGTTAAGTTTCAAGTTGAAGGTGGGTTAATTTTAGAATATTGTACTGAGGTTATTTGGGATGAAAAATGCTAGGGCATAATTATGTTTTGAGCTGGTATTTTGGCTCTCTGCAGAAGTAGGCTTCTGCTCACAGGAAGCCAAAATGAATTTGAAAGCCATCACTGCCATGGCCTTAGAGAAAGATTTTCTACTCAAAGAGCAAGGCATTCAGTACCTAGTTGAGCAGCTAAATTTGACTCAGCATTGGGCAAGGCCAATTAGCATCTACTACCTGCCATCTGGTTCCAGCCGATTGGTACTTCCTTCATTGGTTTTATAGAATGGCATGGGTAGGAGGCCATGATAGGAAGTCATTACTCCTGGAGTAGACTGGGAGAGTGTATCATTAAACATCACCATGGAAAGTGAGATGTGATGGCCAGTTTGTGTAATTCTAGAACAATCCCATTAAGTTAAGAGCTCATTTATTACGAAAATGAGAGAGAGAGAATGACACAGAATCTAACCAGGGAAGAATTGCTCTTAGTCTAAGTAAAATTAGCATTAAAACTCACTAAAACTAAAGTTCAGGACTCAAATCAGTACGGATCATCAAAGATATATAGAGTAAGAAATGGTAAGTGTATCTTAATATGAGCTAGTTGAAAGATTGTGAGGAGTTGACCACTGCTACTGACTAAATGTCTGTGTTCCCCCCAAAATCCATACGTTGAAACTTAATCCCCAATGTGATGGTATTTGGAGGTGGGGCCTTTGGGGGATTAATACCCCGATAAAAGGGATCCCAGAGAGCTCCTTCATTCTTTTTTTTTTTTTTTTAAGATTTTATTTATTTATTTGACAGAGAGAGAAATAGCGAGAGCAGGAACACAAGCAGGGGGAATGGGAGAGGGAGAAGCAGGCTTCTTGCCGAGCAGGGAGCCCAATGTGGGACTCGATCCCAGGCCCCTGGGATCATGACCTGAGCCGAAGGCAGACGCTTAACGACTGAGCCACCCAGGCACCCGAGCTCCTTCATTCTTTCAGCCACGTGAGGACACAACAAGAAGACAAGCTGTCTATGAACCAGGATGAGGGCCTTCATCAGACACTGAATTTGCCAGTGCATTGTTCATCGACTTCCCAGCCTCCAGAACCATGAGAAAGAAATGTTTGTTGCTTAAACCACCCAGTATATGGTATTTTTGTTATAGCAGTCCACAAGGACTTAGCACTCTACCTAAGCAGTCAAATGAAATAAATATAGTGGTCTGACATTCAGAAAGGTTTCCCGGGTTACCCTTACCTATGTGTATCCGTAGTGCACCCAGAAGCCTGTTAGAGATGCAAAATCAGGCCCAGGTGTACACCTACAGGACAGAGTCTGCGTTTTCACAGGATCCCTGGGTGACTCGTACCCATTCGTTTGAGATGTGCTACTTGCCAATCTGGCCAGCTGCCTGTTTTTGTAAATTGAATTTTATGAGTCAAGCTTTTTCAGTTACATATTGTCTACAGCTGCTTTTGCAGGACAATGGCAGAGATGAGTACTTATGACAGAGACTGTATCTTCCACAAAGCCTAAAATATTTACTATCCAGCCCTTTACAGAAAAGACTTGTTTCCTATATTTGTTGAGATAAGGAAACTGCCCTTTATTATTTACAATAACATAGGCTTTTAGGTGTATGCTTTTTGTACCTTTTTCCTTTCAATTTTCATAATAATCATTTTTGCAGATAAAAGTAAACAATTTGTTCAAGATGCCATACCTAATTAGTGGTGGAACCAGTCCTTAAATCTAGGTTTGTCTGAACTCCAAGGACCATGATCTTTTCACCATGCACCCTGACTTGCCTTCTA
The DNA here is from genome assembly GCF_054177405.1 of Leptonychotes weddellii. Taxonomy (NCBI): domain Eukaryota; kingdom Metazoa; phylum Chordata; class Mammalia; order Carnivora; family Phocidae; genus Leptonychotes; species Leptonychotes weddellii. The sequence goes on from NC_138374.1 coordinate 126,153,829, forward strand.
GGAAGGTGGGACTCTCAGTGCTTTGCTTATTCAGGGGGTTAATTAGCCTTGGAAAAGAGAACTAATGTTGCCCAGACTCAGACATGATAGAATTGTTGCAAAAAGTCAATTTCCTAACCTATACTGAGAAATCTCCCTGCCATGCAGATGAATATATGGCAAGTATACTTGAGAAACAACATCAAGAACAGAGGGACACTTGGAGAGTTCCTAGAATCAGGGCTCAATTGGTCTCTGCAGAAATAGACTTACCCTGGGCCTCTGCAGTGGCCAGGGCCCCACTTTTCCAGTTTCTGCTGAAGATTAGAGCCTGTTTCACCCCTAAAAGTTCCCTATTTTCATATTCCAGTGACATATTTTAATATCAACTTTGTGTTTAAGAGAAGGTCCCCAATTGTGAGAAGAGTCATACTTATTCATCATACTAGAAATAGGCTAGTCTATTATGGTCCCTGCCTTTCAGAAATTAACAATGCAATCAGTTGAAAATAAGAAAGAGGGTTGAAACTAAGAGCTACTTCTTTGAAAAGATAAACAAAAATCGGAGTAGAAGGGTGACTAGTAAGGAGATTGAATCAGTAATCAAAAATCTCCTAACAAACAAAAATCCAGAACCAGATGGCTCCACTGGTGAATTCTACCAAACATTAAAAAATTTAATACCTGTTCTTCTCAAACTCTGCCAGAAAATTGAAGAGGAGGGTACACTGTCAAACTTATCTTACAAGACCAGGATTACCCTGGATTGCTCTGATATTAAAACCAGACAAAGGTAACACACACACACACACACACACACAAAGACACAAAGATGGGAGTGGGGAGAAGAGGAAGAGGGAGGGAGAGAAGAAGAAGGGAGAAAAGGGAGGGAGGGAAGGAAGGGAGGGAGCGAGAGAGGGAGGTAGGGAGGGGGAGGGAGGAAGGAAGGAAGGAAGGAAGGAAGGAAGGAAGGAAGGAAGGAAGGAAGGAAGGAAGGAAGGAGAAAATTACAGGCCAATATCCCTGATAAACATAGATTCAAAAATCCTCCACAAAATATTAGCAAACCAAATTCAACAATACATTAAAAGGATCACATACCATGATCAAGTAGGATTTATTCCTGGGATGCAAGGATGGTTCACCATCTGCAAATTAATCAATATGATATGCCATATTAACAAAATGAAAGTTAAAAATCATGATCATCTGAACAAATGCAGTAAAAGCAATTGACAAGATGTAACAGCTATATATGATTAAAAAAAAGAAAAAACTCCCAACAAAGTAGGTAGTGAGGGAACATACCTCAGCATAATAGAGGCCGTGTATAATATATCACGCTCAATGGTGAAAAGCTGAAAACTTTTCTTCTAAGATTAGGAACAAGAAAAGGATGCCCACTCTCACCATTTTTATTCAACATCGTATTGGAAGTCCTAGCCATAGAAGTTAGACAAGGACAAAAAAATAAGAGGTATCCAAATTAGGAAGGAAGAAGTAAAACTGTCACTATTTGCAGATGACTTGATCTATATATAGAAAACCATAAACCAGAAAACTGTTAGAGCTAATAAATGAATTCAGTAAAGTTGCAGGATACAAAATAAATAATGAAAAAACATGTTGCATTTCCATACACTAATAACAAACTATCAGAAAGAGAATTCAAGAAAAAAAGACCATTTACAATTGCATCAAAAAGAATAAAATACCTTGAAATAAATTTAACCAAGGAGGTGAAAGACCTGTATATTGAAAACTATCAAACACTGCTGAAAGAAATTGAAAAAGACACAAATAAATAGAAAGATATCTGGTGCTCCTGGATTGGAAGAATTAATATGGTTAAAATGGTTATACTCCCCAATCAGTTTACAGTTTCAGTGCATTCCCTAATGGCATTTTTCACAGAACTAGAACAAACAATTCTAAAATTTCTATGGAACTACAAAAACCCCAAATAGCCTAAGCAATCTTGAGAAGAACAAAACCAGAGGTATCATGATCCGATTTCAAACTGAACTACAAAGCTATAGTAATTAAAACAGTTTGGTATGGGCAAAAAAACAGACATATATATCAGTGGAACAGAATAGAGAGCCCAGAAATGAACCCATGCATATATGTTCAAATAATTTATGACAAAGTCGGCAAGAATATACAGTGGAGAAAGGACAGTCTCTTCAATAAATGGTGTTAAGAAAACTGGGATGAAACTAGAGCACTATCTTATACCATATACAAAAATTAATTCAAAATGGATTAAAGACTTGAATGTAAGACCTGAAACCATAAAATTCCTAGAAGAAAACATAGGCAGTAACTCCTTGACATCAGTCTTAGGCAATGCTTTTGGATTTGACTCCAAAGGGCAACACATTTGACTCCAGGGGCAACACAAGCAAAAATAGGTAAATGGGACGACCTCAAACCAAAGCTTCTGCACAGTAAAGAAAACTGTCAACAAAATGATAAGACAGCCTCCTGAATGGGATAATATATTGGCAAATCATGTATCCGATAAGGGGTAATGTCCAAAATATATAAAGAACTCAGACAACTCAATAACCAAAAACAAAACAAAATAAACCCAAAACAAAATAATCTGAATAAAAAACAGGGAGAGAATGTTTATAGATATTTTTCCAAAGACACATGGAAAGATTCTTGACATCATTAATCATCAGGGAAATGCATGTCAAAACCACGATGAAATATCACCTTGCACCTGTCAAAATGTCTATTAAAACTACTAGAAATAACAGGTATTGGTGAGGATGTGGAGAAAAGGAAACACTTATACACTATTGGTACAAATATAAATTGGTGAAACCACTGTGGAAAATTATATGGAGTTTGTATTAAATTAAAAATAGAACTATCTGCAGTTCTACTTCTGGGTATCTAAAGACAACGAAAACACTAATTTGAAAAGATGTATGCACCCCTATGTTCATTGCAGTTTATATACTATTCAGCCATAAAAAAGAATAAAATCTTGCTATTTGCACCAATATGGATGGTCTTTAGGGTATTATACTAATGTATCAAGTCAGACAGAAAGACAAATGCTGTATCCTTTCACTTAGAATCCAAAAAACAAAGCAAACAAGTGAACAAAACAAAATAAAACCCAGACTCATAGATCCAGAGAGAACAAAGTGGTGGTTGTCAGAGCAAAGGGGTTTGGGGGGTAAAGAGGGGCAGTGGGCCAAATGGGCAAAGGGGATCAAGAGGTACAAATTTCAAGTTATAAGTAAATCATGGGGATGTAATGTAGAGCATGGAGAATGCCATCAATAATATTGTATTAACTTTGTACGATGACAGATAGGAACCGGACTTATTGGGGTGATCAGTTTGTAATGTATACAAATGTCAAATCACTATGCTGTACACCTGAAACTAATATAATACCGTATGCCAATTACATTTCAATAATGAAGAAGAAAAAAATAAGAAAAAGTGGTGTTTAAAATGAAAAGCAGTGAACACTACCTATAAAACTAGAGCATGAGTCGGCCTGGATAACTAGGAGTACATACACAGCTAAAAAAACTTTGTCTTAACACTTTGGTCCCGGTATCTTTTCTCCATGGCTCTCTATATGGCCTCATTACCTCATTTAATCTAAATACACTAACCTTCCATGTCTAGAAGTACTACTCATCATTTTCCCTTTTCTTTCTTCTCTATCTTCTTTTAAGAAATTCAAGTTAAGTGTGAGACAGTGGATTTAAAGTAGCTTGAGAATTTAAGAAGGTTCCCTTTCTCTGCATCCTCGCCAACACCTATTGTCTCCTGTGTTGATTTTAGCCATTCTGACTGGTGCGAGGTGGTATCTCATTGTAGTTTTCATTTGTATTTCCCTGATGAGGAGCGACGTTGAGCATCTTTCCACGTGTGTTGGCCATCTGCGTGTCTTCTTTGGAAAAATGTCTATTCATGTCTTCTGTCCATTGCATTATAGAGTAAATTATGCAAAAATAATTCAACTATTTAGGTCATCTTATTTTTTAGAGTATAAGGTAGTAAATGCCATAGACCATATTTTATACTTTTTGAAATCTCCTAAAGTGCCCTGCATGCAGTGTCATGCATGTAGGCACTTTGCCTTCGTCCAAATCCTGAACTTCAAATAGTAGCCCTCCCAACTGCAGCAGTCAATTTGTATTGCTCTTGTCTTCTTGCTCTGAATGCAACTCTCAGCTTCCTACCAAGACTACAAGCCCCTCAAAGCTAAGTATTTTACTAGTGTTGTTTGAGTCTCCCTCTTTAATACTTGTTGGGCCTCAAATAAAATTCAATACTTGATGTTTGGTCAAGAGGGTAAGATCATATGTGACTCTTTTTCTGGCCCCTAACACAGTGCCCTTTTTGTAATAAACACTAAAGAAACATGTGTTGTATGATCCCTTTGCAAAAGAAATTTAATAATAAAAATGTAGTCCAACAAAAGTCAGAAATATCTGAAAGTTCACTACAGGTGCACTAAAAGAAATGTGACCTTTGTAAAGAAAATGGCCTGCTCTTTAGAGGCCATGTCAGATCAGATCTACCACCTCATCAGCATGTATGAATATGTATTGTTCCTTAGCCACCAACATACAGAAAAAAAAGAAAGAAGGGAAAGGGACTGAGAGAAAGAAGAGGGAGGAGGGAGGGAGGGAGGGAAGGAAGGAAGGAAGGGAGTAATGGAGTTTTATTCCAAACAATGTTAACATGAAGTGGGGGTTCATGACTTCTTCCAGACACCAACTGTTTTGAGCTCTGAGCAGCCAGATGGTAGCCTGATCTTAAGGTTGGAATAAAAAATTGATGGGCTTTGATTTCCATGTACCTTTTAATCCGAGAGTCAGTAGAAGACTTTGCAGAAGATCTCACTGTGAAGAAAGGATCTGGATAGGAAAAAACAAACCAGAAAAGTCTGTTCTTTCTGACATGAGCAGTACCAGCAGGTCTATTGCTCTAAATATTTGGCAGCCACCACAAATGACAGTCAGATCCTCATGTTTATCACTGGAGACATTTGCTAAAGGACCATTCATGGCAAGAACTTGTATAGTGTGAAACTAAATAGACGTATCCTCTGCCTTCGAAAAATTACTCTAGGACATTTTTTTAAATTACATTCAAGAGGTATTTATTGTCTACTATGCCGGGCACTGTTCTACAAGCTGGGGGTATAGTACAGATGAAAGTAAACCCAAATTCCTGATGTCACAGAGCTTACATTTTAGTGGGAGAGAGACCATAAAGAAGAAGTAAAATGTACAGTGGGTGAGAGCTGCTCAATAGTAAGAGGTAAAGGGGAAGGGCTGGAATGGGGACGTAGGGGGTCAGGGAAGGTCGGCCTGACAATATGGATGCCCAGAGCCTACCGTCTAAGACCTTCCTGTGGAGATGACTGATTCCCGAATGGCGCTGAGCTTCTCTGGTCCACAAATAGGACAATAGAGAAAGTAAGAACAGCTAGGAATGGAGGGCAGCCCACCAGACAGCAGCACTGCGTGTTCGTGTCAGCCGGGGTGTTAGCCAGAGGAGCAAATGTCTGTGTCGGGCAGGCACTTAATTAGGATGGTGTCATAGAGGAAGTGAGCTTGGAGGAGCTCCTTGAAGAAGAGAAGGCTAATGTAATCTGACCACATTGTAGAGTTTCTCTGGAATAATAATTGTCTCGGGACAAACAGAATGCTCTTTCCATGGAATACATTAGCTGAAACTCTTCAAAAGGCAGCAAAGTAAGTGCATACTCACCAGCTCACCCTTTGCGGGTGGCCCAGGCCCTCACTGTCCCTGCCCCTCTCACTCCCTCCATGCGGCCCCACTCGGGGAAACTAAGCAGAACTCCTTCAGCCAGTCCTGGCTTCCTGGAGGGGACGAGCAGAAGTAAGGGACAAATACCAGAGCCCCTAAGCCAGAGGCTAATAAATAATACCACCAACTTGTTATGCCAGGTCCTCTCCGTTTTCGTTCTGCAAAGCCGGAAGGGACCACAAAGATTTCCCCCCTTTTACAGCAAAATAGGATCTCCATTCTAAGCTGGTACTAGCTGGGGGCCACTCCTGTTCCCTACTGCTGTAAGCACATATGGTTGTATGGCCAGGACCCCACAAATCATCCGGTAAGTTCATTTTTATTAGTAGCTTCTGCTTAATTAAGGAATGCACCATGCTCCATCAGTCAGCTTCTGTGCATTCGAGTCATCCCCAGTCACTCCACCACTAATAGATGTAGGTCTGCTGTAGGAAAAAGAAAAGATCTGGGGCATCCTGGCTCAGAAAGCCAGGAGGGTAACGTCTGACAGCTGGAGCAGTTCCTTTAAACAGGAGACCGTGACTACAGGGGCAGGTCGTGGGCGACACTCTGAGTGTCTTTACCCTTCAACTATGTGAACTTTGACACGTTGGACCAGACGCCTGTTAGATATTGAACAATATAAATATTGAACATATTTATATTAGATCCTCCATTGTATGCAGTAGAGTGAACCATAGTTTTCATTATTTAGAAAATGTTTTTTAATGCAAAGTATGTGGAATCCCATGAGGCAAAGTAGATGGACAAGAATGGGATTGGTATATATTTTTTCACACTTTGCCCTATGTAGATGCCTTCTTCAAGATAAGGCGCTGAGTCAAAACTATTTTATAGCATCTTTTGACTGAGCTGGTTTCCAGAAGCTTCCCAAGTACAGTCCATCTTCATTATTCACGGATTCTTTATCTGTGAATTCGCCTACCTGCTAAAATCTATTTGTAACCCCCAAATCAGCTCTCTCACTCCCATTTGTGGACATGCTTGGAGTGGTGAAAAATTTGGGTTGCTCAGCGCTCACCTTCCTGGCTGGGGCAGAGCTGACTGGAGGGGGTGGTGTGGTGGGAGGAGGCCCCGCCCTGGGGCCAGTTGGCCCAGGGGGTTTGAAGTCCAGCTCTGGTATTTGTCGCTGCAACACCTCCATGAAGTACCTAACACTTCAGAACTTCCTTTTCCCTTTCGTAAAATAAAACAATCTGTCAGAATGAGTTGTTTTTAGGATTTAAGATTATAAATTATGTGAGGTATGTATGTATATGTACATATTTCCGCTAGGAGCAGTGGTTCAGTATTTGCTCATTCAGTGTTTGTGATGACTTTATGGAACATAACTACCACAAACAATGAGAACTGACTGGAATATATTCCCCATGGATAAAAGAGATATACAAACGTTTTCTTTTTATTTACAAAAAAAGAAGCCATATTGATAGGGAAATATTTATTGAAATTAATTTTATAAGAAAACAATGTAATTTAAAAATTGGCAAAAAAATATATGAACAGACACTGCCCCAAAGAAGATACAATGATGGCAAGGGAAAATAATAAAGCTGGCAGATGAAAATACGCTCAACATCATTTGTCATTAGATAAATGCAAATTAAAGCCACAGTGGGATACTGCTACATACCTCTTAGAAGTATTAGAACCATAAAGAGTGACAATACCAAATGCTGACAAGAATGAAGATCAACAGGAACTCATTCATTGCTGCTGGGAATGCAAAATTTCTTTTTTTGTGTGTATGATCCAGCAATCCCGTTCCCAGGTGAATTGAATTTATTTCCGAGTAAGTATATTTACCCAAGTGAGTGGAAAACATGTTTACACCCAAAACCTGTATGTGAATGCTTACTGTAGTTTTATTCATAATGATCAAAATCTGAAAATAACCAAGATGTCCTTCGACAAGTGAATGGACGGCACATCCATATAATGGAATACTACTCAGCAGTAAAAAAGATGTGTTAACTGATTCATGCAAGAACATGGAAGAATCTTGAATGTGTTTTGCTGAGGGAAAGAAGGCAAAACCAAAATGTTACAGAGTGTGTAATTAGGTGTAATTAGTTCTATTTATATGACATTATGGAAAAGGGAAAATTGTAGGGATGGGAGCAGATCAGTGGTTGCTGGGGAATGGGGGAAGAAGAGAGATTAAATATGAAGCAGCCACACAGGGGATCTTTAGGGTGATGGAACTCTTTTGTATTCTCTTTACTATGTTGGTGGATACATAACTATGAATTTGTTAAACCCACAGAACTGTATGTAACAAAGAGTTAAGCCTTCCTGTGTGCAAGCTAAAAAAAAAAAAAAAACCAAAATGTTGATGATCCCAGGATAGAATGAAGAGTGTACCTATTTTACTATAAGAGTATGGCACAATGAAAGCTTTAGCAGGGAAAGGAGCCAATGTAATTAACTTTGGAAAAATAGTGTTTTGACTGGACACTGTAAAGATAAAGGGGAATAAAACAATAAACGAGGTACTCTGGTTGGTAAATTTTTTTTTCTCATAGGTGTATGCATTATCAGTTCTGGAATTAATCTACATGTATACTCGAGCTGAAAAAATCAGTAAATAAATTGGAGATAATGGGAGCCAGCTTTCTCAATGTTCGAGAAACAAGTTATAAATAAGCAGGCAGAAGGGAGGAGAGGTTAGAATAACGCCTGTGTGGTGGCTTAGAGTTGGAGATACAAGTATGATTTATGTTAACATAAATACAAATAGATAAATACAGCAATAGAGATATGTGTTTATACCTGGATCATTTTAGCCCCGTCTCCTGAGACAGCCTAGAAGCAATGATATGTCAGTAGCCACGAGCACGTCCAGTGCCCAGATCTTGGTTTTCAAACATCGTTCTCAAACACCAGAAACCAGGTATCCTTGGAGAAATAGCTGATTCTAGGCTTGAGTCAAAGCAATACAGGATGGCTCTAGAGCATCTTGCAGGATTGTAGTATTCTAGTGACAAGAGTAAGGGAGGGATGGAAAAAAAGGTCGGGAGACCATGCCAAAAGAATATAGGACTCAACCTGAAAGAATCCCTGGGTGCCAAAACTAGAATGATTGGAGGAACGAAGTAATAATGGTAGTATTGGACTATAATCCAAAGAATAATACATATACCTGAGTGCATGCTGATATAAGTGTGTAAATGGGGAAGAACAAACAAATCTTTGTTATAGAAGAATCTGGAATAATGTAGATAGATATTTTCCCCTCTATGAGATGAAGCTTAATTCCCTTCCCCTGTGTCAGCCGGACTTAGTGACTCACTGCCAAAGAGTAGACTCTGCAAAGAGAAGCATAGTAACTTGATAGTGGAGAAGCCTGGCACACATGCCCCACCATAACCAAATAATCAAGATTAACATCACTTGTGATAAATTATATTGTTCCCATGTACTCCCTGATACCATGTGCACTTTACCTCTCTGTTATTCTTCCTCCCAAACTCATAAGCCCATTATAAAATAAAGGGCATTCTGTAAAGCTTCTGACCAGCAAGCACCCTTCTAAAGCGTCAAAGGTATGAAAAAGAAAGAAGGACTAAGAAACCGTCACAGATTAGAGGAGACAACAGAGACATAACAAATCAATGCAATGCGGGATCCTGAATTGGATCTTGGCATAGAAAAAGGGCATTAGTGGAAAAACTGGTGAATTCCGAATAGTCTGTAGCTTGGCGGTGTTATATCAGTGTTAACGTCTTAGTTTTCGCAAATGTAGTGCAATTATGTAAAACGTTACATTAGATGAAGCTGGGCAATCCGGGAACTTTCTGCACTATCTTGGTGACTATTCTGAAATTCTAAAAAGTGTTCCAAAATAAAAAATTAAAACAAATGAATACATATGTACATGTATAAGTAAACAAATTGTTTAAGATGTTATTACAAATAATTTATTTTTCCAAACACAACAGAGAAATGGTATTTTAATGCCATGGGGGCTAGAGGAGGGGGAAAAGGCTCAATATTGTTCCCTCTAATCTACAAATTCTATTGCGATTCTCTTCACTCGTTCTCCACTTTAGATATTATAGAGGAAGGAGAGAAGCAAGCATAAACGAAGCTGAAGAATAGAGGAGAACAAGAAGAAATGACAAATGAGACTGTAAATACAATTAAAACTTTCAGAACTGTAAAAGCCACAGGTAACTAATTCTTCCCAACCACTTGAGTATCAATATGGTTCAGAAAAATAGGAATAATGAAGATCAGCAAAACCAAGGGTGGTTCAGAAGCTGTCTGGAAACTAGCTCTGAGCTCTAAATTCAACAGCCCTGCTTTAGCTGTCTTTGACCTGCCTCCCAATTCCGTTTATACACGGAATAATTACTGTTCTTCTCTCCTGGAGCACGAAATACTTTAGATCACAATGGCTGCTTTTGTTTTGATTTGCTACTCTTTAATTGCAACCCGTCATGTTTAGATCTTTTCAGGGCAGAGCAATGCCGTGATAACACCACTTGTAGAAACAGCAAAAAATGGGATGGAAAATCTGCATTAAAAATGACAAAGGTATGTCCAGGGTTAAATTTTGGCTTCCATACATTTGGCAGCAGCACCAATGACAGCAAGGCCACTTAGTCCAATATTCATCCATGCTGAGTGGCGCTAAGCCCTCTTCAAGGAATAGCAAGACTAAAAGCCTGTTAGGAAGACTGTTTTGTGAAGTCCAATACACAGTTCACTTGAGAGGAAAATCAAATTCTCTTTCAGTCCTTGAGCGATGAATAGGGGGCACACCAACCCCCTGCATTCTTTCAATAATGAGAAAAGTAAATCTAAGTAATACCTTCCAATGAATGAGGCTATATCGTCAAAACTACATAGGTCAACATTTCTCCCTGATGCTTTTTCACAGTCATTTTATCCCCTATGCATTTTATTATGATGATGGTTATTAAAGATCTCATGGGCTCTTTGGAAAGTGTGAAAAATAGCATTCAAACATTGAGTATGTATTTTTATAATATAAATAAGAGTGTCCTATTATTTTACGTATATTATTATATACATTCATTATTACAGTAAATACATGAAGGAAGTTTTAGACCGGCAGGGCATATCTCAGGCCATTTCCCCTCATTTATTCTGAGAGAGATTTTCTCCCTCAGGGGCTGTATTAAGTTTTGTGACTTTTGGGGGAGAATATATAGGTGGGATGATGTAGCCTTAAGCTTCCTCCACTTGCCACTCTTTGTGAATTGAGTTGGATTATGTCATTTCCTCTGATGCCCTATAATGCAGCCTTAAGAATAATGACCCTGCAGTGCAGCTCTGCTGAAAATAGCTTTTCCAGTGCCAGAAAAAGATGATTCATACTTGGCATAGGAGCCATTTCTGGAAACTGCCAGAACAAAGGACAGAGGTAATTCACTAAGGGGCTCCATCGTCATCTAACTCAATTTGGATGGTACATTTAATGATGGTACATCACTAAATACAGACATTTCCATTGATATATTTACATATATACATATGTACTTACGTCATGTACCCGTCTGTTTTGTATGTATGTATTTATACTACAGATGTGTTTATGCATACACATATGTATGTTTTTATTTAAGGGCAGGGACATATCAGGTTGTATGCTACAGTTATTTGTCATTCCTTAATTTTAATCATGTGGTCTGAGATCATTTGAACAACAAGAACCTGAAAACAAGAGCTTGGTTGAAATTGTAACCCTGCCACCGTATGTATCTTGTTCCCAGAAGTTACTAAAACCTTGGGGCACCTGGGCGACTCAGTCGGTTAAGCATCTGACTTCTCTGCTCAGGTCATGATCTCAGGGTGGTAGAATCAAGCCCTGCATCGGGCTCCTCACTCAGCACGGAGTCTGCTTGCTCCTCTGCCTCTACTCCTAGCTCTCCATTCCCTCTCTCAAATAAACAAACAAATAAATAAATAAATAAATAAATAAATAAATAAATAAATAAATAAAATCTTAAAAAAAAAAGAAGAAAGAAAGAAATTACTAAAACCACACTGGGAAAAAAAAAAAAAAGGCATGCATGGTCATCTTTCCCACTTGTACAGCCTGCCACCAAATTTCAATAAGCTTCTGGCCATTTGAGTTATCAGTACTTCCAAGTGGCGGGACTTTCCACCACTTCCTGGAGAAGACTGTATTCTCAGAGGCTAGAGGGAATTTATCTCCCCATTCCTACAGAATGCCTTGTATACCTCATTGACCACCCGGTTATGATATTCCTCCTTGGCTATGTGTCAGACTGCACATTTATTTTTCTTAATCTTTTCTCAAAAATCAATTCTCTGAGTCCCTTAATCATTTTTATTGATCTCTGTTGAGTTTTCTCTAATATGATGGCACCTCTCTGCTCCTGAACTACTTTACTCATCTTTACCATTCAACATTCAACTTCGGCTGGGTACCACATAGTATATAGCATGGAGGGTACCAGCTGAAAGTTTGTCTCACAAAACATCCACTTCCCACCATTGTGTGAACCTCAAAAATACATTCTATATACTGGAAACCTAACAACTCGCTGTTTGACCATGTATGGGATCTCGTGTGTTTTTTTTTTTTTCTAAATCCGATTCTGCCACAAACATGGCTTCCCATTACTAAGTAGTTAGTGCATTTTCCAGCTCACAACTCTCTGAATGTGTCAAACCCAAGTCTAACTTCCCATCTGTAATTCTACTTCCCATATCTTTACTAAACTGCATTGCATGTCAGCTGAAATTTTTTTAACTGCATTAGAAGGGGAATAAAATGCAGATTTATTTTCCAATTAAAACTTCCCTGTTTTGCAAAGATGATAAATTAGTTGTGCATGCAAAGAATTCATCTGAGAAGTAGCAAAGAATACCTGGGAAGTAACACAAGAATCCCAGATTCTTGTTAGGTCACTGGGTTCCAGGATCTGGGGAAGGCCGGGCAGCTTAAAATATAAGCTCCACCAAAGGGGTGGGATTGATGATAGGCTGTACATGATGATAATTGCTACCATTTTGTGAGTGTTTACAAGGTGAATGCTGCTATTCTAAGATTTTTTTTCACACAATTTAAACTTAAAGCAAGTATTTGTGAGAGACACAATTATTACGGCCATTTTTTTTAAGATTATTTATGTATTTGGCAGAGAGAGAGAGAGAGAGAGCACAAGCAGGGGGAGTGGCAGAGGGAGAAGCAGGCTCCCCACTGAGCAAGGAGCCCAATGCGGAACTCGATCCCAGGACCCCGGGATCATGACCTGAGCTGAAAGCAGAAGCTCAACTGACTGAGCCATCCAGGTGCCCCTATTATGGCCATTTTTATAGATCCAGAAACTAAGGTACAGAAACACAGAAGGTGCTGAAGGTCAGTCTGATTGGCTACCAAGTCTGCAAGTGTGGAATTCAAACTCAGGCAGTCTGCTTAAGGACCTGCAGATCTATTCACTTTTCAGCATCACAAATAAGCCCCAGCTAAAAAGTATAAGCAGACCCAGGTAGAGGATATATATTTACGGTATCCCAGCCTTGGTTATCAAGACTTCTTGTGAGAAACTTTCTTTGAGAGTCAAGTTGCCAACAACGTTATGTCAACTAAGGATTGTTCAGGGAGGTAGACAATTCTGGCTATAAAACTCTGCTAATTACATGTGGTGTATTTTTTTTTTTTAAAGTTTTCTTTGGTTAACTTTTTTTATTAGTGAACAACAGCAACCAAAGTTTAGTGCTCTATGGAGGCCTCTTTAAAAATTCTTTGCCTGTGGGGTCATTGGGTGAAAAGGAGGCATTAAGGAGGGCGCGTGATGTGATGAGCACTGAGTGTTATATGAAACTGATAAATTATTGAACACTACATCTGAAACTAATGATGTACTATAAGTTGGCTAATTGAATTTAAATATATAAAAAAATAAAAATAAAAATTCTTTGCCTGGATATTGACAAATTGACTCTCTTTCAAAGGAATATTCTTAAGACGACCCTAGACCGTAAAATCTTTGTGAACTTTGCTTCATATATGTGCATCAAGCTTCTTCACCAGTTGTTTGTACAAATCAAGCGAGAAGGAAGGACAAAAATTTACCGGGAAAGGATTCATTCAGAAGGAGAGGCACTTGATCATTGGTCCTTCTCCATCTGCAGCGTCGCTTTGGCCTTCACTGGAAAAGCGAGAGCCAGTCTCCATCCCCAGATTCGGCTCAGCTAAAAGAAAATCCACATTCATCAAATCTCTCCATTTGGATCACTTATTATGTTAAAGTGAAAAGTAGTATTTCAAGGAGATTCAATTTATGTTCCAAGGGACATAAGAATCATTCTTAAAATATGAATGATTCTCACAGTGAATTATTAGTGGCAACCTCTGGTCAAGTCTCTTAGAACTGTTCCAAGAAACTAAAGATGAATTTCCCATTTCTCATTCCCAGAGTTTAGAGGCCTACAAGAATGAGTTTTTTTAATCTCTGACTTACTGCCTGTTACTAAGTGATTCTGGCTGTGTCAATAAATTTGTTCACAGCTCTAATTGTGTTAATGAATTGAACATAATTAAACTTACAACATGTCATGAGTTTCTTCTGGCAGAACTCCGTAGATTTTTCAAAAGAAGAGCTCTGTGGGAAAACAAATAAACGTACTGCACAACTTCTGCCATCATCATAAAGTAATCTCGGAGCAAAGATTGAAATAAGGGATTCTGAAATTGACTTTTTAAAGAATTTTCCTCTTCGAAGTTTTATTCAGTTTGCAATGAGTGTGACCTGTCCTTTGATTAAATGCACTAGGTTGTAAGCTCCTTTAGGACGGAGGTATATATTATTTTATCTTTTCCCCCAATACTTAGTAGAGGGCATGTTACATAAACATGATGGGGAGTGGATATGGCCACATGAACAAAGCCACTCTCAAAAATTCCATGTGGGGGCTCACACGGGGCAAGGGGGGATAGGGAACTTACCATTTATTTGGTCGTCTATGTGCTGGTCACCAGGCTCGGCGGTCTCACATACAAAATTGTATTTAATCCTCACAAAACCCACTGAGGCGATACAACTGTCCCCACTTTACATGTGAGGAAGTTAAAGCTCCAAGAGGTTGAGTAATCTGAGCTCAGACTTAGGTGTGAAGCTTGAGAATCAATCCTTTTCTGTCTGGCTCTAATACTTCCAGTCCTTCATGACTCCAGACTGTCCTTAGGCATTATGTATGGGGCAGGCATCCTTGTAGGGTGACTGGGTGGCCAAAATGCACTGTGGAAGTCATCAAGAGTTCTTTGCTTAACTTTGTTTCGATGACTTGTTCTTTCCTAAATCATTCTTTAGAAAATAAAATTAGTTGGCAATTAATTAAGACGTGTTTGCAACTTTTCTCAAGGTATTTTATTTACATGTTGTCTTCAAAGTTAAGGGTAATATTTCTTTTCTGTCTGCCGCCGTGCAAGGCCTGGGTCTTACACACTCTAAGAGTCTCGTACATGCAGATGTTTCATTTGAATTATTGTTTTTGTGATACTTCTGCCAAAAGAACACTGCTTGTAACTTACAAGACTTTAGAACTTGTTTGACAAATAAGGGAAAAGAGTCAAGACCTCGATAATATTTGTTATTTATGGGTCTGATAAAAGGGAAAAAGCCCCAAACCTCTGGTTTGGTCATAAGGTTTATATTCACTTAAATTTTGCAAAAACCATTCAACAAAAAAATGTCATGACATTATTAGAGTTTTAGATATTTTCCTAAGGGTGAAAATCTTCAGAGACAGGGAGATGAGAAGGAGAAGAAAAGAAGCAAAGGACCCAGAGAAATTATAATAATTTTAATGTTTATATACAGTTTATAAATTCCTCCAACACTATCTTATTCCAGCCTCGTAAGAGAAGCCCCATGAAGAGGGCACGGCAGTTACCATTATCCGCATTTCATAGATGCAGAAAAAGAATAATTTAATGTTATACTTAAAATGCACAAGCCAAGATAGGCTGAGTTTATTCACTCCCCTCTGTACCTGTCACCCTCTGGAAGTGAGTTTGCCTTGGCTCATCTGCTGAGAAAGTGCTGTGAGTTCCAAGGAGACCAGGACCATGGGACGTGAAGGCATGAGGCAGACAGTGCGGCCAAGTTTCTCTAGCAGACACACACACACACACACACAGCCCGCAGAAAGGTCGGGCAGATTGGAAAGAGCTTGGGGACATCTGTGCATTGGGAGAGGCTAAAAGAACGAGAATGTAAAATGTATCATTGAAGGTAGATCAGATGGCAAAACAGCTTAATTTGTCTAAGGAGCCAAGTGTTCTTTTCACGGTCTGTTTAATGGCAACTTTTTCACAATTTTGTGCTTTTTCTTGGTGATTTTGCTGTTTGAAGTGGATCCCGAGTGCCATGCTCTACCGCTGTCTAGCCTTCCTAAGTACAAGAAGGCTGTGGTGTTCCTTACAGAAAAAATGCACGTGTTCCATCGGCTCCATTGTGGCATGAGTTATGGTGCTATTGGCCATGAGTTCAATGCTAATGCATCAACAATATTAAATAAGGTGTCTTAGAACACACATAAAACAAGATTAGGGTTGATCAGTTGATGAAAATGTTGTGACCAGAGGCTTGCAGGAACCTCACCCTGTATTTCCCCTAGAAGCGAAGGCTCCAGTTTACTACCTCAGTGTTCTCCGCCACTTTATAGAACACGACTCCTGCAAATAATGAGAATCAACTGTGTGTTTTAAGGGTTAGTCCAATGAGGATCTAGCTTGACTGTTGACTATGAATGGTACCGTCAGACTGAATAGACTCTCAGTAAATGTTCTAGTGAATGAATAAATGAAGCCAAAGGATTTGCACTGTGTGGCTTGGTAAAGATGTTAGCTAGAACCTATGTCAACTGGTTACTTAAACGAACTACATGGGGAAAATGGGGTGGGGGGGCAGGATAGCAAAAAATGGTCTGACAACGGACTCCCAGAGAAAAAAATGGCAGGATAAGTACCCATTTGGCACTACCACAGCAGTTTAGGAGAGACACGGAGGTTCAGAGAACATGGAGGTTCAGGAAAGATCCTCAAAAACAAAACAAAGACAGACCTGGGACTCTCAGGGTGGAAAACTAGCAAAGCACCTCTCACTTTGGCCTGCCCATGAGAGAGGGGGCTGAAAATGCAACCACCAAAGAGAAACTAGCAGTAGCTTCTAATACCTTACGGAAGCAGTCTGAACCTTAACACCAGGCAGGTGGCCAACGAGTCTTTTATGGGAGGTAAGTGGTGATTGGCTGTCGGAATCATTGTAGCAGACAGAATAATGGCCCTTGAAAGCTGTCCATGTCCTAATCCCCAGAACCCATGACTATGTTACATTACATGGCAAAAGGAAATTCAGGTTGCCAATGGAACTGAGGTTGCTAATCAACTAACCTTAAAAGTCAGAGATGATCCTGGATGACCTGGATTCTCTGGGTGGGCCCAGTGTTATCACCATGGTTCTTACAAGTGGAAGCTGGAGGCAGAAGAGTCAGCGTCAGAGCAAAATGATGTGAGCAATGAGACCCTCCCTTCCATTGCTGCATGGAAGAAGGAAAGGAGTCATGGCCAGGGGATGAGGGTACCTTAGGAGGTGACAGATTGTCCCCCTGGAGCCTCCACAAAGGAATGCAGCCCTGCCAATGCCTTGGTTTTAGCCCAGTGAAACCTATTTTAGGCTTCTGACTTTGAGAACTGTGAGATAATGTGTTGTGTGAAACCACACAGTAGTGTGTCTGTAGTAACGTGTTACGGCAGCAGTAGGAAATGATTCCTCTATTTGTGTGGTGCTTCTAGCTTTTTCAGATACTTTCATCCATGTAACCGTGCATGATCTTTATCATCTCTGGATAAGACAGAGACTGCAGGTGTTCCCAAACTCAGAAGCTTGTGGCTACTTAGAAGTTGGACTGGAACCAAGTCTAGACCTTATTTGCCTCTGTGAGAGCATTCCTTTAGTTCATACTTAGGAAATCCTAGAATCTTCTGGGATCACACCCAGATCTTTGGGGACCTTGGAGGTCCCTTGCATAATCTGAGAGATCTTTCTCAGGCCAGCGAAATAAGCAGGAAATCAAAACCTTGGCACAGCAGTTAACTTCGAGCTAGCACCATCCCGGGGGGGTTGCTTGATCAGGGCGGTAGGCAGAATTTTGCTCCCTGTGACCTTCACCCTCTGGTGTTATGCCCATGAATATATTATGTTGCATGGGAAAAGGAACTGTGTGGTTGTGGTTGATGTTACTCTCAGGGACCTTAAGAGAGGGAGATTATCCTGGCCAGCCCAGTGTAGTTATATGAGCCCTTAACATGGGGCTTTTTCCATCCTGAGAGCAGAAGACGGGGAGGACACGTGGAGACTGAGAAGGACATGAATGTACCAGTACCCGATGAGCTTGGAGGACGATCTGAGCCCCAGGTGAGAACTGCAGCCCCGACAGATACCTCAACTTTCACCCAGTGAGACGTAAGCAAAGAATCCAAATGAGCCACACTGTGTGCAGACTTCTGACCTACAGAACTGTGACATCATAATAAATGTGCGTTATTTTTTTTTTTTTTTTAAGATTTTATTTATTTGCGAGAGAGAGAATGAGAGACAGAGAACATGAGAGGGAGGAGGGTCAGAGGGAGAAGCAGACTCCCTGCCGAGCAGGGAGCCCGATGCGGGACTCGATCCCAGGACTCCAGGATCATGACCTGAGCCGAAGGCAGTCGCTTAACCAACTGAGCCACCCAGGCGCCCCTAAATGTGCGTTATTTTAAGCCATTAAATTGGTGATCATTTGTTATGACAGAAATAGCAAACTAATACAATAGGAAATGCACAATAAAAGAGAGAAATAAAGGGACATTATTCAAAAAAGGGTTAGACTCACATTTGTAACCAAGGGATCAGGAAGGATTCTGGGTATGAGAGGATGAAATGGGACCCTCCAAGAGTGGATTTCAAAAATACAGTCAGGCGGGCGCCTGGGTGGCTCAGTTGGTTAAGCGACTGCCTTCGGCTCAGGTCATGATCCTGGAGTCCCTGGATCGAGTCCCGCATCGGGCTCCCTGCTCGGCAGGGAGTCTGCTTCTCCCTCTGACCCTCCCCCCTCTCATGTGCTCTCTCTCATTCTCTCTCTCTCAAATAAATAAATAAAATCTTTAAAAAAAAAAATACAGTTGGGCAAGTGGGGGTGGGGTGCAGAGAAATCTCCGGAGAAGGGAGCGGCTGGGGTAAAGGCAGCAGCAGGAGGAGCCCAGGATCTATCTGGGGGCCAGCAAATGCTCTAAACATACACAGGGCCACATTCTCCTCATCTGCATTCTGGAGGATGATTCTGGTACAGGCTAACCCAAGGATGAGGATCCAGAACAAGAATTCCAGCCTGGATGTCAATCCAGTCTCAAGACCTCCAGCTCAGACAAAAGATCAATTCCAGTTTGCGCTTATTCCAGATTAACCTCTCTCTGTGTGTGAAGGTCCCAGGACTGATAAATGAACCCTTACCCTGGGGCTGGTGGTCAGATGGGAGGGAGTCGGGGGTTGGCAGCAGTGGATGCCAGGGGCGCTGACTGCCCACCTTTCATCTTAGTAAATAATATTCAGCCCACCCATTCACTCTTAACCGTTCTGTTGTCCTCCAAAGTCCACTGGGGTATACAATTAATAAAATGAGCATGTTCTACTTGCGCAGAATGAGTTAGGGGCCTTGGAGCCGTGAGTGAATGGCAATTTGTTAAGCCTACAGGAAAGGGACAGCTTCGATGATACAGGTCAATGCTAAGCAGTGGAAATGGTGACTCGCTGGGTGTTTCTGATGCCCAGTCATCAGCAGTGGCTGCAGGACCAGTGACCTCCTTGAGGTGATGAATGACTAACTGATACCAGTTGACTGATGGGTAACTTCCCACACAAGCCTGTTTCATCACGTGGGAAGACATGAGCTCCTAGGGTCAGAGAATGTGCCCCTGAGACTTCTCCACCACCTCCTTCCTCTACGGTCACATGGGTGCTTGATGGATGTTTTCTGCTGGTAGGGAGGGAAAATAAGACAATGATGGTTTCTGTGTGGAAGTCACATCCAGCAAATTGCCGGAGCTCCTCCAGTGAGTTCAGTCTTCAAAACCACATATTTGCCCACCATTCACTAACACATGCCTATAGAACACTAGAATGGATTTTTAGCATCTTCTCATTGGTATAAAAGATAGAATTAAGTGGGAGTCTCAAACTTGTACTTTCAAAGTAAAGATCTGGCAAGAGGGGTGGGGATGGAAAGAAGTATCCAGCAGAGGCAGGAGCAGGGAAGCTCCATGTATATTGGGGACCAGCAAATGTCCTCAGAGAATGACACCTGATCCCATTAGAAAGGAATAACAGTTTTTTCAATATTTAATTTTTGATGCAAGTGTCCCAAGTTTCTCTGGCTCGAACTCAGGAAGGCAGAGTGAAAGAAGCCAGCCCTGCCTGTGGAGTCAGGCGGACGCGAGTTTGAATGCTGCCTCCACCAGGATGCCGGGAGGAATCCGGGAGTGCATATGTGTGAGCCTGCTTGCGGCGTGCTCTTCAAACACGCCTGCGGACTGGGTCTCTACGTTCTGCAGTTCCTCCTCTGCTGTCTTTGAGAGCCTTGGGGGACAACTGGGACAGTGCCCTGTCATGGTAAATAGCGTAGGCTTTTTTTGCTCCTTGGGGGAGGAGGTTACAGCAGGGAAAATTCTGCCAAGTGGCCAGCAGCCTGAAAATGTGCCCAATTTGTGGACATTATTTCACTTGTGTCTACTCCAAGGGAAGTTTCTTTCTGTGCAAATGAGAGCCAGTCTGTCACCTTCGCTCAGGCATCCTGGGCTCACCGTCCTGTCTGTCACACATATGGTGCCTGGCAGGGTGCTCCTCCACTCCAAGGCCCTTTCTGGGGAGCATCTGCTAACCCTGCCAGCCTGATGCCTTCCAACCTCAGCATGACCTTTTCCCAGGTTTCTTGCTGAATCCACCAATTAGCTCGAATCGTGTCTGACTGCTTTGAACTATGTCTTGTTAAAACATGGGTGGAGGGGGACCTGGTGAAGTCCAAAAGTCACTCCAAGAGAACCAAGCCTCCTCATACAGCCCTGACGCCAGGATCTCTCCCTTCCACTTAGACCACTTCGAGGTCTTAGAGCTCAAGTTGTCAGTTTGACTTCTGGAAGGATCTTGGTAGGGATTTTGAGCAACGCCTTCTTGAAGCATTCCTCATGACATTTCCTCCAGGATCTTTCTACAACTGAAAAGCTAAACTGTGTGATTTTTTGAAAAAAAATAAATAATAATAATAACTGACTCTGTGCTCAAGTAATCAATGATATATCACAGATTAGCTTTTCCTCAGCACCTCAGCTCATAGGATTCCTGTGACAGTCCCAAAACCTGTGCCTCAGACTAAAGTTTCAGTGGCTCTGTGTGTGGTTGCCAATCAGACTGGAGACAATAAATAGGGTTCCTTGCCCTTTCCCAAGGAAGGTAGCCTTCGGGGTCCCCTGCACTTTTGTAAGCCAGGTGGAGGCAGGGAACAGTGATGTCCTGTCATTCTTGGAAAATCTATCTAGTGACCTGGTGTTTTGCCTTCTTTTGGAGTTGTTGTCTTGCCCTGATTCCAAATACTTACTTTACTTCCTAAGATTCTGTTGAGGGAAGTGCAAAACCTAAATGGGAAACTTCACATTCAGGAAGCCAATAAAAACATGCTTTATATAATATACGAAAGACTTCCGTAAACTCCAACGTGGCCCTTTGGAGGTTGTTTATTTTTTATAAGGGAAGTATTTCCATCAATAGATCACCTTTCTCTACTACTGGTGTTTATTCTTGCATTTGGGAACTATTCTGGCTTGTTACACAGAGGAAGCGCACGCAGGATGTGCCAAGTAAGTCTACCAGTCAGTTCCTCATGCAAACTCCTGAAACTTCTACCAGTGAAAACTTCCACCAACACAGCACAAACCAAACCTACATTTTTTAAGGGGATGTTTGCCTTAATGATTTGCAAATTGCTTTGATATCACAGGTGACAGGAGGAAGCAAATATGTATATATTTAAATGGATGTCTTTAAACCAAGGTTTTCTATATATTTAAACAATTTCTTCTGCCCAAAAGGATTATTTTAGGTTTCCACACTCAGAGTAATTAGTGCATATGGTCCAGCTGTGAAGAAATAGCCGCGGACTCCTAACTTATTATTAATTAGGCTCATTAAAATGCAAGCAAGAGAACATTGCCTAGGTAAACAATACCTTATGTCAAAAAGTCATTACTTGACAAGAGCTAGTCTTCCTAACTAAAGTCATTACTGATATTTTGTGGAGGGTTTTTTTTAAGGCACTGTGGTGCCAGTTAACTACTTTTGACTGACATCAAGGACAGACGCGCAGAGCTGGAAGGAACCGGCGGGTACAGCCCAGCAATTCTTTTCACATCATTTCAAAATACGTCTGGGGGAGGTTAAAGGTTGACAGCCCAATGACAGGCCTTCTTTAACTGCCGTGGTGTCCCAGCAGGAGCGTGTCAGGAAAATTTTCTCGGCCCCTCTGAATTTCTTACATGTTCACATTTCTTTTCCTGTCTCCTAAGTAGGGAGGGATTGGTAGCTTTGTGACAAACACCTGGGAAAGTGAAATGTGCATTATCCCTGTTAGGAACCAGGGGGGTGGGGAGGGGAAAAGACACCTGAGCTCAAGCAGGAAGGCTCCCCTGGTATTTTGCCAAATCAGAGGGGAGATCAGGCTAGACTAGTCCAGAGGGACACTGAGCAGTGGCCCTATGTCCTGTATTTTGGGGGACTTTTCCAAGGGAGCGTATAGGTTAGCTGTGGTCTGCCCCACTGGAAACACGGCTCCACAGTGTGGTGGCTCAGGAATTAGCTCAGCCAACTTGGGGGAAAGCCTTCCTGGTCTGATGAGTTCGAGAACACGGGCTACACAGGATTTGAAGAATGAACACTGGGCTTCCATCCTTGGGTCCTGGAGAGCGCCCAGCTTCAGGATCAGTGCTATAGTCAGGATCTTTGAAGGTCTTAGGTATTATTATTCCCCAGGTATAATCTTGTCTCTGGGGTTCTTTGTTTGAAAGCAACAGAGGTAGCAGTCCACATGCCGGCTGACTTCTAGAGTTCTAGAAAGGTTTCCCTGTCTTTAAAAGTCCATGCACGCGTCAGTATAAATCACTACAGGGATGCAGGCTCTGGTCTAAATGGATCAAAAGAGGCTATTGACAGATGCTGAAATGAGTGTCTACCTTTAACACCGGGTCAATTGATAAGTGTCTGACCTAGACTTTTGACTGACATGAAGAGCTGTCAAGAAGAAATCGTCTATTCTAGTGATGACAGTGAGGCAGGAGCAGAAGAGAGAGAGGAAGGGAAGCCCGGGGAAGGGCCTCACTCCCCGGTGAACACATTTGTGTCCCCCCAGGGGCACCCCGGGCAATGACATGTTTGATGATAACATTTGGCACTCGTGCTAGATAAAAGGTTGGAGGAGTCCAGTTAAATATGGGAGTTCTATGAATGAAACTTGGAAGCAGTTAGTCTGTCTCAGTCAAATAGAACATGATCAGTAATATTATTTTTAATTCCTATTTCAAAATGATCAGAAGGAAAACATTGAATGTAAAGCAAAATTTTCCCATGCTGTCATATGGAAAAGTATGCAACTTTGAACAGAAATCTGCACTAGCATGTTAGAGAGGTCCAGAAGCATCCTAATCTGTGCTTGTCCTAGCTCAGCATTCAGGCATATGACTTCTCCCGGGGAGGGGGGGGTGTTGTTAAGTATATCATATTTTTGCAATATCACTTATTCTATATTTTAATCCAAATAATGTCTGCAAAGTTATTTCCTTTAGGTGACGTCATATGTCCAGAAGCTGTAATTTTCAAGTTCAGCTTTTCTCTTATGAGTTGTGCCGCCCTGTCCTGCAGACAGGAGGATTCAGTTGTTAAATCACAATGCAACCCACACCCAGATGGTGCTTTGCTTGGTCGCTCTTGCCACTGCTCCACAGAGATGCCTCTTCCCCAGCCAGACAGGTCAGTGTCATCCCCGCTCCTTTACAGTTGGGGGGTGGGGTGGGGAGACCGCAGCTCAGAGGGGTTAAGTAACTGACCCAAGTACACTCACGTACTTGCTTCTTCGTATAATTGGAATTAAAAGAACAATGAAAAAGAGGAGTGTTTTGGAAAGAAGCTTACCATTTGAAGCTGTTTATTAAGACTCTACTCAAAAATAAACAACAAAAATTAAAAAATTAAAAAAACAATGTAGGTTCCACTCCTAAGAAAAAGATTCTACTCAAGAAGATTCTGAAAGGCTCTGTCCTACTGTGGTTTTCACCTAAGAGACAGGATCAAAGAGGGTTGGATGTTTACATGCTTAATTCTGATGATACTGAGGACAAGGATTGTGATGGTGGAGCTACTCTCAACATTGTATTTAGCTGATGTGTGGCACCAATGAACCGGTGAAATATTTACTTTCCTAATGTGATACTACCAGCTGATTGACAGTTCCTTACAGACATTCTATGGATTCTATAGAATCCTATGTATTTAATATCTTCAGGATACTGAGAGAATAAGAGCATCATATGGATGAATTATTTTTTTATAAATGAAATATTGCCATTAATAGGTTACCTTCCACTACCACTTGTGTTTATTCTTCAACCTGAGGACTCCACTTGTAAAGAATACCTAAAACAGCGCTTTGGTGCCATCTTCCCAGGTATCACATACTTCAATCGGTGTGTTCACTATCAATGAACATCTACTGAACATTTGGATTTTCAAGCAATTGTTAGGTGCTAGAAATACAAAGATGAGTAGGATGTGATTCCTAAACTCAAAACCCTTGGAGTCTAGATTGAATGCCGTGACCTGTATAACACTAACACGATAAAGTATTATTGCTGTTGTGGCAGACTTATGTGCAGAACTGGCAATGGGTCATAGGTTACTCAAAAGAGAAAGTCCTATCTGGGACAGCAAGTTGGGAAATATGGTACAGATGGGTTTTAAAAGCGAATCCGAAAAGATGGAAGATGCTGACCAATTGGACAGGGGTAAAGTTAAGGGGGATGGAAGGGCATGCCTAAAAGAAGGGGGACGTAGAGCAAAGAGTCGTCAGTATGAAATGGGTAGGTTTGTTTGGAGCACTACCGACAGTGTGGTTTGGCTGTCCTCCCATCCAAGTACTAACCAGGCCCGACCCTGCTTAGCTTCCGAGATCAGACGAGATCGGGCGCGTTCAGGGTGCTATGGCCGTAGACTGGCTTGGCTGTCCTACTCTAGATTGTGAGGCTGGACAAAGCAAGAGTTGCAGGCAGAGGTGGGAAAGTGGACATTGGTTTCTTTTTGGTCATCTTGCATTTACTCACCATTTTGGTCATCATAGCCCTTTATTTTTCATGTGGGGATCCATTTGTGCCATTTTCTGTCAATCGGTGTGGTTCCAGAGACTGCTTCCACTACAGCCCCAAGACGGCATATGACTCAAGTCCAGACAAATCAGAGTACTTGGTAACCAAGTGATTGGCTCAGGGCTGGGCACATGCCCCATCAGAACCAATAAGGTGTCACGGGATACCAAGAGACAGAGATGGTTATTCTTTCCTTGGTCTTGAAGTTGCAACAACATGAGGCTGGTGCTGCTGTAGCCTTCTTACTACCATGACAGGAGAATCCAGCTACCAAAGCAACCAGCCCAGAGGAATGCGAGCCAAGATATGAGTGGGGAGAAACTGATTCCTGGTGCTACTGTTTGAGCCCTAGATCACGTTCTCCCACAAAACTGCCAAGGGCTTTTCAACCACATGTTTTGTTTTGTTTCTGTTTTGAATCAGAAAGAGTCCTAACTGGTTGAGGCAGTTAAGTGTCAGTGTGTTTCCTGAGGCAAGGGGTGGGGTGAGGGGAATTAAGCCAAAGAGTTTGGACTCTGCCATATGGCAATGAGGGGGCCATGAAAATATTTAAATCAGGTGAAGGACATGGTCACATTTTTATTTCAGAGAGATTGTTCTAGTGACAGGAGGGAGGCTGTCAGAAGACAGTCCCAGAAGAAGGAAGACTAGTTAGGACCTTAAGTGAGGGAAGTGAGGTCTGGGGTTAGACGGGAAGGTTCCAGAGCCTGGTATCAGCAAGAGATATTCTATTTGCCTCATCATGTTTCATCTCTTGAGTGTATTCTGATCCAGATCCAGAACGATGCTCTTCATCTGCTCCCCATTTGAAAAGACTAAGAGACTAAAGTAAATACAACTATCGAGGCACTCCGATTCTGAGTACCCCCAGGGGCAGATTATGATCAGAGTCAAGCTAGAAATGGCAGAAGCATAGTTCACCAAGGAGTCATTGTATGTGTGTGTGTGAGCAGGGGGGATGGTCATGGAGCAGAGGGGCGTGAAGGAGGGACTCTTTCCAGGTTTCAGTTTATTTCCCCCTTATTTCAAGCCGGTGGTAATATATGCACATTTGGAACCCACAGTGAAATTGTTTGTAAAATTCATCAAAAGGAAAACTTTCAGGAAAAGTAAAGAACAAAGCTGGCATAACCCCCAGGAGGCCTTTGCACTGTGAGCGGCAGCACAGACCAGTCTGGAGACAGACGGGGCTGGGGTGGGGGCAACCTGCTTCTACACAAATGCTCAGTCCTTTGCTCTCTTTTTCTCAAATTAATATTCTAGGAAAGAAATGCCCAACTCACACTTTGCAGGAGCACAAAGACCAGACCAGACAATTCCCAGGCTTGCAGGGGAGAGGGGGACTCGGGACACCCAGAACACCAGGTTAAGGCAACAAGAAGAGCCTGTTTGGATAGCCGCTTGTCCACCCTGCTTTCTGCCCCCCAACTCTGACCTCTGGGGACTGTGACGGTGGCTCCAGCCCCCACCCCCCCAAACATTCGGTGGATTTCCCTCAACACAGCGTCCTAGCACAAAGTGATGGAAGGTGCAGAATGAGGCCATAGGATGAATTTTCCTGACCACCCCACCCCCCCGCCATGAGTCACCTCTACAAAGGCTCTGCTCCTCTCAAGGAAGCCAAGCCTATACAACTGTTCCAGTAATCTCTTCCTCTCATCCTTTTGTGCCTACGGGAACTGACAGTTCTGCTGCAGTGAACCCCTGACTCCTAAAGTGTCTCTAGGGCTCCCCAAAACCCACCACACTTTGGGGAGTAGCCTCTGTAAATATCCTCACTTGGGCATGCCGTCTGTGAGGACCTGACCTATACAAGGCTCCAGTGTATACGTCTCCTCCCTGTATTCCCAAGAAATTCACTCTATTTCCACTTGGAAATCAGACAGGTCCACAATACAGAGTGAGTTCTAGGAGGTAAAAATGTCCAGATACTTCCCTTCAGGAGTGTAGAAGTCAGCAAAAGCCCACATTTCCCTACTGCCCCTAAGTGTAATCCCCTTTTTATTCAGTGCGCACTAGCACTTTACATATATTGTTTTATCTAATATAATTCTTACAACACTATTCTCAGATAGATATTATTTTCATCCCATTTTATGGATGAGAACACTGAGTCTAAGGTGAATAACTTGCCTGAAGTCGCACGTGAATGGCAGAAATTCAAAGTGGCCAGGGGCAATGGACCCGGGGTTCTCGGGTAACCTTGGTTGTCTGTGAAAATGGCAGACGCTGGCCTGATTGGCAGGGCACTCTTAAGACCTCTCTTACATCCAGTTTTCCAAAATATAAAGAGCTTTATTTATTTTTTTTAAAGATTTTATTTATTTGACAGAGAGAGACACAGCGAGAGAGGGAACACAAGCAGGGGGAGTGGGAGAGGGAGAAGCAGGCTTCCTGCCGAGCAGGGAGCCCAATGTGGGGCTCGATCCCAGGACCCTGGGATCATGACCCGAGCCGGAGGCAGACGCTTAACGACTGAGCCACCCAGGCGCCCCTATAAAGAGCTTTAAAACAGACTATTCCACATAAAAATGGGAAGTCCATGATGACATCAAGACTTGGCACCACCCACTCACCGACTTGACACCTCTACTTGGATGTCTACAAGCATAACTAATTAATTAGTTTAAAATATGAAACGGAGATGGCAAATTTAGAAAACATTCGGAGAACTGGTCACCCAACCTGCATGACAAATGAGGAGACTCTTGTTTTATTTGTCATCAGAAGAGTTCAAATGATGGTAGAGAAGAAAAAAGAAAAAGCTGGTGGGTTGTGCACCTCCCCGGTATTTAGCAGCGCGGTCTGCCTTCCTGGCCTGGGTGCCTCTGCAAACGTTATCATCGTAAGTAAGACAATTCTGCATGTGGCCATAGAAGTGTTCAGTAATTGAGAATTGCTTCACCCTTGGCTGATATCCTTTTCTGTTTGTTCATAAAATGTTTGTGACGTTATCCTGGAGCGGGGGCAGGGGGGGTGGCTGGGGGAGGGAACATTACCTTTTAAAGGCCTCATCTAACTTTCCTCTGAGCTAAAAAGGTACATTTCCCTCCGAGCTGAAAGATACATGTCTAGTAAAATTTGTTATCAATTTTCCCCTTCCCTTTCAGGGCTGCAAATTTGTTATCAAAATGCTTCCCTGACCTTCCCCTTCCCTCTCCATCACACACTGACACATCTAGCCTAAATTTGTGTCTTGCATCACCTCAGGAAACTCATGGCTAATTTCATTATTTGGGAGAGAAAAATGCAAATGAAGCCAGACAGCTGGTGCTTTCCTTGCAGCAGAGAGTGATGGAGGGGCCGAGGCCCACCTCATCAGAGGCGCGCCCATCCTCCTGCTCAGACAGGCCCCGGCCGGGGGCAGAGCACAGAGGCTGCCGAGCAGCAGGAACAGATGGGCTGGGGCGGGGGGGGGGGATAGAGAAGCCCGACTTGCCGGAGAGGCTGGGGAAAGGTGGTGTGTCAGCTGCCGGGGCAGTTAGATGGAGCACATAGGACAGGGATGGGGCACTCGGGATCCTTCAACAACGCCCCTTCCTTAAGGGCACAGGGAGCCCTGGAGGTACTTGAAGGGGTTTGCTGGCCCCCCACAGCCACCGTTCCTCGGCTCTGGCCTACATGGCCTGGCCTACGTTTCATCTCCTGTATCTGTGCGCTCAACATCTGCTTTGTCCCAAAAAGGGGGGCTCGGGATAGAGAGAAAGAGAAAGGACAGGGGGCTGAGAACTCATTTCTTTCCCCCTGAGTGGATCTCAGTCTGCAAACCCAAGCGTGCAAGACATCTAACTTCCTCTTTCTATAACTGAATGTATCTTTATTTTCTGATCCTAGCCTGCTCAAGTGATGGAAACTGTGCCACTCAGCATCCCACCTTCCTCTAGAGTTCACTGAAATACCGGAAGGCGTAGAAAGTTCCAAGGGCAGACAGGAAGTCTGTGTGCCTTCTGTCTGAATTGCTCTCCGCTGAGATATCCACCGTCCCCTTCAGCCTTTGGACACTGGTCCACACAGATTGCTCCTGAGGGAGCCTTGGCTGGCTGCTCCATTTCTTCTTCTTACTTCTAGGTCCTTCCAGGACGCATGGCTGTCAGCCTCGTGTGCCCGGGCTGGGCCAGGCTGGGGCAGATCCGTAGGCTGTCTCAGCTCCATTGTGCCTTCTGATGCTCAGGTTCCGTAGGCTGTCTCAGCTCCATTGTGCCTTCTGATGCTCAGGTTCAGTAGGGCTTATTCCAGTCCTGCCTATTTTCCTCAAAGACGCAAAGCAGAAGGCAGGTTCCACCAACACCAGCACACTCTACAATTTTCTGCCAAGTCTCCTTAGAGAATCTTTATCTATTCTGGGCCAGAAAATCCATTCTTGCTCATTCTGTATTCTCCTAACATTTCGACCAAGAGCTGGACCCAAGGAAGAAGCAAGGAAACAAACAAACCAACAAACAAACCCAAAACAGTGGTTAGGATTTCAAGGATGTTTCCTTCTCCTACAGAAAAGAGGAAAAGATGGGCATACAAAATGGAGCCCCTCAACCATATCTAATTGGGATGGATTTGGGATGGATCTGGGATTCAGGCCTTCTTGAGCTATTCGGTTTACTGATGGGGTGCTCTGTGGTAGGGAAGGCTACCCTCGTTTACCCCACAGTCTCTGGCACCATGAACTGTCTCAGAGGCCCCTCAGGCTTCCTGGGGAATTTAAATGACATTTTGGTCTGAGGAGCAGAATGGGATTCCTGTGGTCCAATTTACACCAGGATGGGAGCCTAAAATCCTGGAAATATTGAATACAGCTAAACATTGTTGAGGAAAGTTGGGAGAGAGGGGAAGGGAGGAGAAACTCAACGCATAGATTTAATCATGGCCTTCAAATCCTCCCACTGATGACAGAAGCCTGGAGAGGCCTTCCTGGGGACCCATTGTCATGCCTTTGGATTGTCCTGGGCCTTTCACATTTTAGAACACTTTTGAGTATCTCGCTTTGTACTCACAATACCTCCATAAAATAGGGTTGTTTTAAAGGCCGGGAACAATGCAAAAGGGTTCTAAAATATAAAAGGCCCAGTGCTGGTCCTTAGTGGCTCAGATGGGTTTCCTGAGTCCCCTCATCCTGAGCTGGGCTCTCCTCCCTCCCGCCATGCACCATGGGGCCCAGCAAACCTCCTCCTCCCATCATATTCGTTAGTATTTCGTATGTTGGCATAATCTTATCTCACCCTATGAATCTCACCTTGGCTAAGTGAGGGGCGCCTGGGTGGCTCAGGCGGTTAAGTGTCAGCTCAGGTCACAATCCCAGGGTCCTGGGATCAAGTCCCGCATCGGGCTCCTTGCTCAGCGGGGAGCCTGCTTCTCCCTTTCCTTCTGCTTCTGCCCCTGCTTGTGCTCTCTCTCTCTCTCTGTCAAATAAATAAATTAAATCTTTAAAAAAAAAAAAAAAAGCCAAGTGAGAAAGTCCTTCCCAGTGCCTGAGCCCTGATCTGCTGGACACAGACAGTATGGTCCCTGTGTTAAAGCCTAAAATGACCTTAGTTCTTCCAATCTCCTGAATATGCATTCAGTGAGTCTGGTCTTTGAGAAACTGACCTGGTCTGACCAACACCATCCTGTCTTTGGTAGAAATGATGCACACATTATCGCATTTTTTAATCCTCCTTGAGCACATGTAAAGTATAAATCTTGCTGATGTCTCTGTGTGCATGCTGCCAGGCCTCCAAAATTATCTCCCACCAAAAAATGCAAGGTTTTTGATCTCTATTAATCCTGATACTATTCAGGAGGAAGGAAAGACTGAGATACAACAAATGTTTTGGCTCAAGGTCATGAGGCATGGAAAAAAAAAAGCCCGAGCTTTCATGCTCAGTTATCTAAGTTTTGTTTTTTTTTTTTTAACCTTTAAATACTTTTCCCTTCTCCACACGTCTTTTTGCCCTGTAGGCTACAGGTGCACGGCATCATCTTTATCCCGTCTTTGTAGGGGAAGACAGGGAGGCTCGGAGAGGTGGAGTGACGGGGACCGGGGCTGCAGGGGCTTCTCACGGCCCTGCAGCCTGTGGGGCACACTCGGGGCCCTGCTCCTGAGCTCGGCTCAGTGGCTGCGTGCCTCCCTTGCAGGGCAAACAGCTGCGCTGAAGTTCTGGAAATGCCGTAATAGCATTTGCTAACCACTTCCACATGATTTTTAAAGCAAATGTCACCCTGCATTGTAACAGCGAGCTAACAACACGTTAGCGGGTCCTTGTTCTCGTTTCATTCACTTTTCCAGCACTTGAAGTCACAGGGATGCCTGCAAGGACGGGCACGTTCAGTGAATGGCTCAGCAGCTGGGCCATTTATTCCTTCGCTCGCTCGTCCCCCGCTGCCTCCCCGGCTGGTTTCTGAAGTGTAGTCATTGCTCTGCTTTCTCTCCTGCCGCTGACCCAGGGAGAAGGTAGCAGTTGGTTTAAGGAAGCGTCAAATCTGTCTGCTCCAGCCACTGTAGTAAAAGTTGACCCCACTCTGGCCCAGCCACTCAGGAGTCCTCCTGCCCGCGTGGTCTGCTGCTGGGCCCATATGCAGAGCCTGAAGCAGGGGCTGAGCAGTGGCTCCGCAAGGGCCTTTGTCCGAGACTGTTAGGAACTGTGTCCCCAATTCCTATGTTGAACTCCTCACCCCCCAGGACCTCAGGATGTGGCCTTGCTGGGAAATGGGGTCATTACAGATGTCATTAGTTAAGATGAGCTCCTACTGGAGTAGAGGGGACCCTTAATCCAATGCGACAGTTGTCCTCAGAATTGTCCTTAGAAAACGAGGAACATTGGCCACAGAAACTCAGGAAGAACACTGTGTTAAACATGCTACCACCAGTGAGGAGCCGCCAGAGCTGGGAGAGGTGCCTGGAACAGATCCTTCCCTGGAGGCTCCAGAAGGAGAATGGCCCTGCTGACCCAGTGATCTCACACTCCTCGTACCCGGAACCGTGAGACGATAAATGTCTGTTGTTTCAGCCACTGTTTGTGGCCCTTTGTCTGGCAGCCCTAAAAAATGACAGATGCTAACATCTGATCCACTTTCCTCATTCCTTCCACCCAGCAGAGCGTCTGAAAGAGCCCCAAGAAGCCAGAGAACTCCCGGGGCTCTGGTGGGGTGGGGGTGGGGGTCCAGCGATGACATCACAGGGTGAGCTTTCCACCGTCTCAGCCAGTGCCCGGTGCTGGAGACTCCTCCATGACGGAAAAGCCTGGAGTTCCCTTGTGGAGCTCTATGGAGAAGGCCCTGAGAGGCACACAGTTACAGCCAAATTATATGTACCCTGGCTACCCTGGCCTGTAAAGGATACCATGACCATCCCTCCTCTATCCTGGAGCCCCCTGCACACTTACACAATAAGGCTGTATTCTGTGTCCAGTCCAGAGAGATTCAGACTCCCAGTGGTGTGGTTATCGATGTATCATTTTACGAGGTCCATCATAATAATAACAATCATAATGACATGAGTAACCCCCACCGCGACACCCGCAGTGAGCATTCATTGAGTTTTACCTACATGCCAAGCCCATGCTTTATCTCACTTCCTTGCTAAATGACCTGGGGCAACTCACTTAACTTCTCTGTGCCTTAGTTTTCTAATCTGTAAAATGGAGTAACAGTAGATAAAGCATTTAAAAGTGCTAGCTATTATTATTACTCCTATAATTAATATCGTAGATGAGGTAAGGATGATGTTCCCATTTTAAAGATGAAGTAGGGATGTGTACACAACTTAGCGAAGGTCCCTGTTAAGTAAGCGACACCTGTTTCCTCCTCCAGAGGAGGAGTCCTACTGCATGGAAGATAGGAAAGGGCATCAGGATCCCCAGGGGCAGCAGGCCCAGGACGGCACCCCACTGCCTGATTCTCAGGTGACAGGGTCCCCTGGAAAGACACAACTCAACACAGGCACGAGACGGAATAACCGTTTAGGCACACAGAAATGAGACAGAGCAAGATCAGCTCCAATAGTAAGCGTCGGTCCCCCATGGCCCTGGGGTCTCACCCTGCAGGTGGCCCTGCAGCTCACCCTGCCTCAGGAGCAGGACCCAGTTCCCGCCCCACGAGGAATAGATAGAGCAGTGGAGTTGACCGGATGCCATGTGATGCACGTACCTGAGCAGAACAGAGAAGCACGCGTTCAGTTCAGAACAGGGAAGGATCCTCCTGAGGAGAAGTGCCCAGCATCGGCTGTGAGGACTCTTTATCTCCTTGTCAGGAAGTCTTCTGGGTTCAAGGCACATTCTTACGGAACTGTACAGAGGTCAAAAGACTGCACACACATGACTTCCTTAACCAGCAGTCCTACAACGAGAAACTAGCAGAGCCAGGACTTGCACTCAGGTCATTTTTTCCAATCATTATATGTTGACTACCTACTGGGTACATGACACTATGCTAGGCACGCCTGTCTATAAAACTTCTCAGACACAGAAATCAAACTCTTCTTCAAACAACTTACAGTGGGGTGCCTGGATGGCTCAGTGGTTTCTGCTCAGGTCACGGTCTCAGGGTCATATCAGGCTTCAGTGCAGAGTCTACTTGAGATTCTCTCCCTCTCCCTCTGCCATACCCCTGCTTGCACTCTCTCTAAAATAAATAAAATCTTAAAAAAAAAGAGAGAAAAGCTTAGAGTAATGGAGAAAGTAAAGGTATACTCACAAATATAATAAGTTCTTTATTTTAAAATCCGTCCTTTAATAACATATTGAACTTACATCTATTGAGAATCTACTATTTGCAGGGAGCATGCCAGGCACTGGGACACAATGATGAAGAGAACAGCATTCTTACCTGCAGAGCTGACCATGGATCCACAGTGCAGCAAGCGAGCAAGGAAGCGAACAGTGGCGCTCAGTGATGTGAGAGGCCCCAAGAGATACGAACAGAAAAGTTCAAGATCTGAACCTACAGTCGTGGTCCTCAGTGGACACACAGTCTAAGGGGAGACGGAGAGGAACTGGGCGCTTTGAGCACCACGGACACCATGGGGGAGAGCGTGCAGGGAGAGCATAGGGAGAGGGCATCTAGAAATGGGGAGCCAGGAATGGCTTCCCGGTGGAATGATGCTTGAGTCAAATTTGAAGGAAAATAGGTCTTAGTCAGGTTAAGGAAAGGGGAAAACATTCTTCTCAGGAGCAGAGAGGACTTGTTCAAAGACACCGGTGTTGAGCAGAGTACTGCGCGGTTTCGTGTGGCTGGGATGAAAGTCACGAGGAGGGAGCAGCATGTGAGGACAAGGTGGCCCCTGGAACCATGGGAGGATGGAGACAGGGCTGATCCTGAAAGACCGAGGCAGAAAACTAACAGGACACAGAGGCTCAGGTAAAGTTCTCCACTCAGCTTGGGAACATTCGGCAATGATGCAAGGAGAGCCAGAATTGGAAAGACACGAGAATAACCCGGATCCATGGTGTGGAGAACAGGCATTCTAAGTAAAGAAGATGCTTTGGCGTGGCTGGTGTGGGATTCACGGGACCCCGGGTCGGGGCTAGGCTTCTGTAAAGCTCTGGAGCCAGAATGTGCACCAAGAGCACATCGTCACCTGCTGCGCACCGTCCAAACTGAACCAGACACGCTCCTCACGGACATCCACACGCACATCAGAGCACGGGCAGACTCTAAAAACGAGCCGGTAACTGCAGCGACCATGCACTTTGTTGTCCCGAGACACTACGGAGAGGAAAGGAGGTGGAATACGTAAACTAGCAGGACGAGATTGGCACCTGGAACGGAGGGCCGACGTTCAAATAACCAGATAGATTGCATTGAATATTACAGGAGTGCAAGGCAGTGAGTAGGAGTGTTTGAACGGCACGTACTTGTATAAAATTGACAGGAGTTTTCTGTGGAAACATAATAGGGAAGGTTTGGAGAAGTGACCAGTTCACTTCTAAATACACACAGGCACACACACACTCCACATAACACACTCACCCACTCCATATGCCACACACACACACACACTCCATACACCATACACACACACACTCCCATACCACACACACACACCACAAACATGCACCTTCAATCATATATATAGGTAAGTAGATGTACGCATGCATTATGGCTGCCACAAAAACGAAATGCTTGCTTTGTCATATGAGATTCAAGCTTGTTTTTTTTTTTTCTTTCAATTAATGGAAGGCAGTAATGGACAATAGTTAAAGGGTTTAGAATCATGTATATCTTAACTGGCGTGTGAGTTTCACTATTTAGCACTTTGGCTGGATTGTTTAACTTCTGAGTCTCAGTTTCCTTATCTATGAAATGGGGATGACAGTATTCACTTTAAAGCATTATTGTGAGGGTTAGTTATATGCATTGCCTGGTACATAGTAAAACCTTCAGTAAAGAATATTTTATACATCCTTTTTTTTCAATACACATCATCTTGAATAGCTTAGATATGTATCTATGTACTATTGGGTTTCAATGTAGCACATACCACAAAAAATTTAGAAAATAAAGAGGTATATTACATGTAACAAATCATCTACTGAACTCAAATCAATCTGGCTTACATAAAAAGGAAATATTTTAATTTGTGTAACTGAAAAAATCAGGGGTTAAATCTTGCTTGGTGGAGGACGGTATGCAGAGACCACCTCCTCCTCATCAGGGCTCTGCTCTCCATCCTTAACCAGCTATGTTCCCGATGGAGCCAAAGTGGCTGCCAGGGGCCTCGGATGGGCGCATCACCAGGGAAGCTTGTTCTCGATTAGCTCTCCCCAGAATACTGAAAAAGTCTCGAAATAGTCCATCGTGGGCCTTTGTATTAATCTTGAAATTGTCTGAATTCTCTGACTGGTAATGTCAACGTCATATGTCCACCTCCCTGACTGAATCCAAGAGATGGGACTTCTGTCACCAGCAAATGGGACAACTGATGCTGCCTGGCACAAAGTAACCCAGCTTCTCTACATCCTACCACCTGGAGAGATCACTGCTATTTTTGGTGCAGTTCCTTCCAGATTTCTTTGCCTACACAAATATAAATACATAGGACCTTCTAACAAGGGTTTTTGCTACGAAAACAAATCAGACTGTGCACTGGTTGGTATTTCCTTTAATCACTTCCCGATATATCATGGGTTTTTTTCTCATGTGAATTAATATAAACCAAATAAATCTTTTTAAATGGTTGCCTAGTATTCCACTGTGTGACTGCATTACAGTTTATTTCTTTTGTTTTATTAAGTTCTCTGAATGGGATGGACTCTAAGAAAGGTGACTAGTGTGACTGATTAGAAATAAGAGGGCTCCCATCTCCTCTTACGTGCAGCCTTGAATGGGGTGTGTGTGTGCGCGTGCACACGTGTGCACAAGTGTGGGCATGTACGCGTGCCAGGGGAAATGCACAAGAATGTTTACAT
The DNA here is from genome assembly GCF_054177405.1 of Leptonychotes weddellii. Taxonomy (NCBI): domain Eukaryota; kingdom Metazoa; phylum Chordata; class Mammalia; order Carnivora; family Phocidae; genus Leptonychotes; species Leptonychotes weddellii. The sequence goes on from NC_138374.1 coordinate 126,190,447, forward strand.
GATCCAGAGTCATCAGAAAATGCCCACAGGCTTGAGATAGAAAGGAGATCAGAATTTGCAGCCCCTCAGTACGCATACAATCCGTTTTACCAGCCAAGGTTAGGAGCCCTGGTGAGCGTTTGAAGCACAGGACTGACTCCCAGGCCTCATCACAAGGGGATGGGGACCCATCTCAGATGCTGACTCTCTTGTAAGACAGGAGAGCTCACTCTACGAGCTTACATTGGATGGCACTCAAGATAGAGGTCACACGAGCAACTGAAATGAATATAGGACTAGACATTTCTACAGATGTATGCAACACACAGATGAAGGACATTTGTAGGGTTCCCCATTGAAGAAGGGGATCGCCAAGTCTGAAGTCGGAGACAAAGAGAGGCCGCTGCCTTTAAAAGCAAACAACAAAAAGAAACATCTTGACAAAAATACGTCGGTGACGCAGATGTCTCTTTAAAAGGTTCCGGGTCCACATTTCCCAAAGAACCGTCGCCGTGGTTTTTAAAAATAGCACGCTGCCTGCGACCGCGGGTGCCAGACTCACCGAGGGGGCCCCCCCCCGCCCAGCGGAGGCTGCGTGCGCAGAGCCGAGCGCCCGAGCGAGCTGAGTCAGCCCCGGCCGCCGCGCTCCCCGCCCCGCCGCCGCCCCGCCAATCTCCCGCCTCCCCGCCGCGCCGGCCGGCGAGAGGACCAATTAGTGCAAGCTGTGATGTGGACATGGGTCCTCCGAGGACGCAAAGCCCTCCCCGTTCTCTTGGCAGAGGCCACTGCAAGGGCCGTCGGATGTCAACAGCTGTCCATCACTCCCTGCCGGCTCAGGGGGGCTTCCCCCGCACCTGGCCCGGACCCCGCCGGGCGGCGGCAAAGCTCGCAAACGCCGCTCGCTGGAGCCCCCCACCGCCCCCGCGGCCCCCATTGCCTCGGGTCCCTCCTCGGAGTCGGAACCAACCGGGAGACAGGTACCTTTGGCTCTTTGCCTCCAAGGCAGGCCTCTGGAAGTGAAGGGAAGCACTTTGAACGTATGGCTTTCTGGCCTGTTTTGCGGAAGAAGGAAATGCCCTTGACATACCCAGGAGCTTCCGTTTTCAGAGCATCAGAGTGAAAGAATGCACAGATGTTCTAGGTTTGCCCATGCCCCCGTTCACTGTATATGTGAAAAAGAAATCGCTTTAAGACTCTCTCACTAGGGGTGGTGAGTGATCGGGTCCTGCAGATTTTGTGTGTGTGTGAATTAACAGGGACACTAGAAGATGACAAATATTTCTGACACATAAAAATAGTTTTAAGGAGAACTCTCTTAGTACAAGAGTCTCTCCATAGTATCTGCTGACAAGTACATAAGGAGATGACTAACGGTGTTTTTTTTTCTTTAATAAACTCAATTATTTTCATTTCATTTGAACTGAGAAATGGACATATAATCCAACAAAGCCATTAATTCAAAATCCTTCTCTCAAGTTTTGAAATATGTTACATGATTTGGCAAGCAAAAAACTTCTTTCCCAGCCATGATTTGATTAAACCAAAACAGACCTAGGAGTACATTTTAGCTGTGTTGGGAGGTGAGACAGTTTAGAAAGCAAAATCAGTGTAGTGATATAGAGGGAACCATCTAAATTTTGTTATAAAGGAGAAAAATAGATATTTCAAAGCAGTGGACTATCCAAATGCAATGTTGCATGTTGCAGCTTGAATGTAGCATTTATGGCTTTTTTCCCCCCAGCCCTAAAAAATTATATGTGTATATGTGTATGTGTGTATGTGTGTGTGTGCGTGTGTGTGTATATATATGTGTATATATATATATATACATATATATATGTATGTATACTGTCCTCTGAGGACCAGAAGAGGCACAGTTCCTACCCCAAGGAGCAAGACTCTAACTCATATAAAATGACACTACACAAGAAATGACAAGTTTTAAAAGTTATGCGTGAGTATAATTGGTGCCATAGGAGTTCAGTGATATATCAGGTATGCTCAAAAGCCAGAGGATTACCACCTTTCTAACTTTCCAACCTCATATTTATTGCCCCCCCCCAATTCCACGACCTTTCTCTCCTCCCATATTCAGGAACCTACATTGCCTGAAAGAGAACAATTCCATCTTAGAAGCATTAGCTGAAATCTACCACTCCCTTGACAAAACTTTCAATCTTCCAGCTGTCTTCCTCTCTACTTTGTCTACACTACTCTTTTTTTTAAAAAAAGATTTTATTCATTTATTTGACAGAGAGAGACAAAGCAAGAAAAGGAACACAAGCAGGGGGAGTGGGAGAGGGAGAAGCAGGCTTCCCGCTGAGCAGGGAGCCTGATGCGGGGCTCGATCCCAGGACCCTGGGATCATGACCTGAGCTGAAGGCAGACGCTTAACCGACTGAGCCACCCAGGCACCCCAGGTCTACACGACTCTTAAGGAGAGCTCCATCTCTTGGTAACCCTATCTTTTTCCAATCTGTCTTCACTCCCTTCTCTCTCCAACTGAGTTCTTAGTTTCCTTCATTCATCTCACCTACGGCCCTGCTCCCCTGTCTCAGACATGCTCGGAAACTTCAATCCATAGGTAACATATTTAATGGATGAGCTCGCCTGTCAACTCCCCCAATTTAAGCAGCTAGACAGGTAGTCAACCATGGCATTATAGAGATGTCATGGATGAAAACATCACATTCCAATCTTTTTGGTTCAAAAAATCCAGATAGCAGGTAAGAAAGACTGGCAAAGATATGTGATGATTTAGAATCTACTTTTTCTTACTGACCCCCAAGGGAAAAAAAAATTCCAAATGGAGAGAAGAGAGAAGGAGGATGGGGAAGGAGAGAAATGAAATATGGGTGTGTCTTCAGAGAGTTAAGGGTAATAATCCTCTTGCTTCAGGTATTTGGGGATCTGAGAGCACAAGTTAGGTACTCTGGGAGGGAGTGAACCTTTCATAGGTGCCCTGCGACCAGAATAGTATAGGGGCAAAATGGTAATGGCTGAAGGGTTACTGGGGGCAGGGTGGGAGGGTGGAGGTGAGAGGAGGCAGAGAGAGGGAGTCTCCCGTAGCCCCCGATTAGCAAAAAGAACAGTGAACAGAAAAAGAACAGTTAAATTCCCTATGTCCCTAGCAGCCCCAGAGGGAGCTGTGAAAGTTAGTTTTGCTGGCGGGTAGATGCCCAGGGACATTTGCAACCAGTGTGAGGAGAAGCTGAGCAGGAGGAAACAGCCTAGGCCAGCCAGTGGAAATCAGCTATTATCTCTCAAGAGAAGCCACGTGGAGATAACACAGCAGAAAACCAGAGAGGGTCAAGGGAGAGGACTGGGTGGAGCATGGGGCATTTTTAAGGGCAGCGAAAATACTCATTACAATATCATAAGGATGGGGAAATGTCATTAGGTATTTGTCCACATCCACAGAATGTACAATACCAAGAGTGAACTGTAATGTAAACTGTGGACTTTGAATGATTATGATGTGCCAGTGTAGGTTCATCAGTTGTAACAAATGGGCCACGCTGGTAAGGGGTGTTGTTATGGTTATGCAGGGAGTTGATGGGAAATCTCTGTACCTTCCCCTTAATATTGCTGTGATTTAAGACTGCTCTAAAAAGGGGCGCCTGGGTGGCTCAGTCGGCTAAGTGCCGGCCTTCGGCTGCTCAGGTCATGATCCCAGGGTCCTGGGATGGAACCCCATGTCCTGCTTCCTGCTCTGCGGGGAACCTGCTTCTCCCTCTGCCCCTCCTCCCTGCTCATGCCCTCGCTCGCTCTCGGTCTATCTCAAATAAATAAATAAAATCTCTAAAAAAAAGACGGCTCTAGAAAATAAAGTCTTTAAAAAAAGATAAACAGGGCGCCTGGGTGGCTCAGTTGGTTAAGCGACTGCCTTCGGCTCAGGTCATGATCCTGGAGTCCCGGGATCGAGTCCCATATCGGGCTCCTTGCTTAGCAGGGGGTCTGCTTCTCCCTCTGATCCTCCCCCCTCTCATGTGCTCTCTCTCTCTCATCCTCTCTCTCAAATAAATAAATAAAATCTTTAAAAAAAAAATAAAAATAAAAAATAAAAAAAGATAAACAATTGGGAAGAGTTACATCTCAGTGTAGTACAACATTGGGCTGAAGACCCCAACTGTTGATCAGACACCTCACCTCCACTGGAGGGCTGCAGTGACCCTGAAAGCCCCAGGAGCAGGAGAAAGGAGGACAAAAAAAAAGCCCTTGAACTTGTCTGAATTTGTGTAAAAAATGACTGATAAATGAGCCAATTTGCCTGAGTTTACCTGGAATTATCAGGTAAGTTTCTAGCCCTGAAAAAGGAATAGGGGGCTCAAGATACCAACTGAACTTAGTTCTAGAAAAAAATACGTACCTTGTCACCTACCAGCTTTGGGGACTCAAGTTTGTGCTTACCACATTTCATTGTCTTTCTGATGCGTTGACCCTGTAACACCTCAATCTTCTTAATTCTCTATTTCTATCCCGCGGGTTGCTGAGCCCCACTGAAGAAAAGCACACCAAACGAAGGAGCTTGGGCGGCTGGGAGGGAAGAAAGGGAGGCTCTTAGGTCTACCCTCATTTGATGGGCAGGTTCAGACAGGTGAAGGGAGGAGGGGCAACATGATAAGAACTAAGGGCTGGATAGAACGTTACAATTTCCAAAGAAGGCACTTTATGTGCATTATCGCACTCAGTGCTCCCGATAATCTAGGAGGGAGATAGACACCCTTTTTGCTATGGACTAAGGACATGTAGCCTGTCAGCAAGAGAGCCTAGACTTGACTCGACTGTTCTGACTCTTGCTCTCAGGCTCTTTCCGCTGTCTCATGCTCAGGATCCCACGCTGGTGTCCAGAAGGCTGGCTTTGCTTGATGCGAGTTTCCTTTCACTCCTTCAGCGAAAGGTTGGCTTTCATTTTCAGCATCCCCTTTGATCTTAGTACTATTATGCCCATTTTACAAATGAGCAAACTGAGACTCATTCGTTCAAGGTCATGGGACTGAAAGCAGATTTTCTGCTTCATGATTCGATGATCTATCCATCATATCCTGCTAATATTAAGCTGTAATAGTACATGATTAATGTTACATATTTAGAGAAGCAAAATACTGCTTTATTCATGGAGAAAGATGGATCACTGGTTGAACTTTTTCCTCTGACTGTTATGAATGTGGCATATACATCACAATTCAAAACAGTTATAGTGGATTATATTTCCTTTCCCTTTCAATGCACTGCACTCAAATGACATATTTTAATCTGAGAAATTGGGAAATACAAATGTAGCTTCCATGACAATGCTTAGAGTAAGCAAAGCCTGACTCTCTAAGTAGAAAATGGTTCAAGTCAAATGCTTATTATTTTTAACCAAACAATGTCTCAACATTAACTTTGAAATCAGTGGCAACTTTGTCCGTTTGTTTTCTTAAATCATTCTGCATTGGTTTCCTTCTCTTCTTTAGATCATTTTGCTGCACTTGCAGTTTGATATCTCATTCATGGCTCTCCAGTCTGCAAACTCTGTTTAGTGCAAAGCTTTGCAGAAAAAAAAAAAAAATCTCTTATTTGACCATGAACTTTCGATGATCTAGTTAGCGTTACTGTCAAGCTTCCCGTGGTCTTTTTGAAAAGCAGGACTTGTCCGTGCTGCCCTCTGGCCAACTTCAGTGGGACTAAAGTACTAGCAAGAGCCATCAAACTGCCTGACGGCTTGTCACCAGCGAGGCTCCATTAATTTACACACATTTTCCACTGTTTGGCATCTACCATGATAACTCTTTTCTCTTCCAAGCAGCTCCTGTTTGCATTTAACACTTGGGTTAATTTTCATCAGAGTTTAAATTTAGCCATCAGTTATTTCTGGGGAGCTGTCAGCCAACATATGGAGAGAAGAAGAAAAAAAAAATCCTTCTGAATTTATAATAAAGTGGGATCTGTTGAATGTGAAACAAAACCAACTGCAATATAGCGAGGCCCCGGTGGGGAGAGCGGGGTCAGCAAAGAATTGCAGAGTGGATTAGCTGTTCTATTCACCAGAGCCGCATCTGGGCACCTCGGAGCTTCTAGATATATCAAAAAATGATGGAAAGACACAGTTCAATTTGTCCCCATTTTATAAAGGATAATTAACCTGTCAGTCTTGCTACTTTAACAACTTCATTAAATTGGAGGCGAAATGGGTGCTGAGAAGTCTTGCCTTTATCCACAAGGAACAGAGGGCATTTAGTAGCAAGGAAAACCCACGCCCCGATAATACTGTCTGGTTCCTGAAAAATGGAACATGCGTCTTCCAATTATATAATAATCCTGCCTTCACTATGACCTGCTAAAAGTAATTTTCTTAACTCGGAAGGCAGGGGAAATAATGTTACAGCCCGACTAGGCCAGAGAGGCTCACCACTTAAAAATTGAGGTTATAGGGTTTCAAATGCTGTTGGGCCAAACTCTTTAAGACCTGGAGCGTCAGCTACTAAAGGTGGACAGCATTTCACAAGTAATAAAAAGAAATAAAAACAGAGCTCCCTCGAGTTCTCAACAGCTCCCTCTGCTGCCCCCCACACCGGCTTCCAGCATCTGTGTCTTGACGATAAATCATGTTTTTCTTTTTACTCCCTCGAAGATCTTAAACTTTAAAATGCCTTTATTCAAGAGTAAAGGAATATCAAAATCATTTTAGTGTTTGAAATCTTATGTAATCTTGGGCTTTTCTTTCTTAAAGCTAATAATATACTGTGTATTTTAAGTAATTGAAATGGTTTAATTAAGGTTTTAGTCATCTTCTCTTTAGAAATTCCACTCTGTATACATGAATACAGAGGCACAGTAAGAATCATTACAAAATATTTTTCAAATCTTATTAAAATCGAAATTATGTCATTACCAGTTAAAAAGGAAATGGTTTTGTGAGGTTGTTAATTCAGTCCTGTAGTGTTGCCTTTGATTAATACAAATAATAATTTATCATAAGACAATAATAAGAAATTTCAACTGGCTATAGTAAAGATAAAATTTAATATGCGTTTCTTGTCAATATAGTCAAAATTCTGGGTATGATCATATAATTTTCCAAGAAAAGAATTTTATTTTTAATTTAGAATGATTAAAAACACAAAGCAATTCGTATCTTCCCCATTTCTTTTTGTTCATATTTTTATGAGATTATTAAAAAGGTAATACTTATAAAGCTAATATTACCTTTAAAGTTTATTCTAAAGTTATGATCCTCATGAACCATGATATTTTTATTTTAAATTCTTTTAAAATAATTCATTTTTGAGAATTTGTGAATATATTAGGAAGGCAAAAATAGAGCAACTTATACTTCTTTTGGTACAATAGATGCCGTGTAGATGAAAATCCATTTTATTACAAGTGATTTGTAGAAAGACAGTGACAGCGTTCTTCACTAAAATATTTACATGCTTTATTTGATGAAGACATCAGAATTCATCTATTTTTTGATACATTTGAAACAAGATTTGGTATACCTTCTAGAATAATTGTAACTACTACAAAAGTTATTCAGTTAATATTTAAGAACATAGCTATTCTTTTTCATGCTTTTTACAATGAAAGTTGCCTACTTTCAGAGAAATGATTGTTTCAAAAAAGTGAGAGATGACACTTGTGAAGATCAGTGGCATTCAGAGATTTTTCAGAGCACATTCGGCTTTATCATATCCATTACAGGATTTCTATTTACCTCACCTCACTAAGGATTGCATTTATCATAAAGGAGACAAATCATTTTTGTTACAGTTTTTGGGAAAGGCTGGTTCTCAGGCCTCTCCAAAGTGACTTCTTCCTGGTCCCGAACTTGCCTGTCTCTGCAGCTAGACAATAATTAAGATGATACACTTTGTATTGTTCCAACCTAGACCTCTGTCTGCATGCATTTGCAGAGAAGAATTAAAATCTTTATTAGCCCCTCCCCCTTGGTACTGTAAAAAGGGGAACCGTGATTCAGAGTGGCAAATGTTCTTGCCACTGGTGCTTTTCCAAGTTGTACGTGATTCAAAATCGTGGCAGTGGACACACACCACCATGAGTCCTTTTCCGCAGCAATGACATCCCACCTTTTTATATATAGCACTTGGCATGTTTGCTTGCTGTGTCTTTTAGAGGAAAGACCCAAGGGCCATTGAGATTAGCAGGCTCCTCAGCCGTGTCACCCTCTCCAGCTGGTCCGGCTCCAGGGCCACGGCAGGCTGAAAAGTAAAGGACTCTGATTGCATCTGAACTAATGTCGGGAGACTGGGGATGTTAAGAAGGAAAGCAGCACCAGTCAGAGCTTGTTGGACATTCACTGTATAAATGAAATGGAACAGGGACAAGGGAGGTTTTGTGAGATTCAGTCCGACTTCAGGGTCCAGAGGCAGGTGCATTTTACCGTGCCTCTGAAAGAGCTTATGGAGTGACCCACAACTTAACTGTAGAAACCACGTGACTCCACTTGCCCAAATAAAATATCCTAAACCCCAAACACGGCCACCTCTTGACTCTGTGAGAAAATTGGCTTCCACAGTTTGGAATGTACACATCTGGCTGATCCCAACTTTGTCTTAGATGAAGAAAGTGTTGTTTAAATTCAGCTGTGCATATCCTTCCTGTGTCTTATTCTAAGACAAAACACTGCAAATTTTAGGCGGTAAAGACAGCCCAAAGCTAAAATGAGCAGCGAGGACCACTAACTAAACATGGGAAGAAATGTCATTTCCTATTGCAACAAAATATTTAAATTGCCTCGGATTTAATCACTGTAATTTAGTAATTTTGTGAATGTAGGTCAGCCATTTATTGGCAGTGATGTTTTTTTATTTAAAGGGCACATTTCTTTTTCACTAATAACCTTCAAATTTGCAGTCAATTTATTCCAAAGAATTATAAAATTATCAATGAAGCATAAATGTAATTAGGTCTCCTTATATACAGCACGAGTAAAACTATCTACAAAGAGTTCTCTGAGCCTGATTTTAAGATCAAGTCCTCACAGTTTGTGCCTGCATTAGTAATTGAGAATGAAGGGGTGGTTTTAACAGAAACAACGTAGGTGTTTGCAGCAACTGTGAAAACCCGTTATCCGTGATTTTCTTTTTCTTATGTTATCACCAGACTATGTCGTAAAAATCACCTCCACCACCACCACCATCAAAAAGAGATGTGATAATTACCTGAGAAACTTAAATAAGTACATGTTGGGTTAGTTATCTGGCTATTTTTTGAAACTATGAATTTGGCTTTGTGTCTGGATGGGGAGCCACGCAAAGCCACAAGGCTCACGGGGACACAGGATGTGGATCAGTATCTCCTAATCCAAATTGTAACGGAAATGCCAGAACTAGTTAACATTTCCTTTGTTCACATTTTGGAAACAGAAACATCTTGAACCAGATCAGCAGCTGTCCACGTGTAGTCGCTCAGATTTGCCAAGACAACAAATGACCCATTTCCTTTCCCTCGGCTGAAGGTTTTGTGCTGTGTTTCGATGAGCATATCCCAGGCGTAAGAGAGGAGCTGAAAGTCTTCACTGTTGGTAGCAAAATTGCAGGTTAGGAACTGGATCCTGGTTTGGCATCACGTGAAATAGTAATGTAATCAGCATATGACTTGTTTTATAACTTTCGAAATATAGATTTGCATGGTTATTTGAGACATTAGTTTGAGGAAACCTTACATTTAACAAAATTAAAGCTAGATTGTTTTGAAATTGTGATTAATTCACACATGCTCGTATTTGGGGTTGGCTAAAAGGTAGATTTTTCAACGCACCAAGTTCAGTTTGGTTCCGAGGGTCTCTCTTTGCTTCATTTTGTGACAAGTAACTAAAATTCTATATGGAACTATATAGCCTACCTTTTTGGTAAGAATTTTAAATCTCCATATTTTAGGACTCATTTCTATAAGTGTTTCATAACTCACTGTTAGCCAACCTAGTAAGTGTTGTGGGGCATCACTGTAAAATAGATACTTTAGATAAATATGCACCGTTGTCCTCATGTTCTCTCTCTTTACTATCTGGCTACCCAGACCCTCTGACTGGCTACCACTCATCAGCGAAGCCCTAGATGATCTCCCTCCCCTAATTCCTATAGCAAATGAAGGTCACTCACTGTATATTCAAACACACACTTCCTCCTGCTAGTCATATCTCTCAATCTGGACTTGTCTCATCTCCCCAGTTAAGCGTTCTAAAACACTTTCCAGTCCCTGCAATCTAGCAGGCTCCTGGGTAGGCACTGAGGTAGGCTATCATCCTCACGATCATACACAGTAAGCAAGACAATACCCATTTTACAAATGAAGAATGATCTGAGTCTCAGAGATATTAAATACTGCTCATGGTGACCTGATTATTCAATGATGACATCAAGATTTGAAGTCAGGCCTTTTAAATTTCATATCCATTGGTATTTCTGCCTCACAAGTCCATGTGTGTGTCTTGAATCAAGCACAACAAATTATTCCTCTCTCTATTACCTCAGAGTACCTAGCATGGTATCATGCTCAGAGTAAGTACCCAATAAATACGCCATGATTCCATAATTTCTTGGTATTCCTCAGGTAGAGTGTGACTCTATATGAAACTCAAACACTTCATCTTAATTATCTATTTACCTGTCTGTCCCTTGCGTGAGGCTTTCTTTTATCTGATGCGTCATTGTACGCCCCTGGTCTGACCTGCAGTCCTCTCTCAGTATTCAAGAGATCCAAGGCAGGGAAGCACCTGGAAAGGAATGCAAATTTCGTCTGTTTTTACTGGATCACTGATATTAACTTCCTTTCTGGTCCATTGTAACTCTCCTTAGAGATATTTTTAAAGACCACTGCCCTGTTTAACTACATAGGTAGATCTCTATTTGTTGTTGAATCAGGAACTTAGAAGTCACACCAGATGGGATTCTGCATACCTGCCTTTCTCACCTTGCATAGGCAGATAAAGAAACACAGACAGTGATCCACATACCAGACAGCAGTAAAATAAGACTTGTTCTTATGGGCTGAGTCACGTCCTCCCAAAAGATGTTGAAGTCTTAACCCTCAGTATCTGTGAATGTGACCTTGTTTGGAAAGAGGGTCATTGCACATGTAGTCAAGTTATGATGATGTCATTAGGGCGAGCCCTAATCCCATATGACCGGTAGCCTTATATATGGGAAAATTTGACCACAGAGAGAAACATGCACAGGGAGGAATGCCACGTGAAGTTGAAGGCAGAGATCGGGATGATGCTTCAGAGAGCCAAGGAGCTCCAAAGACTTCCAACAAACCACTGGAAGCTAAGAGAGTGCTCGAGCAAGGAACAGATTCTTCTTCACAGCCCTCAGAAGGGACCAATGCTGCTGATATCTTGACCTCGAACTTCTAGCCTCCAGATCCATGTTAAAATTTCTGTTGTGTAAGCCTTCCGGTTTGTGGGTACTTTCTTATAGCAGCCATAGGAAATGAATAGACTTGTCTCACACTAGGATTTATAGACAAAGGCCTTTAATTAAATGGCTTCTGTCTCTACTGAAAATTAAAAGAAAAATTATTTTTGTTAGGCTTGTTTTTTCGTTAACCCAAAGACACAAAAGTAGCAGTCATTATGCACAAATGTTATAAAGAAAATATATTAATTTTAGAGTACTTAAGATAAAGTCACTTTTGACCTATCATTTGAGTACCATGGAAATAGACCATATGCCGGTGATGGTATATGACAGAATATGTTATTAAAGATGATGCAAGATATGATCATTTACTGTAGGGGTGAAATAAGAGAAAATACCCAAATATGACCATCATCTATCCCGTGTTTGTTCTGGATATCAAAGACATTGATTGAAGGTGAGAAGTTTAGGCAATCAGCTTTGAAGCCATGTAGAACGCTTACTGGATGGTACTAGAATTTCTGGAAAGATTGGGGGCTGGGAACTAAGGGGAGGCCTTGGGGGTTGTACTCTCTGCTCTGCATCCACAAAAGTGGCTTCTCTTTTACTCGTTTCATATACTGGGGTCCTTCATAAGGTTTCATTTGAAAACAGGGCTAGGCTGCTTTAAAAAAAAATTGAAATTACTGCTTCAGCATTGTTTCCTGTCATGACTTTCAAACCTGCCAACCCTCCAGAGCCACAGGTAATAGGTAGCTAAGTAGATAGATAGGACAACCTCAAGTTAATTAAAATATAGTGTTCTGAGATCACACAATTTCACTGTATCCCTTAAACTCACTGGATAAAAGTTTGAGCATATCTAAATCCACACTGAGGAATTAATGCTTCTTCTGATCATAACTTGTTTTATTAAATTCAAACCTTTTGAAAGAATTAAATCTGAAAAATCTGATTTGAAAAATTTAAAAAGTTCAAGGACCTCCCGGCTCTGAGAATCCTCTGTTCATTTTGAGGACTCTTTTCTTAAAAATGCTTTCTAATAAGTAATTTTTCTCCTTCTGAGTTGGAAATAATATGTGTATCTTCTAGAAACAAGCTTATTTTCTGATGTATAATGTCAGATCCTTACTGGTTGGGACTCTTAAGCCATGAGACCATGTAACGGGCACTCAACACCAGGACCTCTGGTGCTCTGGTCGCTACCGGACTAGAGCTAGGTCTCAGCCACTTTCGATCATTGCAGACAGGTGTGGTAGGTTTACCTGGGCTCTGTCGGGTTGTGTAGGATATGGGCCAGATACAGTTCAGCCTCCCTGGGCACAACCCCCGACTTCAGACCAACCACGCTCAGGGGTCCTACGCTCCTTTCTTACTACTTCAACCATGGCCATTTAGCCTCAGTGAGGTAACCCCCAACTATTCCTTCTTTCCACTCTTTTTACTCCCAGCCCTGTGTGTTCACTCAGGCTGTGCCTTTGTCCAAACATACGGACTTACAACTACTTCCATATTTAAAGAAATCAATCCAAAGTTCCTTAAAGTGAACCCAAGCCTCTTTGTCTCCCCATTTCTTCTCTAAAGAAGTCACATGTTGGACAGGGTCCATGATGGCACAAGAACCTGCATGCCTTTCCAATTTACCCCACTCAGTGTTCCCCCTTTCTCTCATTAGAATGCCCTCATCCTCAACGGTGCACCTGAAGTGTTTCCTGCAGGAGTTTCTTACAGTTTCAGGTGGGTCTGTCTTATTTTCCCAATTAGATTACAAACTATCTGAAGACATGAAACCAGTCCTTTCCTTAATTTGGGCTCCTCACAGAGCTAATAGTGCTGAGCATGCTTGAGTATGCAATTCATACCTAACAGGGAACACTGAATTAAATGAACTGAATTCTAAAGCTTTCGCAGACACACAAAACATGTCTGTGGTTTTTCTGCTTTCACAGCAAGAGCAGGAGTGATGATAAAGTCAATTTCAGTGGATATTCTTGACAGGATAATCAAGATGACATTGATAGCAATATCAGGAATGTGTGCTCTCTGCCTTCCAACGCGGCCCACTCCTTCAGACTTGTGGCTGGTAATAAATCATTCACCTTTGACACAACCCATTTGGCAACAGAGTTTTAGCTTACAAAGTAGGAAGATCCTGAAGGTTGGAAATAGGGTCTCTCTGGTAAACCTTGTCTGATTCTGGGCACCTAGTAGGTACATAATAAATGCCTGTTAAAAAATGAATGGACTAATACAAGCCTAGGGCCATCATCAGTGACAACTGCGTAGAGCAAATGCCATTCATCTCAGTAAGCCAAAGATTCGTATTTTTTTCTAATAGTTTGGTCTTAAATTCGATAATAGATCATTAAATTGCCTTCAGACAGCTCTCTGAAGTAAGACTCTGCAAGCTTCGGCAATTCTCTTTCATATCCGGATCTGAATCCATTTGTTCCTTTTAGGAAGACAAATTAAAATACAACCACTTGAACACAAAACACAGAGCACTCTCGCGTCTGAATGCTCCTCTGTGGCTGTCACGTACACGGTTTTCCGCAATAGCCAGCTCCTCACTGTTCCCCTTGCCGACAAATTGGTGAGAAAGTGATGTCTCTCTAATTACTCAACACCTGAAGGCTATTTATATGGTTCACGGTGTTGAATTCATGTGTTCGGTGTCTTCGGGATGGGGGTGTCCGTCGACTCAATCCGAATAAACAGACCGTTAGTTTCTTGTAGTCTCTTGAAAGTCCTCTACCTAGTGCTCTGTGCTTCCTCGTCACCAACTTTGTCTTTCCTTATGATTTTCCGATTTGGAAAAGAAAATTCTACGTATTTGGAGAGAGCTACTGCACATGTCTTACTCATTGCACGTCACCATTCTGTTTCTCCAGCAGTCTGACTGCGAATTTCAGAGATCACATAGGTAATGGGGCATTGGGGATTTCTGGAGTAGAACTAGCTGTGTCCCCGTAACACTTGCCCCTGGATCTCCTCAGCATTCAGATAGGATATTCCGTTTGCTCTTATCCATGTGGTTTTAGTTGGAGCTGCTTCGTGTATTTCATGTGCTCATTCTGACCTTGCCTGAGGGCCTTGCCCATGGCCTCAAAGGCAGAGAGAATGCATTCTTTTCCCCAGCAAACCCTAAAGAAGCTGACAATGCTCCTGCACGTATTAGGGGCAGGAGTAATAGAACAAGTTGACTGCATAATATCTCATTTTTAACGTAGCCCAGGAAAGCAACCACTTCTCGCACACACGCACACAAGCACGCACGTACATGGTAACTTAAGTGACTTTACGAGTTCTTTAAATCAAGATACTCCTTTTACTTGCTTCCCTGACACTCACAGTGAGTTTTCTTAGACTTACACAGGCCAGTATCTCCTTTCTGGAAAAAAGAAAAGACAGTAGTCCCTCTCCTTAATATAGGGGAGCCAAGAAAACACACCTGTAGTGGAGAATGAATATTCTAACGTTTCCGAACCTTTTGGTGAAGGTGAAGGGGGCTTGTTGAAAACATTGCTGTGAGCAGATGGACCCCTGAAACCATCTGCTATGAAGCAACTAAATGTTCAGTGATGCATTACGGAATTATTTAGCTCTCAAAAAGCCTGAAACTAGTTAGTAATGAGGGCATCTGTACCAAGAGCAAACAACCTACTTATATATGATCTATTACTTCGTAAACTGTTTGGAGACCCTCACTACTTAAAGAAGCAGAAGACTTCTTGACTGCAGGTATAAATTGTTACTAAAAGAAAATGTAAAGTATCATCTTAAAATTAGCATTTATTTTCCTCCTTTGAGTCAAATAAACTTTTTGTTGAACCCAATTTTTTCGCATTCCTCCATGAAAGTGTAGCCGACTAAGTCTTTTTGATGCCACTTAAATCAAAAGGAAATAAAGTGTATTTTCTTTCCTCCAAATGATATCCCCTGGATATTTTAGTATCTATATCAATGTATCATCTTTTTCAAAATAAAGTTTTTTTATTATAGAAATGATATGTGTCACTTATAAAAAAAAAGTAGATAAATAAAAATAGAAAAAAAAAGTTACTCCCAAAGACAATATCACCATTAATACTTTGGGGTATATTTTCTTCAGGTCTTTTCCCATACTTAGTTTGAAAACAAACAACTAAATTTAGTTCTATAATCCCTACAAAGTCAATGTATTTCAGAAATTTGGTTTTTTGATGTACAACATGATGGCACATTCTCCTGGAAATACATAAAATTCAAACTAGCATATCCATAAAAGGAATAGTATTCAGCAATAAAACAGAACAATTAATATACACAACAGCATGGGTAAAACCCAAATGCATTATGCTAAGAGAAAGAAGCCAGATCTAAAACATTCCATGCAGGATGGTTGCATCTGTATAACATATTGGAAAAGACAAAACTGTCGAATAGAGAACAGATCAGTGGTTGCCAGGCATTAAAGATAGGGACAATATTTGAAGCACGAGGATTTTTTTTTTTTTGAGGGATACTGTAATTATTCTGTATCTTGTTTGAGGTGGGAGTTACACCACTATATGCATTTGCCAAGTGCATAAAACTGCCCACCAAAAAGACTAAAGTTTACTTTATGTACATTAAAATAGAAATTAAAAAATATATATTCAAAAGAGTCTATAAGCCATAGAAATTACCAGGTCTCAGCTTTACCCTTGCTTAAGGAATTTTTTAATTCATTTAATAATTATTTATTGAGTACTACTCTATTCCAGGCACTGGTAAGTCCTGGGGATAGAGTAGCGAGCAGACAAAACTCCTGCACTCAGGTAGCTTACATTCCAGTGGTGGGAGACAGTAAGCAAAATAAACAGTTAAGTTATATTAGTTCATGGTAAGTGCTATAGAGAAAAGTAAAGCAGAGAGAGGAATAGGGAGGAGGGCATTTCTAAGATGGTAACATTTGAGCCAAGTCTTGAAGAAGATGAGAAGGTGAGTCCTGTGCTATCGGGGGGAAGACCACTAAAGGGGAAATGAGCTTGGTGCAATCCAAGAACAAGAGGAGATGCGGCTGGCCTGGGGGCAGGAAGGCAGAGGAGTGGGAAATGAGGTCAGAGGCACAATGGCGGTGGGTCTGTGAGCATCCTACACCAATGTAAGAACTTGGCTTTACTCTGTGTAAGAAGGGCTAGTGGAGGCTTTCAAGCAGAGGAGCAGTATGATCTTACTTACGCTCAAAGGGAATCAGTCTGGCTGATGGTTCTCGTCGGTGGGGTGAGGGGGTGGGAGAGAGGAATAAAAGAGGGAAACCAATCAGGAGACAAGTGCAATCCACAAAGGGACGTGGGTGGTTTGGACCAGGATGGTGGTACCTGAGCTGGTGGAGACTGGTGGTATCCTAGGTATATCTGCAATTAAAGATAAAAGGATTTCATCACAGAACAGATGTAGAGTGTGAGAGAAAGAGAAGTCAAGGATGACTCAAGGCTTTTGGGTTGATTAATTGGAAAGATGGATTTCTGTCAACTATAATGGAAAAGATTGAAGAAAGAACAGGTTTGGAAGAGAAAATTGCGAGCTTGTTCTTTAATTTGTTACATTTGAAATGTGGACTCCTGAATGGAGATGTCTGCTAGGTAGTTTGATATATGAGTCTGGAGTTCAGGGGAGACATCCAAGGAGGAGATATAAATTTGGGTGTCAACAGTATATAGATGGTATTTAAAGTCATGGGATCCATTCAAATAATTTCCCCATGGGTGTATCCAAATGCTCGCACCCTTGCAAAACAGAAAACAGTTCTAAGCTTCTATATACTACATCTTCCCCAACCCCTGGAAATCTCAAGAAGAAGCATGAAGTGAGCTTTTGAAACATTTAACCGGAAAATGAGAAATCAGCCTTGAAATAATAGCAATGGAAGCTTATCCTTTCATACCCTGCTGCCTGACAATTTCCCTTTGGTTTGATCCCTTCTATACATATAATATACCGTCTGTTAACTGTGTGAAGGGTATTTACACAGCAATGGCTTTTATTGTTAGGTCACCTAGGAATCTGCTGTGTCTATGTGATATATATATATATGTGTGTGTGTATATATGTTTATATATATATATATATATATATATATATATATATATAAATAAGAAACGACCACTGTTCTTGGATTGCACCAAGCTCATTTCCCCCTTAGTGTTATATATATATATATACATATATATATATACATACTATGTATATATATATATGTATATATATAGAGAAGGAATTTTTTATTTCAGGCAATTTTTAATTAAAATCATTTTCATTTAGCTATGTATAGAATTATTTAGAAGTAAAACTACAGAGAGAACCTGAAATATGCAAATAAACCAAATTCACAGTGTGCAACTATGTATAAAGATACATTTACACAAATAATATATGTAAAAGAGAAAAATTAGCTTTTACTTCTCAGTCAGTAGTTAACAAGAACGTCTCCTATGTAATTCATTTTTATAAATTAGATGTTTATAAAAGCTGGTCTTAAAAACTCATTAGTTTTATTTATATTATTCCAAAATAATATTCTGAAGAGAATGTTAATTTCTTTTTTTTAAGATTTTATTTGTTTATTTGAGAGAGGGAGAGAGGACAAGCAGGGGGAGTGGCAGGCAGAGGCAGAGGGAGAAGCAGACTCCCCGCCGAGCAGGGAGCCCGATGCGGGACTCGATCCCGGGACTCCAGGATCGTGACCTGAGCCGGAGGCAGTCGCTTAACAGATGGAGCCACCCAGGCGCCCCAAGAATGTTAATTTCTACCATCAAAAACATGGACGAAAGCTGTCCAAGATGGTGGCAATAGAGATACTGAATTTAGCTCTCCCACAGACACACCAAATAAATCCACAGCCACATACAGAATAATTTCCACTGAAAAAAAATTTTTTTTTTACAAAAACAGCAGCTTCCACAACAAGGGATAAAGGGCCACATCTAGACTGTAGGAGAAGCAGAAACAGTCTCATCAAAAAACCCGCCACCAAAACCCCCGTATAATAGGGAGAGATCTCACGGATCCAGAGCCTGTCCCTAAGAAGTGGGGTTTATGCCATTGAGCAACTCAACCCTTGGGACCTGTAGCAGAGCACTGAGGCCCCGCAAATGCCAAGCTTTGGAAACCAGTATGGTTTACGTCCAGGGGACCTGAGGGCTGTGGAGATCTGCAATACCCTTTTGAGGGGGTTGCATATAGACTCACTTGTCCCAGGACCAGTGGGGTGCAAAGGCAGCAGTTCGAGCAGTGATGGGATTATATGTGAAGGAAATTCATTTGCTAATTTTAAAGCATCTGTTGAAGAAGCAGTGAAAGTTGGAACTTTCTGGGGACGGAGGTTCTGGTGAGCACCGTTGTAGTCTCCCTCTACCTTGCTAGCAGAGACAGCCACAATGAGGACACAGCCTTGCTAGAGTGGGTGGGTGAGTGCAGTCCACACAGGGGATATCCCTTGGTTGCCTTGGCGGTCAGAGGGGTTTGTGTTTGTAGACACGAGACTAAAATAATCAGAAAGATAGTCTGGCAGAGAAAGACACATACCATATGATTTCACTTATATGTGGAATCTAAAAAACAAAACAAACAAGAAAAGAAACAAAAGCCAAGCTCAGTACAGAGAACAAACTGGTGGTCGCCAGAGGGGAGTTGGGTGGGGGGATGGGTGAAATTATTGGTGAAGGGGATGAAGAGGTGCAAACTTCCAATTATAAAATACTGAAGTCACAGAGATGAAAAGGACAACATAGGGAATATAGTCAATAAGATTGTAATAATGCTGTGTGGTGACAGATGGTGACTACTCTTAGCATGGTGAGCATGGAGTAATGTATAAAATTGTCAAATCACTGTTGTACACCCAAAACTAGTATGACATTGTCATTTATACTCCAATGTTTTTTCCTAAAGTGCAAGACAGACCAGTGGATTTTAATATAACAAACTACAGAAAGTTCATGTTTTAATTACCCTTAAGAAACTACCACTTAGGGCACTTGGGTGGCTCAGTCGGTTGGTTGGACGTCTGCCTTCAGCTCAGGTCATGATCCCAGGGTCCTGGGATCGAGCCCCGCATCGGGCCGGCTTCTCCCTCTGCCTCAGCCTGCTACTCCCCCTGCTTGTGCTCCCTCTCTCTCTGTGTCAAATAAATAAATAAAATTAAAAAGAAAAAATAAGAAACTACCACTTATTGGGTTTTGGTGTACCGCCCGAGGAAAAAAAAAAGACAGATAGTCAGGCTACCACCCTCAGCACACTGCATAATAGGCTGAAAGACACCCCCATCTGCCTGTGAGAAAGGCCCATCTACCTGTCCTAGAGCTTCAGCCTGAGGGACAAGCTCAGGTCCACCACACATGTAGGGGCCACAGAGCTGCTCTCAGGGAGCACGGGCAAGGAGACACCGTCTTTGAACCTTCACTTGGCCTCACCACAGTTTGCTGATGCCTCCCAGAAAGGAGCTTATACACTCATCTGAAGCCCTGATTTTTGCAACTGTCGCCCAAGGGACACCTCCAGATCTCCATCCTGGGAATGAACAGAGTCTACGATTGCAGTCCCACAGGACTATATATATTTGCAGACCTTAAAATTTGCTGCCTGACCATCTTGCTTCCAATCAGCCTGAAACTAGATGTTATCGAAATCACTCCCTTTGGAACACGGGCGGGTCTTGGCACACCCTCAATAACCAGGACCCATCAAGGATGAATCAGAAACTCATATCCAGAGAATAGACTGGTGGTGATCACAGGGGAAGGGGGATGAGCTGTGGGTGAAATGGGTGAAGGGGGTAAATGGGTGATGAATAAAAACTAGACTTCTTATGGTGATCACTTTCTTGTGTACACAAATATTAAATTATCATGCTGTATACCTGAAACTTATATAATGTTACATACAAGTTTTACTTCAATAAAAAATAAAGAAGAACATGGAAAATGTTCTTTATTGAATTAATAATTAATGATTTTTATTTCTGCTTCTCCTGAGCTTACCAAATTAAAATGACACTTTCTTTTTTACATAATTTGAAGGTACTATCTTTTACTGAGATATATCTGAGAAAGTTTTCTCTGGTAAAAAAATCATCTGAATTTAAACACTAAAGATTTTTCCAAGTTGGGGCAAATAGTTCTCAATCAATTAACGAATCAAATGTTCATCAAGCCATGTTTGACAATTCTGACACCCAGTTGCCCTGCATTTTGCTTCTTGCTTTTAGAAATTTTTGTGACCAGACACAATACCTCTGCATTACCAAATGCAATAAATTTCTCAGACATTCCAGAATTGATCCTTAATTTTGATGTTATTAATTTGAGTAACACATTTAATAAAAGTGCTTTAATATAGCAAAACATTCTTCGGTATACAAACATCTCAGAACTCTTAAGCATTCTTCTTCACTTTACTGGAAATAAAGAACTTCTAAAACTCAGTTCTTTAATTCAAAGAGCAAATTTGAATATAATGAAATTGTAATATAATGAAATTATAATATAATGAAATTGTAAAGCAACAGAAAAGTTAAAAATACTAGAAAAGACAACTAGCCATCTCTCACTACCCTCAGAATTAAGCCAAGAAAATATTTTCTAAAGGGTATATGCATCCTCCCCCCACCCCCCATCTGTGTGGTTGGGTCTCTGTTTGATGTTATGTTCTCGTTTTGTGTTTCACTGCTTCGGAAACAAAGTTTCTAAAATACGGGTGATAAATCTGAAGGGAAATTCATGCGTGAAGCCTCAAACAGGTTCCCCCAAACCACAGAGGTGAAAAACAGCTCTCCCCATCTCCCCACCACAGGCTCCAACAGGGTCCACGTCACCTGTCAATCCATCACTAGTCAATCAAGGAGAAAGGCACGATCAGCAGCTTAATGACATCCAGATGGCACCTGCCTCTCATGAACTGTGTTCGGGAGTCAGAGTCTGCCTGGGAGTAGGCTCCATGTTCTATCCCCAGGTAATAATGAGATGTTTTTGTATTCAGACGAAGCTGTAAGGGCTCACACCTCTGACAGGACCCCCCTAGCCCACACCCTCCGCGAAGAGAGGAAGATTCTTGGCATCCATTGATTTGACATAAATAGAGTGGTCTCCGATCATTAAAACAAGTGACCTCCCTTCCTCCTTTCCAATCTGATTTCAGAATGATAGGGTGTTAATTGACCCCACAGAAGAGATGGGCAAGTATGAGGGTAAATAGCCAGCCTGCATTTCCAACCACTGAGAAGCGCTGCTGACATTTAGATACGGACTGAAGCGCTCTTCCTCGCTCGGGTTTACAGGAGCCTTCAACCTTGACCTGAAGGGAACACCTTTTCTGGAAGTGACAGGTAATTTAGCCTTCTTGCTAAGTTCTGGGCTCTCTGGTGGTGAATTATGTATGGTCCTTCTATGATACAGACACCTGTCCACTGAGAGCCAAACCAAAGCTGATGGATTCCTCTTAAAGACCTTAGATTAGATATAAACTACCTTTTTCCCCCTAGAAAAGTCGTCATGATGCCAATCACTCTCCCTTCCTTTCCTCCTATGATTTCAGGGATCTGAGCGAGGCCTAAAACAAACTGAGCAATGTTTGCTTTTATGAAATGATTCTTTGGGTAGCACTCAGCTTTCTCTCTCTCTCTCTCTCTTTTTTCATCTTTTTCTGAAACAGTCAAGAACCGTTTTATGTTCGAGCACTAGACTTGTGAATTGTGAATTACCAAGGTTTGTCCTCCCACCTTCATGCTGTGTCTGAAAATAATCCACTATGCCATATAAATAAGTGCATTATGTTAATTAAATCCGAGTTTCCAGCAGGGTCGCCAACCAGTTCAAAAGCAGGTTTTGGACTAAAACAAGCAGCATTACATCACACTATCCTCCCGGTGTATGTTGTGATTCGAGACAGGGAAATCGAGGGTTTTGGATCTGGAAAATAGGAAAAGGGTGATGTCAGTGGCATTGCCAAAATCCTGGAGGGTGTAGAGAGGGGCTAGTTAAAGAGACATTGATGAAGTGCTTTAAATCTCTTCATTCATGATGTGGTTTAAAACTCATTGTGGGTGGTAGGGAGAGTAGAGGGAGTGAGTGAGCGTTGTTCTGAAAGGGATGGCTTCATAGTCTCCAGATGTGGTTCTCCAAAATAAACTTCATGTTTACGTCTCCATCCGATGGCCCCCGGCCAGCCGGACTCTGGCCTTCAGGGAACCACCGCAAGTACAACAGGAACGGTTCAGAGGATCTGGTGTCCTGGGGAAGGCCTTTTGAAAGGTGATTTTTGTTGCTCGCTATTTATCATACTGGTGGCAAAATAGCAAAGAGCGCACTTGCACAGGGGAGCAAATCTCTTTCGGAAACATGGTTTGAGGCTGGAAATTTGCTTGGTGCTCTTTCCGTGAAGTGTTCAGCTCAGCGCTAAACTTTGCTCTTGTTTTTGTTTTAGTTGTTGTTGTTTTGTTTTGTTTTTTCCTCTGGAATTGGAAAGAAGGCCTCCCTGGTTCTGTAGCAGTAGTCGCATTCCCACTCTTGCCCAGGGTGGTCCAGGAAGGAAAATATGGTCACCTTATGACTCAAGGGCAGCCGGGTCCATATCCATTAAAGATGGGATGTAAATGGGGGCAAATCTCCTGAGATGAGCCCCTCCCACAGCCACTGTTCTCTGGAGTGCAGATGGAGAATCTCATTAGGAATCTAATACAATAAAGACATGTAGATCTTAAGGGTGGGGGTGGAGTGCAAATCAAATTAGCTTCATTACTTTATTCTGCACCTCACAGCGCTTCTGCCAGTGGACAATTGCATTAGATCAGCGAGGAGATCAAAAGGCAAAAAACTCCCCGGAAATTCATTGTCTGAAGCAAGACTGGAGCGGAGGAGAACTGGGGAGGGGGTGGCGGGGGAGGCAGGAGTAAATTGTGTTGACCCAAGACATAAATTGAGTACATCTCCCACACTCGTGCTGGGCCCTTTTCTTTGCTTTTCCAACTCCCAGGTCAATGTCTTGCTTTACGTGGGCCGTGGGAGCTGGAGCAGAGAAGCCTAAAGGGAGAAGCCAGGAAACAAAGCTCCTACCTCTAACTTGGCTATCGAGCCGTTTGAGCTTTGAGGGCTTTGCGTGTCCACTCTTTAAATTTCAGAAGGCCTCTGGAATAATTTAAGTAAAAACACAAAACCATTGCCGAGATGTCTCTAGACTTCTTGCCGATAACTGAAATACAGCAGGAGAAATGTTCCAGAAGGAAATGTAAACATATTTGGTTAAAATAGGGGGCATTTGTACCCTTACAAGAGAGAAACTGCAACCAAGGGTATTACTGTTCTTGCAAATTTAACTGTGGATAAATATGATAGCAGAATGAGCTTCACCATAATTCAGATACTATATTTATTTAACAAGAAGTTCATTGAGGTACTGAGAGTTGGAGGTGGACAGAAGTGAATGACATGCACCTGAAAGTAAAGAAATGCTCAGAACAACATCAAAATAATGGGTGTATCAAGAGAGTATAGGAGCCAACTGAGAGAGATCCCAAGAGTCAAAGCTGGAACAAGTCAAGTAACAAAATAAAGTACTACTAGAACCCAAGGTATAAAAGAAGTTTCTAGGTGTCCATGAGTCCACACTGACATTAATTAATAAATGGGGGAGAAGTGACACATATCTTGTGTTGCAGAATTCCAAATAATTTATGTAGACAGTCCATCCTCAAGGAGGTAGAACATAAACTCCCTACTTCTTTAGGTATAGGCTGCATAAAGGGACTTCCAAAGAGGACAGTAAGGAAGGTGGGGAGAAAAGAAAGTCTAATTTCACGATGGAGAAACTTGACAAACACTCCCTCAGCTAGTTGATCTAGGTTGACAGTAATAGGGATGTCATGTTGACAGTATGTACCCTTGATACAGTGTGATGAAAATGTCACTTCACCTCTTCACCATCCTCCTGAAAACCCAGAGCCCCGGTTGAACCATAAGAGAAACATCAGACAAATTCCAATCGATGGGCCTCCTATGAGGTACCTGGCCAGTACTCAACAAAACTGTCACCAAAGGTCAACAAAAACAAAGACAAAAACAAAACAAAAACAAAGACAGTCTGAGAAACTGTCACAATCAAGAGGAACCTAAGGATACATGATGACTAAATGAAATGTGGGATTCTAGGAAGGAATCTGGAAGAGAAAAAAAAATTAGGTAAAACTAAGGAAATCTGAATAAAGTATGGATTTTAGTTAATAATAATGTATAAATATTGGTCCATTATTTGCGACAAATGAGCCATCCTAATGCAAGATATTAATAAGGGGGGGAAGCTGTGTGCTTGGATAGATGGGAACTTTCTGCACTATCAATTTTTCTGTAAATCTAAAACTGGTCTAAGAAATAAGTTTATTTTAAAAAGTGAATAACATGCCTCTGCTCTGAGAGAACTTTCAATCAAGCAGGAAATATTCCAGAGACCTCTATAATAAATTCCTTTCATGTAGGGTTGGTGCTCATCAGAAAATCAAACCATCAGAGTATTGCCAAACTGAACTTACAGAATTTAAGTTTAAGATTAAAAAAAAATTAGAGAATAGTTACTGTTGACATCATCTAAAGCTACTTTATTGTTTATTCTATAATTGCAGAAGAAAGGTTGTAAGAAATCAACTAGGAGGTTTTTGGTCTTTGTTTTTTTGTTTTTTACTGAGAGGTAGGTCTCATTTCACTGTGTAATTTTTAATTAAACACTCTTTACACAAACCAATAATTGGCATATAATACTATCCAGTGGTCATCTGCATTTCTCTCTCTCCCTCTTTTCTCTCTCACATACATATAAACACTCTATCCCCAACCCCTTCACCCAACTCTGTGAAGATAATTGTAGTTGATCTAATAACCTCTTGGGTCGAAGGCCCTTCTGGAATGCCATGTAATTCATCTACAAATCAATAGATACATATTGACAATCAACTTTGCGCAGCTGCTAAGGGCAATACAAAAGAGAATAGAACATAACATAAAACAGTTAAAGAAAAATGTAAGATGAAACAGAAATTGCAACATTTGTGTAGTGAATCTCCAAATAACTGGTATAAACAGAAAATCTAACTACTTCAAATGACTGTTCAGGGGTACTGCAACTTAAACCAAGGTTTTACAGAAAAAATGGACTGTAGCCAGGTCTTGGAAGAGCATAGGGTTTGAATAGGGTAGGAAACTGGGAATTCAGGAAAAGCACACCATAGAAGTGTGGGAAAGGGATAACATAAGAAACAATGACTTCAAAAGCGTGGAGGTTCTATGTCCAAGAATGGGCCATTAGAGCTGGTTGAAAGACTATGGAGGGCACCAAAATGTTTTGATGATTTCATAGAAAATGGGAATTATAAATTGTGGATTCATCAGTGATCAGCACAATACCATTAAGAATTCTTTGGTTGGGAAGCACCTCTGTAACTCAGTCAGTTAAACATCTGACTCTTGGTTTTGACTCATGTCATGATCTCAGGGTCATGAGGTCAAGCCCCACTTCAGGATCCGTGCTTAGCGCTGCATTGGCTTGAGATTCTTTCCCTCTCCTTCCCCCTCTGCTCCCCGCCCCCCGCTTATGCAAGCTCTCTCTCTCTCTCAAATAAATAAAATCTTTTTTTAAAAAAAAGCATTCTCAGGGGGCCTAGGTGGCTCAGTCGTTTAAGCATCTGACTTCAGCTCAATTCATGATCTTGGGGTCCTGGGATCAAGCCCTGCATCAGGCTCCCTGCTCAGTGGGGAGTCTGCTTGTCTCTCTGCTCCTCCCCACTCATGCTCTTCCTCTCTCTCTTTCTCTCTCTTTCTGTCTCTCAAATAAATAATATATATATATATTTTAAAAAAGAATTCTTTGGTTGAGCCACGCATAAGTCAGAGTGTGACAGATTTGTTTCTTATAGGACAAATCATCTCATTAATACATATATACATGTATATTCATATATATTCTGACCTTATTTAACCTACATGATTTGGGTGATCAAACTTCAGAAATTCTATATAATACTTATGCCATGACATCCACCTAGCCGTTCCAGAGTTAGCAATTTTATACACAGGGTATCCCTAGAGTGTGAAGGACCTGGGACAAATATTTTTATGAGACTCCAGTCTATATAAACAATTTGATTAAAAGATTCAGAAACCCAAGTGAGATACAGTGAAGATTTAGAATAACGGGTAGGATTTAGAATAATGGGTAGAGGTAGTAACCAGAAAAAGGAGCTGGCTTCTTGATCACACTGAGCCAGAGGCTTACTTGCCTCTGCACCTTTACCTTAGGTGAACTACTCCTGCATCCTTTTTTATTCTTGAGCCAGTTTGAGATGGATTTTTCTACTTACTTAAAACCATGGAGACCCTAATGGGCAAAACCAGACTTAGCTGGAGTTCTCATTCTAGGAAGAAAATAGCACTGACCAGAAGGTGGATGGGCAGTCTGCTGAAACTCTGAAAGCTAGGTCTTTCCATGGTTATTCCAACAGAGCTAGAAGGAAACAAGTAGCACTATTCCAGTCCTTGTACATTCACCAAAATGCCATCAGCCTTCATTAATTAAATTCTTCCTATGTTATTTTTATCTTCCTGACTCATTGGCTATATCATATCTGGGGATTTGATGAGACGTAACCTTTTCTTTTTCTCATATTGCCCCAATATACTTGTATTCTTTGCCCAAAGAGATTATAAGCCTCTTGATATGAAGGTCTGTGGTAGGCAACTTTCAAGGAGGGTCCTCAATGACCCCTCTCCTTTGAGCCACAACCTTGTGGAATCCCCTCCTCTTGAGTATGGGCTGGGCTGGTGACTTGCTTTCTAACAAATAGAATACAGCAAAAGAGATGGAATATCATTTCTGTCATTGGCTTATAAATGACTATGAGTCCTGTCTTGCTGGACCCTTGCTCTACAAAGGGAGAATATCCAAAGTCGCAAAATATAATGTGAAAAGGATCATTTAAAAAATACCATGTGCTGGTGTTTGAACATAATAAAATATGACTGATGAGAATAGGTTTGACTCTCCTTCGATTACCTTTTGGTCTGCAAGGGAAAAGATCATCTCTGTAGCACAAGCCAGTATCTACCTTTTATCATTCCTGAAGATTGTCCCTTAGGGACTGGCTGAATGAAAAGCATACTTTTCCTAATGTCTCCCTCGGCCTTCTTTTTTGTTTGCACCCCATCCCCCATCTCATGCCCCTCCCCTCCCTCTATTTCCCCCAACAAAGCATTTGTGTCACTCTGTTCCTACATTCGGGTTCCTACATTCGCCTCTTAACTTCTGAACTGAACTTCTGAGAGAGTTTAAAGGGGAGATGAACTGACAAGGAGATTTGCTTGTCTCAAAGCTCGGCTGTGCCTGTCTTTAATTAAAAATGGTATCGATTTTTCTCTGCTCTAATGATAAGCACTAGTCTGCCCTCCCAATGTTAGTCACTGACAGTTTAAGTATGAAACAAAGGGCATTTATTCAGCACTTAATGCAAAATTATGACTGATTAAAAAGTGATTTATCACAAGAACTACATCTGTAGAGGCTTCGGGGTTGTTTTTTTTTTTTTTTAATAATTCTCACTTTCACCAGAGTTTGGAAGGGATAGCTGGATGATTGGAACAATTCCCTCCTTTCATTCAGTTCTCCTTCCTTGGCTTCAGCACAGAACAAAATAAAAAAAAAAAATTTACTGAATTCAGGAGCATAAAACATGGGAAAGAAAAGAATTCTAGAAGTCAGACCTGTAGCATATCCTAGATGCCAAATGGTCAGTTACCAAGTTGCCTTCAGGCAACAAAACACTCGGTCAGAACTTCTCCAGAATTTCATTCTGACATCCGCCCCTCTCTTTTCCTATTCCACGTAGTATTTGACACTGTAAAATTGACCCAACGTCCAAGATGAAAAACACACACACACACACAAAACCAGTGTTAGAAACTTGAAGACATGAGAGCAGGGGAAGGAGATTATGCCCACATAATGCAGTCAACCTTCATTAAACCCTTATGAATTCTCCTCTTGCCCAGCCACTCATAGGTAGGCCAGAATGTCCCCCCTTCCCAGGCACAATTGGGGGCAGTGAATCTTTTTTGGTTAAGAATACAAGTTCTGGAGCCGGATCCTCAAGATTCAAATCTCATTTTCCCCACATATTACATGTATGGCTTTGAGCACGTTATCTCACTTTTCGATGGCTCCCCTTCTCCTCCTGCAAAATGGGGTGAATGGTATCACCACCATGTCAGGTTAATGGGAGTATTAAAAAGTGGGAGTGTTAAACAAAACAATTAGAATGGTGTCTGATGCTTAATGAATACCCCCCAAACGTTAGTGAATTTCATTAGCTATCACATGCTATCTATTACAAGATATATCTTGATTTCAGAGATGTTAACATATGAAAAAAATCTTCGAAATGATGAAATACTATACATACTTATGGCTGATAATGCCTGCTTATTTCCAACTGTGAACGCTAATCCAAGAGTGAAAAGAGAAGTAATCAATGCTGTTGACTTTCATAAATATCCATACGAAGATAGTAAGAGTTGGTACCTTTTACACCCGTGTCTGCTACCTCATGTCATGTGCAGGTGGCGTATGGTAGTACAGACTCCTGGATTTGGGTATTAGGAAGACCTGAGTCCCCACACCAGCTCTGAGAAGTTACCTCCTGCTCTAAGTCTCTCTGTAGCAATGCCCACATTACAGTGTCTAATCCCTTGAGCAAACAAGCTTAGCATAGTGCTCAAAAAGCAGGGGCACAGATAAAAATTAGGGGAAAAAATTTTTTTTGGAACCTTTTTGTATTTTGTATGAAGTTTTTTAAAGTCTCAACATAATCAGTGCAGGGGACATAACTTGAATCAACTACATTATACTTCCTTCACTGTTCAGAATTTTTAAAACCTTCCACCAAGGGGCATAAAATGGAAGATGAGATGGGGAGCACCCCAATCTCTTTAGGATATGGGGCTTCCGCAGATCTTAACTCATTGCTGTATCAGCAGGTGGGGGTCAGGAGTAATAAAGAGAAAATATATAGCAGCTATAACATCGGGAATGGTATATGGCTCATTGTGTTCCCTCTATGCGGCCTTTATTTTGCGGTCGAAGCAGGAATGCAAACAAGTCGATGACTCGCTAAATATCCTAGACTTTATTAGCAGCAGAGCCCCTGGGAAAGCCCATGTCTTATAAACATCAAGACAAGGGTTCCTTCCACTAAGGCATGGAAAGGTTGTAACCTACATTTTTAGCATTAATGGTAAATGATAGCAAGCACAAAATGTGAGATAAATTATTAATTTAGAGAACAAGTCCCACTTATGGATAAATTCCTTGCATGGTGTTTTTCAAAGCAACATTATGTGTGATAATAATGAAATATCTGTCTATATCTGTGTTTGTTGTGGGAAAATCCCCAAGAATCCTGAAATTAAGGGAAGAATGATAGGCTCATCAGATTTCCTACTAAAGATTTCCCTAAGAGAGGAAAGCATGCATATGAGATAAGATGATGGAAAGTAAAGAGGAGAAGAAAAAAAAAAAAAAAAGAAGACCCAAGTTTGAGAAGACAGCAGGAACAGCACGATACCCAGATATTACTAAGTGAAAAAATAGAATTAGGAAAAGAAAGGAAAAAAATCAAGAAAAGAGAAGGCAATCCAGGAGCAAAACAAATGGAGAAAACTCATTCATTTATTAAGAGATATTTACTGTGTACCTACTATGTGCTAAAGTGTGTTTTATGTACTTTGAATACATTACTTAACAAAGTGGACAAAGATCCCTGTCCTCATGGAGTTTACATCATGGCAGGGAGATGCAGGCAACCAAAAAAATAGGTAATATATGTATATGTATATATACATATATGTATGTATAACTATATAGAATACAGATCTGGTTAGTGCAACAAGTGTTACATATGATGTGCAGGAATACTTCTCAGGTTGACATTTGGACATATGCTTGAAGGAGGTATGGGCATTAGTGAAGCATACAGCTGAGCAAAGAGCATTAATCCAGGAGAGGAAACACATTCAAGGTGGGACCATCCCTGGCACATCGGAGGAAGAGCAGTAAGGTCCGTGTAGCGAGAACAGAGTGAGCAAGGAGGACGGAAGTAGGGGTTGAAGTCAGAGAGATCATGGAGACCCGGATCAGAGAGGACCTATAGACCATTGAGGAAGGACTATGGCTTTTACTCTATTTTGAAGAACATGATTGGACTTAAATTTGGAAAGAAATACTCTGGCTGATGTGTAGGGAAGCAATGGTGGAAGTAGGAAGACCAGTTAGGAGGTCATTGCGGTGATGGACAGGGGCAATGGGTTAACTTGATCTAGATTTTAGTAGTGGAGCAGGTGAGAAGTGGTCAGATTCTAAATTCATGTTGAGGATAGAGCCAATAGGATTTTCCCAGAGATTGAATGCGATGAAGACAAAGAAAGAAATCAATGATGATCTCAAGAGTTTGGCTTGAGTACTAATATTATGAAATCGCCATAAATTGAGATGGGAATTTTTTCTGTGGGCAAGAGGGACTCTCGAAGATTTAGTTTGGAGCATAAGTTTGAGATTCAAAAGACTCAAGCTAGTCATTCAAAAGAAGATTGTTGAATAGGCCACTGGATGCTCAAGCCTTGAATTTGAAGGTAATGGGGACTAGATGCAGATTTGGGAGGCATCGGCATTTAAATAGTACTGAAAGCCATGAGACTGCATGAGAGCGCCAAGTGAATACATAACACAGCAAAAAGGACCAAGAGCTCTGTATTGGTCTTCCTGGGCCACTGTAACAAAATACTACCCAACACACACTTATTTCTCATAGTTCTGGAGACCTGGAAGTCCAAAATCAAGGTGCTGGCTTATTTGGTTTCTTCTCATTTTTTTTTTTTTTTAGATTTTAATTATTTATTTATTTTAGAGAGAGGAAGAGAGAGAGAAAATCCCAAGCAGACTCCTCGCTGAATACAGAGCCTGACATGGGGCTCAGTCTCGCAACCCTGAGATCATGAACTGAGTGGAAACCAAGAGCCAGTCTGAGCCACCCAGGCACCCGTACTTGGTTTCTAATGAGAATTTAGATCAGAAAGGAAGATGACAACTCAGAAAATAATCAGAAATAAAAGAAATAATCATTTCAATATAAAGTCTAGAAGGAGTGCAAGAGCAAATAAATGCAACAGAAAATGCCTTGAGAGAAACAGAAAAGGAGAAGGAGTAAAATTCTAAAAAAAATTTTTTTAAGCAAAATGGTCCTGAAAGGAGAGTGATAGCTATGGAAAATAATCAATGATATTCCACAATATATATCACAGGAATCCCAGAAGAAGAAAACCATATCAATGGAACAGGATAAATGTTAGAAATTCTATTTCAAGGAAACTTTCTTGAAAGACAAGATGACTTAAAATATATTGAAAGGGGGCACTGAACCTAGGAAACCTGAACCAGAATGGCCAACACTGAGATATTGTAATAAAATTACTGGACATTAAATTAATGAAAAAAAAAACCCACAAAACTTTTGTCCATACAAACAAAAAGACCAGGACGAAACGGATATAGTTTTGTTACTAAACTTCTCAACGCTAAAGCTTTGTTCTAGGGGACAATGGTATAATATTTAAGTTACTCAAAGCAAAATATGTAAGCCAAGAATTTTATATCCAGCTAAATTTACTTTCAAGAATAAAGGCTACAAACTATAATGTATATGGAAGATTTCAGGGTATTTCCTAAGAAATCTGATGCTAAATAAGCCTCAAACAACCAAAATGATAAGGACATCAACATGAAGATAGTTAAATATATAGTTACCTATGGAAACCAGCTTAAATAATAGTTTTAAGGGAGATATTACAAAATGGAAAGGATTTTACTCTAATAATACCAGCACTGCATACTTATACAAATATGGGCAGAGCTCAGCTTCTGGTTGTGGACATGATGGAGTGACTGTGGTCCCTTTATCTCTGAATTACTAGAAAGTGGGGTAGGGATCTCACTCCCAGGGAAACCAGGCAAGTGACCCCATCTATTCTCCTTGCAACTAGAGACTTGTAGCTGAAACTCTGGATTAAACAGACTAATGATATTAGAAGTAAAGTCCTTATATATGGAATGCTCTTTACATGATGTCCCCAATTTAGGACCGCTTATGGTAAATAAGCCAATATATAACCTAATGATAATGAAGCATGGCTCCCTGGAGAATGTCACCTAGGCTATATAAATCTGAGATATAAAATGATATCCATAGCCTAGAGATTCTGTGCTGTGTAAGATGACTCACTGAGTTCACTTAGGGACCTCAGCTAGTATATTGCCCCAGAGGACATGTATGCAATGTAGGAAGGAAGCACCTGGGGAGTTGAGAATTGTCACAGACCTCTCCCTGTTCTTCTTGTGCCTCTTGATTGCTTGTATCCTTGAAAGTATTAGTAAAGCTTGATCCTCTGAGTTGGTTCTCTTGATGTGTTAGTTCAATTGCCAAGTGGGCTCTGTGTCAGGTATGCAAGTTTGGGTTATATCAAAAAATTGATCAATGTGATTCATCATATAAGTAGAGTAAGAGTGACAGATATAAACACAATACCATCTCATAACTCAATAATCACTTATTCCATAAATATTTATTCGGTGCCTCCTGTGCCAGACACTGTTCAGTACTCTGAGTACAACAGTGGGCTAAGCACTACACACACCACCACCACCAACAACAACAACGACCAAGCCCCTGCTCTTATGGAACTGACATTCTAGTCATCTGAGTCTGGTATCTATGCAAAAATTCAAACAAAGATATTTCTCAGGCATTTCGATGCATCAAATGGTAGCTGCATATATCTTGCTATATAAATGATTAAAATCTCATCAATATGTGTCTAATTTCCTGAGGACATGAAGAATTCTGACTTATTAAGATTTCCTGTGTGGGGCGCCTGGGTGGCTTAGTCGGTTAAGCGTCTGCCTTCAGCTTAGGTCATGATCTCTGGCTCCTGGGATCGAGTCCCGCATTAGACTCCTTGCTCAGCAGGGAGTCTGCTTCTCCCTCTGCCCCTCCCCCTCCACTTGCTCTCTCTCTCTCTCTCTCTATTTCTCTCTGTCTCTCAAGTAAATAATAAATATTAAAAAAAAAAAAAAGATTTCCTGTGCAAGCAACTTAGTCTAGCTAATGGGAAGAGTAGATAGACTCAAGGAAGGAGGACATGTGGGATATTGGTTATTGCGTTAGTCGACTGTTATCTGTTAGATCTCTCCAGGACTCTGACAAAGCCATCTTTAATTCAACTGCAGCAACCAAGCATCTAAGAGAAGAGCCCAAACTTTTGCGTTCTGTTGAAGCCTAAAAGGACTGACTGATGAGGAAGTACAGTCCAGTGAATCCTCTCCTAGCGAACTGTAATTATGTATATTTTGCATGCGGTGAAGTCTTCCTGGAAAATGGTGACAGCTGATTCTGTACAAGCCTCCTGAGTATGTCATCAGGCTGTGGTAGGAGACTTGTCTTGGAGACTGTGAGCATGACATCTCTATACCGGCAACTCCCTTTCTCCCACATACTAGAAATCAAGGATGGGGCTTTCTGAGCATTGCAGGAATGAAAACTTCAGTCATAAGCAAGGAGCCCTGTTGGTAATCACACTGAGTTCTCATTTCCTGATGGATGAGGTAGATGGCATTACGTCATAGCTTCTAAAGCTCATCAGGCATGCCAGGACTATGAAGCAAAAATAGATTCCAGGTCTTGTGCTAAACACTAAGAACATTAGAGCTAGGGTCTCTGCCCTGCTGGATGGCTTCTAGTCTACCAAGGAAGATTGACTTTGGTGTGGTAAGCACTGTAATGGAAAAGTTTTTAACAGACTCAGCATGGTCTGATGGATGAGAGAGGGCTTTCCTGAGGAGATTATATTTATGTTGAGATTGAAAAATGAGCTGAAAAGAGGGGAGAGGACATTTGGCAAATACTCTCAGTTGGCTGACCACTACAATTTCCAACCTCTTCTTCTTGCCTGCCTCTACCATATAAATAATTTCTAAAAACTTATTCTCTCAGACCTCCTTCCAGCTGGGGCTGCCATGCAACATGGTTCTGGCTAAAGAGACAGTGACAGAAATCCCTGAGAAGGGTAGCACTTCCCTAATAAAAAGACAAAACCTTGCAATGAGAAAGCTTTTTCTGTCCTTTCACCTTTTTCCCTTTGTTGTTGTTTTTTTTTTTTAATTAACCTCTTTTCTTCCTCTCTGGTACATTGACTTGATGCCCCAAAGTACAATAGCCATTTTGCCACAATGAGATGACAAGTGTGAGACAAAAGATCACGAAGGAGAAAATATTGCAGGGGCCCCCGAGACATTGTTGTATAGTTTCCCCGAACTTGGCCTTCTTTTACAACTGGTGCAGACTTCTTGCTACTGAGAAAAATAAACTCTGTCTGTAGGCTAATGCTATGTGGATTTTGGGTTGTTTGCAGCTAGTGGTAAAGGAAAGGAGAAATGAGTTGAAGCAGTAGAGCAGGGCTTATTTGTGCTAGATCTGATAGGATATTTTAAGGATTGTACCAGTCAGGGTTCAGTCAGAGAAGCAGAACTGTGTGTGTGTGTGTGTGTGTGTGTGTGTGTGTCTCCATGTGCATATACATACACATTGATTACTTACATAATTGTGAGGAATCGCTGAGTAAGTCTAAAGTCTATAAAGCAAGCAGTCAGGAAGAGAAGATCATGAGTAGCTGAAACCCCACAGGCATGAGCTGTTTGGAATCTCTAAGCTTGGGAAAAGCCTAAACCCTCTTTTAAGGGAATCACCTGATTAGGCCAGGCCCACCCAGGACAATCTTTTGACTAATTTAAATTCAACTTATTAGAAACTTTAATTACGTCTGAAAAATCCTTTCACGATAGGACCTAGATGACTGGGGACTGAGTTCAGCCTCCTGATTTGAAACAACAAAAGCCGTCACATGGACTTTATCATAGGTCAATGGGAAGCTTTTGAGGTTTTTTTTTTTTAAGATTTTATTCATTTATTTATTTGAGAGAGAGGAGAGAGAGAGAGAGAACATGAGTGGTGGGGAGGGGCAGAGGGAGAGGGAGAAGATGACTCCCCACTGAGCAGGGAACCCAATGCAGAGAGAGCTAGAGAGAGAAAGAGAGAGAGAGCGGGCGCATGCGCACAAGCAGGAGGGAGGGGCAGAGGCAGAAGGAGAAGTAGGCTCCCTGCAGAGCAGGGATCCCAATGCAGGACTCGATCCTAGGACCCTGGGATCATGACCTGAGCCAAAGGCAGACACTTAACTGACTGAGCCACCCAGGTACCCTGAAGCTTTTGAGTTTTAAGCAGAGATGTAGCATGACCACATTTGTAATCACCATGGCTAAAGTGTAGAGGGTGGATTGGAAGTGGAATAAGTTTAGAGAGTAGAAAAATTATGTAGGAAGTTATTGCAGGAACCTGGGGGCAAGATTATGAAGACTTGAACAAATATGGTGAGGGTGAGGATAGAAATGAAAGAAGAAACTTGAGAGTCAGTTAGGACTGGACGTGATAAGTGACAGTATATGAGGGAGATGGAAGAATCGAGATAACCTCTGGCTTTCTGATGTGCAATAGGGATTGTTCACACTTATTGGAACCTACAGGGTTAAAGAGAAAATTATGCCATTTACTAAGATACTGATAAAGAGGAGTGAATTTAGAGAGAAAGATTATAAATTCCATTTGGGGCATGGTGCCTGTGAGGAGCCAACGAGATCTATTCTGTGCATTTGTGAGGAGGCAGGTAAATGGTGAGGGTGTGTTGGTCTCGGTCTCAGAAGAGCAGTGTGGACTGGAGACATCAATGCAGCAGTTGTTGGCCATGGGTAGTGGAAGTCATGCAAATGGATTAGTGGATCTGGAGAGAAGATTGGAGAATAGGAGGGGTCCAAGGCAGAACTCCAAGTACATCCAGTGTGTCACTGTGGGGTGGCAGAGGATCTGGCAGGAGACAGTGAGAATGACCTCAACACAGGTGAGGATGTGACTGTGGTTGTAAACACTGACATGGCCCTAGGAACATGGACGCATATGCAACAGTTCTTGGCTAATAAAGTTTCCTTGGGAGGGTAGAATGTGTCTGTGGGTGTGAAGGAGGAGCAGGGTCCCAGGCTTATTATGAGGCTCAGCTTTAGAGTCCAGTGGGCTTGGGAACACTTCCTCATCCCAACTCTGACTCTCTAACCTCAGTTAATACCTCTGAGTCTCGGTTTCCTCCTCCATTAAAAGGGCTACCTCATACCTCTTGAGGTGAAGATTAAATCATGTGTTTCACATAGAATATAAACAATACTCATAAAATAATTTTTAAAAGACTGATTCTAGGGGCACCTGGGTCGCACAGTCGGTTAAGCATCGGATTCTTGGTTTCGGCTCAAGTTGTGATCTCAGGGTTGGGAGATGGCGCCCCGCATCAGGCTCTTCACTCAACGAGGAGTCTGCGTGAGATTCTCTCTCTCCCTCTCCCTCTGCCCCTCCTGCTCATGCTCTCTCTCTCAAATAAATAAATCTTAAAAAAGAAAAAAGACTGA
Source organism: Leptonychotes weddellii (assembly GCF_054177405.1). Classification (NCBI taxonomy): domain Eukaryota; kingdom Metazoa; phylum Chordata; class Mammalia; order Carnivora; family Phocidae; genus Leptonychotes; species Leptonychotes weddellii. The sequence continues at coordinate 126,227,397 of NC_138374.1, forward strand.
TACTATCATGTACCCAAACATACATTATTATATAATATTTTATGATATTTTTTGTGCATGTACTAGGCACCAGGTAAATTCCAAGTACCGGTATTAACTCCTGTAATTCTCACACAACCCTCAGAAGCAGTTACTCCTATTCCATGTCTAAGTGATACGGGAAGAAGTTTGGAGCAGGATAAAGGGAAGTGCTAAATGCCAGGTTTTGGGCCAGGGATTGTGTGTTATGTGAAATAGGGCGGTCAGGGTAGGCTTGCTAAAAAGTCTATATGTGGACAGAACTTGAATAAAGGAGCCAGAAGAACAGGGAGGAGGTCACTTCAGCCAGAGCGAGGTGAGCAAGCATGAAAGAACCGGAGAGATGTGCCTGGAGAGGTAGCAGGTGCCCAGCAGGGGTCAGGTCTTTGAGGCCATTGAAGGACCCCAGCTTTCTGCCTAGTGACATGGGGGTTACTGGAGGGTTTTCACAGAGGACATCTTTTGATTCACATAGTAGAAGGATAACTGTCTGTTGGTTTGATGAAAGATTGTATGGGAGTGCACTGGCAGCTAGAAGATCAGTTGGAAGGCTGTTGCAAAGACCTGGCAAGAGATCAGCTGGTGCTTGGGTCAAGGAAGTAGTAGTAGAGGTGGTGGGAAGAGTTCGGATATATTTTGAAAATAGAACTAACAGGAGTTTCTGATTGGACGAAAAATATGAGAAAAACAGGGGAGTCGAGGATAAGCAATTAGAAGAAAAGAATCGCCATGGATTAGAATGCAAAAGACTGTTAGTGGAGCAGATTTTGTGTAAAAGTCTAGAAAAGTCAGTTGGGACATGTCAAGTTCACCATGAACTGCTAGCTATACAGTCCATCATATTGTTTCCTCCGGGATCTTTTTTCTTCTTTTTAAGGAGACATATCTGTGATATTTATTCACACGAAAATAATATCTGACAACTAGTTACGGACCATTTCTACAAGGGAAGACTTAATCCTATGTTTTGGTAAATTTGAAAAAAACCTGTGCTTTAACAAAAATTGTATTCTTTTACTCTAAGCATCTGTTTAATAGAGGCTTCTTCTGAATTTCCTTGATGGAAGGTGGCTAGGACGGGCCTCAGTCTGGACAGAGCAGAGGTTGGGACTCCCTACTGAACTCAACTGGGCTCTGGCAGTCAGGACTTGGAGAGTGGAGGGTTCCCAGATGTTTCCAGCTTCCTCTTCCCAATCCCTCCACCTTCCTCTCTCCCATTTCTCACCATCAAGCATCCTTGAACTCCATGCCTACACATCAGATGAGGCTCTGCCCTAATCCTACAAACTGGAGTTTCCCAAGCTTTGCGGGTTCGAGACCGACCCTTGGTCCTGGCAGAATGTGGAGGAGAACAGGATGCCTGCTCTGGAGGGAGGAGACAGCAGGTGCTCCCTTCCTGTTCAGTCCCTCCACCAGTGAATCTGCATAAACTGAACACCGTTTTTCTTATTTTTTATTAAAGAGAGAATATCCTTTCTACTAAGAAGCTTTTGCCCTCCCCCTGTGTGACACAATGCATTCACCAGTACTGTTTGTCTCCCTCCAGAGCTTGGCTTGCATTACGAAAGTCACCACATTCGCTGAAAATAGCTTCCTCTTGGTTAGTCCTGTGGTGCGTGTGTTTTTGTTTAGTTCAGGCTTAATCCTGATAGAAGGAGAGGATTTTCCACTTAATCCTGCCCTTCATAATTATAAGAATAAAATGGACTGAATGATTACAAAAGACTAAATTAAAACAATCCCCATACATCCATCAAGACATTTGGATATTAATTATAGACACTAGCATAAAATAAGCACTAGAGAATGGCTGGATTATAAAAAATAAGAATCCCTTTCATCTTATATTCCAGCTATATTTTGAGGAGAGTCAAGATGATAACCTCAGTGAATAAATCGACGATGCACCTTGTCCTAATATTTTGCTTTGGATATGTTTATCACAGCATACCTGAAACTGGCCCTTCCTTTTCTTGGATCATGCCCCTTTCTTGCTTCCTGTCCAATTCTTCCTTTCTACTGGAAGCTTCCTCTCAGTCTGTAAGTTTTGCTTATGGCTCTCAGGCAGAAAGCCCTCCCTGATGCCTGTGATGTCTGGAGAGCAGTCATCGTCCAGTACATCTCGTTCCCTTCACCCCTGGGGTGCCCAGAACTTCTTCCAGGTGTTGCCCCTATTTCTTTAATATCCGCTAACTTCTTACCCCTTCACAACCTACCCTCCATCTCTACCATTCTACTGAAATGGCTGTCAGAGAAGAATGTTTTATCACATAATTTAAAATAATCAGGCACAATCTTCTCATAACAGTCTTGGTACTGGTTTCCACACGTCCATTCTTGAAATTCCTCCTTACCTGGCTTTCATGATATATCCATTCCTGTCCTGTCTTCTAAAGCTTTCTTTCTGAGTTGCTTTTCCTGTTTTTCTCACTATAAGTGCTGCTGAGTTACCATCTCACTCGCTTACACAGACTTTCAAGGGCATTTCATACTTCATTGATTTAAATTTAAATTCCTCAGTCCGTCATTCAAAGATTCTCCACCGATTGACCCTAGAGTTTGAAATCCAAATAGATGACAGAGTCTGGGTGGTAGAGAGCAGGGAGACTTGAACTTGGGCCATTGTGTGTTGCCCTGTATGAAAGGACAGCGGAAGGAGAGGTCCCTAAGTGGAAGGATGAGTGTAGAGCCCGGGGCCATGTTGCTATAAAACCCAGAGGGTAAGGGAGTCAGAAGCAGAGAGCTCCCCACACATGGATGCTCCCCACATTGTCAGTCAGAAATGTCAGGAAACAGGTAAAAACTACTGACAAATGTGTCAGTGAGGCCAAGAGCCAATGGGAATTCCAGCAGTGATGACCGAGCTGCTTGTGAGGATACACGCTGGGACTGTGACAGCACCACAGTGTGCTGGGGAGAGTTCTCCGCGTTGTACTAATACTTTTTTACGTCTTATAGCAACACTGTAAGGCAGGTGCTCTGAGTTACCTCTACTGCACAAGTCAGGAATCTAAAGGAGACAGGAGTTAATCAATTTGTTCAAAGTCTCATAGCTAAGAGGGGCAGAGTCAGAATTTGAACCCAGGCCACTCCAAAGTCCATATTCCTAGCCAGGATGCCACCTGGGGACTCCTAGTCATCCTTCAAGACTCAATTTACATGTCACCTCGTTCGTGGAACATCTCAGTGCCCTCAGTCAGAGTTAGAGGTGCGTGGTCCCTCTTCAGTGATCCAACAGTGCTCAGAACATACCCCTACTGTATTGTTCGATTAAATTATTCAACTGAAAATAAAATTTTATTTTTATTTTGTCTAGATTTGTGGTAAACTTCCCCAAGGCAGGGACTATGTTATGAATCTGCATATCCCCTCCCCTAAGCATAATGGCTAAAACATAGTAGGTGCTCATTAAGCATCTGTTCCACTGAGTTAAATTCAAATAAGTTGAAATGATTTATCACATTGTTAGGGCTCAAAAACAGTGTTAAAAAGAAACACGAGGGCACCCGGGTGGCTTGGTCGGTTAAGTGTCTGCCTTCGGCTCAGGTCATGATCCCAGGGTCCTGGGATTGAGCCCCGCATCAGGCTCCCTGCTCAGTGGGGAGTCTGCTTCTCCCTCTCCTCCTCTCCCCATTTGCGTGTGTGCATGCACACACACATCCACTCTCTCTCTCCCTCAAATAAATAAATAAAATCTTCTTTTTTTAGAAAAGAAAAGAAACACAAAACAAACACCAAATAAAAAAATTAACAAATACCTATTTGTAGTCCCCAAAATAACTACTTGTTAAATAAGCAAATTGCTAGGTGGAGGAATCCCAGGCATCTTGACAAATGAAAGTTCCCTGACCATGACATACATCAGAAGAGCTCAGCCAGTGGCCGTGTGTATCCCTCTAAAAGTGGATGGGCCTGTGGGAGTGGAATCAAAAAGACCAAAAGTCCATTCAACCCTCCATGAACATGCCCCTGCATTAACTCACATTCAGTAAGTTCCTCTACATTTTCCATCTTTGTGTTAGAAATGTGTCCTTGTGGCTCTCACTCACTTTTCCAAAATCTCTACTTATGTTCCCTTAACTAAAAGAACTGCTTCAGTGCGTCCCCAGCCCCCTCTGAATGTGGTCCATACACGTATATCGTACTGGCCATCATAACCCATTTGTCTTACCTTCCTTATCCAAGAGCCACTATGGGAGGCACTGGACAGCTGCGGAATTTAGGTCGATTTTGCCCATCAAGAGTGAGATGAAGAAAATGGGGGGCCCCATAGAGTGGAGGGCCCTGTTGCTCTCCATATTTCCAAAGTTCCTCATTCTTCTACTGTGCAAAATTTCTCCCGTCATGTCACCATGCAAGTAGATTAAAATTATCCCCTAAACTTCATATTCTGTTCCTGCTCAAAAAGCATCCATTTGGAAACAAAACCTTAGCTTGAAAGCTGGCTAGGAAAAAAGTTGGCTCAGGTACTGGGCAGATCTTTTATAGGCTGCTCTCTAAGAAACTATTTGAGGAGGCAGTTAGATGATCCAATTTAAGAATTTCCTGAGTAGTTACTTATTTCTTTCTGATTCACTCAATAGCCTAATGAGACCTTTCATAATTCAGCCACACCCCGTGTGCACTTGAATGTATAAAATGGCCACCTCCGTCATGGAGTGAATTCTCTAAATAAAGGAAGCAGGTATTAAACACTTCGTACCTTTATAATTATGCAAGTAGTTATTTCTAAGTACAATTCTAATAACCAAAAGGGGGGTTTTAGTTATGAACGAGAACCAGCATCATACACAAGTGACAAATGCCAGTTGTGTAAGATGTGTGTTTGGTGTAATTTTAAAAAGCAACACAGGACGCAATGGGTTTTTCTTTTGCACTATTAATTGAACAATTGCATTCAGTGCTTTTCGTACCTTGTTTATATGATCCTCATAACAATCCTAGAAACTAGAAACTTAATATCCTCATTTTACAAGATGAGGAAACTGGCTCAAAGAGGTCAAGTCCTTGGGCAGGATCAGGAATGAAATCTAGGAGTCACTCCAAGATCTGTGCTCTTCACCACTATAAATGCTTAGTAAGTGCCTAAAAAAAGAGAAAAAAAAAAAAAGGTTTAACTCAATAACTGAACTAGAAGTTGTAAATTTTTCTCTTTTCTGGGAGAACATCACCCAACCTTACCGGGACTCGGAGCCGGATTCGTGGACAGCACTGTGGTTGAGAAAAGCAGGGGAACAGACAGCAGACACAGCTGGGTTGAAACACTGGCTCAGCTGAGACCCTCTGAGCCTCAGTTTCCTTATTAGAAGAATTAAGATAATAATGTCAATGCTGTAGGATCTTAGTGAGGAATTACTAGGACATCCGCCCATTCATTTATCACACCGGTTTGAGCAGCTCTTCTGCAATAGGTAACACAGTAAGATGCTAGAAGTACTAAGATGAGGAAGGTAAATTTCCAGTATTTAACAAGTTGATTGTGCTAGTTGGGCAACAGACACGTAGGAAACAAGAAAGCGTGCTAGGTGCTGTGTTAGGACGTGGAGAGAGCATTTAATGTGTGCAAATTTCCTCACCCCATCGTCACTGGTCAACAGAGTCCCTCTCCTATCACCGTTTTCCCATAGATCTGTGATTTTTCATCTCTGGGTTTCCAGGCTACTGCGAGGCCCCTACTGCTGTTGGGAGGAGAGCTGGCCTTTCATCAGAAGCTCCACGAGACGGGGCAAATGATCTCCCCTTTCCGCAAGTCTCCCCTCCCCTCCGCATGGAAGTGCCCCAATGCCAACCAATGAATGGCATTTCATGATAGCCACCAAAGCCCCTTCCCAGAGTTGGTTTGCCATCTTTGGTGTCTATTCAGACAAGGCCTCTTGGCAAGGATACCCACCAACCCAAGGCCAGCTTCTCACTGATGGTGCTGGGAAGCCACAGGTCAGAAACCTCCAGATTTCTGTTGGATCCCATTCAGTTATGCTTGAAGACGATGTTCCCCTGTCCCCTCGGTGGAACCAGACAGCCCCGAGGGCAGCCAAAGGCTTCCTCCAGCCCCAGACCGCCAGCTACTCTTCCCCCACCCCCAGGGGGCTGCTTCCCTCTTGCTTTTGACCCGATGGGGGGGTGGGGGGGGCAGAGAACGGAGGTGGCCAGAGATGCCCCACTGGTGACAAAGGGACACGTGGCGGAGGGCACCTACCTCCCAAGAACCTACACGGAGAACCTCCCAGCTCAAGAGAAAGTTGCGGGGGCTGAGGGCAGGGGGCAGGCGCTTCCTTTCGGAGTGCGGCTGATGACCCGCGGGGAGACCCGCACAGCAGGCATTTCGCAGAGCCCATGGCAGGTCAGGCGACAGATGTTCCCAGCATATGTGCAGAATTAATTACCCACTAGCAAACAAAATCTGTGATGCAGAGAGTCATTTTGTCCGAATTTCTTGCACTTTTGCTGTTAGGAGGAGCTTAATTTTTCTTGGTCATCTGGATTCTCTTGCATTAAAGCACTCCCTAATGGGCTCCAAGGAACATTCCAAAGAGAGGTAAGAGCCTAGTCAGCTGCGGAGGAAGGAAGAAGAGGAGGAGGAAGAACCCAGATCCCAGGCAGCAGGGAGCACTGAGTTAAGGGAGGGACTAATGGGGAGGCTACGCCATGCTGAGTGATTAGCAAATTATTTGATTAAAACATTGGATGGTAGTCATATTTTTTAAATATTCTAATGGTTACCTCCTATTTAACAGCACTTACACTTAATTTAACTGTGTGCTGTGGAACAGCTAGAGTTTCTAAAGGAAATTACAACATTCTGACAGAAACAGGCTTCCAGAAAGGTTTTCTTTTAAGTCGCTTTTAAGATTCTGAACATGTTTCTGTCTCAGGTCATGGAAGCAAATCCTGATATTCATCATTTAAGAAAATAGATTTTCTTTAAAAAAAGGGGGGGAATTCGAGAGTCTTTTGGTTTTTGTAAAGCAATTATTTCCTTGGCCATTTCCATCAATCACAAAAACTGTCAAAAATGCAATGATTCTCTAAGTAAATAAATCTGAAAGGATTTTTTTTTAAAGACTCCTTATCCATTCAAAATTTTGTGATTCCTCTCAATCTTCAATACATAATTGTCCCTTCCATCTTGTATTTAACCAAGTAGAGCAAATTAAAGAAAATAGCATTTGTTTCATCAAACACTGTCTATAGTTAAACACACACCCTCCTTGTTTTTCTCACTTACTCACTTTCTCATTCATTCAACAAACATTTGTTGCACTAGGTGCCGGACGAGCAAAGAAGAATAATCCAAGGTCCATGACTTTGAGGACTTATGCAGAAAACAAATGTGTAAACAGACAGTTACTTCACTACAACTAAACTCTTGGGGCTGATTAACTGAATGCCAATAGCACCCCCATCATGTGACATCCAAAATACCTGCTAGGGGGTGGGATTTCAACCCCCCCATCCTAGGTCAGAACCCCGGGTTTAGGCGATACTCGGTGAGAATAGAAAGAAATAGGCCAGAAGTTCTTCTGGAAAGTTGGTGACAACTTTAGGGTGGGACATTTCTGGGGAACACGGGCAATGAGAGGAAGGTCTATTGTTTCAGTGATGAAATAGAAACAAAGTCTATTGATCACAGATAAAATGGAAGGAAGCAACGTGCTGAAGACAAAGCCCACTTTTACTGCATTTCTTACTCTAGGTATTGATTTCCTGTCCTTTCTTCCTACAAATTTGACCCATCACAGGAAACAAAATTCTTTGTAAAAAGGTCTGTGATGTATAACATCAGTTTGGTATTCATTTTTACTGCAAGTTCACCAGGATCTGACAGTTGAAATTTATTTCTGTGAAACTTCCCTTCCGAAATAAAAATACGTATTCTGCTTGCTCAGGAATTCTGAATTTCTTCCCCAATTCCCAGAAATTGGAGAGGCATGTCAGGAACTGTGGTGAGTTTTCTGTGGCAGTTTGTTAGTTGAAACAAATGATACCTGCTTTATGAATATTTTAGGAGGTAACACTTCGGCTCTGCTATTTAATTTGTTTGATGCTGAACCACGCTTATACCTCTACTCTTTTTTACAGTAGCCGGCATTCGACTACCAGTAACACCTAACAGCCTATCCTGTTAGGTAGAATATGGTGGGAATGGGAGAACAGCCTCTGTCTTGCATAGTGGATATTTACAAGAAAAAAAAACTCAAGAGTTTGAAGAATGGTAGGCCAGTGATTCATGAACTTGCTACAACTCACTTTGGAACTTTATGAGATCTTAGTTTCATAATCTAGATGGAGTTTTGCCCACACGTGAACCAGTTCTCTGGCATTTTGCCACAATTTTGCATTTCCTTCTTCCTTCATTAGCTAGAACAGTAACAACCTGACGTAATTCGTAATTCGTATGTTGTCCTGCTTCTCAACTCCACACCCTGGTTTTCGTTTTCATTTCAGAGCTGATACATAATTCAGTCCTATTTTCCATGATAACATGGTACACACTATGGCAAATATTTAGAAGCAGGCCAACATAGAGCGAGTTCGAGAGACAGAGCAGAGTCTTCAGCTGCAGTAATTTATTATTCCTTCCAACAAATGATTAAACCAATTCTCTGATTAATCAAAACTGTACTTTGGAACTAGCCACATGAGACCAGAATTTTAAATCATGTTATGCAGACTGTAGCAATATAAAGAACAAGATTGAAAAATTAATTCTATAAGAAATATTTAGTAAATAAGCGTTAATCTTCCCTCCGACTTCTTGAAAGATCAAAGCCACACTCAAGCAAACTTTAAAATATACGCCTTGCCAAGCACCAAGGAAAATGTCACATTCTTTTAATAGGTGCACAGTGTTACCATGAATCATTTCTCCTTGAAGGGTCTCGGTCGACACTGTTTACGGCTTTCCCCCGTGACACCTCTTCCCTCACCACCTTTTCTAGTTACTGTTTGTGCCCCCTCCTCAGCACTGACGGGAAGGGGCTGAATCCTTCTCATTTCGCATTGCTCCCTCCACAAATGTGATTCAGGAACACTCCCCCATGGGAACTTAATACCATTTAATTAGATCGCCTTTCCCCATCCTCATGTCACCCACTGAACTTCATCTTCATTTCTTCACTTTCTCCAAGCTTGACTTAACAGTTTTCTGCTCTGTTCTATCCTTGCTCTCGTTAGTTCATTCATTCATTCACTCACTCCTTTATTCATCAAACATTTATCAAACATTTTCTAAGCGTCAGAGACTCTAAGTGTCAGGAATACGGAGATAAATATGACATAGATGCTGCCCAAGGAGCTTAAAATAGTGGCATAATCCCAATGACTTTACGTGGTTGGGGTATAGTTGGTGTGTTGGTAGACTGGCACTTCTCCCACAGCATAACATAATCTTCAACATCCCAACATATTATCCCAGTAGAAGAGAAGAAAAAAATGAGCTGCCTAATGTGATTCAGTAGCATAAATGGTGAATGTAAGTGTCGTTCTATTTATTCCATAGAAACATAACTTATGGCAAGATATAAACTAAAACTAAAATAACCAGTGCCTAAGATAGCTACCATACCACTGTCTCATCTACCATTAACCCTTCGCCCTCAGGCATCTTTTTTTCAAGTGGAAAAGGGGCATTAACAGTAAGATCTTCATTCGCACGATTAGATCAACCGTATGTGAGCTGCCAACCTCCAAGATAACAAATTCTGAAATTCATCTCTTTTGCCAAAAACAGGTTGTTTTACCAGGCATCTTGCCATATTTCCATTGAACAAACTCTTTGTTCTCCAGTCATTTAACCTGCCCTATTCTCAGATTCTACCAGCCCATTCTACCTTTATTTTCTTCCCTAGTTTGGCTGTTAGACACCATTTCAACCTTTCATCACCTGCACTTTAGTTTAGTCCGCCCTTATGATATTAGGACATATGTCCCGTCCCTAAACACGGATTTGTCCAACTCCACATTTTCTTGGCTTTTCATTCTGATCCATTACAGAGACAGGTAAAGTGTATAGATGCATGGGCTGTGTCCACGGAGAGCTAATTGTACACACTCAAGCTGGAGTCACAAAGTAACTCACAACTCTTCAACTCATCCCTAAACACCTTGCACCATCTCCCACCCCTCATCCATGCTCCATAGTAGTGACTATGAACTTTATTCACTCTACTGACATTTCTGAGTAAGAGAATAAGGTTGTTTTATAACTATCCCAATCTCCCTCCTTCCCATAACATAAATCTCCTTCCATTCTTTTTTCTATATTAGAGGATAAATGCCCTTATTTGTTGTTTGAGATAAGCTACTTAGCTGTGTTCTTAATACAGCAAAGATTCCTTCCCTCTCCTATAAATCCCATCAATTATTCTATTTCCTTCCCACATTTTCCATCTATCAGCCTTCTTTTTTTTTTTTTTTTTTTAAGTAAGCTCTACACCGGACATGGGGCTTGAACTCACGACCACTAAGATCAAGAGTTGCATGCGTTCACCTACTGAGCTAGCCAGGCGCTCCTCTTACTATTCTTTTTTTCTTTTCCTGACCCTGGCCATGAACTTCTGGGATGCCAAAAAAAAGACCATGAGAAAGTTGCTCTCCAATCTCATGATAGCTCAATAAGTAAATAGTTATGGCCACTAATGCAGGATGATGGATCATTTCCTTATTTTCTTTTATATACATTATAATATTGCAACTTAAACACTCATCTTTCTTTATTGATAGATCAATAGGTACATTTAGCCTGAGGAATTCATTTCTTTAGGTAGGTAGATTATGTTCTAGTTAATTCAAAGAGTAATTTTGTGACCACAATGATTTTTTTTTTTATTGGTCACAAGTTTAAATGATCCTTGTATTGTTTTACACTTCAAAGTACAAGAAGCTTTGAATAACTAAATAAACATATTATAGACCTATAATTAGGGCTAATTATAAAGTGGGCAAGAGGAGACTTCTGTGATTGACAGTTAAGAATCTTGGGCATTGAAATTAATTCAGTTTAATTCCCTAATCTGAATATACTGACTTCATAACAAAATTAACGTGTAAAACATTAAAAGACATTTATAAAAATTATGGACAAAACATGAAGGAAATTAAATTATCTCTGATTGCATTAACAATAATCACTTGATATTCCAAGCACAACTAAATTCATACCCTGTTATGAAATGTTGGCTTTTTTCCTCTTTCCTATTTTAAAGGTGAGATCATTGCATTTTTAATGACCTATATGTTATAAAGTATTTCTGCTACTTTCTTTTTTTCTCAAAGATTTATTTATTTATTTGAGAGAGAGAGAGAGAGAAAATGAGTGGGAGGGGCAGGAAGGGAGGGAGAACGAATCTCAGACTCCCCACTGAGTGCAGAGCCTGATGCAGGGCTCCATCCCAGGACCCTGAGATCACGACCTGAACCCAAACCCAAGAGTCAGATGCTCAACTGACTGCACCACTCAAGGGTCCCTCTGTTACTTTCCAGCAAATACCAAAAGACACCAGTCTCAACTGAAGAGCATAACGCAAGGATGGAAATATCCCAATTTTGATCATTTGTTCTGCCATTTAAACTTCACTCCAAGTCACAAAGTTCTCTATGCACTTTTTGATTCTCATAACAAATATTTGTTGAGCATTTGCCAGGCATTGTTCTGTGTGCTGGGCATTCAGAAATGAGTAACACAGACCAGATCCTCACTTTCGTCTGTAAAGAAGATTTATGTGCAATATTCCTCTAGATTAAATCAGATCAGCATAAGGTAAACTCCTGACAGCAAGTTCTTAAGATCTGTTTCAATGCACATATAACATTGAACTATTGCCCCGTTGGTAAACAGAATTGAATAAGATAGAGGCCACAGCAGTGGGGTATAGATCACAATCTATATTAATATAGCAGAGAGGATGGGAGAGGAACATCTGCACTCTCTTACAACTTAATGCCTTTCTTCATACCTATCTACTTCCCTCTCATTATCATATATTATGCTCTCTGTCACCACTTTGCATAGATTATCTCATTTATCCCCCTCATCATCCTTATGAGGAAAGGCCTATCATCTCTAATTTAGAAATAAGGAAACTGATAATCTAGAGAAGGTGAGGAGAATGCTCAAATTCACACACCTAGAAAGGAGCAGAGTTGATAGGGATTCATGACCTGTCTTTAACACCGCCTTCTCCTGAAATAATATTCTCTTGAACTAAACAAACATTGGGTAAGTGGAAAATGGGCAACAAACACCTACAATTAATCAATAGATGTAGATAAACCCTCACCCCCCCGAAGAAAACCCAGCCTAGTAGCTTCTCCTTTTAGTTCTAAAGCAGTTTCTTTAGAAAGAGTCTGGTTTTGGTGGGCAACAGCAAGAGACACAGTCTGTTTTTCCTTAGCAAGCTGCCCTTCCTATGAGCTCGAACATGTGTTTTGAAATTTGATGTCTCAAAGAAAGCTCAGTCTGTGACTCAAAGCTCCCACCATCTTTTATAAGTTGTTAAACTTGTTCAAATGTTTGTTAAAATAAAAAGTTGAGGAAATTTGATTAACATTTTTTTTCTCTAGTCTTTAAGAAGGAGACAACAAATTTGATCCTCATATTGAAAAAAAAAAGTGATAAACGGGGACGGGGGGGAATGGTGGTGCTTCCCCATGCTGACTCTTAACTCATTTTGTCTGGAAACCTATTGACTTAATTTGCAATGATTTTGTGCAGTAAGTGGATTACTGTCAATGTGAACAGTTTGTACATGCAAGTTTTGTTCCCACAGCAAAAATGTTGGCTAAGATGCCAGCACCATTAGCTGCCTGCATTTACAATCGCCCAGGGAACTCCCATTGAACAGCCACCAAACGAGGACAGCTTAATGTAAATTGAATAGTGCCCCTAATATTACACTGCCATTTAGTACTCAACTCCTAAGTAGGTGTCAGGGCTTGAGTGTCAGAACTTGGCATGAGGCAAGTTCTACTGTGGGACCTGAATAGTGATTCATGAACCACTATTAATGTTACCCACCGTTACAACCAAGTGTATAGTTGAAGAAACCATCCTGGTGGTGATGCCTTTTCTTTCTTTCTTTCTTTCTTTCTTTCTTTCTTTCTTTCTTTCTTTCTTTCTTTCTTTCTTCTTTCTTTCTTTCTTTCTTTCTTTCTTTTTCTTTCTCCTCACCTAATACAGCCTTCTGTCTCATTCACTGCAAAGAATATTTATGTGAAGATAGTTGCAGTAAGGGGATGGTAGGTCCCTCCAGCTAAACATTTTTGAGTGGGTACATTAGGTGTGATTCCTAGGCCAGGGCAAAGAGAAGAGTATAAGCAATATTGAATCATTAAGCAAAGGATCTTGCATTAGAAAAATGAAAGTCAAAGATGAGGAGAAGAGAAGGGATGCAAATGCAAAGTGACATGAAGAACGTGATCAGAGTCAAATTGCAAAGTTATCGTCAAAGGCAAAACAGTCAGCGTTGGCACTGGGCAGAGAAGGTATGCAGGACGGCCTTTAAAATTTGGGGGGCCCCAAACAATAGCACAGATGGGGGCCTATATCCCATATGTCTTACATTTATAACTCAAGCTCTGCCTGAGGCCCAGCTCACCTTCCCCCGCTGGATTCTCCCACCCTGGGAGCCTTGGTGCACTCCCAGGGGGTGCTCCTGGGAGGCTGCCCTGCTGGCTGTTAGCCGGAGTGGGAGCACAGATCTGTTGGGGCAAAGCCTAGGCCCAGGCACCAGGACAGGGACCAACCCAAACCCAGAGTGGGCAGCAACCAAGTCAAGCTCCTCAGGGAGTCATGAAGGATAGGTTCCCTTCCCTATAATTTTCTCAAGATCCTCAGGCAGTTCTCAATGTCTCCCAAAACTAAACCCCTGAGTACAAAGCAGGGAAGGAGTGCAGAATGGAGAACCTGATCTGCCTAGACCCCCACCTTGGAGACTGGGGCAGCCAACCTTAAGCAAATTCAGCTGGTGAGTCAAAGCGGAAGCTGGATCTCCTCTCTCGCGCACATTTGCAAGCACTTAGATCTGCTCCCTGGCCTGGGGCACGTGGTACCAGTGTCTCAGGAGGGTACCTCATCTGGAACGCCTGTTTGCTCAATCAGTTACAGAGCCTTCTGAGCACTTTCTTGGGGAAATAAAACAGCTCTTGCCTTTCCATGTTTGTGATATGCAGTTCCCTGCAGCCTACAGACCCAAAGCCAGGACCCTCTTGCCTGAGTCTAAGGGCAGAACTGAAAGCACCTCAACATTTTTAGGTCTGTAGAAGCCGATGGCAAACCAGGAAGAATGTAACTGATTGCCTTAAATACCTGGTATTCCCTGATGGCGGCCATTACCTGCCCCAGGTACACCCAACCAACTTGAGTCTCCAGTGTGCTGGGGATCACCACTTCCCTCTGTAAAATAAGAATACACTAACAAAGTTTAGAAAGCTCTAGAGCAGGGGCGCCTGGGTGGCTCAGTCGGTTAAGCGTCTGCCTTTAGCTCGGGTCATGATCCCACGGTCCTGGGATCGAGCCCCGCATCGGGCTCGCCGCTCCGCGGGAAGCCTGCTTCTCCCTCTCCCACTCCCCCTGCTTGTGTTCCCTCTCTCGCTGTGTCCCTCTCTGTCAAATAAATAAAAATAAAATCTTTAAAAAAAAAAAGTTTCATTGTGAAAGACAACATTTTAAAATCTTTAGGACTGGGGCACCTGGGTGGCTCAGTCGTTAAGCATCTGCCTTCGGCTCAGGTCATGATCTCAGGGTTCTCGGATCGAGCCCCGCATCGGGCTCCTTGCTCCGCGGGAAGCCTGCTGCTTCCTCTCCCACTCCCCCTGCTTGTGTTCCCTCTCTCGCTCTGTCCCTCTCTGTCAAATAAATAAAAATAAAATCTTTAAAAAAAAAAAAAAAGAGTTTCATTGTGAAAGACAACATTTTAAAATCTTTAGGACTGGGGTACCTGGGTGGCTCAGTCGTTAAGCATCTGCCTTCGGCTCAGGTCATGATCTCAGGGTCCTGGGATCGAGCCCTGCATCAGGCTCCCAATTCAGCGGGGAGCCTGCTTCTCTCTCTCCCACTCCCCCTGCTTGTGTTCCCTCTCTCGCTGTCTCTCTCTCTCTCTCTGTCAAATAAATAAAATCTTAAAAAAAAAGAAAGAAAGAAAGCACTAAAGCACATTTCCAAGTAATAGGACAGGGTCATCTTTTTGCGGAAAAATCAAACTATGAACAGATGAGTGTGGCCTGTGGTTTTTAGGGGTAGAGTAATTACAATGAGGCACAAGCTTTAGAGTAAACTCTTGTCTATGAGGAAGCTTTTTAGACAGTAACGGATAGTAAAATTATAATTCTAGTTCTAGGAAGATTAATGGTTATCTACCATTTTAATTAACGATACCCATATACAAAAACAGGACTCACAGAAATAACACTTTCAATACATCTCTCATGAATGCCTACAATTTATGCTTTGTTTAATCTGTAAGAGGGAAGAGAGGCTAGGGCAGAGGGATTTAGCTAAGGTACCACAAAAAGCCTAGATCAGGTGGAAAACCAACTACAAAAGGTAGGGTCTAGTCCAATACCCACAACAGAGGTCTGCACACAATTGCACAGTGCATGTAAATGAGTAAAACTACAACAAATAAAAACTTTTTAGACCTGAAAGTAGCAAACATCATGCTTTTCTGAAAGTAAACATAATTTTAAGCTATAAACAGGTAGAACTCTTTGTACTGACCTCATCATACTCCCCTTTCCACTCAACCAATGATTCTCAGTTAAATCAGTGCTTCTGCTCTGCACATGTGTGCTGTGACAATTTTGGTTCTGTAGCCTCTTTAGAAAGGGGGTAAATACAAAAAGTACTTTAAAAAGCTGCCATATAAAATTTCTTAGAATAGTTCAAAAAAATAAAAAGGAAGTCTCACTATTTTCTTTCTACTAGACAACTTTCAACTAGACAACTAGACAGCTAGTTTTAATACTGAGTCCTGAATAACAAATAAAAGCTTGAGGTGGGCGCCTGGGTGGCTCAGTCGGTTAAGCATCTGCCTTTGGCTCAGGTCAGGATCCCAGGAGCCTGGGATCAAGCCCTACACCAGGCTCCCTGCTCAGTGGGGAGCCTGTTGCTCCCCCTGCTTGTGCTCACGCTTGCTCGTTCTCTCTGTCAAATAAATCAAAATCTTAAAAAATACGAAATAAAATAAAAACCTGAGGGATTCAGAAATCCTTGCTGTGCACAAAATAGGGAAAGCTGCTATTAAAGCCATCCTCTTAGTTAGAGCCCAGAGTGGTAGGAACTGGATTGGGAAATGGGGGTTCTGCATTGTACAGTTGACCAATACTTTGCAGAATGAACAATACAAATTTATAGACACACGCACAAAACACAGAGAAGAATTTTAGAACTTTGCTAATGACCTTAATTTCGATCAAAAAGAAGCTAAAGATAAATTACTTCTAATTTTTTTTTGAAAAAAATGGTGACCTATCCACAGAAAATATGCCTGAAAATTGGAAGATCATGCAAATGTTATCTCTGTACCTTAGATAGTAAATCTTGCTCTTGACCTTCAGAATAGGACTCACATATAATACGCTTTTAGTCTCCTATGAAGTCTTTCTGTGTTAGGTTAAACCAGATCAAGCCAGGACAGACAAAACTTACCAGTCGGTTCAGACTAGTACGTACAAACTCTCACACACCTTCATCTACTGTCCACTTGGCACGGGGAAAGGGGATATAGCCTATCAATCTATAGAAACGATCTATCTCCATATTCTCTACTGAAGCTCACACATGGTGATAACTTGAACAATTTTCCAGTACATAAAGACAATAAATAAATAACAAGGCAACATAGGGCTTAAGTTTTTCTTTCTTTTTCTTTCTTTCTTTCTTTTTCTTTCTTTCTTTCTTTCTTTCTTTCTTTCTTTCTTTCTTTCTTTCTTCTTTCTTTTCTTTCTTTCTTTCTTTCTTTCTTTCTTTCTTTCTTTCTTTCTTTCTTTCTTTCTTTCCTTCTTTCCTTCTTTCCTTCTTTCTTTTTCCCTTCTGGCTTCAGGCAGCAAAATGCTTAAGCACTGAAATGAGCAAAAAGCAGTTTTAAGAATATAGGTCAGGACATTAATATAAATTTGATCACCTCCTTTTTATTCTCTAACATTCCCCACAATAAATCAGCTGGCTTTCCTCCACCCCCTCCTCACACAGGCGTCACCCTCCCATCCTGATTTTGGATTGCCGAATGTAAATCTGTGACAAGGGTATCTATATATAATATTAATGGTGCCGAGGAGGGCTGGTGTGAAGCGTGAGTGCTTGCCAAGAAAGGAGCGATCCGAGCCCAGCCGTTCATCCTCTGCAGAGTGCTCTATATCATCTGCAGGACAAATGTAACATCATTAGGAGGAGCGGGTGGGGGGGAAGGAAAGAGAAGGAGGGAGGTGGAGGTGGGGAAGTAGCCATTCTGCAAGCAAATGGCTAAGTTGGAGGTTCCAATCAATCTAACGAAGTCAGGTTCCCAGAGACCCTGTCAGCTGCTACAGACAAAACAGATTGCAGGGGAGATCACCGAGAGTCCAACAAACAAACAAAAAACTATGAAAATACAATGACTTTGTTATCAGAGATTTACTCAAGGACAGGTTACCATGTTAAACCTATTTGCCAGTTTAGCCCTACTTTGCATGCACAGGAAAGAGAGAAGTTTGCTTGATCCTTAAATAAAAGAATCCAAGTATTCAGCACTCTAGGGGGTTCTTTACTGAAGTCAAGAAGCACTTGTTGTGGATATCAAAAGAAATTATTGCAGATATTTTGAGTATCGAAGTTTAAAAAAATGCAAGAAGGATAGAGGGTTTAAGTTTCAATCTTTGTTAGTGCCAGATCTAGCTTCTGGATTGGTGTGTGCCTGGGTGGATAAGGTGGAAGGGGGTTCCAGGTCCTTTGGCTCTTCAGTCAATTGCATGTATAAGGATTATGTCCAGCTAGAGATCTTTAGGCAATGAAACTACAGACCATTTGCTGGCCAGGTCCCTGCTTGTCAAATAAGGATCATCTGTGTATCATATTAAATCAACTAATCCACTGATAACCAAAGATAATCAATGCCAAAACAAAACAATGAACAGAGAGAACAGAACTAACATGTCTTTAATTATTTGAAAAGGTTAAATAAGATCCTAGTTCCATTACCCCTCTGATTCCATTTGCTCACCTGTGGCTTAATTCAGAGCATGACAAGTTATTCTGATTTGTCATTTAAACTGATGCCAACTTTATACTACTGGACTGTTGCAACTTGGTGGATTTCCTCTTACAACTATTTTTAGCATTTGCTTTGGACGAGTCTGTAGTGCTTTTACCAGAGGTCAGAATTGGTCTGGACACAATTCAGAGTTTTCAGATCTGAGAACTCTTACCCCCAAATTAACAACTTCAGTCATTATTGATCAGTTTTATTTCAAGTTTTAATGAATGAATACCCGGGATAACTTTTAAATTAGTTACTGAGCACTTAAAAAATCTGTCCCATCCTGGTGCCTGGGTGGCTCAGTTGGTTGAGTCACTGACTCTGGATTTTGGCTTAGGTCATGTCTCAAGGTCATGAGATTGAGCCCCGAATCAGCTCCAAGCTCAGTGCAGAGTGTGCTTGAGATTTTCTCCCTCTTTCTCTGCCCCTCGCCCCTGCTCTTGCACTCTCTCTCTCTCAAATAAATAAATGAATGAATAAATAAATAAAGTCTTAAAAAAAAATCTCCCCCCTCTTCTGTATCCAACATATTTTTAAAGTTTTTCACTAGGAGTTTAAAATAAAAAAAATCAGGGGCTCAACTTTTACAGTAACCTTGTTTCCAAATTGTGATAATCAATCCAGGAGCCATTAAAATTAGAACCCCGGTGAATGGAGAGGATGTGTGGGTAGTTCCAGCTTTAAGCTAGTGCAGAAAAATAGACTTGATGCACCCAGACTAAGAAAATGCAAGATCACATTTAATTGCATCAAACTCTATCAAGACTATATTTAACTGCATCAAAATCTATTCTTTAAGCTCCAACAAGATTTGGTCATTAGTAACTCATGGAATGCTGAATTTGTCTAATAATGATTCTTTTTCCTTCAATAAATGACCATACTTTGTACTTAAACTGAGATGTATAAAATTATAGTGATGGTTATGGAAGAAAATAGGAATACTTTTTATTCTACTAATAATGTACTTAGTATAAACAGTACTATACTCAGTCATACCAATAATTGTGCAAATAAGTATAGTGAGTCTTTAAGTAGGCAATGTGAAAACAGGAAACTATTTAAACTAAAATTTGATTTTGATACACATGGCCCATTATCTAATCCTGACTCCAGAAAGAAATGTCCCCTAATCATAATTATCACTGCACTCACAATTCATCAATCCATTCTACAAAAAAAAAAAAAACAACTGGCAGAACTAAACAATTAAGGGGTCATGGGCAAATGTTTTCTCATTTTCCATTATAGTTTCCTTTGTAAAATAAAGAGTAGATGGACTGAAGCAGGAGTATCAAGGCATGATGAGAATTATTTTCATATATCTTAAAACAAAAAAGCAATGAGTAAATGTTACATTAATTTAAAACAAAGATATGATGCATTTGCTTCTTCTGTTTAATTTTATATCGCTTTCCTTATGTAACACTGGAGAAAAATTTGCAAAGTTACAATAATGTTGCAAATATCATTTGATTCAGATGAACTTGGTAGCTCATTTTTATGGGTCATCTCTTTTACATTTTAAATAGTAGGAAGTTAATTTATTGGCTAACATTTAAAAATTCTCTATTGTCTCTCCAAATAGAATTAATCTATTATATTTTGGAAGATTTAGAAAATATATAGTACACCATGATGTCCAGATTTCTTTTCAAAAAATAAACCTGTGACTTGTTAATTAAATGTGTGTCACATGTTCACCAAGTTATTAGCTCCTTGTAGGATGGAATGTCTCTCATTCTTTGTTTCATCCGGACCACCGACGCAGGATTGGGGCCTTCATGTGGAATTGAACTCTGTGACTTTGTACAAGTTACTACCTGTCTGAAGGCTTATTACCTCCTTTATAAGCTGGAGGTCTGGACGAGGTGGTCAGTACAATTTCTTCTACCAAGAGAGCCGTGCTTTGATGAATTGTGAACGGAGGACACAGCATCTGCTCTATAAATCTTGTAGTTGTGGGTCTTGGGAGGAAAAAATCATGTAAACAAATAGCACTTATGTAAGACATAGCAAAAAAAGTAGTGGAGTGGACAAATAGCATGGGAAGAGCTGGTATTATTAGCCTAGGAATAAAGAAAGACTAAAAGGAAGAAAGCTTTGAGCTGGGTCTTGAATGATAAGAAGCCGTTCTGGTAGGGAAAGAAGAGAGAAGGCAGGTCAGGCTGCAAGGACTGGCTGAGCAAAGATAAAGTGTATTTGGAGAATGGTTGATTAACCTAAGGTAGCTGGGGCACATTACAGGTGAGCAGATGTAATGGAAGATGAAAATAATATGGATACTAAGAACTAGGATTTGAGAGAAAGGAAAGAGATCAGGTCATGGGACACAAGAAAGCTTTAACAGAGGAGGTGGGATTTGAGCTGAATCTTGGAAAATGAGTAGGATTTAAAGAAGA
This sequence comes from Leptonychotes weddellii, assembly GCF_054177405.1. Lineage (NCBI taxonomy): Eukaryota > Metazoa > Chordata > Mammalia > Carnivora > Phocidae > Leptonychotes > Leptonychotes weddellii. The sequence continues at coordinate 126,248,047 of NC_138374.1, forward strand.
AAAGAAGACGATAAGAGTGAGTTTAATATAGAGAAAAGTATATTTGATAGATACATCTTGGTGAGGAAAACAACTTGATTAGAATGAGCATTCATGTGAAAATCAGGACTGTGGAAAGAGGTTAGGAAGATTTTGAAGAGATCAGAGCATTCCAGAATTTGCCTATTTCTCATGTCCTGAGTAGTCTTTGCTACATCATATGCAGAGGAATCAAGTAAAATCAGGTCATGAGAACATCGGAAAGCCTCGGGTGACAGGAATATAGGGTGGCCTAGAGAACAAAAAAGAGTGGAATGGGAGAACCAGTAGGGAAACAATTATCCAGGTCCAAGCATGCGGTGACTAACAAAGCAAAAGAAGAAGGAACCTCAGGACTTAGTTGGTAAAACAGATACGATATGGGAGGTAGAGAAAACATTCAGAGAAGTAACAAGAATGTCACACTCACATGTGGGACATAGAGCAGTATCTCTCCCACATTTCGAGGGTTTTTATTCTCAACAGGCACACCTTGTTTTGTTGCACTTTGCAGATATTGTGCTGTTTACACATTTAAGGTTTGTGGAAACCCAGCATCAAGCAAGTCTTTTAGTGACATTTTTCCAGCAGCATGTGCTCACTTCGTGTCTCTGTGTCACATTTTGGTAATTCTCATAACATTTCAAACTTTTTCATTATTACTATATTTGTTATGGCAATCTGTGATCAGTGATTACAACTCACAGAAAGCTCAGATGACTGTTAGCACTTTTTTTAGCAATGAAGTATTTTTCAGTTAAGTTATATACACTGATTTTTGAGACAATGTTAAATCGCACATTTAATAGACCATCGTGCAAACATAACACATGCATTGGAAAATGAAAAAATTCATTTGACTTGCTTTATTTCCATATTTGCTTTATTGTGGTGCTCCGGAACCAAACCTGCAGGATCTTGGAAGTATGCTGGTACATGGTACATGAGGGTTGTTGCAAAAATGTAGCAGGCAAAAGCAGGTCTCATAAAATAGAGGGGGCTCATTGGAAAGTAATAAAATTGGCAAAAAAAAAAATGCATCTGTTGAAAAAGTGTTCAGCTGCATGTAATATAAATTCCCAGCCATGGGTTGCAAAAGTAGAAAATGACATTGTCTCACATAACAGGAAGTCTGTTAGTAGGTAATTGCTATTTAGGTTCAGATGCTTGACAGTATTTCTACTCTGACATTCTTAAGGTATAGCCATTCATCTTTATGCTTCTCACCTCCTGGTGACAAGATGGCTGCTACATTACCAGACATTACATTCATTTCCAAGGCAGGAAAAAAGACATAAAGGCTTTTCCTCTTACACTAGGAAAGCACAACCTTTCCTAGATATACCCAGCAGACTTTTGTTTACATCTCATTGGTCAGAGCTGCTTGACATGGCCACTTCTAGCAGCAAGAAAAAATGAGAATGTGTTTTCTGGGTACATTGCATACCAAAGTCAGGATTCTGTTAGTGTAAAATAAAGGAAAATGGATATCGTGTGGGTATTTAGAAAGATATGCCAGCATATATTTTATAGCATAGTAAATAAAGGTTCTAAAAGGTGATTGCTTTCAAGGGGTGAAAATTTGTTGTCATTAATGCTTGATACAGTTGGTGACCCTTCTGAGCCTCTCTCCAAATTGTTCCTTTCCCCGTCTCCCCCATCTCCATGAATGCTACCTGTCTGGCTGGGACTATGGCAATGATTTCACCTGGTCAATTTGCCTCCATCCTCTTGCCTTATTACTATCTGTGTCTGCACAATAATAATGATCTTTTTTATAGGAGGAAGTTACAACTCAATTTACAGCTTACCTAAAAATCAATGGAAATAGGGAACACTACATATTGATGAGACCAAGATATTTTAAAGAAAATCTTTAGCTTTAAATATTTTAATACAAATGTTAAAATGAGTTAAATAGCATTCATTTACCTGGAAAAAAACACGATGAAATATACTAAAATTAAGTGGGAATAAGGAATTAATGATGACAAAAGAGAAAATGGTTATTTAGAAAAAAATCAGTAAAATTGATCAATAATAAAAAGAGCTAATATTTTTGAAACAACTAATAAGTTACAACTCTAACAAGCCCCTTTAAGGAAAAAAGAGAATATACACACACACACACATACGTACATATATATTTATATATACATATATAACACAAAGAAATTCTAGAGTATTACAAATGACATTAAATATGAGAACTATGTAATAAATTTTTCAAAATATTTTTGTAATATGAGAAATTACTCTATACCATTTCACGTAATAAATTTGAAATGAAATGTGTGATTTTCAAAAAATGTCCAATAAAGAAAATTACTTGAGGTAAAGATAACTATAGAAGAAAATGAAGAGTTACCTGTAGCTAACACCAAAAAAGAAAACTCAGATCATTTTAGAGCTGATTGTTATCAAATCTTCAATAATACAGTATTCCCTCTGTTACTTACCTCATTCCCAAGCACAGAAAAAAGGCAGATAGCTTTCAATATATTTTTTTGTGCCCAACATAATTCTGACATCAAAACCTGACCAAGATTGTACCAAAAATGAAGCTCATGATCTAGTCTCAGTCATGACTATATCTTGCTCTCCTACAGTCTACAGTATGTTTCAGATCTTCTTCATATTAATCAACCACCTGATCTTCCTCCATCATTTTCACATATGATCTTTCCAAGAGAAAATAAAAGCCAAAATCCTTATAAATTTTTTAAATTTTATTAATTTTATTTTTTTCTAGTCTTGGAAATACAACTGAGATGTAACATTGTATTAGTTTTAGGTGTACAATATAATGGCTTGATATACGTATATACATTATTGCAAAATGGTTACCACACTAAGTTTAGTTATCATCCATGACCTCACATAGTAACAGTTTTTTTATTCAATTTAGATTGAATAAAACAATTCAGATTTTATTTATTCATTTGAGAGAGAGTGAGCAAGAGAGAGACAGCACAAGGAGGGGCACAGGGAGAGGGAGAGGAAGAAGCAGGCTCCCCACCGAGCAAGGAGCCCGACACAGGGCTTGAGCCTAGGACCCCTGGGATCATGACCTGAGCCAAAGGTGGATGCTTAACTGACTGAGCCACCCAGGTGCCCCAAGTAACAATTTTTTTTCTTGTGATAAGACCTTTTAAGATTTACTCTCTTAACTTTCAAATATACAAATTGGTCAACTAATGTCACCATGCCGTACCTTACATCCCCATGACTTATTAATCTTATAACTGGAACTTTGTACCTCTTGACCACCTTCACCTATTTCACACACCCCACCACCCCCCACCTCTGCAACCACCAGTCTGTGTTCTCTGTATCTACAAGTTTGTTCTTTTTACATGTAAGTGAGATTATACAGTATTGGTCTTTCTCACTCTGACTTATTTCACATAGCATAATGCCCTCAAGGTTCATTCATGTCACAAATTGCAGATTTCCTTTATTATGTCTAAATAATATTCCATTGCACATATAAACTACATTTTCTTTATCCATTCATCTGTTGATGGACAAAGGTAGTTTCCATGTCTTGGCTACTGAATATAATGCTGTAATAAACATGGGGGTGCAGATACTCTTTCAAGGTAGTGATTTTTGTTTCCTTTGGATTTATACCCAGAAGAGGAATTGGTGGATCATATGGTAGTTCTATTCTTAATTTTTTGAGGAAACTCCATACTATTTCCTATAGGTGCTATTCTACTTCTTTGGAATGTTCTAGTTCTTTAATTATGCCCTATCACTTCTGCCTATGCATATTTGCTCTTTGACTTAAATATTACTTCTACTGAGAAGCTTTCTCTAGGCTGTTAGGCCTCCCAAGTATATTTTATTTTAGTACCTTATGCTCTATTTCAATTGCAGTTAAACAATTAGCTTTAAAATGTGCTTCCCCACCAGACTGCAAACTTTAGGAGAGCACGCACTGTGGATCTTCATTCATAGTTATTTTTTTAGTTCCTAGTACACAATGCCTCATACAAAGCAGCCATTCAACAAATATGTGTTGAATATAAATATATGAATGTAAAAACACCTATCAGCAACACAGTCACCTAAACAAGCAGGTTTATTTCAGGAATGCAAAGATGGGTCAATAGCAAACAGTCTATATACTAATTTAGTACATAACTAATTTATTATTTATTTTTTTAAATTGAAATATATTTAACATACAGCGTTATATTACTCTCAGGTGTACAATATAATGACTCAACAATTCTATACATTACTTGGTGCTCATCAAGATAAGTGCACTCTAGGGATGTCTGGGTGGCTCAGATGGTTAAGCGTCTGCCTTCGGCTCAGGTCGTGATCCCGGGGTCCTGGGATCGAGTTCCGCATCAGGCTCCTTGCTCAGCAGGGAACCTGTTTCTCCCTCTCCCTTTCCCTCCCCCTGCCACTCCCCATGCTTGTACTCTCTCTCTGTCAAATAAAAAATAAAAAATCTTTTTAAAAAAAAGATAAGTGCACTCTTAGGCATAGCTAATTTATTAAAGGTATAATCATATATAGACATGCCAAAAATCTTTTGATAACCTGCAGCTAGACATAATCCAGAGGCTTAGTAAATTTGAGAATAAATACATAATACAATAAAGACATAACACGATAAAGAATATATGTCATAGAATGTACCTTTTTAAGTAATAGGACTACACTAAATTCATTCCTATTATAGTAATGCTGATGTTGGAGATTGTATTATTGTTCTAAATCTTATCTTCTCCCCTTTATAGGAGGACTATAGATCCCAACCGCTTCAATGGCAGGATTAGCCATGTGACTTGCATGCCATTCTCAGAGAAGAATGATGTATTCCCATGTCACTGATAGTAACAGCTGCCAGGTAACTTGTTTTGAACAATTTATTGTGAGCAACGGTAATGGTGACATTCCTAAAGAGAAGCTTTAAGAAGCATCACATGGTTCTGCCACACTATTCTTTGCCTCTCCCATAAGACCACAGTATCGCAGGTAGGGAATACAACTACAACCTGGGTTGAAGAGACAGGACAAGATAGAAGAGAGCTAGGGTTGACCTATAATGACAGATGAGTGAGAAACAAGCTTTTACTGTGGGAAGCCACTGAGATGTGGGGGGCATTTGTTTCTAAAACAAAACTTAGCTAAAGGTGACTGATACTACAGGCTATCTCCATTAGTATTCTACATTTTTCTGTGGGTTCAGGATGTGATAAGACCAGAAAAAGATATACAATATACAAATATGGGCAAGGACAATAAGCAATGTCATTATTTGATAGTGATATATTGCTATCTAATAAGACTTTAAAAGAATCAGCTGAATATCTATTAAGATTAATAGAATTTGGATATAAGAAACATTTATAAAAACCACGCCTTTCTTTATAATCACAAATAACCAGTCAAAAAACATAACAATGGGGCACCAGGGTGGCTCAAAAAAAAAAAAGCAATAAAATAATTAAAAAACTAGAAATTACCTTAATAACAAATGAGCAAGACTTACATAGGTATATTAAGAAAATAATTCATTTGACATTCAATACATATGTATTAAGTGCTAGGAATAATTCTAGGTTCTGGCAATACAATAGTGAACAAAATGCTGCTATCCTGGACCTTCCATTGTACTTGGGGATGAAAGTCAATAAACAAATGGGCAAGCTGATATATCACATGTGAGGTAGGAATAAGTACTAAAGAGAAATTTTAACGAGATTAGGAGGATGGGAAATGTGCAGAGAAGAAGTGGGAAGGGAAGCACTACTTTATGAAAAGCCTTACTGAGAAGGTGACATTTGAGTAAAGACCAGGAAGAGGTAAGAAGTGAGCCACGAAGTTTCCCTAGAAACGTAACAGCTTTCTGTGGAGAGGGTATAACAAGCCAGAGGCCTCGAGATGAGTGTGGCCTGACTCTAGACCATCATGAAGGCCAGGACAGCTGAAATAGAATGAGTGAGGGAAAGGTTGTGGAAAATGGGATCCCAGAGATCACTAGGGGGTCGTGAGACACTGCTTATGAAAGGCTTGGGAATTTTACCTTAAGTAGTCTCCAGCATGGAGCCCAACATAGGGCTTGAACTCATGACCCTGAGATCAAGACCTGAGCTGAGATCAAGAATCAGACGCTTAACCAACTGAGCCACCTAGGCACCCCAGGGAAAGCTTTTCTTATCATGAGATCAACAAAATTTATATTAAGATATAAATAGCTGAGAGATTGATTATATAGAAATTTAAAACATCCAAATGGGAAAAAATTGCCATAAAAGAAGTTAAAACACAAACCACAATTTAAAAAAAACGTTTTTGGGGCACCTGGGTATTCAGTAGGTTGAGCGTCTGCCTTCCCAAGGTCCTGGGATTGTGCCCCACATGGGGCCCCCTGCAGGGAGCCTGCTTCTCTATCTCCCACTCCCCCTCCTTATGCTCTCTCTGTCTAACAAATAAATAAAATCTTTAAAAAAAATAAAGAAATGAACCCATGTGACAAAGCGACACATCTTCTGGTGATTGTATAGAGAAACCCGCACGCACACAACTAATTCATTAGCAAAGAGCAACGTTAACGTTTATGCTTTCAACTAACATTTATTGAGGCAATGGCTTCTCTCTACACTGAACAGGGAGTTTATATTAAAGAAGGAGGAAATGGACAATATATACATTAGAAAATAAATAAATAAGCTGAGACTTGAATAACAGGTTGGAGTCAGCCTGAAAAAGCCGAAGGAAAACCTAGGAGAGAAGAGGAAGGAGCCAGAGTATGAGGGAGTGTGAAGGTGGAGAAAGAAGGTCAGTATGGCGAAGGAGAATAGAAGGAAGGTGAGCTCTGAGCAATAGTCAGGGCTTGTTTGGCCATGCGAAATCATTGGATAGTTAGACACAAGTGAATGATACGATCCGATACTTGTTTTTAAGAGATCGATCAGTCCCTCTGATATATGAAGAGTGGACTAACTGCAGGGAATTAAGGGTGGAAGCTGAGAGGTCAATTAGGAGCTGTGTATTAGAAAAGCCCCATGGTTACATAGAAAAGGGGATAAGATTGGCCTCTAATTTCTGCAATGGGGCAGACTCCTAAAAGAGAATTATCCAAAGTGACAGTTACACACATGAAATGTTTTGCTAGATATTGCCAAATTGCCCCTAAAAAGATGGAGGCAATAAGAGTATAAGTAGTTATTTCTCCCTCATCATTATTAATGATTAATATTAGATATTATTATTTTTTATCTTTATTAATATGATAGACAAAAAAGTTTCTATCTTTTGAATTTCAATTATTTGACTAAAAGTAGAACCAAACATATCTTTTATATGTGTATTTGACATTTGTAGCATACTAAGAAAAAATTTCATACCAAATTCAATAGTCAATTCTGCCTTCATCTTAACTGGTCCCTCAGCAACATTTGACATTTGGACACTTTCTCTTTTAGAAACCAGGCTTCCTGAACATTATAATCCTCTGAACTTCCAGCTCACATTCTGTCCTCCCCTCCTTGGGCTCCTTTGCAGACTCTGCTTTGGCCAAAGCTCTGATTATTGGAGCATCACGAGGGTTTGGATCCTATTTATTATGCATGCTCTCCCCTAGATTTTTTCATCTCATCCTATCCAAAGGCTTTCAATACCATTTAGATGCCATGGATTCCCGAAGCAGTATCTCCTCTCCAAACTTCTCCCCTGGCACATGGTGTATACATATGTCCACTTACATCCACTTAAACTGACCCTTGTCTGAAGCATACTGACTTGCAAGGCTGCTCCTGCCTGGTCTTCCTTGGTTCCTTCCTCCCTTCCCTCAGTCACTCCATCCCCCCCATTATAAAACAAAATCAACTGGGTAGATTTTTTTATTTTATCTTTTTTTATTTTTTATTTTTTAAAGATTTTATTTATTTATTTATTTGAGAGAGAGAGAGAGAGAGAGAGTGAGCACGAGAGGGGGGAGCGGGAGAGGGAGACGCAGACTCCCCACTGAGCAGGGAGCCCGATGAGGGACTCGATCCCGGGACTCCAGGATCATGACCTGAGCTGAAGGCAGTCGCCCAACCAACTGAGCCACCCAGGCACCCTCAACTGGGTAGATTTTAAAGACCTTATTAGCTCTATTCAGTGATTCATGAATTGAGCAGCATCCCAACCAGCAGAGAGAAATGAGCTTCGAAGAGCTATATAAGGCAAGAGATACTACAGGCAGAAAGAAGCAGGAACAAGGAAGGTGTAGCTGGCAAAAAAGCAATTGGTTAATACGAGGTTATTTTCCTTCTAGGTGATGGCAGGGGTTTATTCATCAGATTACCCAACTAATGCCAATCCCACAATTCCTGACTAATCAGTTTAAGATGCCATTTCTGGGAGAGCCAAAACTGGAATTAAGCCTCAGTTTGGTGACGCAGGGCTTACCATAAGTGACTCCATTTTGAGCTTATTGTTGGTCTTTCTCCTTCCTTCTGCTCCACACTTTTAAGGATCTGTTCTCTGTAAATATAGCAGGTAAGAGCCAAAATATAAGGACAAGAATGTCTACTTGGCATTGCTTATAATAATTGAAAGCAACAAACTAAATATTCATCATAAGAGATTGAGTCATGATATAATTGAGCAGAATCAAAATAAGCTGCCCCAAATTATCCATTTGGGCATGTGGATAATTTCAAGCTCAAAACAATCAAGGCCCAACATACTCAAGAAAAGCTACTTACATTTTCCATAACTACCTATAAAAATTTAGGTAGAGGACCTATACCAGGAAGAGAGCTAATACTAAAGATAACTTTCATATCAGAAAGATTTATCTGCACGACATGACAAACGTTTGTTTACCAAACATCTGTTCTCCTCTTCCTGTGATTTGTCTTCCTCCTCTTTCCCCCTTGTCTTTAGCTCAGAATGGCATACAAATCTCAATCGACCTGTCTTTGGGTTTTGTGTCTCTGGGGCTCCCATACATACAAAACTTTTCCTCCTCCTTATCTATTCTGTGTCAATTTAATCATTAAACCAGCCAGAGAACCTAGAAGGGAAGAAGGGAAAATATTTCCATCCCAACACACTCTTTGAATGGGACATATCGAAGCTTTTGCAACCCACAAAATAGACTATGAAGTGAAAAAAGCAAATTGCAAAGCAGTATAATCTCAGACTGAGAGATTACAAATCAAACTGCAAAATGGAAAGTTTTCTTCTGAAGCTAGGATTCCAAAGGAAGCTCTTTGAACATTTCTGTTTTCTTCAAGTTTTTCATGAGAAGTATTATTATTTTTCTGATATAAACACAAAACTGTTTCAGAAATGGGATTGGCAAAATGGAGATAAGTGAAGATTATTGTATGAGATTGTAAATGAGTTTTTTCCATGTTAAATTTTCATTGGAAAACCAAAAATGAGGCTCATAGAAAAAAATGTTATTGGATATCTAGAAGCATTTAGCCATGGAGTGCTAGGGCGTAACAGTACCAGAGAAGCGGATGTAGCACTTCTTGGCCCTAAGCTCCTTCTAAGTAAAAGGTCCGGAGACAGGTTTAACAAGAAGACCAAATGGAACAAGATTATGCGTGTTAATTATAAACTATAGGAGGCTCTGGCATATATCCAGCTATTTAAGTATTTTCATTTTAATAACTAGATACTAGAGTGATCCGAAGGGGCACATGCACCCCAATGTTCATAGCAGCAATGTCCACAATAGCCAAACTGTGGAAAGAGCCTAGATGTCCATCAACAGATGAATGGATAAAGAAGAGGTGGTATATATATATACAATGGAATATTATGCAGCCATCAAAAGAAATGAAATCTTGCCATTTGCAATGACATGGATGGAACTAGAGGGTATTATGCTGAGCAAAATAAGTCAATCAGAGAAAGACAAGTATCACATGATCTCACTGATATGAGGAATTTGAGAAACAAGACAGAGGATCATAGGGGAAGGGAGGGAAAAATGAAACAAGACGAAACCAGAGAGGGAGACAAACCACAAGAGACTTTAATCTCAGGAAACAAACTGAGGG
>NC_138374.1:126258592-126322482 GCF_054177405.1 Leptonychotes weddellii
ATGCCGATCATAATCCTCCTACTGACTTTAGCTAGCTGAACTTGCCCTAGAACCTAGGACTCACTGGCCTTGTAAGGAAATCCCCAACTTCCTAGCCAACCATGCCCTGTTTCTGCAATGCCTCATCTAACATTCTGTAGAACTCACTCTTGCCCAAAATCCCCAGAGAAGAGTGTTCCACTGCTCGTGAGGCCCTGTACTCCCCAAATTTATAGATTGTTTTCGCCTTGAACCAAGAACTTCAAACTCATTACTAGATTGTTTTAGTTTTGTCATTTGGCACTGTAAAATTCTTTCAATTTTTCTGTATGTTTGAAAATCTTCACAAGGAAATGTTGAGAGGAACACTCATCAAAACAAGAAATATGTTGTTTCTCTTTGGTCATATAAAAGCAGACAGGTTAGACTCATTTGTTCAGAGAGTACCTTATATTGAAAGAAGACCAGTTGTATTATGCTAATTCAAGTGCCAGCAATTTTATGTCAATTAATTTTGTCCTAAAGGCCAGTTAACAATCTCAGCCAAGCCAAAGCATGGCCTCGTCCCAGCCCCCAACACCAACGACCATTCCCAAACCGTTTAACACAAAGCCAGGAGATGGCTGTTCACAGTTGCGGTCCCGAGTTGGCATCCATACTGCTTTGTGACCTTGAGAAGAGAATTTAACCTCTCCCTTCCTGAATTGTCCCATCTGAAAGTGGTGGCTACTATTAACGATCCCAGGGGCACTGACAATGTTGCAGAATGATTTATAAAGCACTCAGAAACACCTTAGACGAATTAAATGATCTTTCCTTCTGTCCTATCGATTTCACTTTTGAGAGTTGTTTGAGAATTTAAGACAAGGCTCAAGATGCACTCCCTGTCCCATCCTCCAGGGCCTAGCATAGCCTTATCCATAGTAATCACTCAATAAATATTTATTGCTTTGATCTGATAACCTAACAGTGTTAGAATGCATTTATTCAGAAAACATGTTAGTCACTTGATCATTACAACTGCCTCGTCCTGAACTGTACATCACAAACCTTGAGACCTGTCTGATGCAGCAGAAACTAAGCTCAGGTACTCATCCTAGGAGACCTTGAAGTCAAGGCAACATTTCGTCTGGGGGTTGTTGGCTTTTTTCCACAGTGATATAACCCATCGAGTCGAGAGAAGAGATAATAAATCTAATTGATCACCTTGTTCGTTATCTTAACACAGAGTCAGGCACAAACCGTACTGCAGTATTTAAATGAAAGCCACGCGGAGTCAACACGATGCCAGGGAAGAGAACAGACCGATATTCTTAATTCTGAAAAACGGTATTGGTAATCAATTGGAATGTGAGAGCAATTGAAAAGCTGTCCAATTTTCAATTGCAGTATAAGTTGGGAAACAATTTGAAAATAATAGCTCATCCAAAGAGTTTTTGAAGCAGTCAATATGGACTTCATGTGAAGGACAAATAGAAATTTGGCAACATATGCCACGTTCAGCTATTCTGCGTCAGACAGCGGGAGAAGCGCCCACTGAAGGATCTCCCCGCCTATCAGAATGCGAAATCTCCGAGCGTGGCTCTATTGAGACTCTATTAAATGGGATATTCACTGAGAAAGCATTTCCAATGAATGCACATTAACAGGACTGTGAACATTCCTATTAACGTACAATCATTGCAAATGTATTTACATATGTGGTTCACATTAGAAATGTTTATCTTCTTTTACGGTATAGTGATGTTGCAAAACTGCTCAGAAGATTAAAGATAGCTTCTGCCATCACCCACAGACTCGGAGCCAGCGCTAGGATTTTTTTTTTTTTCTTACACAAGAGGCTACCTAGGTTGAAAAAACAAAACGACACAAAAATCTGCACCTTATGATTTATTTCTTTATTGACATGAAGAAAACAAAGTTCTCTGGTTAGATTTCACTTTGTCACAAGCTATGGAAATAGAGAAAGTTTAGAACTCAATTATACACTTGACTTCTAGAGGATTATGCCTTTTTTTCCCCCAAAGCTGATAGGATCTCAGTGGGTCTAGTACAAAGAATATCGAGGATCCACATCACATACAACCCCCAGCCCTGCTTATTCTTCCCAATACCGAGGTCCTGTTTGGTATCATAGTTTGCATGATATATAATGCAAATATTTATTGCAGTTGAAAGCAAAGACAGCAGCTAACTGATTTAGATATTTCATTCTGCAGCAAATGGGCTTTCAAACTAGTTTTTAGGATAATGAGTATTCCAGAATGAAGTCGTGGTTCGGCTCCCTCTTATCAGACTGAAAATAAGAAATTAAAAAGAAATCTACACCATATACATTTCCCCCCATCCATGTGTCATTCATTTCTAACTCTCTTTAGAGGTTTAATCTTGTTTAATGGTTTTTCACCAGCAGACTAACGCCTCCCTCTGGGATGGTTTAAATGTAGTGTGCCTGAGGATACCCAGGATGGCTCCCGAAACTCTCGTCCAGCCCTAAGTTTGCAATTTTGATAGAGACGTATTTTCCAAGGGCCTCACTCACAGACCCACACAAACCCAGAGCAGCCAGCACTTTGCCCACAGGGACGGACTCCTACCTGCACAGACATGCAAATTAGGTGACGCTTACTTAGTGCACTTGTGTGTTTATTAAATTTACTCACTTCCTAATAGGCCTGCCTGACAGGGGCGGATTGAAGACTTTTTAAATGTTAATGTAGAATGTAGACAATAAATAAGGTGCTGTTTTTTTAAAAAGACATCTTGAAAAAACATAAATTAGGTGACTTCAGAGGCAGGTATCTTTCATCTCTAAACTTCAGTGGCTAAATAAATCAATGTTCCCCAAATGGTTAAAATGGATTCAAGTTAACTATGAAATTGGTCACTGTTTGTAGCATATTTTCTCTGTGCTCCACATCATCTCTGATCACAGTTATTTCAAAGTTGAGCCCACCCTAAAAGCAGATTTTCTTAGCCATTCGTGATAATGTTGCATTCTGGAAGGAAAGATGCCTAACAGGACAGTTGTTAATTTCTTTAGAAGGGATTCCTAGCCCAAGGACAGGGAGTCCTTGTTGGGACCCCAGGGAGTTTCTACCAGTCCATTAGCACCAAGCATTGCCTCCAAGGTGAAGACGTAAACACTTGTTCAACATGTGTATATAAATATTGTGTGATCACTAAAACTCTAAAAAATCCATTCCAAAGTGTATGTATTGTACACATGCAATCATGTATTGTTCTCTATGTACTTCTCAAATAAAGAGACCCTAAAATACAGTCTTATCATATGCAGTTTGTATCATTTTGATAATTTTTTTCTTTAAAGATTTCCAGCCTCTAACTAGATACAGTTATGACCTACCACCTTAGATAACCTTTCCTTTTTCCCTTTCTGTTATCAAGAGAGAACAAATGCAAGAACAAAACTCTATAATGCACAGAAAATTCCCAAAGTAATGTTAACTAGGAGTAATTATACCACTTTAATATCTTGCAAAGTCCTAGAAGTCCCAGATATCAAACCTAAGAACTCCATGAAGATGATGACTTGCCAAAGACCCCTCTGTCCCCACTCCAGATCTAACAAGCACAAGAAGGTCTGTGTATAGCCCTCGTGGCTCTGTTGACTATTTTAATTGGCGGGCTGGGTGGGGGGCTCTGAGGAAAATTTATCACAGAGGGTGAAATTTATAAACAAAAAATGTTAAACTGAACTCACGAGTCAAGCAACAAAAATCAAATAGTCCTTTCCAGTTGATATTCTTTCACTGGAAGAATGTAGACTGACTTCATAATATTCTTGTTTTCAAAGGACATTTTTAGTCACTTCTTCCTTTGACTCTATTTTCCAAGATCTCCACGGAAAAATAATATCAGACCTTTTCTAGGCACAAATTTCAGTCTAACAAAATCGTTCCCTGACCAGGCTGTCTTCAGGGTTTCTAACTTCAATCCTGTCCATTCACTTTCGACTTGCCCCCTCTTTCTCCCATCTTGGTGGAAATTGAACCAACCCAATGATACCCTCTTTAATCTCTCAGAACTTTTGACATACTAGAATATTAATCACAAATCATTTCTTGGCTTTCATGTCACCAAGCTGGAAAACCCAAACTTCTAAAGTTTTTGCCATGTGTCTTAATTTTAATACCCCTTTATGTTTCTGTGACTTTCCTAAGAATTACCTATTATTTTAGTTTATCCAGTTCAGTTAAAGACCTTGACACTAAGTTCTGATCATTGTCAGTATGAGAGGGTTAGTGAATTCTTTCTTTGGTTTCTTCTATTTGTCCTTTCAAGATATGATCTTGTAAAGATGCTGCAGAGCCAAATTAGACTCAACTTGTGAAACAGAGTGAAATCACATCCTTTTCTGCAAGATTCCTGCATATCTACTCATTTCTCAAGCTAAGATTTTATTTCCCCAGAAACATCTATTTTAAAGTGAAAAACTCTTTGGATGAAGGTGTTTGCTGTGGTTACACTTGATGAAAATACAGCATATATTACTGCAAATGCAAATGTGTATCTTACTGCAAGTGTATGTTCCAAACACTTTTTTTTTTTTCCTCTCTCTCTCTCTGTCTCTATTTTCAATGAAGATCTCATTAATACCCTTAGCAGGTTGGCATTTTTAAATGACTCACCTTGAAAATATTTCTATCCAAGTCCATATAATTAAAGAAATCCATGAGAATAGTAAATGGAGCCCCTCTAGTAAGTAGCACCCATTGGAGGAACAGGAAAAAAAAAATACCTTCAGTCCCTGGGATTCTGCTGATCATGGCACTTAAAACTTTAGTTTTAGTTTGATCCTAATCCTAATTTTTCAGGATTTAAACTTTTAAATGTTCATTGTGAGAGCTAGTATTAGGATAATCAGCATTCTGAGAGACTGCTTTCCTGTCTGCTAATAACCAAGAAGCCAGAAGCTCGTCTTGCCCTCACACCTCTGAGAAACAACCCAAGAACCCTGAGACCATTAGCAAATTTTTCTATTTTCTGAATTCCTATTGCATTCATTATTTATGCCACAAAATGTATTACTTAATTGTGTATTGTAATGTTCTATGCAGTTTTTTCTTGTGTGTTAGTTCTTGCTCCTGAGTAGAATTTTAAGATCTAGTGATCATTAAATTATGGTTACTATATTAAGCAGGTGATAAATAACATGAAAGCCTTAAAAGATGAATGAAAGAATGGGTAACCAATGTAACTCATTTATTCTTAGCACAGCTTTTTATCCAAGCAGGCTCTTTATTGCCATATCACTTAGCTAACTCTCTCTACCTCCAAATGTGCATGGACTCCAAAACTGAGAACTAATTTTAGTTTGCCTACATAAAAGGGGAAAGCAGTCTTTCTTGAGTGCCAAAACTCCATCAGGCTCTCTGCTAGGCACCTACCACTGAAAACATCCAGAAGTTTCTAGATGGAAACAACTCCATGCTTCTCCTATCATAAATTCACTCTTCTACCATCAACGATATCTGAGTTTCTCTTGGTTTGCTTGTCTTCACTCAATCTCATCTCCAATAAAAGAAAGGATTAAAAATTCACTTGCTCCAATAGTCTTGCTCCAGATTTAGTCTTTACAGAAGGAAACTGAGGTACCGTTCAATGAGACAAAGCCAAAAAAGGTCTTTTGGAGGGAGATAACTTCCTAGAGTTCATTTTGAAGATTGACATCACAGAGGTTTATCAAATACTCGCGTGTCTTCCCAGGTATGTATAGATGAACCACAGGCTCCGCGAAGCTCCAAGACTCGCCCCCATGCCGCTGCTTAAGAAATTACCAGCAATACAATGTCCCTATAGCAGCAGTGCCCAAATGGAAGGTAGAGTTAAATAAAACCCTCACTCCAGATTTCCTTCATGAAAGGGGCCTATTTTTTTTTTCCCTTGGAGTTGCTTTGAAACAAGGCTCATTCTCCAGGCGAGAATGGCTATGCTTTGTTAGCTGATTGCTTGTGACATAATTAGCTGACAATCTGGCACCAGAATGTTTTTTTGCAAATAGGACAACAATGCAGGAGAGTGTGGTAAGGTTAACCAATTGGGAAGCCTTTCAGCGTTAAAAGAAACCCTGTAAATTATACCGCGGTGTTGATCTTTTAAGCTAAAATCAATCTGAGTCATCCTGATTGCTGTAGAAGGAAGGAGCAGTGCCAATTTGTCATCAGTTTAGAAACATTTGCCATAGGAAATGCAAAACCTCCAAAGTGATCGTCATATTCCTTCCCTGATAGCAGCCGAGGAGAGTCGGAACAAGTGATAGGTTAATGATTCTGAGATTAGGAGGCTGGTGTTAGAATTCACAGCCTGACACCCACAGCGTGGCTGCAAGCTTAATGCTGTTCCCTGGAAGATTTCAAGTCATCTTTCTCCCTCTGACTTGATCTTCACATGTTATTTTGGGGACAGATTACCACAACTCTACAATCTATGATGCAAACATGGAAACCGAAGAGGAAATGGGAAAAAAAACAAGGATGTTGTCTCTAAGCCACGGATCATCACTATTAGAGAAAACCAGAAAAAAAAAAATCCATATTTTTAGAAGAAGAAAAAAAAAAAACCGTAGCAGCCTGTCTTTAGTAAGTTTGTTTTGACATTAAAAGTGAAGTCTGAATTTCTCTTTGAAAGGCAATACACTGTTCAGTTGCTGCCATCTTATGTCCCAATCCATAGGCTCGTCTTTTCTCTCCTTTGCTTTTCCAGGGCGGAGTTGGTTTTGTGGCTATTTTGCCCCCTTTTTCTCCTTCTGGGCTGTCAGATTTCTAAGGGGACCTGGAGGGAGAACACTTGAAGAACTTGTTAGTCCACAGCTGCTTCTCTGTCGAGGGTGGTGGGTTTGATTAAAGGGGAGAGTCCCCCTGGATTTCACAGGTCACATCAATCACGCTGATCAGCCCCCGAAAGGCAACATATTGTCTGGGACTCGGCCAAGGAGGGGTATCAATTTCACAATTGCACTTATGTCTTTCAGCCAAGAACCAGTTTATTTTTGGCTACTGAAGTCTGAGACTCACTTTGGAGCCGCCTTTCCACGTTCACGCTTTATGCCAAGCCTCTGAGCGATAACTTTCTCTTCAGTCAAAAGAGAGGCATCTTTACTTAGCAAATAAGCTCTGCGACACATTCCTTCCCCGAGGGACTTGTGTTATATTTTGACAGAGTTCTGAGATTTTTTTTTTCTTTTCCATGATTAATTCTTACTCCGATAGGGAGAGATTTCCTGATGGAGGTGCCTCCTCCTTTCAGACAAAGCGCTGGGAAAACAGAAGCATCAGAACCGGTATCACTCTAAGAAAAGTTAAAAACAACAGCAGTGTTTGACTCTTCCGTTTCTGCTGAGACTGATTTAGTAATAATAATAATAATATCAATAAAATATGAGAAAGTTAACCCTAATGATTACATCAATTTTTGGTCAGGTACATTGTACGTCTTAATGGAGTTAAGACGATTTTTTAATGTACTTTGCAAGTTGTGGAGAATCGTTTACATATCATATCTTAAGACTGCATCGAAATTAGACATAGTTTGTTCATGTAAAATTCTGACCTACGATTACTTTGTGTTATCTCTTCGCTTTAAAATATATACTCTTCTCAACCCATTTATTGTGATTGCTTTTCTATTTGCCAAGTTTTCATTCTGTGCTCTTCTTGTCTGGAATTCTGGCCCGCTTAAGGAATAACAAGCTTACCAGGAGATGTATTACAATGGAAATGAAATTGAAACAAATATTTGCTGAGGAAAAAAATAAATAAAAACTTACCTCTTAGAATTTCCTAAGTAAAAATGCATCTTCCAATGACTGTAAACATCTTGCAAAACATTTCCGGTTGGTTAATAAATTAGAGTAGATGATTAAAGTCCATTATCTAGCCATTTTTCCTTTGTAAATTATATAATGAGTTACAGAATCAAATTTAATGACTTTTCAAAACAAGGTCCTAGCTGGTTTTGATATTCAAGAATTGAAAAAAAAACATAAAAATTCAGAACCTGAATACTGTTAAATCTTTTTGTAAGAATAGCATCCGTGCAGCTTTAATGCTTAGTGACAGCAGTTTCTATAAAACTTCTTTAATAATCGATGATTAAATACTTACTGTGGTATTATTTGTGAGTTACATTTATTCAAAGTTGACATAAACCTATTACTGTCAGATACTTTCCTTTTAGTTCTAAATATTCTGAAACAGATTTTTAGCACCAGTTTCAAGCACTAAATTTAATATATTCTTGTAATAATTAAATAAGATGGGTTTCAAGTCGAGCTATGTTTAGGAAAGGCTGTTTGATCATGTTATTTTCTTTTGAATCATCAGAGGTAGGTGATACTTTTTTTTTTTTCAATTATTTTCTCAGATAGCAAACCATAAAAAGACATCATCATGATGTGTTCCTGAAAATTAACTCGAGATCTCGGCTTTCGTTTTAGTGTGATTATATTACAGGCATTTGGAGCTATAATAAGTGCTGAAACCTTATTGTGTTTAAATGAGGTAAGATGTGTTAACTACCATCTGCAATAACTATCTTTGAAATGTACTGCTGGACTCTTTAAATACCTTTCAGTGCTTTCCTTAAATTATTTTAAAATGCTTCCTCTGAGTTCTGGGAGTATAAATGATGCTTTTATAGCCTATGTTTACAATTTAAACTTTCTATCTATAAACAATCTTGTTTAATTTTTTGTGGAGGGGGCATGGGGATTATTTGATCTAGCATCTCTTTTGTATTAATACAAAGTACCGCAAAATCTCATTTTAAATTCCATGCTTATTATTTCTCCAAAGGAGACTGTTGTGCAGTCAAGTTCATTTTAGAGGACACAATTGTTCATTAACACTTTCATATCTAACCAGTATTTTGATAAAATCTTTACTTTTTAACCCCATACCTTATATCTGTTTTTAAATGTGAGTGACAGGGAAGTCTTTACCAAATTGCACATAGAAGAAAGAGAAACGTTTGATGTCCATAGCATGACATTGTTTGTCATAGTGAGATGTTCCTGAGAATATACGGTGTGTCTTATTTCTCTGAAATTTGGATTTTGATGAAATAAACATTTTAATGCAGTTTTAATTAATTACTCTTAAGACATTCTTATTCATAAGTTAAAGTGTTTGTTTCTCTTTAAATCATATATTAAATCTCATAATGTAACATTAAAAATGGAGGAAAGCTATTATTTGCCTAAGTGAATTTCATAACCGGTGATAATTTATCATTAATTTAACGGAGTTCCTTGACTTTCTTCATCTTGATTTTCCTGTTAGATATCTACTACTTCAATGCATAGCCAATATTATCATGCACTGAACTAAGTCAGCAGTTTTGACATCTTCATTTCAATGTCCTTTTCTGTACCTTCAGCAATGTTAATGTTACAAATTATAGGAGGGCATATTAATAGCCATACCCAAGAAGCAGAAAGAAAAGTGCATTTTTTTAAACTAAGTACTAACTTGGGATTTCCCGGGCCCATTGTCAAGTCAGCCGAACCCACAGCTCCTCCATTGTGATGATAATGGATTCCGTGTTGTTGGCGCAAAGGTCGTGAGGTCACCGTAAGCTCCTTAATGGACTGTGAAATAACTTTAACTGCATTAACCTCTCTGGATCACATGGGTGGCACCAACAGCCACTCCTGAAATTCTCATTCGCTTATAGAGACAATACCATTAGATTATTATATTTTCCATTTCGAATAGCAATAGGCTCAAAGCAATTATGCAGCTAAGCATTTCCATTAAGTGAATAAGACCTTAAAGAAGATTAACTAGAACATCTCTTGCATCCAATGTGGGGGGATAAGAGTGGATACTTCTGAAAATTTCACTGGACTTTTGGAGACCTTAAACTCAAAAGGTCTCCTACCTTAGGTTTTAGGCTATTAAGTCATTGGGTGAATTGAAAATATCTTATACGTATTGCTAAGCCAAGATGGATTCTCCCTGGTCCCTAAGCTGAGCAATACATTTACAGGATAAACATTTTCCCCATCTACTGAGTTTCCTAAATAAAAGAAATCATCAACTGTGAAACCAAGAAAACTGAGAACCAAGAACTCCAGCCAGGGAAAACCACATTGAAGCCAGATGCTATTTTTTCTTGACCCTTTTCCCCAGGAATTTAAATGCTGTTGTTCTAATTTCTGTCTGCTGGTTGTTGTGCTCAAAAGACCAAAAGGCTCTCCTTTGAAACCACACAAAGCTGGGAAGCCCTTGTTATCTGAAGGACAAGAATAAATGGTATGAGTTTGCATGGATATAATCAGACATCTATTTGCCCACAAGTTAAGCCCCGTTGGATAAGTATCCAAGTAAGATTTAGAGTACTGTGGTCATCAGTATTAACATTAAAGTACCTCATTGTCTTTATATGACATAGTGAAAAACATACATTAAACACATGTTTTAAAAGCTTTGATTTTCTAGTGGGATGTCATGAACTGAAAAGTGAAAACAGACTACACGTCTTAGTTTTTTAAATACACATTTTAATGTTCTCAAAATTAAGATCCAGTGTGCAATCAATTTTTATATTTACATAGAATTTTTTTAATTCTGGGAAATCTGTTATAATTGAAGTTGTCTTAGAATTGGGACAATCTCGTTAGCCAACTAAAGGTATAAACATCTTTTCTTTAATCTTGATCTGTGTGTGTATGTTTTAATCTTAGAAAAACTGCTTTTTGAGGGGGAGATGGGAGTTGATTATTGTTTTTTTTTTCTAGAAATGAAAGAGGAAAAGCATGTGAGCATGGCAGCTTGGCCTTTGGAGTATAAAATGGCATAGTTTGTGTTATCTAAGAAATCTGACAGAGGGGTAAATTACACTTCTGCTAAAGCCAAATACATCAAAATCTATTTGATCACAGTTGCTATTATTATAAAAAAAGTCTTTTGTGAAAATCTTTGCCTCTTTCCCTGGGAGCTTCTTTGCTTTACTTGGTCAGAGCTACTCTGCCTTTAACTGCTTCCCACCAAATGGATCAGCCAAGTTATTATTCACTTATTCAACAAGCAATTATTGTACGCTTTCTGTATGCCAAACATTTCTGATATGCAGACATTCTGATTATAGCGACTGGCAATTAGCAGTGAGGTATGGTAAGTGTTCGGACTAAGGCCTGTACAGACAATATGGGAACTCAGAGAAGGGCATCTAGCATGCACCTTCCTTAACATTGGCGCTTCATGTTTCTCTATTTCCCTTTTCAATCCAGTTCACAATAAAACTACTCCCCAAGAGGTTTGGGGCTGTGTTTTCTGAACATGATGAAAGGGTTTAGAATAAGTTTTCTCAAAATGTGCCACTTTGGCATGTGGACTATTTTGAGCTGAAGGCAATCAAGACCCAGCAGACTCAAGAAAAACTTTTAATTCTCTCTTAAACTACCTAAAAGAATCTAGATAGGGGGCCTGGCCCAGAAAGAGAGCTATTACCAAGAGATAACTTTTTTTAATCTAAATGACCTATCTGTATGTCCGGACAAACATCTAATTACCAAACATCTGCTTTTCATATTGTCCTGTGAATCACCCTCTTCCCCTTTGAAACCCTAAGCCCCTATCCCTTTTCTTAGCTCAAGATGGCATATAAGCCTCAATTGCCTGGCTTATGCTTGGATCTCATATTCGTCTTATGGGATGCCTGTATGAACATAATTAAATTTGTTTTTTCTATTGTTAATTGTTTAGGTTAATTTGATAATCAACATAAGAACTAATCAAAGAACCTAGAAGGGTAGAAAGAAATTTTTTCCTCTTCAATAATGGCATATTTACTTTGCTCCTCTTTTTTCTAAGTTTGCTTTTCCAGCCTACTGGTGTCTGATGCTGTCTATATAGAAGTCTAATGAACGTGTTCAAGATGTCAGACATGACATATGAATAGCTTGCTTGACTCAAGACCCAATTACAAAACACAGAGCAATCAATTAGTTAGTCTACATATATGTATAGAGCATCTACCAGGTGATGGCAAATTGCCAAATGGGCTTTTTTACTCAAATGGTGGATAAAACCCATTTAAAAGTCTATAGTATATCCAGCAATATATAAAAAGAATTATGCACCATGACCAAGTGGGATTTATCCCAGGAATAAAAAGTTGGTTTAACATCCGAGAATCAATTAACATAAAACATCATATCAATAGAATAAAAATCAAAACCACGCAGTCATCTCAATAGACAGAGAAAAGCATTTAACACAATCCAACACTTTTTCATGATAAAAACACTCAACAGACTAGGGACATCTACAAAAAACCCATAGCTAACATTATATGTAATGATGAAAGACTAGATCCTTTAGATCAGGAACAAAACAAGAATATCTACTCTTGCCACTTCTATTCAACATTTGTACTTGAGATTCTAGCTAGGGTAATTAGGCAAGAAAAAGAATTAAAAGGAATACAGATTGGAAAAGAAGAAGTAAATTTATCTCTATGCACAGGTGATGTGCACTTAGGTATAGGAAATCCTAAGTAATACACACAAAAAAACTATTAAAACTAATAAATGAGTTCAGGATACAAAGGTTGCAGGATACAATACAGTGCAATACACAAAAGTCAATTGTATTTTAGTTCACTTGCAATAAACAATCTGCAAATACAACTAAGAAAAGAATTTCATTCACAATAGCTTTAGAAAGAATAAAAAACTTATGAATAAATTTAATAAAAGAAGTGCAAAACTTAACTTGTATTCTGAAGACTACAAAGCATTGTTAAAAATAACTGAAGGAGGCCAAATAAATGGAAAAACATTCCATATTCATGGATTAGAAGGCTTAACATTGTTAAGATGGCCATATTCCACAAACTGATCTACAGATTCAACACCATCTCTATCTAAATCCCAGCTGACATCTTTGAAGAAATTAACAACTTAATTTTAAGATTCATATGAAAGTTTCAGGGACTCAAGATAGCCAAAATTATCCCGAAGAAAAGAAGAACAAAGTCGGAGGACTTAGACTCCTTGATTTCAAAACTTAATCCAAAGCAACAGTAATCAAGACTGTGGTACTGGCACAAGAATAGATGTATAGATCAACAGAATAAAGCCAAGATCTAGACATAAACCCTTATATCCATGATCAACGGATTTTCAATAAGGGTACAGAGACCATTCAGTGGGGGGAAAAGTTTTTTCAACAAATATTACTGAGTAGTTCCCCTCTACTTGCTAGATGGGATGCTGCCCGATTCATGAGTCTCTTAATAACGTCAATGAGATCTTCAACTTTAAAAAAGCAAACATATAGTGCTAAGACAACAGGATAGCCATATACAAAAGAATGAAATTGGACCCTTACTGCATATCATATACAAAACTAACTCAAAATGGATCAAAGACCTAAATATAAGAGCAAAAACTATAAAACTCTTAGAAGAAAACATTGGGTTAAATCTTCATTATCTTAGATTTGTCAAAGGATTCTTAGAAATGACTCTAAAACCATGAGAAAGAAAAAAGAAAAAGAACAAAGAACAAAGAAAAAAATGGATATATTGCATTTCATGAAAATTAAAAGCTTTGATTTCAAGGGACACCATCAAGAAACTGAAAAGACAGAATGTGAGAAAATATTTTCAATTCATAAATGCATTAATGGACTGGTAAATAGAATATAAAAGGACACTTATAACTAATAATAAAAAGACAACTCAATTTAAAAATGGGCAAAGGATCTGAACAGACATTTCTTCAAGGAATATATACCAACAGACAATAAGCACATGAAACGATGCTCAATAGCAGAAATATTGTGATATAATAAAATATATATTTTTGGTGTTTGTCCCCAATTCCTGGCACAAGAGTTTCTGAAATCCTTGGAATTTAGGAGTGTCTTTTGCTTTAGTGAGGCAAATCTCAGTGGGTCCCTAGATAGCTTCAGGATGGAGGCTGGTCACCAAAAAGACCAAACCTTGACTAGAAGCTTGGAACTTTCAGCCTCATCCCCAACCTCTAGGGAGGGGAGGGAATCTGGAGACAGAGTTAATAAGTAATCATGCCTACATGATGAACTCTCTTAAAAAGCCTAAACAACAGGTTTCGATGGGAGCAAAACCTGTGAAGGTAAAGCACCTCACATAGCCCCACGTAAGGCTGCAAGAGCCTTCATGGCAAAATGTTACTCCACCTTAAGACCTGAAGCAAATAAACTTTAGTGAGAACACTTACATAAAGACGTTCACCCATTATCTCCCCTCTGTACAAGGACAGGAAATATTTCAGGGTCTCTCTTTGAGTCTGGTGGTTTCATTTATCCTGAAGTGCTCATACATTTACCTGTTAAATATTGCTCCATTTTAGAATATTAAAAATAGTATCATTTTTGGCTTTTAGAGTGATGTGGTCAATGGCACCTATTATGGAGGAGATCAGATGTCACATCCATGTGACGGGAAGAAAGTGTATCCCAACTCCATAGGATAGAAGCTCCTGTGATTGAGACCTTTCCAGACCTCATCCTATGTACCTCCTCCTCTGGACGTTCATTTGTATCCTTTATGATATCCTTTATAATAAACTGGTAATAGTAGGTAAAGTGCTTTCTTTTTTAAAGAGTTTTATGGGCCATTTTCTAGCAAATTACTGAAATGGAAGAGGAGGTTGTAGAAACCTCTGATTTATAGCCAGTTGATCAGATGTACAAGTGACAGTCTGGGACTTGCTACTGGGTGTCTGAAGTGGGAGCAGAATCATGGGACTGAATCCTTAACCAAGTGGGGTCTATACTAGCTCTAGGTACATAGTGTCAGAGCTGAACTGATTATAGCTCATCAGTTTGTGTCTGGAGAGTTGGAGAATCAAAATCAGAATGAAATATTATTTCACACCCACTAAGATGGCTAGAATAAAAAAAGTCAATGACAAGTTTTGGTAAGAATGAGTAGAAACCATAACCCTCATGTACTGCTGATGGGAATGTCAAATGGTACAGCTGATTTGGAAAGCAGTCTGGTAATTCCTCAAATGATTAAACACAGAGTCACCAGATGATCTGATAATTCTATTCCTAGGTATATACTCGAGAGAAAGGAAAACATATATCCACACAAAAACTTGTACCTGACTGTTTAGGTGGGTATTATTCATAATAGCCAAAAGGTGGAAATAACCCAAATGTCCATCCACACGAATCAATAAAGAAAATCTAGTACATCCATACAACTGAATATTATTAACCCACAAAAAGGAATGAATGTCCTGATACATGCTACAACATGGATGAACTGTGAAAACATGCTAAATGAAAGAAGCCAGTCACAAGAGATCGTATTTTCTATGATTTCATGCATGTAAAAGTCCAGAATAGGTAAATACATAGAAACAGTCTGTAAATTAGTGGTTGCTTAAGGCTATGGAAGAGATGGGAGTAGTGAGTGGAGGAATGATGGCCAAAGGGTGCCGCCGGTTTCTTTTTGAGATGATGAAAATACTTTAAAATAGACTGTGGTGTTGGTTGCATATATCCGTGAATATACTAAAATCCATTGGGTTGCACACTTTAAATGAATGAGTTGCACGGGATGTGAATCATATCACAAACTGTTAAAAAAAATTCTGCAATCAACATATTTAAATCATGTACTCTAGGACTACCTAATTGCCTTTCACCTATGGGAAATCATTTTCCAACAATAAACGTGCAAGATAAAGAATTTGTTAGTATTATACCTTAGGAATCATATTGGGGTGAGAGTTAAAGTAATTGGCAGTAAGTCTTGGAGGTGATAGCCAACTTGAGGTTTCATGTGCAGAAATGTAAGTTGGTTTAACCTCTGCTCTCATATCTAGATTTATATAAGCAAGACTAGGAACTTGAAGAGTCAATTCTAAAAACTCAAAATATTTCAAGTCCAGTTATTTGAATATCATAATTGGAAACCAACTACTGCCTTAGTTTTGCCTAAGTAATTGCTAGTTTTTCCTTAGTAAATTGGGCTGTAGTATAATTCTTGTTTCCATTTGGTGTATTCCAATACTCAGGGTGTGTATCATGCCTACCTTCTTGCTGCAGTTTTTAAATAACATCTGATCTCCTCCATAATAGGTGCCATTGACCACATCACTCTAAAAGCCAAAAATGATACTATTTTTAATATTCTAAAATGGAGCAATATTTAACAGGTAAATGTATGAGCACTTCAGGATAAATGAAACCACCAGACTCAAAGAGAGACCCTGAAATATTTCCTGTCCTTGTACAGAGGGGAGATAATGGGTGAACGTCTTTATGTAAGTGTTCTCACTAAAGTTTATTTGCTTCAGGTCTTAAGGTGGAGTAACATTTTGCCATGAAGGCTCTTGCAGCCTTACGTGGGGCTATGTGAGGTGCTTTACCTTCACAGGTTTTGCTCCCATTAGTACCCACTGAATGATGGATTTTTAATCCACGTGGGCATTTTTCATATATCAGAAGACAATTTTTAAAACCCTGGAGATACCTATTTAATTTCACACCCTTCAAGGACATTTCAAAATTCCCTAGAGGGCTGTTTCTTTTTTCTCTCTGCAATGTACATGGTGTAAGAAAATGTTAAGCACTATTATTGAGTACTTGGACTTTCATCTTTAGGAAGGGATGATCAGGAAATCCAGTGGGAGGGTTCCCTGAAGTTGGCCTGTTGACTGATACCTTAAGGTAATCACAACATCAAGACCCAATTACATGGTAAGAGTCCCAGTTATTCAACAGTAGCGTACTGTGTGCCTATCATGTGCAAAGCACTGAGCCAGCTGATGAGAGACTCAGCCCCGAAGGCAATGAAGGAGATGACATGCATACAGAGCCATCATATCAGGCTATATGTTATGAAAACCATTGAAAATGTATACATTTCTGTAGGAATTCAGAGTGCGAGGACCTAATACTGGTTTCATGGGGATGGTGGTGTTTGAGTTGAAACTTGAAAAATGGTATTTCAACAGATTAAAGGAGGGGTGAGCACACTAAAGATACAGGTAAGTAGGTAAACAGAGAAATGTAAATCTTGGGATCTTTTTTAAAAAGATGAATAGTTACATTTGGCTGGACCATAGAAAATTAATAGGAAAGAAGCCTGGAAAATATGCTGAAGCTCAATCATGAATGAGATTAGAATATCAGTTTATGAAATTTGGATTTTACAAAGGGGATGACAATTAGCCGACTGTTACAAGTCCAGGCAAATATTAATAAGGGTTTTCAAGATGCATGAGGGCTTTCTAGCATATAGAGCAAGTGGCATTTTAGCAGCTGAACCCGTAGAAGTGGGAGACAGAGTGGATATAAAGTGTGAAGGAAAAGAAGGAGTCCCAGGTCACTCCTGGGCACTGAGATTAAGATGTGGAATAGAAATGGGACTATGAAAAGAAAGCCCTCAGTTGGGGAGAAAGTGAAATTAGATGGAACATTTCAGAACATATCCAAATGTGTTCCTGGGCAGCCAGTGGAAGCATGAGATTAGTATTTGAAGAAAGGTTAGAACTGTAGATTATAGGTTTGGGGTCCACTTACAAGCCAGTGATGCCTGAAAGCCTCGTGAACTGATAAATAAAGAGAATGGATTACATATAAAATAAAATAATTCAAGAGACGTTGTCAGGACATGAAAAAGATCACTGAAGGATAAAGGATAGGTGGGAAAAAGAAACAACAGAACCCAAGCCGAGGATGGAATATGGAGGACACCCACATTTTCAAACCAGAGACGGGTCTGGACAAAGATGGTTATCAGAAAGGCAAGAGAGAGCGGAGAGAATTTCAAGGACAAGAAGTTAGGAGACAGGAGGAATAATGACCACAGATGCAAAGCTGGTGGCTTCACAGAGAGGAAGCTGCTTGGAGAGAAATCATCAAACAACAGAACTGAATATATAATAATACTGTTATTAACTTACAGTTGTATAAAACATTTGCATAACTTATCAAGCACTTTCAAAACTCCCGAGCAATGTATGAAATTGTACTAATAAAGTTAGTTTCTAAAGCAAGGTTTCAAGCTTAAATCTTCATTTACAGAAAGTGTGACCAATGAGAAAACCAGCAATAGATCAGAGAAAAGGCTAATTATCATTTAGAGTGTAATTAATGCACCTTATAACTAATTAATAGAGACTAACCTCTGTGAGACTCTCAAATTCCTACATCATTTGTAGGTGGATCAATTTTATATACCTGTCTCCTATTAAAAAGGGAAAGTGACCACAGTTTTGAATTTAAAAAAGGAAAAGGTAAAGGTCAGCTTTAATCTTTATAACTATAATGAAAATGAGACAACTTTTTACTAAATTCAAAGGTTAAATAAAGGAATCAAGAGAGAGAAAAGGTGTGTCTGGGACAACAATTTTTAAACTCCAGAAGATTAAATAAACCTCAGAGGTAAACCGTGAAACTATACAAATCTCCTCTCACCAATAAAACATTTACCTTTTATTTTTTTAAGATGTTTTCTTTTCCTAAATATATATCATGTAAAAAGATCTTTCCCTGCAAGCAATTTAAACGCAAAGTTCTATGAAGGAAAAACTGCAAATTGAGCAAATTGCTTCCTTTATTATTTTCTAAGTGAGTACCTCAAATATAAAGGCCATTTCATTTGGCTCATCGGGAAGTCCTTTTGTTTGTTAAGGTTAACTATATTTAGTTAGGAGAAGATAATTCTATAACTGCTTTGAAGGGTAACCTTGACTTCTCTGATAAAACATTCCATTATACAGTCTTCAGCACCATTACTAAATATTAGCACATATTGAAGGGATGAAGGGCCGGATTTGTCGAAACATTACATTTGAATACATACAGACCTTATTTTGACCTTAAATTTGTAATACAGCTTACAATTTAAAGATTTTCACAAAAATCATCTCACTGGACTCTTTAAAGAACTCCACGTGGTAAGCAAATCAGAGATTAGAATTCCCATTTCACAGACGAAGAAAGTGAGTTAGAGAGGGGAAGCGACCAACCAGAAGACCTATTGTAAGTTAGTAGCAGAGCCCTGTCTCCCGTATCCAGATCACGGCCTGGCAGATATTAGATGCTCACTAGTTCGTTCTTTTTTTCTTAAGATTTATTTATTTATTTATTTATTTATTTGACAGAGAGAGAGAGAGCACAAGCAGGGGGAGCAGCAGAGGGAAAAGGAGAAGCAGACTCCCCGCTGAGCAAGGAGTCCGATGTGGGACTCAATCCCAGGACTCTGGGATCATGACCCGAGCCGAAGGCAGATGCTTAACCAACTGAGCCAGCCAGGCTCCCTTGTTATTTCTTAAATAAATGAGTAGATAGTGATAAATTCAAGTCAAGTGGAAAAGCATCAACAATAGTGGCTGCATTAATAGAATGAGGACAGAATCTGAGTTATGAGAGAATGTGTGAAACTTGAGTCAGCATTCTGAAGATAGTCTTCTTTTACTTGTTAGAATAGGTTTATTGAATATATAAATCACCCATTTCAATGGACAATTAAATAATGTTTAGTAAGTTTACAGAATTGTGCAGCCATCTTCACAGTACAATTTTAGAACATGTTTGTCTATCATTTCCAAGAGATTGTCCATGTCCATTTTCAGTCATTCTCCATTCCTACCCTGAGTCCCATGCAACTGCTAATCTACTTTCAGCTAGAGTTGCCTTTTTTGGGGCTATTTCATACAAATGGAATCATACAGTAAGTGATCTTTGTCTGGGGCTTCTTTTGCTTAGCATGCTTTTTGTGTTCATCCATGTTGTAACATGTATCAGTAGTTCACTCGTTTTTATTGCTAAATAATATTCCATTGTTTGGACAGACCAGATGTTTTTTATCCATGCACCAATTGATGCATACTGAGTTGTTCCCAGTTTGTTGAAAATCAATTGACCATAAATTTAAGAGTTTATTTGTAGATTCTCAGTTCATTCCACTGATCTGTATGAAAGATTGTGTTCTTGGTTGCTTCACACTCTACTATTTACATATTAATTCACTTGATAAATATTTTTGAGCCTCTATAATACACCAGACATTGTGCTGTGCAGTGAGGTTGAAAAAATGATGAATCTTCATCTTTCGGTAGGCTCAAAAGTAAGGTAAAGTGTTGTTGAGATCTGCTTTAAAGATGATCAAAGAAAAGTGCAAATGTCTATTGGGTTTCTGGTTACTCTATCCGAAGAGACTTTGAATAGTTATATTTCCTTATGTTTACTTTTCTGACCCCTTGTCACAATTTGGGATTATGGGATTATAGATTATATGCTTGTTTATAGTGTATGGAAGGGCAATGCTGGAGAGGTTGTTTTTATTTTTATTTTATTTATTTATTTATTTGAGAGAGAGAGTGCACATGACGGGGGGAAGGGGCAGAGAGAGAGGGAGAGAGAGAATCTTAAGCAGTCTCCCTGCCCGGCGAGGAGCCTGACACAGGGCTCAATCTCAGGACCCTGAGATCATGACCTGGGCGGAAATCAAGAGTTGAAGTCTTAACCGACTGAGCCACCCAGGCGCCCCTGGAAAGGTTATTTTTAAAGCAGTTAGAACAACATAAGTGCCTAGAACACAGAACACAGTAAGTGATACATATGTATCTGTTAATAATAATCTGTTAATAATAATATCTCGTAAGTAAATGTTGCTGTCATCAAAACACGAATTCTCCCTTTAAAAAGGCAAATATTCCTATCTTCTGAGAACTATAAAACCAAGTGTTAAAATGTGATTAAAGAAACAATTTAGGTGATCCAAACAAACTATTTAACACTTTATGAAGCAGGCAGTCTCCATTCCCACAGGTCCAGAAAACTGAAAAATGAGGCAGAAGATAGGAAGATTTTATACAAAGAATAAAGAACAAGGAAGAGGAAAATAGAAAATATCTGGCTGGGGCCACAAAGACAACCTTGTTTGGGATGAGAAGGAACAAGGACATAAGTAGGGAGCCCAGAGTTAACTTGGCCTTTGGGGACTGACTGACAGGATCTACTGCATTTCTGATCAAGGGGCACATTTACAAGAACATGAAAGTTATTTAAGTCTTTGGTTTGCTAACATGGTGCCATGGGCAGGAGCAGCTCCATCGTGGGCCTACAAATTTATTTCAACACAAAGTATGCTCTCTATCAAAAATTTTACTAGAAAATACTCTGATCAGCAAGGTCAAAGAGTAATTTGTATAGCTGCATTAAGGGACCAACTAGAAAGATGAAGAATTACTGAAGTGGACTCCTGGTAATGAAAACAAACGAGAATAATTTCAAATGGCTAAGAACAATCTTAGATAATTTTGATGATTTAAACCACAAAAATATTTTTTAAAACTTTTATTTCTTATTTTTTTAAAGATTTTATTTATTTGATAGTGACAGAGACAGCGAGAGAGAGCACAAGCGGGGAGGAGAGTGAGAAGCAGGCTCCCGCAAAGCGCGGAGCCCCTCGTGGGGCTCGATCCCAGGACCCTGCGATCAAGACCTGAGTGGAAGGCAGACGCTTAACCGCCTAAGCCACTCAGGCGCCCCCTTTGAAAACTTTTAATACTGAGAAAGTTCATTCTTGACCCTTGTCTACTGGAATTTACTGATATAATTAGAAAAAAACTATTAAAGTTGAAATAAGTAAACATACCCATCTGCCTTCTGGAGAGTTCTCTGGATTGTACTAAAAAGCTCAAGTGCCCAGAAGGCAGAGGTGGGGCTGCGGTCAGGATTCCTTCTGCTCATCATTGACGGCGGTACTTAAAAGTCAATCCACGAAATGTCAAATTATAAAGTGGAAACAAATGATTAAGCAGAATGGAATAGAAATTCTGGAAGGTTTTGGAAATCATTCTGATCCTTAGAAAACACTATCCATTTTACTTTCAAAAGATTTTTGGCTGTATCTCATAAAAACCTGCC
Organism: Leptonychotes weddellii; assembly: GCF_054177405.1. Classification (NCBI taxonomy): domain Eukaryota; kingdom Metazoa; phylum Chordata; class Mammalia; order Carnivora; family Phocidae; genus Leptonychotes; species Leptonychotes weddellii. The sequence continues at coordinate 126,280,480 of NC_138374.1, forward strand.
AGACTGGATATTGCTTTCCTGAATGATCTTATGTATATCATTGGAACAATAAAGAACTATAGATTTCCCTTTTTCATCTTGGCTTCCAGGAAACTTAAAACTGAATTTAGTGTCAGATTGCTGCATGGTTCTCCAAGTTGGATTTTCTTTTTAAATTGTATTCATACTTTAAAATGTCAAATCCAAATGATTATTTTGTCTTTTCTTTTTTTTTATTGTAAGGTACCTCAATTTAAAAAAAAATCAGGCCAGAGTATAATTTTTCTAAAAGAAAGAATTCTGAGATACTACATTCCAAATCTCTCACCAACCAATAACTTCTTTACCTTTCTGCACTCACAAACATATTACTACCCCAACCTAAATCCAAATAATCTAAAGGATTATCTTTTTCACCAAGTAGAGGGAATCTTCCTTAGAAATACGATTTTATTTTTTTAACATCCTGTGTATTAGTAAGATTAATGATTTTGTTTATTTTTTAATACAGTTAAGTGTTAATGGAAAGTCTATAGAAATCGTTGAAAGACAACATCAGTATATAAAAATCCATAATATAGATTCTGAAATCAATATTGCAATATAACCTGAGAAAATTCTTTTTAGGGAAAGTTAGGAGCTATTGAGATAAACACAAGCTTTTTTTTTTTTTTTTAATCTTTTCACTTGCAAAGTGTATGTTATTCTTCTGGTAGCATTTCATTTAAAATATGAATTCTAGCAAAATAAGATCCATACCAAAGGGGACCACCAACAGGACAACTATTCAGCCATGGTTTTATTATAGTACCATAATATTACAAACTAGAGGTATTTGAGATTATACATATAACAAGCATTATAATATAGAACATAAATATAGTAGGTAAGCCATTAAAAACAAACTGAAGTGACATTGCATGATCGTGATAAGATGTTATTCTAAACTTCGGCCACAATCAGAAATAAATATGCCTGGAACCTATTCTGGACATGCTGATTCATTAAGCTTGGAATAGTGTGCTTCTGATGTGTGGTTAGGCTGAGAACCTAAATCAGATCACAGCAAATCTGGACATCCTATCTAAGGAAATCATCAAAAATGAAAAAAGAAAAATGCATAAAGATGTTCATCACTGAATTATTTATAATAGCAAATTAGTAACTTGCTATTAACTAAATTAAGTAAACTAAGTTATATAAATGGACCAGCAGGAAGCTATTTATAATTATGAATACGGACAATTTAAAGACACAAGATTTTTTTTAATAGTAAGAGTCCACTAGAATGTGGGTTCCATAGGTCTTTTGTCCCTTTGGTTTCTATCCCTGAGTGCTTAAATAGTGTCTGACACATAGTATGTGCTCATTAAATACTTGTTGAATAAAAGAAAAACAGGATACAAAATTGCACATATAGTAATAGCTACATATATAAAGAATTACCTAAAGAAATCATTAAAATTTGAAGGGAATGTGCTATTTGGTTCTCATTCATAAAAAAAATCAAAAGCCAAATAAAAATTTTAAGTGAGAAACTGTATTCACGGCATCTGTTAAACTATTATATGGCAAGGTAATTCAGATTTTGACTATGGAAACTGGGGATTCATGAAAACATTTACTCACAGATTCTCCCAGATCAAAAACCTTAGAATTCTAATCAGTCAGGCAAGGGTGGGAAGGTGGATCTTGGCAGGAAAATGGCAGAGATGGGGTCCAAAAGAACACACAGATAGACCCTGCATGTCTCAGAAAAAGCAGCAGTAACAACCTCCCCCCTACCCCCCATCAAATGCTTTCTATAGATTGAATCTGATTCTTGACACTTAGCTGTGCTCCTAGTTGATGTGGAGGGCGCTCTGGCTCTGTGTGTTTAATCTCATTCATGGCAGAGGAGGGCTGTTGGACACATAAGGTGTGCACAAACGCTTGATGATTGACTGGTTGATTGGAAAGAGGAAGATAGGAGCCTGGAGGACAGACTGTCAGTTCCAGATGGTTCCCTGAGGAAGAACAGGAGGCAATCCAGGAATCTCTGCCCCAGAAAAACCACAGGCTGTCAATTACATGCATCAAGCAATGTGGAGAAGAGGCAAAGTGGAAGCGAAAAAGAACCGAGAAGTTATTCTTCTTGAATGTATGGTTTTTGCCCTATTTTCATCTCACCTTTACCAGTTTGCAGGATCTTCTAGGGAGCGCTTGGGTCCACATACAATCCCCCAAATGTCTATACATCGCTTCCCATTTTCGTTGTGATTAAAGTAAAAACAAATTGGCTTCATGATTCTGTTACAGGTTTTTCTCCCAAGCACCATCCTTTCAATAATTTTTCCTCTTTTTTTTTTTTTTTGAAAAAGTTTATTTGCTGCCAAAGAGAAAGTGTGGGTCTTTGTTATTAATGTTGTAGAAATACAAATATGTCCACCTCAGAAAGGAGTCTTCATTAACTCCCACAGCCCAGAAAATTAAGGCACGCCTCATCAGGATCCGAGCTTGCTGTCGACTAAATTGCAAGGGACTAGTTGAGTTGCCGGGGTTCATAATGCTGATAGAGCGGTTTCCACGTGAATGAAGGATAAACAGCGATTAATTTCAGCCAATAAATAATGGTTTGAGGCCCACATTGAAAGAGGAACAATTACTTTTCCATTTTTCCTGCCAAATGAGCTGATAAGAGAAAACAGGGGAGTTGGCCACGTAAATCAGTCTTAATTTTATCTTCCCCATTAAAAAGCAGCCATTAAGACCATCTTCGGCTCATTTCATCCTCCTCTTGTTTCACTTTTTCAATTTGCACAAAAGGGGGGAGTTTGCTCGTCATAAAATTTCACTTTGGCCAACCTATCATTTGCATCTGGGCCAATAAATAGCAATTAGCATAAACATTTAAATCAGGAACTGGAACAAATTCTTGTTCCCCCAGCAAGCTGTTAAATTACAGTATTTTACTATATATAAGAAGCACTAAACAAAAGATCTGCCGGGCACTATTATCCTCTTTCGAATAGGACATGGTTGAAAGAGAAATAATAACTCCAAACCCACAAACTTCTCACTCAGATCCAGGTGTCTGTCTCCTGGAGTCTTGACCTGTAGAATCAATGTTTCTTGCCCACTGTTTAAGTTCTCAACCAAACAAGTAAGTTTCAACTCAGTTTTGTAAAGGATAGTAATTGCAGTAAAAATAAATACATGCCCTGCATTATTATTTAAAGATGATCAACAAGAGTTGTTTTGAGCTCAAATCAAAGTCTACTGCCACAAAATGCAACAAAAATGCAATAAAATGCATAGGGAGATGCATAGGGAGATGAGAACTGGCTACTTTTGGTATTGAGGTGCCCTCCTGAGTTCAGAGAAAAAACACTGGGATCAAAATCTCACTGTGAAAAGCTCATAGCTTTTCAGACCCATAACTCATCCTGCCCATGCCACTTTCTCACAGTGGCCCCTGGAGATGGTTTGTTATAAGAGATCGGTTGTCTTATACAGCATTGTTCTCAAAGACAGAAAAGTATCCCCACACTTGCCTTTATCTCAGCCTCGTTAGATTCTTGGTTCATGTTCTCTCTTGACACATCAAAGGGCTATGATGAGGTTTATAGAAAGATATTAAGAGGAAAGATATAGAGAATAGCCCTGGGTGACTGTCTCCAAACCAAGTATTAAGCCTGGCATCTTCTTTCCTTTCATTGTCAACTGAAACTTAGTTCATTATTTATCTATGGCTCATTGAAAGTCAAGGTGAGTACTTCTCTTGATTAGGCCCTAATTAATTTTGGCTAGAAACCCAGAGTGGAACAGAGTGGTTTTGATGTTTTTTATGAAAGCTCTCATTGGGAAGATTTGGGTTCACCAATGAAACGTTGACTGCTTCCGGTCTGCATAGATGTGGAATGTTTATTTGCAATTACATAGGTTGCAGTGAGAAGACACTGAAAATGTGAATCAGTTGTTCCTTACTATTATTACTGACAAATTATTTTCATATTTCTGCAAGACATTTAAAAAGGAAAAAAAATTGACTTACTTCTACAGAATTTGAACCTGGTCAAGGTGGTGTCGACTGAAAACATAGGGGCAATGCTTCTGCCATCTCTGGAACTAGCCAAATATTAAATGCCTTTGCTTTGATTGCTCATAGGACATCAAAAATTGCATAAGTCTCAGTTTTGAGTTTACAGTTTATCAGTTATGTGGATGTGCATGTCCTCCTTTATTCCCTTCCCTTTCTAGCCCCCACCAAAATATGCACCGCCTCTTAGCCCATCATACCCGTTCTTGGACCCTGGGCAAAAAACAGGAGAAAAAGGAAAGAGGTGCTTATGTTTCACCTCAGTCTACCAGGAACCAAAGACTCTCTCCTTCTCAACTTCCTCAACTACCACCTTCCCAAAGTTGATGATGATGAATTTATTTAATCTACAAACATTTGTTGGGGCCTGATGTGTGCCAAACCCTGGTGAAGCCACTGAACAGAAGGCCTGTGGCCTCCTCATCTCAATTTTTGGGTAAGTAATTTAACAACAGAAGTTAAGATATTCACCATAAATTTCTTTTTTTTTTTTTAAGGTTTTTTTTTTTTTTTTTTAAATAATCTCTACACCCAACTTGGGACTCGAACTCACAACCCCGAGATCAAGAGTTGCATGCTCTACCAACTGAGCCAGCCGGGTGCCTCTGGGTCAATAAATTTCAAAGCTCTAATAATCATATTGGTTTGCAAAAGCACATAACTGGTCTGTCTCCCTATTGTCCACTGGATCGGAGTATAAAAATCAAGATAGCTAAATTACTGTTTGCAGCCTCAGCAAACATTTCAGCATACTCTGGTTGGTCTAGAACACTGATGATGGAAAACATTTTGACACATGTTCAATATTTTGTTAAACCGCAAGGAAAACCGTGTTGAGACAGTTTCTCAAGAAACCCAGGTCTGGTAAATAGACACCCTGTATGCGTCTCAGAGAATGTGGCCAGAACAACACTGCGCGTTGCCACACGGGGTTCTTGCCTAGGGCACATAGCGAAACTGCATTTCCCAGTTTCCTGTGCACTGAGGTTGTGGCTGGCTAAATTCTGGTTAATGAAATATGGACAGAAATGATGAAAGTCACTTCCCAGCCTAGCCCTAAAATATCTTATCTCCCTTCTTTCTTTCCTTTCCTCAGTAAACCTGGAGCCACCCATTTTAGGCACAGTAGCTCAAAGAGGAAGAGCAGGATTAGATTGTATGAGGAATGAAAAATCCACTTTTAGGAGATTTTAGGGCTTATCTGTTGCAGCAGCTGTTCAATTACCCTGAACACTGCAGAGTGGGTAGAAAACAAGTAGGATGATCCACCCCCCACCACCACCACGTGAAAAATGATCTCTGCGATTGGGCCAGCCAGAGATTAGATTTGTAGAATGTCCAGAGCTACAGAAATGCTCTTTCTCATTAGCTTAGAGAATAACACAAATCAAAGTTGAGCAAAGAAAATAGTATATTAGGGCAGAATGAGGCAGAGATATATGCATTGGGATCAGTGGGAAATAGACAATGCCCCTTCTAAGGAAAAGAATTAAATGAGCAGCTAAGGAGTTAACACGAAATTGTCTAGTCCCAGGGCAAGCTGCACAGGAAGTGGGGGAGGGGGGTGGGGAAAAACTTTCAAACAGAATTAAGGAAAATGAATGTCAAAAATTATTGAAATGCTTAAAGTCAAAGTAAGTTATCTTTAGAAATTATAGTGGGTAGTAATATTTGGAATAAAGAATCATTATAACATCCCTGGGTAAGTTAATGGATACGCTACATAGCAAACCATGTTCATCAACGTTGTTACATATATAAATTATGTATATATATAATATATATTTTTATATAATAAGTTTTTTATTTGTATATTCATTATATATATTCATATGTATTGACTATATATGAATATATAAATAAATATATAGACTGTATATGAATATATAAATACAAAACTTACATAAAAATATATTATATAGGGGCGCCTGGGTGGCTCAGTCGTTAAGCGTCCGCCTTCGGCTCAGGTCATGGTCCCAGGGTCCTGGGATCGAGCCCCACATCGGGCTCCCTGCTCAGCTGGAAGCCTGCTTCTCCCACTCCCACTCCCCCTGCTTGTGTTCCCTCTCTCGCTGTATCTCTCTCTGTCAAATAAATAAAATCTTTTGAAAAAAAATAAATATATTATATATTCATATATATTCATTATGTAATGAATATATAAATAAAAAGTCATCTTATATAAAAATATTTATTATATATATACATAATTTATATATATAATGAATCTGTTTGAGGCAAAACTATTCTGTTTCATTAATCTGTTGTTTCGTGCACTGAGACAAAACATTTTTTTAAAAACTCTATTGGGGTTTTTATACTATCTTTAGTATTTTGGAGATTATGAAAACAAACTGTATTGTAGGATATTCAGAAAATAAGGAAAAGTAGAAAAAAAAATCAAATTCTCCTACTAGTATCTCCCAGATAATACAGTAACATTTGTGTGAATCCATGTTATACCAGTTTTACAAACAATAGGTTAGCCAAATTGAAAGTGTAGTTTACATTAAGACTTATTCTATAATTTTTTCCCCTACCATTGACTTCTTATTAAAATCTCCTATTGGTTTTCCATCTCGAGAATAGCAAAACCTAAATCTATGTACGGTGGGGCCCACCAGGTGTGCCCAGATATTGGCTCCCTGTGCTAACAGGGCTAGCTAGTGAACGTCAGGTGCCAGAAACCCCAGCCCCTTATGCCAGTGCTTGTAAAAATATCACAACTTTCTGTCAGCCGTGACATGAAAAGGATTCAGAAACACTGTAGACTATCATCTTCTCTTCCAATAACTATTTGTGGATATTTGTATTAAATTTGTTAACTGTACTTATAATCATTATGTATTGTGATAAAACTTACTTCCATGTTTATTACCACTCCTTTATATCATTCCTATGTTTTAATTCATTTTTCATTTTGCTAGAGTTTATCTTTATGGTATTTCTTTTCAGGTAGAGTACAAAAGTGTATATTTTTGAGCCTTTTTACCCGAAAGCCTCCTTATTTTGGCTTAGCACATGAGTGATAACTCACGTTGGTATTTAATTCTTAGGTCACAATCTGTTTCTCTTAAAAGTCTGCAAACATTTTTCCATCATCTTTTGACATTCAGTGTAGTGGAAAAGAAGTCCGAATGCTGTAACTAACTGTAAAATAACTGTTGTTATTTTTATTTATTTTTAAAACTCAGCTTTTTCCAATTTTAGGGTCTCTTAATCAAATAGGTCTAGATTTTAGATATCTCTTCAAATTCTAGATTGATATTTATTGAGCTCAGAATTGTTTTCTGTTATAACTATGATTAATTCTGTCCTTTTGCTCTGGGTTGTTCCTCTGGAATATAATTAATTAATTTAGCTAATTTTTCAAGTATTTATTGATTACCTACTATGTGCCAAACTCTGTGTTGGAAATTGGTAGGTAGAGTGGATATGGCAGGGAGCTAGAATGAGTCATAACAATTAAGGAAAAGTACAGGACCCTAAGTCCTAAGAAGATGCTTATTTATAATACTTAAGATGGGTATTCATTCTTTATTCTCTGTGCCTGTCATGTTCTCATTTTGTTTTATTTGGTCATTATGCTCTGCATTTTATATAATTTTTTAAGTTTAAGACCATCACTCCAAAAATTTTCTGGTTTCATTTTTGCATATAACTGCCTTTGATGAAAACTTTAATTCTACTCATATTTTGTGCTTCATAAATGCTTTTCTTTTATTTTTTTTAAGATATATTTATTTATTTGAGAGAGAAAGAGAGCACAAGTTGGGGTAGGGGCAGAGGGAGAGAAAACTAAAGCAGACTCCATTGCTGAGCATGGAGCCCCACACGGGGCTTGATTCCACAACCCTGAGATCATGACCTGAGCCAAAACCAAGAGTCGGATGCTTAACCCACTGAGCCACCCAGGTGCCCCTTGGATGCTTTTCTTTTTCTTTTTTTTTTTAAATTTTATTTATTTATTTGAGAGAAAGAGAATGAGAAAGAGAGAGCACATGAGAGGGGGGAGGGCCAGAAGGAGAAGAAAACTCCCTGCTGAGCAGAGAGCCCCATGCGGGATTCGATTCCGGGACTCCAGGATCACGACCTGAGCCGAAGGCAGTCACTTAACCGACTGAGCCACCCAGGCACCCCATGCTTTTCTTATTATACCTGTCTCCCCTCTTATCACATCCTTCCCTTCAGTCTGTTCAAAATAAAGCTCTTGTTCCTTTACTGAAGAGACTGGCCTCAAAAATCTTTTCCAGCCCCAATTTTTTAAAATCAATTGTGATATAATTCATATACCATGGAAATCACCATTTTAAAGTATACAATTTAGTGGTGTTTAGTATATTTTTAAGGCTATGCAACCATCACTATCTAAATCTAATTCCAGAACATTTTCATGATGCCACAAAAACCCTGTACTTGCTCGCAGTCACTTCCTATCTCATCCCACCCCCACCTTCTGGAAACCACTAATCTGCTTTCTATCTCTAGGCCTATTTAGGACCCTTCATATAAATGGAATCATACAATAAGTAGACTTTGGGGTCTAGCTTCTTCCACTCAGCATAATGCTCTCAAGATTCATCCTGTTGTAACATGCGTGAGTACTTCAGTCTTTTTCTTTGCTGAATAATATTCCATCCTATGGCTGTACCACTTGGGCTTCTCCATTCATCAGTTGAGGGACAACTGGGATGTTGTCCTCTTGCAGCCATTTTTGAATAATGCTGTGATCAGCATTTGTATACAAGTTTTTGTGTGACCATATGTTTTCAGTTCTCTTGGGCATATACCTAGAAGTAGAATTGCTAGATCATGTGGTAAATCTCTGAGTTTTAAGGAACTGCCAGCCTGTTTTCCACAACAGCTGCACTATAGCACTTGATAATAGTTTCCTTTTGATTTAGTTTGGTTGTTGTTGCTATTGTTGTTGGTATAGCTGGCTAGTGAATGCAAAATGCTAATTCACTGTGGTTTTGATTTGCATTTCCCTAATGACTAATAATGTGAGCATCTTTTTATATGTTTATTGATCATTTGCATATCTTCTTTGGAGAAATGTATATTCAAATTTATCATTCATTTTTTAAACTGGTTGTTTCCTCTTTTTGTTGTTGAGTTGTAAGAATTCCATATATATCCTGGATACCAGAATTTTATCAGATATATGATTTACAAACATTTTCACCCATTATGCAGATTGCCTTTTCACTATCTTGACATTGTTTTTTGATTGACAGACCTTTTTTTTTTTAATTTTACTCAAGTCAAATTTATATACTTTTTCTTTGGTTGCTTGTGCTTTTGGTGTCATAGCTAAGAAACTGTTGTCTAACCCAAAGTCACAAAGATTTATGCTTATGATTTCTTCTGAATTTCACAAATTTGCTCTTTCATTTAGGTCTTTGATTCATTTTGCATTAATTTCTCCATATTGTATGAAGTAGGGGTTCAAGTTCATCCTTTTGCAAGTGGATATCCAGTTGTCCCACTTGTTGAAAAAAACTAATCTCTTCCCATTAAATGTTCTTGGCCTCTTGCCAAAAATCAATTGACTATAGATGTGTGGGTTTATTTCTGGTCTTCAGTTCTCTTCCATTGATCTATATGCCCATTGTGGTGTCAGTACCATGCTCTTTCGATCACTATAGCATTGTAGTAAGTTTCAAAATAGAGAAGGGGGAGGTCTCCAACTTTGTTCTTCTTTTTAAAATTGTTTGGTTGTTCTGGGACCCTTGCATTATCATATGAATTTCAGAATCAATTTGTCCATTTCTGCTATAAAGTCAGAATTTTCACAGGCATTGCATTGAATCAGCAGATCAATTTGGGTAGTACTATAATCTAACAATATTGTCTTCTAATCTATGACACAGGATATTGTTCTATTTACTTAGATCTTTAATTTTTTTCAATAATATTTTGCAGTTTATAATTCTTACACTTCTTTGGTTAAATTTATTCTTAATTATTGTATTATTTTTGCTTCTATTAGGAATGATCCTTGACCTTTTATTTTGAGAACTTTCAAACTTACAGAAAAGTTAAAAGAATAAGTAACACAATAGAGTCCCATATACCCTACTTTCCACCCAGATTCACCAATGTTAACATTTTGACATATTTACTTTCTCTTATGTTCTCTATTTCTTCTGTCTCAACCACTCCCTTTTTCTTCCTTGGAAAAATATTTCTAAATTTCAGAAAAGTGACTTCCAAATGAACATCTTGAATAATATCCTTTATATCATTTGAGGACCACTAATTTTTAAAAGAGTAACATTAAAGAAAATGCTACTTGGCCTTTCTTTGATGATCTTTTGCCTCCCTTCATGTTATAATTTTGAATGCTGTTTATAACAGGGCATGAAAGACAAGGATGGTCAATAACACCTCCAACTGCCAAAATGCAGATAAATTGGTTCCTCCTGTCACATATTCCAGTGTCATGCGGCTTGGGGCAGGAACAAACATCAACAAAGAAATGGGAAGCCCTCCATGCACCTCAATGGGTGTCTTTTAATTACTGCTGCAGTGTTTTATGGGAGAACAAAGGACAAATAAAGACTCTTTTAGGGAAAAAATCATGTAGTTCTATTCATTCATTCATTCATTTAATAAATATCATTCAAAAGTCTGTTATTATCAGGTGTGGTCTTGGGTCCTAGGATACAGAGATGAACACAGACCTGGTCCCTGGCCTGATGGAAGTTGAAGGCTAGTGTGATGACAGACCATGAGCAACCCGATAAATATATGCAAATCTATAATTCTTTGCCAAATATTTTGGTGCTTAAGGATATCAAAACAGAAAGCATTTTCTCTGAGAACAGAAAGTATTTTCATAATTTTGTTAGCAGTGATACCTGATCTGTATTGACATAAAGCTGTTTTGTTTATTCATTTATTCATCCATCCATCCCTCTTGTAAGAATATTCATGTCTTTCATTACAGAAATATTAATGTCCTTGACTACAAGGTGCTGTCCCACACTCTTTAAAATAAAGTTTATGCACCATATCATCTCTCTAAGCGAAAAAACAATCTAAATTCTACAATACACCTGGCATCAATATTTCAAGTAAAGGGAATAGAAGATATTTAAGTGACAGTTATTATGAAGGAAACTATCAGGATGCAGTGATAGTAAATAGTGAAGGGCAGTTGATTAGGGGCAGATTGAATCCATTTGGGAGCAAAGCCCTCTGAGACCATACAAGCTAGGACCTGAAAAATAAGAAACCAGCCATAGGAAGTTTTAGGGAGGGACCGTGCAGAAAGCTTGTTACAGGCAAAGGGAAAACAAGCAAAAATTCTCCTATGAGGTAAATTTTGTGGCTGGAATGTAGTAAGTCTTGCTATTTTGGGAAAATAGGGAAAGATTTCTAAATCCATCCACAAATGTTAAGTCTACCTACTCTTCCTTTCCCTACCCCCCGCTCTTTAACCAAGAGTGTTCTAGCCATTATGTGAGAACTTTCCCCTCCCACAGAAGGTATGTTCTGGAATAAGAGACCTACCTGACTGGAAAAATCTTAGTGGCCTCTGAACATGGCACTCTGCTCAGAGTCTCCTGTCAGACAAAGGGTACTGTTTCTCTGCCCAAATAGTATGTATCCGCCTAAAGACAGGTCTTGCAAAAATGGCTTGATCAACAGGTGAAATATTCCATCAGACCAAATTTTGGCATTATACTTAGAGAACCGATCTCACAGGCCTCATTCCCAGCCCCCCTCCAAAAATAAAGGTATTTTGTTGAATTCAAACAGAACAAGGTTATATATGCTTTGTGTTGAATTCAGGCCAATTGATCTGAAACCATAATGAAATCAAAATAGTTATCGGACAAGCTTAAGCACTTTGGTTTTACAGAGAGATGCTAAATGCCCCTTCATTACACTGTGGAAAGCATCTCCTAGCCAGGGACAGTATTTACTCTGTTGAGGACAGGGCCAGTGCATGACAATTCCTGTTTGGACAAGGATGAGTTTGCAGTGGTAGGTGCTTTGTGAATCTACTTATTAGCACACTTATGGTCAAGGCCCAGAAGATTGGCAGATCTTACCAATGTTAAGTCTGAGAGGTGGTTGTAATTCTGCCCAGATAAGAGTCAGGCAATGGAATTTTGACTGGCAAATTACAGAGCAAATTACTTCTTATGTTAAGACTCTCTGTTGTATGAATAAAAATTTCTTCATAATTGTTAGAGGTTCGTTAAAAAGAGTTACTGGAACATATGAAGTAATTTCAGTGAGTTCAGTTTTGAACTCCTCCAGAAAATTTAAAAAAAAAAAAAAAAAGGACTGCTAGGCTGTGAACATGACTGAATATCTGTAGAAAAAAATATGTTTTTATACAAAATCCATTGAGTCTAAAGCAGCATTTACATGATGGCAACTACTAGATTAAGAAGAAAGTTCTGTTATCTGAATGTTTAATCATAGAACATCTACATCAGCATAATGGAAAATAGCTAATAATTGGCCAGATGTTTGGCTTTTCATGTGATTTGTTGTTTTCAAATTATTTTCTACCCCAGCACACCTGAGGGTTACAACACACCCCATCAGTTAGAGTAATTCTCAAGGGGAGAGGGGGGCCTGTTCAGCTCTGGATGGAGGGAGGGGGCTGGAAAAAGTCCCTCGGGTGACTCTGATATGTGCCCCTAGGGGACCATCATGTGTCAAAGACTAAGTAGAAATGAGGCGTTTTATGAGTGAACTGTTTCAATGGTATCACACTGAAAATGACATCATCAATTATGGTATTTAAGTCCTCCATTTTCAAAGGTAAAAACTCTAGGCTAGGCTTACATGAGTCGAGATAGAAAACCAGATAAGAATGACTGAGGGGAACTGATCAACTTTGAGGACTGTGTGAGAATACTGAGACAAAGCTGTCCCTCTACCTTCTTTCTACATACTCTTTGTTGGGGGGACGGGGGTAGTACACACTCAAGCAAGAAATCATTTCAGTCCGTGTCTTACTTATTTGTTAATCCATTCAACATGCATTTTGGTGAATCTACTTTTCTGTAGAGTATTCCACTGGGTTCTACAATTCCCTATTGTATAGCCCTGTTAGTTGCCAGCTTCTCGGCCATTAAAAAAGAAGTCTTGAATTGCTTTCAAAAACCAGTCCAATAGATGCATTCTGGCATTAGGAATGTAAAACTAAATTAAAGCTAGTTTTAACTTTGAAAAGTGAATTTCCTTTATGCTTTTTAAAAAAGCCACACCCAAAGTAGTTTTCCAGTTCTGTGTTCTGTATATTTGTATAACTACATATCATATGCATGTGTCTACATGCCCATGGTACGCAGACACACACAATTTAACTATATTAAACCAAGGATTAATGTCTAGAATTAGGTGACTAATATACCACATGAGCTTGGTCATTTAATTAATATCAAATGTTCAAACATAAAATAAAAGAACTCTTACCCTCACTCTAACATATAATTTACCTAGACAATTAAGAAAGATGGAATCATAGAAGTATAATATGCTAATAACTCTGTTCTCTTTACCTTGATTAATTGTTTTGTTCCTGACCATGCCTGGGTGGATTCCCAATTTCTGAGGTCCCACTGTATATATATCCAAATGTGAAGGTTTTTCTTGTTTCCTGTGACTCGGAAGAAAAATAGGCATAGACATATCAGTGGGGCTTAAAAAGACTGTTAGTTAGCTCCAGAAATGACCTTGACACCTTCCAATTGCAAATCTAACGGCAAGCTTTTGTGATAAGCATAGTTCGGTTACATGCCCAATTACAAATCATTTTTACAAAAACTATTCCTCAGAAAGAGTCACCTTATATTTGAAGCCATAAATGTTCTCTCATATCCAAGGGGTTTAGTCTCAATTGCTTCCTTTTAAAAAGCAACATATAGTTTAAGAAAGGAAATAAACAACTCTAAATGATTTCAATTAATATCCTTGATGGAAACAGTCTAAGATGAAAATATAACACAAGTTAGTAATTATTCAGAAAGTATATACCACAATTACCAGTAATATCCGCCATTATATTCAATCTTTTAAAGATCAGTTTAAAAACAGCACAATGCTGTGAAGAGCACAAATGTACACTTACAGAAAAAGTAGAAAACCATAAGCTATCCAAATGCAATATGAATAGTCACCATGGTTTGGGATAATATTTTTAGTGGCACGATCATATATAAATGTAAAGGTATTATATCTCAAAGAGCTTAGAATAAAATGCGAGAAAAGCCACTGGAAAACTCTTTCATGACGAATGATGCTCAGTGGTGATAAAGATACTGATGTCAAAGATAGGAGGGAAGAATTTGAATAAGACTGTGCTGTGAAATGTGAGAACAGAAAAATTTTATAAAATCGCAACATTAAAAATAAACAGCATATGTTTATGTATGTATGTATGTATAAATCTCTAAAGTAAATGATATAAGCAGACATTTGCCTATTCCAAATATATCTTAAAATTATTCATTCGAGTTCGATAATTATTTTTAAAAACTTAACGGGGGATAAATGAACCTTGCCTTATATTTCAGTTCACATTATATGTGGGCATATATGATATTATGTTTATACCCTTAAATTCCAGAGTTTCGTTCATTAAATTGTGTCCGACTTAAGTTACTTGTTCCCTTTAAATACCAAGCGTTATTGTTCATCATTTAATAACAATTTCATGTTAATTGTAAAAGCTAGCTGTATCTATTTTTTTTCTTACCTTTGCAAGTATATTTAAAGTCATTGCAGTCAGAAGATAATGTGTTGGTCACTTGAAATTTTAATGTTTATTATATGAATTTTTCCCTGGTGTAATGAGGCTTGATTTGGTAAATAAAATACAAGATGTCTGGTTCAATTGCAATCTCAGATAAATAATGAATAATGAGTAATAATAAATAGTGAATAATTTTTTAGTATAAGTATGCCCCATGAAATGCATGAAATGCATGGGGCATACTTGTACTAAAAAAAAAATGAGCTGTTTATCTGAAATTCACATTTAACTGAGTGTCCTGTATTCTCTCTGGCAACCTCTTCCTAGAGTGAATTGAGAATTTACTTTTGTTATGTTTAAAAGGAATGAGTGAAGGAAACTGTTAGTGGGGTTTTCAGCATGTTAATTTTAGGGGTAGATTTATTTTCTGGATTCCCGAACATTGAAAAGTGGGAACAAGCTTAGCATGTCTTATTGACTCAATATATACTATACCCAGTCCGGACATAACCCCTTCATGTTGTCTTCTCTCCCACTGCTGATATATATATATATATATATTTTACTTCCACTCTATAGATCTATTGCAGACACAAATTGCATGAAAGATGCCATATCAAACAAAGCAACGTTGTGCAGGATGCTAGAAAGAATTGTTTGGGGGGCCGCACATTATTCCAATGATGGGAATTGCTCAGTCCGTCAGGAAAACATTCCTCAGAGGTGTATTCCAGAGGCATATAAAAAAATAATAAAATCTGAAATTCTTCTTATCATCTTCCCAGCCTTCAGAAAAGGTTTTTTAAAAAGGGTAACACGTAGGATCCCGGTGTTATTTCTGCATGACATTAGTGCCCATTACTGTTCCACATACATTATAAACATTACACAAGGGTCATCAGGAGCCCTGCAGTGCAAATTTTCATAAGCGATTTATTCCTACCTAGTGGGCACTTAAGCCTCCTTTGTGTAGAGGAGCAAAGTGTGTTCCAGCAATAAATAGCAGAGAAAGCACTATCGTGTCTCTTTTCTCCCCCACAAGTGCAGGCCATGGTGGATCAGACTAATTCTTCTCCTCTTTCAAACCATTGACAGGATGCTTTGGCACTCTTACAAAAGTCATACTACTCTCGATAGTCCGTTATTGGTTAACTAGACAAAGCCCAACAGATCGGGTGACCTATTTTTGCTTTTTGACAGGGCAAGTCAAAGTACTTAACTTCAATCACGATCTCATTTACAAATCCCCCCCCAAAATAAAAAGCATGACAGCAAACACTAATATGATGGTAATTTCATATTGTTTCTGCTTATGAATTTGTCTTTCCCTTATTAATCATCCAATGAAGTACTGACACTGCAAAATCCTGACGGGGCTCAACAAACCATGTACTAAGGACAGAAGCACCCTATAGGAAGGGGCTCCAGGCAAACTGGGGAAGCGCAAAGCTTTTATTAACACCAGAGGCCCATTAGAGTGCTCTCTGTTCACCTTCAGTGGAGCAATAAATGAAGAGAGCTTCACAGGAGAGGACTCCTACTGTCTTTGTGCTGGTAATGCACAGCCAAGCTGTAGTCATGTTGTAACGCTTGTAAGAAACAGATGTTCCTTCCCTGACAAATCTCCTTTCTTGATTTATTATTCATTTGCTCAAATCACAATGGAAAGTCTTTGGCCCATTAATTAAATTCCAAGCAAAATAAAATTTGCAGCAGAACTCATTACTGGTAAATGACTTTGACACTTCATCAGATTTGAAGGTAAAATAGGCGACTTTAGGAAGTTAAAGGTGGAGGGAGCCTAGGCCTTTTCTGCAACCACTGCAAGATGATAAAGATTGTGATGAAATTTTTATGTTAAGTACTGATCTTGGAAAGTTCAATTTTCTCCCCGCACCCACCCGCCCCATCTGCCCCCCACCCCCTGCACCCCCCTCCACGATCTACTTTCTGGCTTCTTTTAAAGGAAAGTCTGAAGGAGACACTTGGATTTCAAATATATTTATGTATGTGGGTAGCATGTCTTGTTCCAAACACTAAAGCACTATTTTTTTTTTCAGTATGCAGAGAAGCTTGGCACAATGTATATTTGATGTATTACCTTTTGAGAAAAGGTCCCAGGGAAATCTAATAACCGTGAACTGGGGCATGATGAAGGAATTAAAATTAGGACTTGAGGACGGAGCAGAGGAAATTTTGATATCCTGATCCAACTATCCCCAAATACTATCCACAGTGAAGCAAAAATGTGAGAATTTCACACCATGCATGACTTCTACCAAATCACAAGCAACTAAAGAGCAAAGAAAGTCAATGCTTTCAGAAGAAGGGCAGAACTCATGGTTTTCTTCAGAAATAAAACAAGCATTGAAAATGGAATTTTGAAAATCTGAAAAACATAAGCGGCTCTACAACAAAATTTGCTTCCATGGGAAGTTAAGTTGATTTCTAGTTATGTAATGATAGTTCAGGCTGTGAGTCTTATTCGTGATCTCTGTCTGGTTGCAGTGACTCAAACTACCTTCCCATGCAATTGTGTGTTGTGATACTTTTCTCTTGCAGTTATTTTTATGCGAAGGGTATCAAACATGACAAGTCTTTGTTTTTTAGATGTCACATCTTGAGTCTAGGCCACTGGAAAAGGAAATTCTTGAGAAATACCATATCAAAAATGTCAGGGTTAAGGAATAAGGCAGATAATATGTTTTCACCACTTGAATCCAAATATGTATTTCCAAAATAGGGAGTAAGGGTGAAGATCTGCCCATCCATTTTAAGCAAACTTCTAATTAGGGGGCATATGAGAAAACAAGAAAATGAATGGAAAATGGTAGCAAACATTAAGCAAAATGTGAATTCATTTTTGTTATTTCAAGGACCAAGTTCTGATACCTAGCTGCCTAAAATTAAGTTGAAATGAGGTTTCCAGACATAAGTAACTATTTAAATGAAACTCAAAGCCTCAGATTAACAGCTTTTAATAAATATTCCTCAGTAACATCCTCAAAATGTAGATTCCTTTAACTAAAGATTTATGATTATTCAGAGACAGTCAGTACTGAACTTTTGTACTGTGTCAGTGTTTGTCCCACAAATGAGATGTCCCCGAGGGAAAAGGGTAATGTTCACATATTTCAGAAAATCATCTATGTTACCTAAAGAGATTGATAGGAAGATGGACTCAATGATACAACTCATTTTTACCAAAACTTTAAGTGGATCCACAAAGTTTCCAATTACAAACAAAAACAAAAATATAGTTTACATAAGCTGATAAGGAGCAGCTATATTTCTATTGAAACTTTTTTTTAAGATTTTATTTATTTATTTGACAAAGAGAGCACAAGCGGGGGAGGGGCAGAGGGAGAGGGAGAAGCAGGCTCCCTGCTGATGCGGCACTCGATCCCAGGACCCAGTCTGAGCTGAAGGTAGATGCTTAACCGACTGAGCCACCCAGACGCCCCTCTACTGAAACATTCTTCTCATTAATCCAAATGGTCTTCCTTTCAGCTATCCCAGTTCAGCTCTCTGTCTTCCATTTCAGTCCTTTCTGCTTACTCCAAGAAATAAAACTACAAGAAACAAACCTAAATGAAAATGACACAGTGACAGATACAAAAGAGGCCCATGCACATCAAAAAGCCAAAAAAAAAAAAAAAAAAAAAAAAACCCAGGAGAGTGTTACGAAGTCTAAAGAAGGAATCTAGCTAGTCCTTGGTGGTCCTGAGGAGACCCACTGCCTTTGTCCTAGCCAAATGAAGGAGCCTTTGGGCCTAATGCTGGATAACACGACTTCACACAAAGGTGAAGGAAGTTATAAATGATGCATCTAAATCATATATTTTTTTAAGATTTTTTATTTATTTGACAGAGAGAGAGACAGCGAGAGAGGAAACACAAGCAGGGGGAGTGGGAGAGGGAGAAGCAGGCCTCCCGCCGAGAGGGAGCCCGAAGCGGGACTCGATCCCAGGACCCTGATCTCAGTCGTTAAGCATCTGACCTCAAACGCCACTCAGGTGCCCCTAAATCATATTTTTAATTTAACAAACATACCACAGTCTTTCTGTCAAATAGGTTATCATCTATCAAAGTAGTCATCTTAGGTGACCACCTACTTGTTCTAATGACCCTGTCACCGCTCAAAAACCCTGTAATGCCGTAAGTAGGAAATGTCTTGAGTCATTATTGTCTTTTTTTAGAGTCAGATTTCTTTTTAGATCATGAAAGATATTATACCACTGATGATCAAATTATCTGCTTGATTTTATGCCTAAATGAGATTTGGCTATTTCAAAAAAAAAAAAAGCCCATCTTCCAAAAAATGACAATTTTCTATTAATCAGGAAATTCTCAGGTTCTCAAGATTATTTCAAAAAAGGAGCTATAAAGTGTTGCATTTATGTATACATTCCCAAGGTGACTACTTTGAAGGGGGCACCACTCATTTGGATGAATTAGTTCTAGCTTATTAGCTAAAATGTCATGTTATAGTTATACAGAGCCCTAGAGAGTAAAGAAACCAGTATATAGATATTTCTGTTCCCTTATTTTTGTCACACTAATGGACTGAAAGTGGAAGCATGAGTGTAATAATGTCACAGACCCCTTCAGCACCTGCTTCTGCATCTGAAAGTACAAAATAGCAGTTGCCAAAGCTTTAAAGGTACCTATCCATTCTTTGAATGCCCCCAAATAAACGTATTAAGAGAATACACTGTTACAGACACTTACATGATAAAATAGGTATGTGGTGCCTGAACTATTATGAAAAAAAAAAGTCTTGAAGCAACTGACAAGAAAAGTAGAGTACACATAGAAATAAAAAGATGACTGTATAAAATGGAATTTGAAAAATTGAAGAATACCAGGATCCAAAGGTCAATCCAATAAATGTCAAGACCTTTCAGGGATAATTAGTTGAACAAAAATGTACTTTAAAAAAAAAAGAAGAAAAGAAAAGAGAAGGTGGAAGAGAGGAGATTGTGGCAGTGGATTTTTTCCTTCTGTAGGTTTGTAAAGAAAGAGGGGCCATAGATGTCAGCTGTAGGCAAAAGGAAAGAATACACCATGCTGTTCTATTACTAAAGGAAAAATATTGACAATGTCAAGGTTTGACGGCTTAATCATATTTTCGTGGTACCTTAATAGCCTTTTTTGGTTGGATGATTTAGTTACTTAAAACAGTGGGCTGAAGGCCACAGTTAGAAGTTTATTTTCTGATTCTCTCCTTTGACTCTAGACTTTTCCTGTAACTCCACATGGCCTCCTTAGAAATAAATACCTTTTTAGAAGGAGGTTGTATGAGTCAGGTATATGGATCAGTACAAATCCATGCCCATTGCAATAAAAGTAATCCCTAAGAGTAATTCAAGTGATACTAAGTCCATTTGAGGGATAGACAGGTGTTGTACAAGCTTTTAAAAAATCAGAAGATTATTTTATAATATGTATTATAATAGACATATAAGTATGAGTAACATGCTGTGGGATTGTAGGTACTTGTTTGGGGAAAAAAACCCAAAAGATAAATGAAGTCTGCTAAATACATGTTCACTTATCATGCAAAACAAAATACTAAATTTAAGAAACATCAAATGTTATCCAAGTGAAATTCTAGTTAAATTATTGGAATGAAAAATAAAAGGGCTATGCAAATTCTTGGAAAATACTGTTACAACTGCTTGGTTTCAACATCTAGAAAAGAACTAAATTTGAAATTTGTGTATTTGTATTTCATATTTCAAAGGCACACATTATAGCCCCACATTTTAAACTCATTGCTATATACTCTCTCAACAGCATATGATAATACTGAGTCAGATGGTCACTTTTGCCTATAAGAGCAGCCCAGACCTGATGAGTATCAGCCTGCTCCAAACCATTTCATGCTGTGATGCCAAGTGCAAGAGTTCCACTGTGACCCTGGTGAGTGGCAAGGTAGCAGAAGGCATCCAAAAAAACATAAACAAATCAAGTTTGAAGGGCCTGGAAGCTCAGCGCTGCAGGAATAAAGAACAAAAGGATTGGAAACACACCAGGCTTACCACTCTATTCCTCTTCATGGCATCTCTGTCTCAGAAGACACCATCTATGCCAGTGGTTCAAAATATGGAGGAATGGTACATTTTGATCATTACTTTCTGGGCTACCAGCACTTCTTTTCCTCTTCTTCATATTTCCACCCTTAATGCTACATGTCTTTGGCTAGATTTGCACACGTAATGTGCCAACATGAGCAGTAAGGGAAGAGAGCATTGGCCACTGGAATGTAATGGATGAAAGCCAGATTCACAGACTGACCAGACTTTTCAGTAATTAGCCCTCCACACAGAGTTGGCTGTTACTGAGAGTTTTAACAACAACCCTTAGTAAATGAGCAATGCACTTGGAATCAAAAGACCAAGACTTGAGTCCCAACATGGTCCTTGTTAGCTGTAAAACCTCAGGGTAAGTAATTCACTTTGATCTTATTGAGACTCAGTCTCCTCACCTATAAAGCATCAAGTTTGTAATCCTAAATTCCTTCCATATCGAACATTCTAAGATTCCATTCATTATTTTGAATTGATTTCAGTTCTTATCTCGGACTCCGAGCTGCACACTTAGGAATGAGAAATTTCACTGCATAATTATAACAACTGTTCATTGAGGGCTTATTATTATTATGTATGAACTCTGGGTAAGATGTTTTATGTATATATTTTCTACTCTTTCTAACAATCCTCCATCTCCCTTTTAGTTGAGAAAACTGACACTGAAAGATATTAAGGAACTTTCTCAAAACCACATAGCTGTTAAGAGACTGAGCTGGTATTGAAACCCAGGTTTTTAAAATTCCAACATCCATCCTTCTTCCATTTTACTACACTGCCTTCTCCTCCAGGATCCCAAATAAGACATCTCTTTTAAAGACACACAGGGTTGCTTTTGCAGGGATGGAAAAGTTGAAGATGAAAAAACATTTTCTGAGCAATAAAGGTGAAAATTTAGCACAAGTGATTACACACACACCCACACACCTTGCACACATAGCTGTGCAAGCCCTTTTAAGTTAAATATCAGGAGAGAGGATTTTCCCTATAACATTGAAGTCTCACCCCCCAGGGGATTTAAATATAACCCAAATCAGCCAACATTGCTAATCCAATCAAATCTACTAAGTGTTAGGCTTGATGAGGGGCACAGGAGATATATAGCCTCTGCCTTTGGAGAAGTCTTAACCATAACAAGCCAATTATGACATATTGTAGGGGGTACTGAACAGTATGGAAAGGAATTTCTTAAGCCAACCTAGAAATTAGGAAAGACTCTCAAGAATATATAATGCAAAAGCTGAGTCTTGCCGAATTGGCACAAGTTATACAGAGGACATGGTTATGGGGTGGTGGGAGACAACAGAGGAATGACAGAAGGCTTCTCAGGCTGAGGAAACCACGTGTTCAAGATGGCAGGAAACTCTATTAAAGGGACTTTGCTTAGATCATATCTTGCATGTAGGAAGAGCATAGTTGAAGATGAGGCTGGATAGGAGGAAGTAGACCAGATCATGGAAGTCTGTAGAAGCTTAATAAAGATTTGACTCTGTCCTGAAGGCAACTGGAGCTGTGAAAGAATTTTAAGATGGAAAGTAGTATGGTGAGGTTTTTGGGCAGAAGGTTGACCATGGCAGTGGTGTGAAGGATAGGTGCTAGAATAAGGTAAGGCACTGGACCATGGAAATAAGAATCAAGGAGACATCATTGAAAGCCTCAAGAGAGATGTGCAGAGTGGACCATACAGAACACAGAGCATGATGCATGCTCCAAGAGAGTTGCTGACAAAGTGCTATTAAAGTGCCCTATACAATCAGACAGGGTCCCAGGCACAGAAGGACTCTGAACTGAGGTTTATGCTCTGCTATTGACATCTTATGTTTTGTAGGCAAAGTCTGTTGTGACAATGTAGCATGAACATAAGCAGAGGAGATACACATGATATGTGGGTCTGCTGTTCCTTGACACCCCACTTGTAGATAGTGTTTCCAGTGCCCCGTGAGCACAGGATTTCAGTGGGTTCATAACGTGTAGGAGTCCAGCAAGATTCAAAGCAAATATGAGATGAATATGTTATGTCTATGATTAATTAAGCAGAGGCATGGAGCTCCCCAAGAGACTACTTTCCATTTGAACCAAAATGCTTCAAACACAGAAAGCAAACGATGCCATTCTAAGAAATAGGAGGCCAGAAATAGGAGGGCAATGCCTACCTAATCCTTTCATGAGTTCCTTCCTGTATCCACTCATGCTGAAGATGATGACAGAAGAAAAGAGAAAGAGAGGGCAACCCATTGTTCCTTTTCTTTTCAATTCAATCCTTCTTTTCTTACCATTGGTAAGCAAACGTAGTGAGTGGTCATAGAATATGAGCCTATCAAGAAGTGCAATAAAGCCAGCTGAACTTGTTTTGTGCAACATTTCCACTGTTTTGGCAAGAGCAAAAGACATGCATATTCAAGCTCGAAATTATGAAATATATAATTTTGCTGAATCTGCATATGATTAAATGCTCTTATATTTGAACTTAAAACTGACATTGCACAATATCAGGATGAAGGGTAAAATTGATGTTAATTTAAAATCTTCGGTTTTCTTTGCTTAGACATTAAACAGCAAACAAATAACATGTCGCAAGCCAAAAGACCATGGAAGAAAGGAAAAAGTTTTATATTTAGTACCTTTAATCTCACATTTTTCCTTTTTTTCTTTTGAACAAAGGGCCCTACATTTTCATCTTTCACTGGGCCCTGCAAATTATGTAGCTAGCCCTGGCTCTGGGTGTGCAGAGATTTATAGAAATGGTAAAAAACACATGTGAATATTTCCAAGTAGAGAAAGACAAACTGCAGGTGCTGGACGTATAGTCCAGGGACTGGATCTGGTCTCTACAGTGTTTGTTCCAAAATGAGATATTAAGATAGAGTAGCTGGAAGTGTTTAGAAAGATTATAGCAATTTGACAGAATAATTTTAAGTCTGTTGCATCTGGTAATATAGATATCTGAGCTTTTATTTGTATGCATTTGAGCTTTTAAATCCATTTTCTAACAATTCATTTTTATTCTATTTTACAAACCTATCAGATGACAAGCATTGGGAAATTAAAACAAACCAACAAAACTCTGCTGTGGCTCCATGAGTACTTTGAGAAGCCTTGATGAGAGGATCCTTCCTTCACTACAGGTTGTACACATTTTGTCCATGAACTGCTTTTGCTTTTAGACATATTATTCTCTTTGCCGAGATGTAGTCATTTCTGGGATGGATACTCAATTCTTTCTAGAAACACGGACACAGGGTTAACATTGCACAGCTACATCTGGAAGGAACTGTTCCAAAGTAATCAAGAATGTCCCCCGTTGATCACAATTTCCTCTCCTGCTATCTTTTCCTTCTCAATATGTCCCCTCCCCACAAATCTGGCTCTAGAGAACCCCCATCCTTTCCTTTGCTCCCAGGCTGCCTATCCATTTTCATCTGTCCTCCTTTGTGTGCAAGAAACACACATGGGGACCTTTGACTTGCCCCTTCTCCTTCATCCTTTTCATGGATTTGCCAAGTTTGGTGGTTTCCCAACCTGGCTACCTGTTAAAATCACTGTGGGGCCCCTTTTAAAAAAAATTCCTGGACCTCACTCTTAGTCTTTTCATATTATTGTGCTGGGAGAGCTCCTGGAATATGATATTTTTTAAGACTCCTCTGGAGATTTCAATGCCAGGCTAACCACAAGCCTGGGAAAATTCAGTGTTCATTTCCTCCGCTGCTACTTTGGGCTGCTGAACAATGCTAAAGACTTCCACAATGACCAATTAATTCCACTCCTCCCAAAGTAATAGGACTCACTTGTGTCACTGGGGTCACCGGCCATCTCCTTGGCTTGTAGTCAATGGGCAGCTATCAGATGAAAATCTGCAGCTTTTCCAGGTTAAGGACATCAATTCTGGAACCAGACTGCCTACGTGATGTTGACTCTGCTGCTCACTGGCTGTGTCCAGGGTGACAAATTTCTTAGAGTCCATGTACCTTGGCTTCTCCATCTGGAAAATTGGGGTGACAATACACTTGGGATTGTAAAAAAGATTAAATAAGCTAATACTGGTAAAGCATCTTTATAACAGTGGCTGATACACAGTAAGCACTATATAAATCCTGCTAACATATTAATAATCAATCAGATTTTCTAGAGTACCTACTCCAGCACACTTTGCAATCCCTATTCTGTTTCCTTCCTCTCTTCATTTAATGGAGTCTCATATTTTATTGATAGTATTTGACATGAGCCGCTTGGTTTTCCCTCCCTTTTGTTTAGACATTTGTCTTTAATTTCACCTCTTCTGCTCCCATATTCCTGTCAATCCCTAAGAAAGACAGATCCTTGGGGTTTTTTTTTTTGTTGTTGTTGTTGTTTTATTCTTGGTTCTCTTTTTAGTGAACCACACTCACCCACGTCTTTGTTTCCACCACCTGCCGCCCCCCCTGGGCCTTGTGGCACTTGTGTGTCTCTCTCTCTTCGTTCTGATTGGGTCACTAGTCTCAGTGTAAAAGCATGTGAGATGTTCCTGTCTCTCAAAGTTTTGTTTTTATTCTCTCTGCTCCTCAAGTTGTCATTTCTCCTTCCTTTTTCCATCAAACTTCTTTTTGTATTCTTGCTACAAGTTTTTCCTGAGCAACTTTTCTAAGTTCATTAACCTTTTTCTTTTTTAAAGATTTTATTTATTTATTTGAGAGAGAGAGAGAGTGAACAGGAGGGAGAGGGAGAGAGAAGCTGAAGCAGATTCCACACTGAGTGCAGAGTCCGACGCAGGTCTCGATCCCACGACCACGAGGTCATGACCTGAGCTGAAACCAAGAGTCGGATGCTCAACCAACTGAGCCACCCTGCTGCCCCTAAGCTCATTAACCTTTTAAAGATTAGTTTGTCTCCATAAGTTAACCAATTCTGCTCAAGAAGCTGCTTAGTGGTTTTATTCCCCTCAGTTATTATGCTTCTTCTTTGCAGTATTTGACACATTGACACCTCCTCTTATTGAAGAATCCTTCCTTCCTTGACTTCCATGATGTTCCACACTCCTGTCCTCACTCTCCTCTCTCGTCAGTCTCTGATTTGTTGAGTAAACATTCCCCGTGGACCACACTCATTCCAGCCTAAGGGTTCCCTAACGATCTCAGTTGGGCTCTGATTTCCTCCCTTTATTCTCTCTCCCTTGACAACCTTAAGCAATTTCTTGATTTCTCTATGGAGATGAAATAAAATTCTCTCTCTCCACTCCCCAATCTCTATTTTCAACCACCAGCTAGGCATCACTATCTTGCCATCACAAAGCCATCTCAGATTCATTATGGATAAAAGTCCAATAACTACTTTTCCTTTCTGAGCCTCCTGTGTTTCCTGATTTTATTAAATGCATCACTTTCCTGCTAGTAAAACAGACTTGAAACTTCAATGCTAGCTAGCATGACTTCTTCCCCAGTTTTCTCCCCTTGCAGCCCAGAATGAAGTCCATCAATTCTATTTCTACTATGTCTTTGACACCTGCTTTCTTCGTTCCATTCCCACTGCCAAAACTCTATTTCAGGGCTTCTTCACCTCTCAGCAGAGCTCCTTCAGTGTCCTGGACTCTGCCTCTGGTCTTCCCATCTTGAATTTATCTTGGACAGTGCTACCACAGAGTCCTAAGAATGTCACATTCCAAAAATCTCCAAAGGTTTGCCTCAAAAATAAAGTATTAATTCCTTAGACCAGCATCTGAAGGTCTTCTATGATCTAGTCTCAACTTCCCCTTTAGTACCCCAAGGTGGAGTCAAACCCAATTTCTCAATAGCCCCGGTCCAAGGACTAAAGTATCCTACCTCTGTGCTTTCATCCCTCTGACTCCTACCAAGACTCAATTTACCCAACTATGCTCAAATCCTACCTGTTTTTCGGTATGGGTGCCTTAAATGGAATTTAGAAACAAGGCTAGAGGCTTGTCCTCCACAGATCGAGATAGTTGTTTGGCAACTGTAGATGGAAAGGTAGACCTATTTACTTTTGATTTCCATGATGACAAGAGTCCAGTGGTCTAGAGGGCTACTCAGCCTGGATTGATGATTTGGTCTGTGCCTTAAAGAAGAGAAGAAATGGCAAGGGTGAATAATGACTGTAGATGATGAAAATTTATCTGTAACAGAAACATTCTAACTAGTGTAAAGTAATGGTAATAATACATGAATAGTTGAGAAATCTACATATACTTACATGTACACACTAACATAAAATAGATTATAATTGCTAATGCTGTGATTTAATCATTTAAAATAACAGAAAAGACATATAAGAATATTTGGACTTCAAATGGATGGCATTTTTTTTTATTAGGATAAACAGCATTATAGGAATGGAATACCTGAGTCGTATCTCATTCCAGCTTTGTCTCAGCTTTCCTGGATCCCCTGGCACAACATGTTTCCTTTTTGAGCCTCATTTCTCTACAAAGGGACAGCCAGACAGCTCAGGAAAAAAACTCTACCCAAAAATACAACCCTTCCTATCTCTCCTCCTGTCTAACCTTACCTTCTACCACATTCTACCTACTGAAACTTATTTCCAATAATATGTTTCTTTTGAGGGAATAAATATGTATTATGATTATACTGTGCTTTATAGTTCAGTTGCTACCTCAGCCAGATCTCTTTCAAAAGGTTTAGTTTTGCTTTACCAAGGACTTTTTAACTTTGCCAATTGAATGCCATCTATATATCCCAATGGTCAAATATATGGAATAATAGGTCTCAAAATGAAAAAAAAAAAAATGAAGACAAAACACAAAGGGGAAAGAGTGAATTGTGGGAATTAAACAGATTTTAAGTTGTGTATCAAACGGATACTTTGGATGTTTCTTGTACAAGTTTGTCCTCCACAGCCCAGCCAGACCATCCTTTTTCTGCACTGTTTATATCCTGACATTGCATGACAACAGAACACGTTCTCCTGAGTAAAGAAGGAGTGTGTAATGTCTCTTTGCAACAGGTAAAATGTATATCTTTCAAAATATCAAGTTATATCTAGTGGTTAGAACCATAAAACTTTCAGCTAAATTGCTTCTTATGAATGGATCATGATATAAGAATGTGACTTATGCCAAAGCAAGAAACAAAGACACGAAAATGCAGGGATAATTTGGGAATACAAGAGTTGACTTCAGGTGTGACCTTGGAAAAGTCATTAAGCCTCTGGGCCTAAGTTTTTATAACATGGAATAATAACTTGGATTTCTATGAAAACCCAGTGAGCAGCTCCCAAAGCCAGCAAGCAACCAGGTATTCTCCCAGCAGCCGCACTATTATCCATCACGGACGAGGGCTTTATATTTTCCATAGACAGAAAGATAGACACAGATATTAGAGACAGGCCAATGATTAGATAAAGTTTGCTCTTGCGTCAAATAATAATGCAAGTAGTCAGAACACACGAAAGCTAAGTGTAATAATTCTATCAAGGTTTAAATACTCAGAAGCTTCCAGGGTAAAGCTGTTTGAGCAGCATCTGAAACACAGCTTCCATGGGCCCAAACAGCCGTTTTACATTTAATTAGGCAAAGAAACTCCAGCTGAATGGGTTAAAAATTGCCACTATTTCACAGTAAGTGATTTTCTTAACCCCCAAGGGTTCAAATTACTTTGGCAGGAAAAGCAATTATGCAATTAATAGGGGAAAAATCTCCAGAGCTCTGTAATTTGCAAAGAGGTAAAGGTTCTGCTGTGGCCTGCAGGGGACAGCTGAGCAATGAAGGCTCTTCCTTTCTTCCTTCCTCCCTTTCTTCTTTCTTTCTTTCTTTCTTTCTTTCTTTTTCTTAATTTTGACCACACCCGAAATAAAAACCAAGGATATTTTAAGGAGTAGGAAAGCACCACAGCTCAGATAATGTCCTGCCAGTATATTCATTACAGGCTCATCAGAGTGGATGCCTGCAATCGGAAGATTAAATACCCATTTACCAGGATCAGAAGAGAGTTTGGTTTTATAATGTATTGTCCTCTATTCCCTGGGAGGCTGCTTTGTTTGATAAAATGCTGAGTGTGGTGTAAAAATATCCCTCTCTCTGTAATTTGCACTCCTCTCCATTTAAAGCTATTCTTGCTGCAAACGAGAATTGAAAGCTGCTAAAATTAAGTGGTGTCAGTTCTCAATGACACTTTAATGATAAAGCGCTCAGCAAATGAGATGAGAATGAATTCCAGCATCTCTGCTAAAGATAGTAACCAGCCCCAAACACTGTAATGCTCCAACGGGGCCACACTTCACCAGCTTCATTCATATTTAGTAGAACTGAAATAGGGAAACTATATTTAAATGACCATAAAAAGGAAGGTGAAAATAACTGATGAACATTGGTTCAAAGCAATTGGGAGCTTGGGGTTGTAAGTCTAAGATAATCTTTCTGGTTGAGCACCCTACTTCTGTACCAAGACACTCTCTCCCATGGATATAGGGCATTTTATTTCAAGGGAGTAAACGTCCCATTGACCAAGAAAATCTTCTCTGATCCTGTGACCAAAAAGACATGAGGCTTCGATTCATTTTATAGAAGGTACTATAAATACTTGAATTCTTGGCTTGACACTCTTTGTATTGCGGTGTTCTGGCTGACTTGAGTGTCTGGGCACCTTTGTGCCATCATGGAATCATTCATGGAGAAGGACTCTACTCTCACCATGAGCGGAGAGCAAGTTCAGGGACAATCGCCACAACCCTCCTGAGGACCCCCCGCGCATCAGACAACACCACACAGAGGGCCCACTGGAAAAACACAAGGACCTAACTGGACTGTCCTTCCAACCCAAGTTCAGGTGGTCCATATCATAGTTAGAGTCACTGGGATTTCATCTTGAAGGCAAACTTGCCCAAACTTTCTTTCACAGGCATATGACTCAATTCAATGCTCAATTTCAACATCCAAGGCTATAAAAGTCACCCTAGGAAATTAAAAATAGATATATAGAAAATGACATCTTTCAGGTGCTTACAATCTACTTAAAGGGACAATTAGACCACCATTAAAAAATCTGGACAGCTATCTATTTCAAAGTGATCCCTAGACATGTCTACACGAATGAGACACAGACTCTACAGATGGATACATAGGAGAGGAAAAGTCCAGTTTGAAAGGGAGAGGCTGTTGGTTAAAAATGGCTTTCAGGAGCAGGTAATCTGGGAGGGGGCTTTGAAGAAGTTAAAAACCTGGATCGGTAGAAAAGAATAGGGAAGGAGTTCTGGCATGGAAAAAGCATGGAGCAAAAATATTGACACAACATCATATGGAATAACAAGAGACAGGCTGGCTGTCTACAGTGCATATTGTACGAATACATTAAATGGGCATCTAAAGAGTTGAATGTGTTCTGAAGAGTCCCGAGATGCAGGCATAGATCCCCGACCCCCTCACGGGGGTATTGTAAAAACTCAACAGGATAACACACGGGCAAGCAACCAGCACGACGAGATCTAGCAGGTAATGCACAATAAATGTTATTCCGTTGTGTTATTTCTGAATCGGGGTGAGACATAATGAGCGCGATGCTTCAGGAAGAGTGATCTGTGCGAGATGAACTCAAGGCGGGGAGAACTGTGGCTGGTGCAGCCATCCGGCCACAGGGTGACTCGCACACCTCACCGCTGAGAATAGAGACCATATGTCACTGGATTTCAAAAAACCTGCCATCTGCCACCGCAGCCGTCCGATGGACCTCTGCCGCCCATATGATGCTGGCCAGGGGAACTTCTGGACAATGTATCCTACTGTAAAATGTAGTTCACACATGTTTCTTGAAATTGCAGTCTGGATTTAGAAACAGGCAGATGTGGCACACAGGAAACTGAGGAAAATAGCGAGACCGTTGATTACTCTTCGATGCCAAGGCTTCATTAACAATCTTCTGGAGAGCACTGGAATTTCTTCTGGCAGGGTGCCTGTAAGTGTTTGGGAAAAATGCTTAAAAATTTATAAATGAATAGTGAGCTTTGCAATCCTAATGGCAAATATTGAAACAGTTTTATTTCTCCATCTCCTGAGCATGTTAGTGGTCAGGTGGTATGTACAGCGAGATTAACTGCCACCATGCCGGCCTCCTCGGAGCCCTCACATTCTTGCACACCATCTATCAGCTTGGCAATGACCAGAGAAGGCTTGCAATGCATTAGGACTTTGTGGTGGCTAGAGTGCTGGCAATATGCTTGATGCCAACCCACATGCCTCTGATCTTTTACTTTCGACAAAATTGGTCAACAAAGTGGTTATGAGTTCTTAACTTCAGAAAGTAAGGGACACCGAAATGAATTACTTTGTTTTTGTGGAATGGTCTATAGTTTGGGTTTATTTTGAACTCATGGTAACTTTTTATCAACTTCACTGGGGTATAATTTATGTATTCTAAACTATGGTTTAAAGTATATATATTTTATGTGTACAATTCACTTGAAATATACACTGAGAGTGCATTAACATTAAGAAGGCTAAAAGAAGAGGAAAAATGAGCAAAGAAAGAGAAGACACGATTGGTGAGGTAGGAGGAGAGCAAGAAGACGTGGTGCCCTGAAAACCAAGTGAAGAAAGTACATCAAAGAAGAGGGGTTGATCAATGATGTCAAATGCTGATACTCCAAGTGATATAAAGAATATCCATGATGGGCTTTCCAAATGACCATATTAGTGACCTAGACAAAAGCACTTCAGATAGAAAGATGGAAGAGAAGTGGATTCGAGTAGGTATGACATAAAATGGGAGGACACTAAGGAAAACAGCCAATATAGACAACTCTTTCTAGCCGTTTTGCTACTAAAGGATGGCTCAGTAGCTGGTGGTCAA
Organism: Leptonychotes weddellii; assembly: GCF_054177405.1. Taxonomy (NCBI): domain Eukaryota; kingdom Metazoa; phylum Chordata; class Mammalia; order Carnivora; family Phocidae; genus Leptonychotes; species Leptonychotes weddellii. The sequence continues at coordinate 126,312,139 of NC_138374.1, forward strand.
ATGGCAGAGACGGTCTTTTTTCACACCAGTTATCTTTCTATCTGAAGTGCTTGAAGGACTGGTATGGTAGCTGTATGCATTGATTGAAGCGAATGCATATTACATCTAAATTATACAGATTATAGTTCACTTTCCAGAGAGAGCATCAAACACATGTTGACTGACTGGAGGTCACATGGGTTAGGACTCCTTTGGTCACAAATAGCATAACCCTTCTGGAGCCAACATAAGCCAAGAGAGGTTGGTTATAGGAATAGAAGGGTATCTTGCAGAATCTGAGGGCACAGATGTAGTTGGCTTTGGGAACAGGCTGGAACTAGGTATGGACACCTGCAGTATCTTCATCCACATCTCTGCTCCTCTCTGTGCATCTGTCCCTTTCTTCCCTGTTTGCAGGCCAGTTTCCTCTGGGCCTCCTAGGTCAGTGCTGGAACACACCTCCATCAACAACCTCCCCTTGGCCCATTCTCCAAACAAAATTCCCTCATTTACCCAACCATGTCAAGTGCCCACCTCTGAACCAAACATACAAAGTTGTGGGATCATCTCACATTGTAAAACTACAGCTGTAAAGATTAACTCCTGTGGACAGAAATAGGCAATTCCTGGATTATGTGGGGGCCAAGCCTGGGGTAGACAACACAAAATATAAACACTGCACAAATGAAGAAATCTTCTGAGTACAACAAAAGGAGGAATGGTGATGTTGACCAGCTAAAAAAACAAATCATTTATACACGCATACAGAATTCACAAAAATATGTGTGTCCATATGTGTATGTGTACATACATATACACATGTATACCAACATGCACGTATATTTGACTTGAGATTGTGGTATATGACTTTACTGGAACATTTATCTTCCTGATTGTGATTTATCCAGGTGTATAATAAAATTGATTTATATGCAATTACAAGTGCACTGAAACAGGATAGAAATGCTAGATAGAAGAGGAAGTCTTGGTGGTTACTTGCACACCTGCCCAGTCACATATTTTCTAGATGAGGATATTAAGAGCTGGAGTGACATGTGTGAGATCTTTTACCTGGTTATCAGAAGAGCCAGAACTTTTTCACCTACTCTAATCCTACCATCTGCACAAACACTGCCTCGTACTAAAATTTTCTTCAAACACATAATATTCATATGCATAACTAAGATATATCTGGAAAGCGCTGTCTTCATCTTTAAAGATGAACTGATGGAAATCATACTCGTTGTATGGGTTGAAATTTAAAAATATATATGCCTTTCAATTTACTTTGCTAGGGAAACAACAATCTATTTGATTGGAAGCTATAGCAGCACTTCCATACATGTGAGAAAACTAACCTTGAATCAAGCACACATCACAAGAAAAGAGGAGGCCTGGGATAACGCCCCCTGGCAGCTTGGAGCTTTCTAGATGCATCCACGAGAGCAGAGGAGACAGCTCATCACCCGCGCCCCAGTTCCCCTCAGCTCCAACATGTCCTCCAAGTGGCAGTGCCTCTTTTCAGACAGTGTTAAGAGACAAAGCAAGAATATTCTCTTTTGAGTGTGTCACAGAAAGTGTCTTACCAGCCTAGTTAGCAGAGAGTCATCTTTTCCGGTATCTTCCATCACATCTTATTAGATTTAGGATACTGTTATCCTACTCACCTAGGAGATTACAAGTGTCCTTCTGATAGCTAATGTCACAGGTAAAATGTTAAGCTGTGGACATTTTAGAATAAAAAAATCAGACTGATCTCTCTAAAAATTACACTAGAAAGAGTGTCAGGATTTCATTAAAGTTTGAGTTCCAAGTCAGCTTTATCAGCTCTTCAAAATTGACCTGGTATTTAATCTCTCTGTACCTCAGTTTTCTCTCTTTGAAACAAAAAGATAACAATAGTTACTTGTTAAAGTTGTTTCTGAAATTCAGTTAGGTAATGTATACAAAGTTCCCAGCATCCAATTCCTGCTAAAATAGAACAGAACAAAATGAAAAAAAAATTTCTGTTGTCCTCACCCTCAATTTCCTTTCCTAACCTCACCCTTGCTCCTATCTCCTCTAGTTCATGGTAGGAAAAGTAAAACTACATATATTACACATGATGTTCAGAATCTCACTTGCCCCAAAATGTATGCTTCAGTGCACAAATTCTCACTTTTTACTTCCTATTTAACTGATGATCTCTCATTATTAATGTGTGATTCTAAACAAAAGTGAAGAGTCGATTGTCAAAATACCCAAATGCTGCCCAATTTATTCATTGCTTTCTCAACTATATCAAAACCCAACTGTTTGTCTTTTAACTAGTTCAGCTAAAAAGAAATCTGAAGTGGACATTCATGTCAAAAACCACAGCAGAGATCTTGACATAGCTAACAATCTTATTTTAGTTGCAAGTCTTGGTTGTTCTACATGCAGTTCACACTTAATAGAGTCTGTGCTTTTCTCAATTCTCAATCAGTAAATTTTACTTGATATGCCACTAGATGCCCATGCTAGTTAATAAAGGACACACACACATGCATATCCATATACTTATATATGTGAATATATGAATAATAGGGCCCTTTATTCAAGGGACTTACAGTCTTGCTAGAATAGTCTAAAAGTGAGGACTGATAGGAAAATCTTATGATGTAAATAATATTACAATAAAAATATCAGCATAAATTTTTATGCTATGATGGGCTGCATTTCTAGGAATATTGGAGGCAAAATAAAAGTGATAATAATCAGAAAAAAGAATCCATAGTCTCATAAAGTTTATAATTTCTTCTAATACAATACAACTTGCAATATAGCAATGTGGTGTTTTAGTCAGGGTCATCTTAATATATTTTTATATTAAATCTAGTTTAAATCCTGATGTAATATCAATACAATTTGCTTATTTATACCAAGCAAATAAAAGATATGTGTGTAATTGGACCAGATGTATTCATTCAGGAATTCGAGCCTTTAAAAATGAGGAATTTAAATTTTTTAAAGAATATATAAAAATATTTCATCAAATAAAACTATCTAATGAAGTTCAGCTGTCTAAATTTCTAAATCCAGAAACAATATTGGGAATTTTCTGATTTAAATCTATAGATATTCAGGGAATGAAAAATAAAACAGGGTGCCATATGGCTATTTCAAATGTATAAATGTTTAATTGATTTTTTATATTCTCATTGTATAGTGTGATTTTGCATGGATATAGCCAAGGAATTTTTTCTTCATGCACAAGCTGTTTATATAGTGTTTACTAAATTCCCTAAAGTGAATCAATTTTGGCTTATTCTACTCTTATAAATGTGCAAAAATTATATTAAGTACATATGTATATATTTCCAAAGAGTCCAGGGAGCTAACTGTAGGAATTCTGTCATTCAGCAAATATTTATTCTGTGCATGCTATGGCCAAGCACTAGGATATAACAGTGAGTAAAAACAGGCATGATCTCTTCCCTAATAGAGCTTGTAGTCTAATGGAGGAGAGAACTAATAATCAAAGAATTATAGAAATACATCTAAAATTGCAGCAATGATAAATACTATGAAGAAGAGTTGTGTGGTGCTAAGGAAACTTACATTAGCAGAATCTCACCCTGTTAAGGGGATCAGGGAGGTCTTTTCTAGAAAGTGATGCTTAAATTGAGTTCTGAATGAGTTGATTCAGAAACTAGAGCATTCTAGAGAGAAGAAATCAAATGTACAAAAGCCCTGGAAATGCAGATCTTGTAAGACTTGGCCAGAGAGCGCTCAGAGATGATCTTCGCTGAAGAAGATGTTGAAGAGGGGCATGCAGACAAGACCATGCATTTGAAGAATTTTTCCTTTAACCTGAAAGAACTTCCAAGCATTGAAGGTTTTAAGCAATGGGATGGCATAATCAGATTCACATTTTTTTTTTTTGCTTCCAATGCAGTTTTATTCTTCAAAACCTGACAACTAACAAACATAATTTTAATGACACTTGTTTTATTTAGAGAGTGACAATTAGCCAGCTTATAATAAAAAAATATAGAAACACACCCACTTGAAATCTAAAGCACTTCAAATATTATAACTGTTGGCTTAAAAAGTATTGATATTAATAAATGATGTTACCTAAAAATGGAAAAAGCAGAAGAAAGAAGAGATCAAACAGTTTAACAAATTACGCTGATAACTTAAAAATTAAGAAAAGAGCCCAATCCCACATGAAATGAACCAGAAATGTGACAGAGAGTTTTTGTTTTTTGGGGGTGTTTTGTTGTTTTGTTTTGTTTTTGGTAATGTTGAAGTTAAGAAGACAAATTCCAATTTGAACTTCCTTGAAGAAATAACTTCCTCTCCTGCAAAATGCCCATAATAAAATGAGATTTCTTTTTTATGGGTATGGTCTCTCATAACTTTTTAAAAAATTTTTTATTGTTTTGTTAATCACCATACATTACATCATTAGTTTTTGATGTAGTGTTCCATGATTCATTGTTTGTGCATAACACCCAATGTTCCATGCAGACCATGCCCTCTTTAATACCAATCACCAGGCTAACCCATCCTCCGACCCCCTCCCTTCTAGAACCCTCAGTTTGTTTTTCAGGGTCCATTGTCTCTCATGGTTCGTCTCCCCCTCCGATTTCCCCCCTTCATTCTTCCCCTCCTGCTATCTTCTTCTTCTTTTTTTTTCTTAACATATATTGCATTATTTGTTTCAAAGGTACAGATCTGTGATTCAACAGTCTTACACAATTCACAGCGCTCACCATAGCTCATACCCTCCCCAATGTCTATCACCCAGCCACCCCATCCCTCCCGCTCCCCACCACTCCAGCAACCCTCAGTTTGTTTCCTGAGATTAAGAATTCCTCATATCAGTGAGGTATCAGATTCACATTTGATAAACCTTGCTTTGACTTCTGCATGGGAAATAATGGTGACAGGGACCGGAGGAAGCGTTTGGTAGGCTAATTAGTAGTCTATGTGATAAAAAAGTTAAAATAATGGTGACTATAGATACAGAAAAAGGATTATATTAAAAATATAACCAGGAGATTCTTTTCTGGCTAAAACAATGTAGCAGCTATCACCCTTTTGCAGTAAGCAAACATAGAACTGGGCAAAATATATGATGCAACTCTTTTTAGGTATATAACAACAAACAGAACTTGAAGGAAGGGGAAGTCAATGAAGCAAGCCTCATAAATGACATAGCTCTCTGATTGGGGGCACTTTCCCTACTGCTAGTGCAGGAGGCAGAGCTTAAATGGAGCAGTTACACAGAACTCAGGAGACAAAGATCAGAATTTAAGGCTGCTGAAGTGGCTGGAATTTGTAGGACAGGGTACCTGAGAAAAGGGAGTTCTGCCAATATGAACATACCTGATACCACTGAACAGTTATGTATGTTTTACCATAATAAAAAGAAATACTATTTCTAAAAAAAAAAAAAAAGTGGGTATGAGTCATACAGGGTTGGGAGAAGTCCTTAGAAGTCTGCATTGGACGTTCACCATGAACACTTAGTTCAAAGCTAGCTGTACATGAATAGGCAAAAACTCACAAGACTTAGCAGGGAGTGACCTACACAGCAGAAAGTTCTGTGAGACTGAGAGCCAAATGGTGATCTCAGAGTCAGTGCTGAGAAACATCTGAAGTCCAGTTCAACCAGAGAAGAGAGACCTAATAAGCTTCTCATGCATTTAGTTGAGAACTCCCAAGAGTCACAATTTAGAAATAGGAGTATTGCTACACCCAAAGACTAAAGTCAAAACCAAAATAAATTCACCTTAACAAAAATATAAAACCAATATTGACAGGTTGAAATGGAGCTACCAGTAATTTGTCTTCTAGAACAAAACTGAACACCAGTTAAATGAGCTGACATAATATAGATAGGTAATAATAACATATCCCTACAACATATCATCCAAAATGTCTAGCATATAATTTTAAAAATTCTACATATACAGGAAAATATGGCCCACAAGCAAGAATAAAAGGAATGAACAGAAGCAGAATCTGAGATGTCTCAAGTTGGAATCAGTAGTCAAGAACATTTAAAGAGTTAGTATAAATATGTTCCAAGGCTTAAAGGAAAAGATAGTTATAGTGAATGAAGAACTAGGACTCTTGGGGTGCCTGGGTGGCTCAGTTAGTTAAATGTCTGACTTTGGCTCAGGTCATGATTTCAGGGTCCTGGGATCGAGCCCCACATCAGGCTCCCTGCTCAGTGGGGAGTCTGCTTGTCTCTCTGCCCCCTCCAACCCCTGCCCCTGTCTCAATGCACACACACATGTGTGCATGCTCTCTCTCTCAAAATAAATAAATAAAATCTTAAAAAAAAAAAGAACTAGGAATCTTCAGCATAGACATGGAAATGATGAAAGGAGAATCAAATAGAAAAATCTAGAAATGGAAAATATAACATCTGAATTTGAATAAAAAACAAAACAAAATACCTAACGGATTTAACATCAATTGAAGCAAAAGAGTCAGTATATTTGAAAAAAAGATCAATGGATATTATCTGATCTGAAGAACACAGAGGAAAAAAAGTTTAAAAAACCTACAGAGGGCGCCTGGGTGGCTCAGATGGTTGGGCGTCTGCCTTCGGCTCAGGTCATGATCCCAGGGTCCCGGGATCGAGTCCCGCGTCGGGCTCCCTGCTCCTTGGGAGCCTGCTTCTCCCTCTGCCTCTCTCTCTCTCTCTCTCTCTGTCATGAATAAATAAATAAAATCTTTAAAAAAAAAAAAACCCACAGAACAGAGCTTCAGTTACCTGTGGGACAATATGTAGAAGCCTAACATTCATGCATTTTTGAGTCCCAGAAGGAGAGGGGAAATAAATAGGACAGGAAAAAAACTTTGAAGAAAAGTGGCTGAAATTTTTTAAAATGTCTAGGATAATACAAAGAGAACCACATAGGCACATTTAGTCAACTGCTAAAAACCAAAGATATAACAAAAAAGATATGAGTTTATACCTTAAGAATCTAGAAAAAGAAGAGTAAATTAAAATATGTAGAAGTAAGGAAATAAAGATAACAGATGTCAATGAATTAGGAAATAAAGAGAAAATTTACAAAGAAAAAACTTGTTCTTTATAAAGTTAAAGAGTAATGAATTGACACATTACCAATATGAGGAACAAAAGGTATACTACACACATTTAAAGAATAATTTAAAAATTATGAATAATCAATACATTTAACAACTTAGCTAAAGTGCACCAATTCCTTTGAAAATGCAACTAGCCAAAACTGACACAAGAAGAAATAGAATATTCAAATTGCCCTATATCTATTAAACTATTTAGTTCATCCTCAAAAATCCTTTCACAGAGGGGTGACATCATATCATAGCAGTGTGATCATTCCTTCTTTCTAGAGCAGAGACACAAAACATACAAAAGGGGGAGACTGAGCAAATCACCATGGAAAACCACCAAATTACAAGGGTAGACAGAAACAGAAAAAAAATGGAGAAACAATGGAGAGAAACAAAATAACTAGAAGGTAAAAGATAAAATGGCAGTAGAACATCCTTACATATCAATAATTACCCTAAATGTGAAGGGATTGAACTCACCATTCAAAAGGTACAGAGTAGCTGCATGGATAAAAAAAAAAAAAAACAACAAAAACACCAAGATCCAACTATATGATGCCCACAAGAGATTCATCTTAGCTCTAAAGGCACACATAGGCTCAAAGTGAAAGGATGGAAGATGATATTCCAAGCAAACAGAATCCAAAAGAAGGTGGGAATAGCCATGCTTATATCAGACAAAATATACTTCAAGCCAAAAATAATAAGAAGAGACAAAGAAGGTCATTATATCAAAAAGATATAACAATCATAAATATATATGGTCCCTACACCCAAGCACTGAAACATATTAAGCAAATACAGATCTTAAAGGAGAAATAGACAACAATAAAATAATTACAGGAGACTTCAATATCCCACTATCAGCAATGGATAGATTGTCCAGACAGAAAATCAACAAGGAAATGTTGGTATTGAAAGGCACTTCATAACAAATGGACCTAAGAGATATATATAGAACGTTCCATCCAACAGCAGCAAAATACACATTCTTCTCAAGTGCACATGGAACATTCTCTAGGATAGATTGTATGATACAGCACAAAACAAATTTTGGCAAATTTAAGAAATCAATTATCTTCTTTGACCAAAGTGGTATGAAACTAAAAATCAACACGAAGAAAGTAAAAAGATCTACAAATATGTGCAAACTAAACAGCACGTTTCTAAACAACCATTGGGTCAAAGAGGAAATCAAGGGGGAAATTAAAGATTATCTTGAAACTAATGAAAATTGAAATATATCAAATATCGTGGGATGCAGGAAAAAATTCTGAGAGGAAAGTTTATAGCAACGAACATGTACATGTATTGAGAAGTTAGAAAGATCTCAAATAAGCAACCTAACTTTACACTTCAAGGAACTAGAAGAAGAAGAACAAATTAAGCCCAAAGCTAACAGAAGGAAAAAAATAAGAAAGAAGGATATCCTTCTGTTTGGGACAACATGGATAGACCTTAAGCACATTGTGCTAAACAAGATCAGAGGAAGACAAGTACTGTATGAAATCACCTATATGTGGAATCTAAAAAAGTTAGACCTATAAGAAAACAGAGTGCAATGACGGTTACCAGGGGATGGAGGGAGGTGGTAACAGTGATGGTGTTCAAGGTGTTTAAACTTATAACTAGTAGTAAATAAGCCACAGAGATTGTCAAATGCAGAGTATAATGAATATAAACAATAATATTGTACTACACTTATGTAATGTGATAAATATTGCTATGTTGACAATCATATTACTATATATAATTATATCAAAGTAACATACTGTATACCTTAAACTTACACAATGCTACATGTCAAATTTATTTTTAAAAATTTTTCACAAAGAAAACTCAAAATTCATTAGTGAATTCATATCAAATGTTTTAGAAGGAATTAATAATAATTCTACACAAATTCTTTTAGAAATTAGAAGTAAAAAAGTGAACATCTTAGCTCATTATGTGGCCAGTATAAACCTAATACCAAAACCCTAATAAAGATATTTTAAGAAAATAAAATTACAGCTTAATATCTCCCATGAATATAAATGCAAAAAAGAACAAACTGCTCATATATACAAAACTGTAAAGTTCAAAAACATCATGTTGAATGAAAGAGATCAGGCAAAATATACATATTCTTTAATTCCTTTTGTAATAAGTCCAAGAAAAGGCAAAACAAAATCTAAAGTGAGAGAGATTATAACTGTGGTTTCTTCTGGGGTGGGAAAAAGAAATGAAGATTGGCTAGGAAGAGGTATAAGAGCTTTCTGGGATGCTGGATATGTTCTATATCTTGACTGAGGTCATGATTTTACAGATACATAGGTATAAAGATATATTATGATAGATGATAGATGATGATGATGATAGATGATAGATAGATGATAGATAATAAAGATAGAATAAAAATTCATCAAATCAAATACTTAGGATCTGTGCATTTCCCTTTATGTATATTTGATCTCAGTTTAAAAAAAAAATATATATATATAGGCAAAATGATCAGAGTTTGGTGGCCAGTTACATATGGCATGTGTGGAGAGAAATGCAGTTATGATAGAGTAGAGATATTCAGGGAGAATAACGGTATTTGAAGAAGATTTTTTCTTGCTTAAAATGTCTTAAATTTCTCTCCCTGCCATTGTAAAGACAATGGAAGGGATACAGGACCAAGTAAGATATGGTCTTAAAGGAATTTAAAGCCTCTAAAGGAGCCGGAAACATACAGAGTTCTGATGTAGGCAACTGTAATTCATTCATCCTATAATTGAAATATAACAAAATTCTACAGGAAATGGAATAGGTTGTTGATATCCTGTGCTGCCAAGTATATTATTCTGGAAGCTTGCTGAAGTCCATCCACAATGGATTGCTCTTGCTTTTCAACTGCACATACTAGAAGGGGGGGTTTTTTTTGGCAAATAAGGACATGTACATGGAAAAATGATCATTGCCAAAGAAGGGGACACTAAAAGAACAAAGGGATGAAAATAGCATGGGAAAGCATCACTTTATAATTCCACTACATATTGATTGATAGAACTGGCATTTTTCAAGCTCTGTCACAACTGCATTATAAAGCCATCACTGTGCAGGATATTGATAAATGCTTTCAAACATGCAAATAGCAGGAGAGATCATTTTTCACAAAGTTTTGGGTAATGAGAAGGACTTGAGTCCCAGGGGGAAAGGAAAGGGAAAGGTCAGCCTTGCACTCATTCATAGGAAAGCCATGTTATCCTACTGGTCTTTGGAGTTCCAGGAGCTCTACCAGTGTCTTATTTAGTATGG
>NC_138374.1:126322982-126360513 GCF_054177405.1 Leptonychotes weddellii
CAGGATATTGATAAATGCTTTCAAACATGCAAATAGCAGGAGAGATCATTTTTCACAAAGTTTTGGGTAATGAGAAGGACTTGAGTCCCAGGGGGAAAGGAAAGGGAAAGGTCAGCCTTGCACTCATTCATAGGAAAGCCATGTTATCCTACTGGTCTTTGGAGTTCCAGGAGCTCTACCAGTGTCTTATTTAGTATGGGATAAGGATCCACATATTGCCTCTTTGGTTAATTGGAGAACACACAGACTCTAGTTTAAAGAAAATTCACAATTTTGTTCCATAAGCATCTATTGATGAGTTGAATTGGCTTAAACACATTTGCATTCATGATAGCTTATAGTTTTCTTAAAAAAAAAAAGGCATGTATTTCAGGGATGACATAGCTCATATCCTATCAATATTGGTAGAAATATGAGAGGATGATATCATTTACTGGTCATTATTTTTATATATAAAATTAAGGTAAAATATAATATTAGTTTTTAAAAATATAAATTAAGTCAATGAACTTATTTTGATATCCCAAAATTGTTCCTTTTAAGTTGAAATTGTTTTAAAATAGTAGACCCAGAAGCACTAAATAAGATACATACATATATCTCCATCATTATAAATAACACTCTTTAAAACCTCTCTGTATTTCTCCAAGTTTTTGTTGAGTTAATTTGGAATTTTAGATGTGGATTTTAACAGTTAGTTTTATGACCTATATATTCTTCAGGAATTATTTTGACATTTGTATTGCATCATGACTGCTGACAACTAATGTGAATGTAACCCCATGAAGATATGCATTGTATTGGTGCTGGGTTCATTACTCATTTTATGGTTCCACTGCTTGACCCTAATTTTTTTTTAAGCTAAGTCTTCCTCATTCTTTTTTTTTTTTTAAGATTTTTATTTATTTATTTGACAGTGAGAGAAAGACAGCAAGAGAGGGAATATAAGCAGGGGGAGTGGGAGAAGCAGGCTTCCTGCCAAGCAGGGAGCCCGAAGCGGCGCTGGAGCCTGAAGCGGGGCTCGATCCCAGGACCCTGGGATCATGACCTAAGCTGAAGGCAGACGCTTAAGGACTGAGCCCCACCCAGGCCACTACCAATGCTTAAAAGCTACTCCAGGTGATGCTAATTTGCTTCTAATCTTTGAGGAACTTGATAAAATCCCAATGCCTGAGCCCTATCCCCCAGAGATCTGATTTTCTTAGTTCTGGGTTCCAGACTGGGCATTGAGATGTTTCAATGTTCCCATGGTGACTCTAGTGTGCAGCCAAGGTAAGAACAACTGGTTTGAGTGGAATTGTTATGGCCAAACCTATACTGGGACCTGGGAGAATATGAAGAAAAAGAAGGATTTGGCAGAAGGGAGGAGTGGGAGAAAGACATGAAATAGAAATGATAAAAATAACAATAATAAACACGTGAAGTGGAAAGCATGCAGTGAGTGTGAGGTGCTTTTCTAATCCCCTTGCATATATTCACTCATTTATTCCCCACAATAACGCTATTCTGTTCTCTAATTTAGACAAGACTAGGAACGAATCTATCAAGTATCTTGCTGGAGATCACATATCTAAGTAAGCGCAAAAGTCAAGATTCAAGCCCAACCTGGCTCCGGAATCCACCTTCCCCATCAGTAGTCTAGACTACTTTGCCTATAAGTGGCCTGGAATAGCTCCAAGGTTATTTTTATATAATACTAAGAACATTATTTTATTGAAATTGATTTGTATTAAAGTGGGAACAAAACTGCATTTATTACTACCTTTCTGTATATGGTTTGTACCCAAGATAATCCAACAACACAGTTGACCTCCGTGTTTCACCTGGAGAGGATTCTGAAAATGTCATCTAATCCAGAAGCAACCTTTATTATGATCCAAGGCTATGTTTTCCAAAGGTATCCTTGAAGACAGTGAAAGGGGTCCATGAGATATTTTCACTATTTTTAAAACTCTAATGGAAATTGTATATGTTCCTGGCTCATTTTGAGTCAGCAGAGGCCAGTTAAGCCATCAAATTTGCTTTTGGCTGGAATTTAGAATTTAGAATACTAAATCTGGTATATCTGCTAACCAAAACTCTGGTTACTAAATGTAAGCACATTCAATTATTTAAAAATGGGAAAATGACTTAGTTATTATTGGCTAGCAAAAATGTTCTTTAAGGAATTTCTGAGGATATTTTCATTATAAAGGACAGAAAACAGAGCTCCATCTTGCTTAACCAAGAAAGAAATGTGATGGCTTATGTCTCTGCAAAGGTCAGGGTCATGTAGCTATGGCTGGGTCTGTGATATATGCACCCACACACACGTTTCTTCTCAACTTTGCTATCTTCTGCATTGGGGTCACTCTCAGGCAGGTTTCCTCATGTGGTGGCCAAGAGCTTCACTAACCACACTCAAGCCAACCGCTAGGGAAAAAAAGAGAGCAATTCTTTCCTGAGTACTCCAGTGACAGATTCCAGGAGAGCATGGATAGGGCATTCCCAAATCATAAACCTGCTTTCAGAGCCTGGGAGCAGAGTCAGCCCTACTTGATTCAAGGAGAGGCATTTTCCCAAAAAGATACAAGGCTGGCCAAAAGGATATGTCTATTTAAAGGAAGAAACTATGGTTGTACTAGATGATCTTAAAAGACTTTAAATATCAAGGTTAGTCTAACCCTTTCCATTAATGTTATATTGTGTAAAAAATTTCCTGTTGACCAGAATCATATGGAAGCTCAAGTAGAAGGAAATTATAGTTCAACCATCAAGTTTTATACTTCTTGAGTCATATTACTTCTGGTAATTCCAAGTATATTTTTTCAGCTTTTTAATTTTAGGAAATGTATTCTATTTTTTAAGTCTTTTTTTTTAAAGATTTTATTTATTTATTCGACGGAGAGGTAGAGATAAAGAGCACAAGCATGGGGAACAGCAGAGGCAGAGGGAGAAGCAGGATCCCTGCTGAGCAGAGAGCCTGACGTGGGGCTCGATCCCAGGACCTCTGGATCATGACCTGAGCCGAAGGCAGTCACTTAACCAACTGAGCCACCCAGGCGCCCCTTTTTAAGTCTTAACCATAGGAAACAAACTGAGGGTTGCTAGAGGGGAGGGGAGTGGGGGGATGGGGAAACTAGGTGATGGACATTAGGAGGGCTTGTGATGTCATGAGCACTGGGTGTTATATGCAACTGATGAATCACTGAACACTACCTCTGAATCTAATAATACACTATATGTTAATTAATTGAATTTAAATAAAAAAATACATTGCTGAAAAGATAATTAAAAATTAAAAAAATAAAAGTCTTTAAAATTTGAAAAACTGCTTTTGCATTTCATATTATGATCTGGATATTTATTATCCTTTGTAAAATGGAGAATAAACTTTGAGATTCAAATTTGACGTATACTGAACCGCTTGAACTTATGTATATGAAGATATACAAACTACTGCTTAGCAACCAGGATATTCAGACAATCATTTTCATCTGGGTTTAAAACAAGGTGGGTTGAATCTCACTTAATATCAGAGTAAGGTTTTATAAGAAAAGACCAGGAACCATGTTGGATTTTGTGTTTCAGCAAGCCAAATTGAAAAAAACGGAGATTTTAAACCCCACAGTGAGAAATTTTCAGTATTTCTTGTTCTTCTGATTTTCTTGAAAACGAATCTCCCTGTTTGCAGGGTGTCTTTAACCTTCAAACTGTCCTTTCTCCAACAGCCCTACTCCTTTAGAAGATACATGTTGACTTAGAGAAATCTAATTTGTGTTTTGTTAATGTGTGCTATCTCTACTTGCTATATTACATTAAATGAGAAATAGAGTTACCAAAAAATCATCTTACTTGAAATCATTCATAAGCTATCAACAAGGGAATCCATACGCCAATTTCCTTTTTGCTTTATAACCATCCACAGCACTAACTTGACCTTTACCTAAACAGGACTATAATTGCAGTTAAGATTATATAATTTACAATAACAACAAAAAATTACTTTGGAGGGACTGCTACTGGGCACAAATGTCTCACAGCCATTAAGTGTATCATTCATCTTGAGAAGAAAATTATTCTTATCCACATCGACACTTTTAACATAAACTGTAGTACTCTCTGTTGGCACTTTTTTACCTACCCATTAATCTCAATAGTAAAGCCTCAGTCTCACCCACCTAGTCTCTGAAGTTTGGATGTCACTACTGTGTACAATAAAAATTGTATATTCATGAACTCCATTTGTTTTACGTCCTTCTCTCTGTCAAAGCCTCCCAAGCAGCATATGCTTTGCTCTGTGGAGAATAAAATCAAATTTGTCTGTCTTGTCATATTGTCATCAAAGTGATAGTATCACAATTAGATTAACATTTTGTGAAGGAGCTGAAGGGAGGGAAATGAAATAGGAGCACATTATAATAAAATCCACTTAACCCTTTCAGTCACAAATCCCTTTTTCTCTAGCACCCGGAGGCAAAGAAGGCAATCAGACTTTAAAATAAGTGACACTGTCAAATTATTATGATCTATGTTGGAATCAAATAGGTCAGTTACTAGGCCTGCAAGGTACATTTTCATTTGAAAGGACCATTAAGATTTTGTGACAACAACAATCTTAAGAAGTAAGACACTTCCTGGGGTTCTTTAAACTAATCAGTTTGGGACTAAGTGAGCAAAAATTGGTCAGAGTAGTTGGTGACACTATTTGACCTTTACTATATTATCACTCATTGAAGTCTTTGCCTCCAACCCCAAAATTAAAAAAATCTCACATCCTGCAATGATCAGGCCCTAGGAAATTTATTGAATTAAAATTTCTGTGTACATCATTGAAATAGTATTTTTATTATTCTGATAGCTTAAAAAAAAAACCTATGCGTTTCAAACAGAAAATTTTATGAGCCAGAAGTGAGGCATGAACTAAGAATGGGTTGAAATTGGATAACCATTCTTAGGTCAGTTCTTCTGATAAGTTTTTCCTCTTTTCCATTGTGTGAAGAACAAAAGAACTCACACATGCAAGAAAGGCATTAGTTGAAATGGAACTCACATCTACTTTTTGCCTTTGCAGAGAAAAGATTGAACTACCTTCACACAAGGCTTCTGTCACTAAGGGCTACCTGGAGGGACAGGAAAAATCCTTTTCCCACTGCCCACAAAGGTGCTGGGTGAGAGCTTTCCAGTCCTTGGGGCTGCCATGGGCTTCACAGCCTGCACTGATATTGGAGCATGGTGATCTCCTCATGATCTTTGCCAATGAGAGGGCATCTTCAGAGGGTTAAGAGTCACAGGTCTTGAAGTACAGTCATATCCTAGTCAGCCGCTTAAATAACGCTTCCCCGTTCTTGAGCCACCTCTTGACTTTGACTTTTTTAACATCAGAGGGTGCCTGGATGGCTGAGTCAGTTAAGCATCCAACCCTTGATTTCAGCTCAGGTCATGATCTCAGAGTCGTGGAATTGAGCCTGGCATTGGGCTCCCACTCAGTGCAGAGTCTGCTTGAGATTTATTCCTCCTCCCTCTCCCTACCCCTCTGCTCCTCCCTGCTCCTCACCTGCTCACACTCTCTCTCTCTCAAATAAATTAATTTAATTAAAAAAAAACCTTTTTTTTAACATTAGTCTTAAACAAGTAATCTAGCACTAAATCATGTATAATATGGTATTGTTTTCTAATAATTTATATCACTTGATCTTGCCCACCTCTCCAGCATGATTTCCTATCATTTCCCTGACAACCCTGCAGGTCACACTGGCTATTTCCCCTGTCTCAACAGTTGCCTCTCTCTCATACTTCTGCCCCTTTACACACACCTTTACCTCTTCTTAACAGGTCCTCCCCTCTCACTGTGGTTCACATGTCTTCAAGACTAGCTCAAGTGTCACATCCTTAAGAAAACCTCACATGAACCCCTATCTCTGGACTTCCATGACCCCTGTCATAATTTTCCCATAAAATCATTATGATTATCTATATTTCCTTAGACTATAAGAAATCCCAAACAATAATTTACACTCATTTCTTGATCTCCAATATATAGGCCATTACCTGATTCATAAAAGTACTCTTAGAAAAAAAGAAAGAAAAAGGATAGAGAAGGAAGAAAGAAAGAAAGAAAGTGATTATCTCTAGTATGGCAGATATTCCAGAAGAAAAGTCATATATAATGAAAAGTCATTTCAGGTTTCAATTGGGGTTATTTACTTATGTCAGGAGAATATATGGTGCACCTTGATTTGAGCAACATATGTGACTAGAACTCATATTTTATTCTTGTGAGAAGAAGGAGTTGGACCGAGTGCAGGTCCTACCAAATGGATTTGTCACTGGCAAAACAAGCAAATTAAAATAATTTTGATGATTAGATCATTGATCCCTGGAAAGAGGTTTGTAGTAGCATGTGGAGTAGCATGTGGAGTTTGGTCTTGGTTTTGAGTTCATCATTATTTTAAATCAATTTGTCAAATAATAATAGCAATAGTAGTATTTTAAATGTTGAGAGTTTACTATAAACTTTTCATGCATTAACTCATTCAATACTTAGAAGAGCCCTTTGGATTAGGTATTATTATCATCCCCATTTTATAGAGGAGGAACTGGGTTGCAATGTGCCTAATGACATGCTGATTAAATCTTGAGATTACATAAAGATGAAATAAGGAGTTATCTATTGGATCATAAAAGCAGGCTCTCAACAGAGCTCAGTAGACTGGAATAATAGATGAAAAATGCAATTACTATGGTAAGAGGAGTCTTTGACAGAAGTCTGTTTGTAAAAAAAAAAAAAAGAGCTTTATTAAAGGCTTACAAAAGATCGCAAATAATGGTGTTTTTCAACAGTAGGGAAATTTTCATAAGCTTATTTATTGACTCTTTTTAAGTCCCTATCACTGCCAGTAAGAGCCAGGTAAATTTTCAATATCACTCCCTCTTGGAGATGGAACTCAATAATTTGACACCAGATGCATCAGAAATTTCTGCACACAGAATTACTGAAGCCAATCCAAGTATTATTACAACATTTCATTACCATATTCCAGGATAACCTGCCAATTTCACCTCTTGTCCTTCAACTTTGTCATTTATCATCCTTAATGATGCAGTTTCCCAGTCTTGGAAAGAGCAGCTGGTAGGTACCTACAGGACACCCTCCTCAGTTAATTCTTCTCAGGTGGTGTCTCCTCACTCAAAGTGTTAGGGAACTGAGGCAATTTACAGATATCCAGGTTCAATACCACTTCAGTGTCATCATTTAGATCATTTAGACAGGAGTATTTGGAACTTTTAGGCACATTTTGTATGGAAAATTGTAGCAATTCTCTAATTCATTTCTCATGAGTAGAAACAGTCTATAAAATAAGCAATTTAGAATAAACTGTACATGTATAACCAGTTATTTCTTAGAATGTGATCCTTTTCACATATCCCTCCATAACATTGACTGAAGCCTCCAGTCTTATAACAACAAAAAAAAGAAGTAAATTTATAACTCACAACTAATTTAGGGATTAGGTACGTCTTAAAGTAATGCTCTTGAGGTAGGGGTCTCAAGGGTAAGTGGTCAAACAGGAAAAACATAAAATAGCTCTCTTGGAACTACTCTTCAAGTCTATTTGAAGAAATATGATAAAATGATAAATTTTTGCTTTGGTTGTAAAATTATTCATTATTTATAAAATATGTCTGTGATATTTTTTAATGCAAGTCATTGTTATATTTCTAAATTTAAAAGATTGACTAAGTCTTTAAATTATTTTAGAAATAGTACTCCATATTTTTAAAAATCTTCTCAACTGATTAAGGCTATAGTAAAATTGCTCCACTAAGAATTAAATGAAACATCCAACTAAATGAACAATATTGTTCTCTTTCCATCCCCTGCCCCAATATTTATCAATAGGGATTCAAATATCTGTTGTAAGCTGTAACATATCAATTATAATATCAAAATAATATTTAATTTAGATATTAGAATAACCATAATATCTAAAGGAAATACATCTATATAGATTCATATTTATAGATATAAATATACCTAACGGATTTTTGTTTTTGTATTTTTTTCGTAAGTTGTGATTTTCAAGGAATTTATCCATTTTGTCTAAGTTGATTAATTTATTAGCATGAAGTTATTCATAATACCTCAATATAAAAATTTCACATCTGTAAAGATAGTACTTCTAGAATGACTCTGTGAGGAGCTTGACCAACCTTTTTCCTCAGTGAAACAATTTAATTGGTGAAAATTTTATTTTTTTAAATATACAAAGTGTCTGGAAATTGACCTAAGAACATACAGCAAACAGAAACATTATTCAAGAAAATCTGCTATAGCTCAGTAAAAACAAGAGTCTAGAGCATTTGAGTCATGAACTGCTTTTACCCTCCTGTCACCCAGCTCTCTTTTGGAAGCTTTCCTTAGCTATCAGCTTATATGGCTTTGGTTTCACCCTGAGAGGAGCAGAGCATCAGTGTTTCTCATCCCTTGCACATACCTTACAGCTCTGTGTTGCAAAAACTCTATTCTGAGTGGGCATAGTGCAGAGCTCTGGGGTCCCTCTCCTCATCTAGCTCTTAGGACAGGGTCTCCATGCTAGCTTCAGCATGCTAGTCAGTTACTGGGACCTTATTGCCTCCTACCCCATATTCCCTATCCCAGCATGCTTGTAGGCCAGAGAGTCCATGCTGAGAAGGGCAAGCCTAGAAGACTGGAAGCTAACATTCCCCTCCCCTAAAGAGGTTCTCTCCAGGAGAAGTAGGCAATTTTCCCACCCCTAGCTGTGGTGTAGTGACCCTGGTTCTGCTCAGGAAGGAGAGGTAGACTGGCAAGCTCCAGAGCTCCATCTTGAAGGGACTGACTTTATTTGGAAATAAAATGTCAAAAACTCCATGCCTAAGGGCATTGTCCAAGACAATGGAGATCTTGGTGGAGACCAATTAAGAAGAGTCTGCTAACTCAATGAAATAAGCAAAATCAAAGTGCAGACAGAAATTTAGAAGAGAAATAATGAAAAATAATCCTCCAGGGATCACAGTCAACTCTGTGCTCTGGAAACCTATACGCATGTTCTAGGCTATACCCATATAAGACCAATGAGAGAAGCACATGGGACAGGCTTGAAAGCATTCCCTAAAGCACACATGAATTCATTAACAAAGGGCAAAAGATTTACAGACTCAAGAGACTTTCATCTCTTGACTGAACAATAAGCTACTCTAACACAGGAACATTAGAAACTCAGGCTTAAAAATAAAGCACACTCATCCCTAGTGGTCTGAAAAATTGTATGCATGCCTAAGGCTGTACTCTCTCAGCAGTGACCAGAGAGAGCACCTCTGAGTTATTAGTTTCTGGATGAACTCAGAGCACAATCATGAACTCCCTGAATTGTCAAAGTAGTCTGCTAGACACACACATCCAATGGCTAAAGACAAAAATATAACTGGCTAAGGGGACAAAAGCATAAACTTTGACTAATAATGACTTATGCTGACCTGAGGTGTCTCCTAGAATATGAAAAAATAAAACAAAGGGAAAAAAATCTGAGTAAAGACATCATAGGAACTGAACACTGTAGGGAAAATAGACTTCACAGAAGTAGTCCAACCATCGCTAAACAAATAAACAAAGAGTCAAGCAAACAATAATCAGCCCCAGAAGGATAGAATCAGTATCTAGAATTGCTACAATATATTATATAAAATGTTCATTTTCAACAAAAAAACTGTGAGACATGCAAAGAAACAGGAAAGTCTGATTCATAACAACATTGGTTTAATGATTGTAACAAATGTACCTTACAAATGTTATGTAAGTAATAAAGGAAATTAACTGCACTGTCTTTGCAATTTTTCTGTAAATCTTAAACCGTTCTAAAATAAAGTTTATTAAAAAACAAAAATAAACAGAATCATGGAGCTGAAAAGTACCATAGCCTAAAGAAAACATTCACTGGAGGGGCTCAACAGTAGATTTGAGTTGGTAGAAAAAAGGATCAATGAGCTTGTAGACAAATAGTGACTATACATCTGAAATAGAAACAAAAAAGTGTAGAGAGAAATGAATAGAGCCTCACTAGGAATTGTCATATACCATTAAGTGCACAAACACATACATAACAGAAGTACCAGAAGAAGGGAGGAAAAAAAGAGACTTAAAAAACATCTAAAAAAATAATGGTTGAAAACTTCCCAAATTTGATGAAACAACTAATCTACATGTTCAAGAAGCTTATCAAACTCTAAGTAGGATAAACTCAAAAAGAAAAAAAAAATCCACATGTGGATACCTCATAGCCAATGTGTTGAAAGACAAAGACAGAGAGACAATCTTAAAAGCAGCAAGGGAAAAGTGACTTATCAAAGAAACTGCAGTAAGATTAACAACTGACTTCTCATCAGAAACAATAGCAGCCAAAAGGGAGTGAGACAACACATTTAATGTGTTGAAAGGAAAGAAAAACCTGTCAACCTAGAATACTATGTCCAGCAAAACTATCTTTCAAAAGGTGAAATAAAGACACGCCCAGAAAATAAAAACTGAAAGGATTCATTGATAGAATAGGTGCCATAAAAGAAATACTGAAGGAAGTTCTTCAGGCTGAAAGGAAGTGACACCAGACAGTAATGCAAATCCACATGAAAAAGGAACAACAAAGAATGCTGATAAGGATAGTCATGTAGGTAATGAGAACAGTATAATTGCATATTTACTCTTTTTCTTCACTTAACTTATTGTACATATATACTTGAGATTTCCTTTATTCTCCTAGCATGTTTAAAAGATAGAAAATCATATAAAACAAAAATGATAACAATATATTGTTGGGTGTATAGCATATATTTATTATATAAATATATATACAGCACATGTATGCAATTGTATAACATATATATTAATATATTAATAACATATATATTACACACATACATATGCAATGCATTTAAAAATAATAAACAAACAAACAAAAAGAAAGTGGTTTCTCCTCTTTCATTCCCAATAATGGCAATTCATGTTCTATTTTCTGTTTACTTGAACACTCTGGCTAGAGGTTTATTAATTTTTTTAAATAATCAACTTCTTACTGTTGATTTTCTCGTCTTCAATTTTATTGATCTGCATTCTTATCTTTATTATTTTCTTTTTTCTACTTACTTTGGGTTTGAATTGAACTTCTTTTCCTAGCTTTTTCAAGTGACAGCTAAGATAGCTGATTTTATAACTTTTCTCAGATCTAATAGAAGCACTTCAAAGTAATACATTTCCACTAAGCGTTTCTTAAGCTGTTACCATAAATTTTGATATGTTGTGGTTTTATTTTTGTTCAGTAAGATATTTTTTAATTTCTCTTGTGATTTCTTCTTTGTTCTGTTGGTTATTTAAAACTGCTGTGTGTTAATTTTTGGTGACAGGATTACCATGGTTAAAAGCTACTTCACATTATGTGAACCTGAAACTTTTAAAGTTCTCTTAAAATTTATTTTAAACAGTAAAATTGTAAAACATTTTGCGATTTCATATGTGAAGCCAGGATTGAGTCTTATGACATTATTAAATTGACCTAAAAAGGATACTTCATATTGAACATAGCCTCTAAAGGGGCTCAACTAAAACTTGTAAACCAGGAATAGGTCATGGCAGCCTCTTGATTGAGTGAATTTGGTCAAAGTGAATGAATTTTGAAGTGATATAGACCTAGATTGAAATTGTAACTCTAAAACTCACTAGCTGTGCAAACTTGAATAAGTTCACATTTCATAGCATCTATGTCCTAACCTGCAAAATGGAGAAAATACTTACCCAATAGAAGCATACAAAATAAGTTCACGAATGTATGCAAAGTTGCTATTACAGTTATCTGATACGTGGTGTTAGTGCCCTTCCCCACCATCCAATATGGTGAGTAACAACAACAACAAACTCCTCAGAAAAAGAAGCTTCAAAGAGCTTTCATACAATTTAATTGTTAAAGACCATAGAATGCTAACCCTAAGGTTAGAAGTCATCTATTTCAACTTTCATGTTTCACTGGTGAGAAAATGGATACACAAATGCACTCTTTAAATGACTAGAAACCTTAACATAGGAATGTTCCCAAGTTCCCAAGGCCAAGTACAGTGGATCATAGTATGTTCTGGATAAGCATTTATTAAATAGCAGAATGAATGCGTGTGTGCATGTATGAATGGCCATGGATCACATTTGCCATGTTTAAATGGCTCTAAAATGTCATGTATTGTAAGACATACCATTATTTTATGCATCTCCGATAAAGAAGAAACACCATCAATTAAACTATATATGCCACAGATTGTCAGATGCATCCTGATTTCACAGATATTAAAATTTGACCAAATATATATTTTAGAGTCTATGAAATAAAGGGTACATCAGTGATAGACAGAAACCCAGGTCTCCTGATTCCCAGTCTATTTTTTTAATAATAGAACACTATCTCATTCATTCAATAAAGATATTTCAAAAATCGTTCCCTTAGGCATTCGTATAAGTACAGATTTCTCTATTCAAATGAAAATACTCTTAACTTTAAACCCCTGATGAGATCACATCTAGAGAATAACTTTTTCAAATGATTTCCAGACCAAAAAGAACATAAACAAATGCAAAAATTTTGTGGATATGGAATGCAAGATAAGCACTTATAAAAACAAGAGGAATTGGAAGGATACAGTCTGGAGGTGGGTGGTGACATCAGGTAAAGGGAAATTGGGAAGCTACAAGGAAAATTATCTGCCAGCTTGATTTTTCTCCTGGTTGCTCTTGGTTACTCTAACTTCTGCTTATTGCAAATTCTAAAGGTATGGGAAAATATTCTTCTCTTTTTTTTCTTTTAGTTTTTATTATGGAAAATTTCAAACATACAAAAATGAAAGTAATAATATAATAAACTCCTATGTACACATGACTCTACTTCAGTGATTATCAACTCATGGCCCACCAAGATTCACTTACAGCCTGCTCTACCCCTTTGTTCCTTTGAGACATATCTCAGACATTACATCATTTCATCTGTAAATATGTCAGTATGTACCTCTTGGGGAAAACTTTCTTGATGAAAATTATTCAATAGACAAGAGAAATTTGTTCTGAAATTAGAATTCCTTCTTTTCTTGTTATTGATTATTATATGTCATCCATTTTCTTAACTATGGTCCTAAAATATACCCACAGTTTTACGGATGCATAAAGGAGTGTTTACAACAGCAATCATTACAAAAGGATGCCAACTAACATGAAAATATTGCCTAAATGGTAAGCCAAGAAATCAAAGTAATGTAAAAAAATATTTGAGAGGGAAAAATCTTAAGTGTACATAAGCAAATTGAATTAAGTTTATTCATTCAATCTGAAATCAACTTTTATGAAAAACTCAAAAGTGTCAGGAACAACACCAGGTAGTAGACAATTAAATGTAATTAAAACCCAGGCATTGCCTGAGCAGCTCATTCCATTAGGGGAACCAGACATGTGGACAAAGGACACATGTTCTAGGACACATGTTCCCAGAACACGAAGAGTAGACTTTGCCCCCAAAATGTTATTGAAGCAGAGAGGGAACAATTAATTCTTCATTCCTAGGAACTGGGGTGAGGATTGATAAATTCAAGGAAAGCTACAGTCAGGAGGCGATATTCTAGATGCCCCTTGGAAGATGACTAAGCATTGGTCAAATGGTCTGGTTTTCAGTCTAAAGTCTGCAACTAGAAACATGGAAAGTAGCTCATCTGTTTTGTAATACATACTTGACAATTTTTCCTTCGTTTTTACTCTCTTGCTATTTGTGGGATTCCTTCCTCTTCCTAGAAAATGTTAAAGTGCTTTGTAAAAGCTCCTTGCTCTTCTACTAAGTGCTCAGAGTGTAACTATTTTTCTGTACTTCATCTGGGTCTTTGGACTCACTGACCTTCTATAAAATAAGACTGCCAAGACATTCTAATATCTACTGTCATCATCACACGGCTCCTCTTGCTTGTATCTCAGTCTCTAGAATCTTGTCTCATATGAACCATTAACTCGATCTGCACCTGAAGTGTTCAAGGACATACTGTTGACACAGTGACGTCTAGAAGCACGATAGACGGCTTCAGGCCAGAGAGCTGCTGTGGAAAACTGTCCACGTCTACCTAAATGAGAACTGACAACCAGCCCTGGATTTATGACATACGATTCTTCAGTTTGGAACATCAGAACCTAGCTGGAAAAAGCAACAGCACAAACTGAGTTTTTCTGTTTCTTTGTTTTGCTTTGGGGCACCTCCTTTATAAAAATGTCTCTTTATTTTAAAGGAAAATATCTCTGATGTTCAAATGATTAATCAAAAGTCGTTATTCCATTGCAATGTCCAAAGTGACCTGAATGTAGCCCATGGTTAGTGTTTGTGCTGAAGAAATAGAAGGGTGCGAAGACTCTTGAAATATGTTACCCTCCCAGTGATACCATGTGTGGCTTCTGCTATAGAGAAGTTATGTTGTGGAAAAAGTTGGCTATTACTAATATGTAGGACACATTTTTGAATCTTATCTCTTAGTTGATGCTAATGGTTGGCTATTTTAGCAATAGCTACTGACAGAACTGTAATCAGTCCCCAAAATAGGGTACCTGCATCCAAAGGGTTTGTGAGAATCCCTTAGATGTGGCAAATAACAGTAATACAAGTTTTATTTATATATATTTTATGTACAAATTTTAGAAAGGCAATGAAGCTCTACTGATCTTTAAGGATAGACACTGCTCACACCTTGGGTCCTTATGTGACATATAAAACCTGAGGTAGCCTGAGACAGAGGGGAAGAGCAATAAAATGGAAGAGTTGACGGTGTAGCCCCTACATCTCCACTTACCAGCTACAGAATGTTGCAGTTTACATGCTATAGGATATTATCAATTGCGGTTAATTTTACAAAAATCAGCCCTCTTGATAACAAAAAATAAAATTAAATGCTGTATTTGTACATTTTATATTGTACAAAATCCAAAACACTTAGGAGCATAAAGTATGAAATGTCATCCTGCCACTCATGAGTCTAGCCTTCAGTACTTGTCTTAGAGCTGATCAGAGGTACCAACCTGTTATGGACCCTTCCAGAGACATATATATATATATATATATGCATCAAGCTGGTGCAACTCCATCACCATCACCCCTTCTACAGAAGTGGTGTCAGCCCACATATATTTTAAACCTTAATTTTTTTTCACTGGCTATGTCATGGAGACAGGTCCATATCAGTACATAGAGTTTTCGGGTTCTTTTTTATGGCTGCACAGTATTTCCTTTTATAGCTATACCATAATTGATTTATCAGTCCATAAATAACAGATATTTATGTTGTATCAGTCTTTTGCTATTGCAAATAAAGCTGCACTGCATAACTTTGTTGGTGTGCCATTTTAAACGCCATGATAGTGTAGCTGTTAGATAAATTCTGAAGAGGTTGAATATCTGGATCAAAAAGTGTGTGCATTTGCAATTTTGAAAGATACTGCCAAATTAACTTCATAAATGTTGTACCAATTTACACTCCCACCAGCAATATACGAGCGTGTCTGTTCCCCATAGTCTTGCCAGCAATAAATATCTTTGCATAATTGGAGTTTGGGATTGAAAAATGAGTATCATGATTTAGTAAGATGAGCCAAGAATGAACTTCTTCCATTTGGATCTATCTTTCTTTGTAAGGTACCCCTTTTCCAGCAATGACATTCCTTAAAACTCTGGGCTAAAATAAAGACCTTAAAAACACACTTTCAAATACCACAGTACAAAGTATTAAACAAAAAATTTTAAAACTAATGAAGCATATTCAACCACAGTTTATATTATACTGTACTTTTTATGGCATGAATAAATAAAATAAAATTATATTTAAATATTGTTGATTTCATCTTTATCTTAACCCTTGTAAAATTCTATTTTATGTAGGTTTTATATGCACACACACACATACACTATATATATGTTTTATGGTAAACATACTATTAGCATATTAGAGTATTATATAATTTTTGAGTAAAAATTTTTATGTATATATTTTTGCTGATGGAGTCCAGGACAAAAACATTTTAAAGACCACTGGCCTATATCATGTAAATTATCTGGTGCTCATAAAAATAAAGGTTGTTTATTTAAAACATGTAACATTTTCCTCTGTTTAACTTCTTTCCATGGGCAACACAATTCTGTCTGGGAATCCGGTCACCAGTCTATTGCTTATGATCTGTAAGGCTCCACCCCGAGTGAGCTTCAAGTATCACCAGATTGCCAGAAGAAAAATATTTTTTGTCCTTCCTCAGAGAGGATTATAATGAAAAGTCTACAGTCTTCACACTTCCCTAAGAAGACAAGTTGAGTAGAGGAAAGAAGGCTGACCCTTTTCATTTGCATGATACCATTCATGAAGAGGATGGGGGACAGGGTTGGTGATCTCTCTGCTTTAAGACTTCATGCATTGCTCCCACCGCAGGCATTTCTCTGAAATGATAAGGAAGTCTTCCAACAGCTGCTCCTGGAGTCTGGCTCTGGCCGGGGCTTCCTTCCCCAGCAGCAAATACTACCCCGCTTGGCAGAAGTTCCTGACCACAGCTCCTACCAGAAACTAGTCTTTCTTCTCCTTGAACAGCTTATGGATTCCTCAGTTCCTGGACTCTTGCTGAGGAGCATCTCTGCGAACGGACTGCTAAAAGCAACTCTTTGGGGTCATAGTAATTCTAAAAGATTTTTCCTGATTTTTTTAAACTTGGAAAAGACAGAAAATGATTTTAAAAAATTAAATTAACCATAATAAAAAATTTTAAATTAAGTATAACATTACAATTCAGAGATAACTTCTATTAACCTTTTACCACAACTCCTTCCTGTCTTTTCTCAGTATAAAACATAGCATTTTGTATAGAGGGATTGTAGAGCACATATAGTTTCGAATTCTAATTTTTGCTCTTAGTGGAACGCCATGAAAATTTCCTGTGCCATTAAAAGCACTTTCAGGGGTGCCTGGGTGGCTCACTCGTTAAGCGTCTGCCTTCGGCTCAGGTCCATGATCCCAGGGTCCTGGGATAGAGCCCCACATTGGGCTCCCTGCTCGGCGGAGAGCCTGCTTCTCTCTCTCCCACTCCCCCTGCTTATGTTCCCTCTCTTGCTGTGTCTCTCTCTGTCAAAATAAAATAAAATAAAATCTTTAAAAAAAATTTAAAAAATAATAAAAGCACTTTCAAAGTACCTTTAAAATAACTATTTAATAGATCATTTTATGGTTGAATCCCATTTAACTGTCCCACCACTGTTGGAAGTTTGGGTGGTTTTCAGTCTTGTACTCTAATTGTATCTATTGAACAACTTGGTATAATGAATCTTTACTAACAATCCTAAATTCAAACTTCAGATTCTGTCCTTCAGATGAATTCCTGAAAGTAACCATACTCTATGGATATCTCTTGAACCACGGTCAATCTCCAAGTTTCCACCAAGAGTTCTGTCCCACCATACCACATACCCACTGCAGAGTCACGGCTATTTTAATAGGGAAAAAATGGCAAGTTGATGCTGCTATAATTTGTATTTCTTTAATCACTAGTTAGATTAAAAAGCTTTTGTATATTTTTCCTAAATAATTTTTGTCTAATAGAAGTAGCACAAACTCACCATAGGACATTTGCAAAAAAGAAGAGTCTAAATAAAAATCATTGTAATTGCACAACTGAGAGAGATCTTACTCAGTATTTTGCTTTTTATTAAAATATTCCACTAAGAATACAAATTTATATGTATTTACATAATTGGATCACATAGTATATATAATTTAGGACCTTGTTTTGTATTTACAACATTTTTCCTGTTCTTAAAAATAATTCGAAAATATAACTTTAAAGGTTTTATTTATTTATTTGAGAGAGAGCACAAGAGAAAGCAGGCAAGCATGGGGCAGGGAGGGAAGGGCAAAGCGAGAAGGAGAAGCAGACTCCCTGCTGAGCAGGGAGCCTGAGGAGGGGCTGGATCCCAGGACCCCGGGATCATGACCTGAGCCGAAGGCAGTCGCTTAACCAACTGAGCCACCCAGGCACCCCTGTAAAAGCTTTTTAGATTTTAAAAGTATTAACCCCTTCCCAGTTCTATTTATAAAGAATAGTTTTCCCGGGCGCCTGGGTGGCTCAGTTGGTTGGGCGACTGCCTTCGGCTCAGGTCATGATCCTGGAGTCCCAGGATCGAGTCCCGCATCGGGCTCCCTGCTCAGCAGGGAGTCTGCTTCTCCCTCTGACCCTCCCCCCTCTCATGTGCTCTCTCTCTCTCTCTCAAATAAATAAATAAAATCTTTAAAAAAAAAAAATGAATAGTTTTCCCATTTTGGTTGTTTGACTTTTATTTCCATTTATTTGACATGGAAAAGCTTTAAATTTTTATTCAAATTCATCCATGCTTCCTTTTGAAGCTTTGTCTATTGCTTTTATGCATTAAACATATATAATATTTATATATAACATAT
Source organism: Leptonychotes weddellii (assembly GCF_054177405.1). NCBI lineage: Eukaryota > Metazoa > Chordata > Mammalia > Carnivora > Phocidae > Leptonychotes > Leptonychotes weddellii. The sequence continues at coordinate 126,341,463 of NC_138374.1, forward strand.
AATTATATACAATTATATATATAATCTAACCCAGGCTCAGTTAAATATTCAACTGAATATTCAATATATATTCAAAATATATATTCAAATATATATTTATATTTTTATATATATGTAATCTAATCCAAAATCAGTTAAATATTCAACTGTGTCCTTCAATTCATTTGCTTTTTCATTGAGCTATTTAATTTATATAGAACTTGCTTGGGAATATGGTAACTATTTTTTAAGTAACCAAATTTCAACATTTTTCTTTAGTTTGAGAACTTCTTTCTTTCATAGAGGGAAGTCATTATATAGGTGAGGCTTATATATAGTCAAAATTACCCTTGAAAAATCCTTTAGATGGCACCCAAAATACTATATGCAGATATATAATCTCCCTAGAAGTTCAACACAGCTACTGTCTTCTTAAGTGTTAGTATAATTGATATTTTTAAATATATGGCACAAGACAAAGAAGTTAGTTTGAGGCAGTGTTCTTTAGGTTCTAGAATAGCATGCAGTATGAGAAATTCTCATACTGTGGGAGGCTCAAAGGAACTGAGACTGAAGAAACAAAAGGTCCCTAGGCTTCTTTTAAACTCACTCACTCTGAAGGACTTGGTCAAAGAGTAGAAGGGAAGACATGTGGAGAATCACCTGTTCTACTTAAATTCTCCAGTTCAGTCTGTGTCTTTCTGTTTCTCCCCTCCTTTAATACAAGCTAAAGACGTGAATGATGTGATGCTACTGTATCTTCTCAGAAACTTGTTCAGACCCCTTTAGCTGTGAGCAGGCTAACCCTTCATGATATCACACTTTTCTGCCCTCTTTTGCTCTTCCTGAGCTTCATCTCACTCTCCCCTTTCTCAAAGGTAAAAGCTCACGGTCTCTACAATTATCTTCCAAGCTACAGAGTTCCCTCCTAGAATCCATTACTTCCTGAGTGTCATTTTCAATTATCTAGAGAAGCACTAGCCAATAGAAATATCATACAAGCCATATATTCAATTTTAAATTTCCTACTAGGCATCTTTTAAAAGTAAAAAGAAATAGGTTAGATTAATACTAATAATATATCTTATTTAATCCAATAAATCAATCATGTCAACATGTACTCATCATCAAAATTAATGAGGTATTTTACAACCTTTTTAAAACACTAAGTCTTCAAAATCTGATGTGTACTTGACAATGTGCAGCATATCTTAATCTGGACTATCAAAATTCAAGTGTTCAAAAGCTACATATGGGTAATGGCTACTGTATTAAATGGTGCAGATCTAGGGGGCTTACTAACAATCCTAAATTCATCATGAAACTCATGTGCGGCTATATTTTCATGTAAATACTCTGGTTATCCTGGATTCCAATCCAGATTGAAAAACTATCTCCTCAGTGACCCTATGCTACACCATTTAAAAAGCAAATCAGTAAGTTTTAGTAAGAATTAGATGCTGCTTTGTTTTTTTTTTTTTCTCATCTCCTCTTCTGTGCAAGCATTTTTTTTCTCTGCATCTAAATCTTTTAAATTCCATGTTTCCATATGCTATTACTTTGTATTGGTAACAGGCAGTCCTGGGTCAGGGGAAGTGAATTAGTCACTGAGACTCAAGGAAGAGAACCCTCAGTGAAAAACATGGGACAGAAACAATACATTTTCCTTCCTTGGGAGCTTAAAACCTATTTCCCCCCAATATGTACCCTTTTTTGCAATTCCAAAAGTATAACAGATATAATATTTTTTTAACCGATATTTGTGGAAAACCCTACAGTTTCTGGTTGGTATTTATTTTAGGGTTTAAGCATTAGTAAACACAGAATATATATACCTCCCATATAGCTAAGGTTCTATGCATTTGAAAAGGAGCATGCAAATGTGGCTTTTGCTGGCATTGTTTTAAAATTAATAGAAAGCTCTTAGTAAACTTTTACATTACTCTGCAACATGTTTTGTTAGAAAAGCCTGTGGTAGTATCTAAAATTGTGTAAATCATCAGTTTTTAATCTGGCAGGAAGTAGATAGTGGCCCATTAAACTTTCGTAATTAAATTTTCCCTGTACTCCCCCATAGAACCATTATCTGAGTTTTCTAATTAACACAAGAGGAGGGAGTCAATTCAGATTGATGGGATCTAGAGCCATCCCCTTTCATTTTAATGACCTTTAATAAACTTTTATTACTATTGATATTGATAATTATAATACACCCTTTAATTCTGCAATGTGATTCTAAGGACCTTTTCAAAAATTGCAAAATTCACCTTTAAAGCTAGAGTAGACAGAATTATTATATTCCCACATGCTGTGCATTTAAGGCAGTGACTTTAAATGAGCTGAAGGGTAGATAGGCATCACATAAATGTCTTTTCCTTTCCTTGATCCACAGTACAGGACCTCAGTCCTGACATAGCCTCCTAATTTCAGAACAGAGCTCCCCTCCAAGAATGGCAATCAGGCAGAATTGGACGTTATTTCATGATAAATAATCCACAGGGAGTGAGGAGGAGTTTGCTAAATGTGTTTTATTTTCAACTGGAAAAGCATTGGGACCAAGAAGTCAGAGGCCCAAGAGGATCAGTCATTAGGCAAGCTAGGCTGGTTTCCCAGAATGTTTTCAAGACGTTTTGCCAGAATTTTACATAATTCTACATCCTCTTAGAACAGCCATTCCTGTCATTGAAACTGGCCCTTCCACGTGAGAAAATGAATTTGCCGACATGAACATAAAAGCACTGAGAAGAACACTTCCATTATTACTTATCATTTGCTTGGGAAGCTAGAGGACTGAAAGGATAAGCTCCTGGGGTCATATGTATAGTACATGATGGAGGTAGGATTAGGTAATGCTGTCATTCATCCAGCTTTGCCGTCCACAAAATCACAGCGGGTGAGCTATGTTGGACTCCCAGTGCCTTGTTTAATGAAACCAGAAGTTGTAAAGTTGAGATCTACCAAGCTTATAGTGTTGAGGGAAGACTGAATGCAAGAGTTTCCTAATCTCCTCATGTATAAAGTCAAGATTAAAATATTTTATGCCATAAGAATGTTGTGAGGATTACATGAGATAAAGTGCGTAACATGCTTAGCATAGTGTCTGTTTCAACAAATGCTTCCTCTCATTTTTATTATGAATATTGTTTTCACAGTCCCTCACTTGCTCATTTTTTTTCTTTTTTGTATCTTACCTGGTTTCTCCTTTTCAAAGTTCAGGTGTTTGGTATTTTGGTATTCTAGTATATGAAAAAAAAAGTATACATTAAAAATAAAAGTCTATGGGGCGCCTGGGTGGCTCAGTTGGTTAAGCGACTGCCTTCGGCTCAGGTCATGATCCTGGAGTCGCGGGATCGAGTCCCGCATCGGGCTCCCTGCTCGGCGGGGAACCTGCTTCTCCCTCTGACCCTCCCCCATCTCGTGCTCTCTCTCTGTCTCATTTTCTCTCTCAAATAAATAAATAAAATCTTTAAAAAAAAAATTAAAAAAAAATAAAAAAATAAAAGTCTAGATTTACCTGAAAGAAGAGATAGAAGGGCACACTCAAGATCACAAATATAATTATTGTATTCAAAGATTTTATAATCTAGCTATTGCAGTAACTTGAGGACGTTGTACCATCCTATTCTTGTATAAGAGCAGAAGAAATATAAGAGAAAGGAAAAATGTGAAAGACATTTAAACAGCAATAATCATGATTTATATTTCTTTCTAAGTTTACAAGAACAATAGACATGTTTTAAAAATACTTGTTGGGGAGAAGCTCCATTTCATAACATGTTGGACTACCTGGAACCAAACATACCCTCCCACTGAACGCAACTAGAAAAGGGGGGGGGGGGGCCGGCGGGAGGAATAAGAAAAGCAATTTTTTTTTTTTAAGATTTTATTTATTTGTTTAACTGACAGAGAGAGAGAGACAGCTAGAGAAAGAACACAAGCAGGGAGAGTGGGAGAGGGAGAAGCAGGCTTCCCGTGGAGCAGGGAGCCCGATGCGGGGCTCGATCCCAGGACCCTGGGATCATGACCTGAGCCGAAGGCAGACACTTAACGACTGAGCCACCCAGGTGCCCCAAGCAATTGTTTCTGGAGAGTGCAGAGCTCCATTAGAGAAGGGAAATGAATGAAATGAGCCACCTCACTGCCTGAGGTTTCTGTCTGGATACCCTTGTGGGGCAGTGAGGAGGTCCCAAAGAGAGCATGGCAATTTCACTCAGCTGAGAAGATATGGATTAGAGTTTTGGAAGATTGAAGTGGCTAGAGAGGGAAGAGAGGCTACCTGGAGAACAAGCTCCAGAAATGTTACTGGGGGTCCCATGAATCTGTTGTTGAATACTAACTACACATGCATAAGGTGAAAGTCCATGAGGCCAGGCAAACAACAACTCAAGAGCTGTATGCTGAGCTGTTCCTACAGCTCATGCAGGGCCGGGAGATACCTTCATTGGAGACCACAGAGACGTTGCATTTTATTAGTGATGCTAAACAAGTCCTAGAGTAAAGGATACTCTACATCAGGGATTGACAAGAATGGTCTAAGGGCCAAATCCAGTCCACGACCTTTTCTCACATGGACCCCAAGCTAAGTTTTTACCTTTTTAAAAAGCTGTAAAAAGAAGAAAAGAGAGGAGGAGAAGGAGGTTATAGCATATATATATATATATATATACATATATATTATATACACATATATAAACAAGTATTGGATGTGATATACAAAGCTTAAAATATTTATTACCTAGCTCTTCATAAGAAAAGTGTACTGACCCTGCTCTAGACCTACCATAAAAAGTCTAAAACATAGCCCATAGTAATAATCAAAATGATCCTCAGTTAATTTATTTTATTTTTTTAAGATTTTATTGTTAAATAATCTCTACACTCAATGTGGGGCTTGAATTTACAACCCCGAGATCAAGAGTTGCATGCTCTACCCGCTGAGCTAACCAGATGCTCCAAGAAATAGTTGGCTGATCCTCAGTTAATTTAACTTCCTACCAGAACAGAATCCAACATACTTTAAATAGGTACACTAAAATCTAGCACTTAAGATACAATTCACAAATTCCCAGCATCCAATAAAGAAGTTATTAGACATACAAGGAAGCAATAATTCTGCCCATAACCAGAGGAAAAATTGCTCAATGGAAATAGACTCAAAAATGACAAAAATGATAGAACAAACAGACAAGAACTTTAAACAGTTCTTGTAAATATGCTCAATGATTTAAAAGAGAACACTGTGGTAATGAGAAGAGAAAAAAAAGGATATATAAATGAACCAAATAGAATTTCCAAAAATGAAACATAAAGTATCCTATATGAGATGTTTGTTGTGTGGGATTAATAGAAGATCAGATTCTGCAGAAAAAAAGGATTGGTGAATTTGTATACATATCAATAGAAATTATCCAAACTGAAGCACAGAAGAAAAGAAGTTTGAAAAAGTGAACAGAGCTTCAGTGACTTATAAACAGTATAAAATGGATTAACATATGTATACTTAGAATCCAAGAAAAGAAGGATGAAGAGAAAAATTAGGTAAGAAAATAATCTTTAGAATGTTCTAAATTTGATGAAAACTATAAACTTGCTGATTCAAGAACCTCAATAACCCCAAGCAAGTTAAACACAAAGAAACCACACCAAGACAACTTATAATAATTGTAGATACAAGATGTTGTGCATTTGTCAAAACTCATTGAACTTTCCAGCCCAAAGAGCAAACATTAACATAACACATACATTTGAAAAAAAATCACTTAGGAGGTTTAGAAAATATCAGGATCGAATGCACAATGTGACAGAACTCTAGTTGATAAAGTTGTAACTCACAAGAGTATAGATTAATAATTCTGGTACTTCTATATTTGTATAATGGTGTTGAATTCCAGTAAATGGAGAATAGAGGGTAAGAGTCAGGTTTCTCATGATTGGAATGAAACTTTACAAAACAGAAAGATGAGGAGGCTACAATAATCCATGTGGTAATGGATTAGAGTTGGAGATAGCAGAATGAACTTATAATTAGCTTAATATGGATGCAAATATTTACATATAAAATATAGCTACATATTTATACATGGGTTAATATACACACATACACATTTCTTTGTTCTGTCAGCTGAAAGGGCTTAAAAGCAATGATACCCCCATAGCAACGATCATATCTAGCACCCAGACCTTGATTTCTAATGTTATTCTTCAGTAAAAGCACCCAGTGTTTCTTTGGAGAAATAGCTAAATCTAGGACTGGGGCAGAAATACACAAAATGAACCTGGGGAATCTTGTAGTGCCAGGAAGTAAGCAAGGGTTTGAAAGAAATAAACCAATACTCACAATGATGGGGTTGCATCAAAGGACGCAGAAGAATGATGTGGGCAACAACATAAACTAGTACCGTATTAAACCCATCAGTAAATAAGCTCTTCAAAAAATAGAGGAGGAACTCTTTCTAAATTATTTTGTCAGACAGTATTATTCCAAAACCAAAAGCAGACAGAGATATCACAAGAAAAGGAAATTACAGACCAAATCCTTCATGAGTACAGATGCAAAAATTCTTAGCAAAATAGTATGAAGTATCAAGCAATATGTAAGAGGGAGTTGTGGTTGGTTTGTATTGCATTGCTTCAACTTACCTAAGTTGGAACTACATTTTCCAGAATTCTTGTCCTTCCATAACTTTAAATGAGTATTGGCTCAGAGAAACCTTTTGCATGAGATTTGGAAGGGAAGCAGAGCTGCAGCCATTTTGCTGTTATGCATGGAGGGCAGATAAGGGCTCACTGGGCACTGCTGTTGACCTGCTAGCTCACTTTGTTGGCATGGGGCAGTTGCTATTCCCTCAGCCCCTTTCACCCCCATGGAATCACCTCTCATAACTTTTTTTTAATCTAGGGCCAGAGTATGCAGCTCCAGAAGCAGCAGCTGAGCCCAAAGCTTTTCCAGGTCCCTCCAGATCTCCTCCTTCAGGTTGTTTGAGTCTTTGGCCAGCACGTGCAAATTCTGGGACCGTTGCCAAACCCATGACTCTTCCAGCTCACACTGAATCTCTTCCTTCAGGTTCTCCAACACTTGGGCCAGTCCCAGCACCAAAGGTAGAAGCAGTAACTATACAGAAAATGTTTAACTAGTCCCTCAAAATGGCATAAAGTTAAACTCTTATAATAAATGCATTAATCTATATGATTTACAGTGGTTCTTTTCCTCTGATCACACCCTGAATGATATAATAATATATTCCGACTAATTTGAATTTATCCCAGGAATGCAAGGTTTGTTTAAGATTTTAATATCTACAATGTGATTCACCATGTTCATAGGTAAGTGTGAAACTGTATGATTATCTCAATAAACACAGAAAGAGATTTGATAAAACTTAATAGTCCTTTATAATAAAAATTACAAGAGAAACTAGTTATTTTATTTATTTATTTTTTATTTGAGAGAGAGAGAATGAGAGAGAGCAAGCACATGAGAGGGGGGAGGGTCAGAGGGAGAAGCAGACTCCCTGCCAAGCAGGGAGCCCGATGCGGAACTCAATCCAGGGACTCCAGGATCATGACCTGAGCCGAAGGCAGTCGCTTAACCACCTGAGCCACCCAGGCGCCCAAGAAACTAGTTATTTAAGAGGAAACTTCCTCAACCTGATAAACAGCGTCTATGAAAAATTTATAGCTAACATCATATTTAAATGGTGAAAGGCTGAATGTTTTTTCTCTATTAGGAAGAAAGCAACAATATCCAATTTGACCACTTTTATTTAACATTGCACTGGGAGTCCTATCCAGTACAATCAAGCAAGAGAAAGATAAAAAAGCATGTAATATGAAAAAGGAAGTAAAAATAGTCTTTACTCATAGATGACATGATCATGTAAATAGAAAATCATAAGGAATACACAAAACAGATTCTACAACTAATAAGTAAATTTAACAAGGTTGTAGAATTTAAGATCAATGAATAAAACTCAAGAGTAGCATCAAACCATGCAATAAATAAGGATTAATTTAATAAATTACATGCAAGACTTACACATTGAAAATTCTCTCAAAATATTGCTGAGATAAGTTAAAAAAAGGATCTAAGTAAGTGGAAAGACTTCCTATGTTCCTTGACAAAGACCATGTTCATTGTTCATTTTTCAAAGGCTTCCAATGATTGGAAGATTCAACATTGTGAATATATTAATTCTTCCTAAATTAATCTACAGACCTAAGGCTATCTCAGACAAATTCTCCATAGGATTTTGTGAAAATTGACACAGTAATCTAAAATGTATGATAAAAATGCAAAAGACCTAGAGTAGTCATGCAATTTTAAAAATAAAAGAACAAAGTTGGAGGACTTACACCACCCTGATTTCAAGACTTATTATAAAGTTGCAGTAATCAAGATAGTGTGGTATTTGTGTAAGAATGAATGAAAAGAATAGAATCCAGGAATAGATCCACATATATATGGGAAACTGATGTATAACAAAGGTACCAAGATGATTCAATGGGAATGGACAGTCTTTTCAACAAATGGTGCCGCCTATCCATTTGAAAAAAAATCATCACAATCTTTTCTTTACACCATACACTGAAATGAACTTGAAATGTGTCATATACATAAATATAAAATGTCTAAAAGAAAACATAGCAGAAACATTTTTTAACCTTCAAGTAGGCTCCATTTTTTGATAGGATACAAAAAGTAAAAATCATTAAAAAAAATGATAAAATGGACTTCATCAAAATTGAAATTTAGCTGGTCAAACACCCCATTAAAAAAATAGAAAACCTCTAACTGCAAGAAAATATTCTGACAAAAGACTGAAATCCAGATTTTGTATTAACCTATATCTGAGTAGTCACTGGTATCCGGAATTTATGAAGAACTCATAACTCAATACTAGGAAGACAAAAACCTAGTTCTGAAAAAATTAACTCAATGATGGGAAGGCTGTGCATGTGTGTGGGGGGGGTATACTAGAAATCTCTGTACCTTCCTCTCAATTTTGCTGTGAACCTAAACTGCACTAAAAAATAAAATCTATTAAAAAATAATAATAACTAAGTACTATAAAAATTAACAGAAGATTCCAACAGAGTCTTCACAGAAGAAGATAGATGAAATGCCCATAATCCCATGAAAAGATGTTCAGTATTATTGGCCATCATTAGTCATCAGACATGGTCAGAGCAGCTCAAGCTTTAATAGCCCCAAACTGGAAATGACCAAAATGTCCATCAACAGGTGAAAGTATAAGGAAATTATGGAACATCCATACAAAGAAATATTACTCAGCAAGAATAGACCTGAATGATCAATACACAAAACCTCATGGATGAATATAAAAATGTTACACTGAACAGAGGAAGCCTGACACAAGACTACGTACTGCGTGATTTTATTTACATAAAGTTCTAGAAAATGAAAATGCAATACGTAACAGCAAAAGATAGAACTGTGGTTGCCTGGAACCAGGGATGGTAGAGGAGACTGACTACGAAAGGAAACCAGCATGATCTTGGGGTTATTCAATATCTTGACTACAATAGTGGTTACAGGTGTGGATACTTTTGTCACAATGAATCAAACTGCACACTATACCTCAATAAAGTTGATTTTTAAGAATTATTATTTTGCATTTGAGGAGTAAGGCATTAAAGTGCTTGCTTGAATGGTTTTCTTCTGCCATTACACTAGTACAAATCTCCACCATCTCACCCAAAGCTACAATATCTCAGTTTAACATGTCTGATAGGGAATGATGCATTCTTGACTGTAAATACATCTTCAAATCTAGAATATTGATAAAATGCTATTGCTGGAGCTGGTCATCTCAATCGACCTGAGTAGTACAGTTTCCCCAACTGCAAAACAGGTGTACCTGGACAAACTTGGCACATATTGTAGAGGTATTAATTTTACTGGGAAGTAAGTAATTTAAAATAATATTTTTTGGATGAACCACTAACAACTCATGAATTTGAATGCAAAGTAAACTTGATTTTTTAGATAGAAAAAGAAACCTCTAGTTCATCATTGTCTAGGTCTAGATTATTATATTTAAGGCATAGATGCCAAAGGAGATGGTTAAAAAGGTGAAGTTTCCAGGTTTAGATGTAGAATTTGAAAATGAGAGGGACAGTCCTAAGAAAGAAATATAAAACTAGGATAAGATAATGCTACAGAATGGAAATATAAAAAGCTCTAAAAGTGGAGTATTTACTAGAGTAGAATTTTAGAGAGAAATATATAAGAATTGTTCAATAAATTTTTGTTGTTGTGGTAATGATGTTTAGATTTTGTTTTGTGCCAAAATTTTTAATCTATTATTTGATACATACAAAAGAATACATGTCAGAATATAGCATGTCAGAATATAGCTATATCTCTTATAGCTAAGAGATAAAATACCATAAACACCCATAAATCTACTAACCAATTCAAAAACTGTACTATTATATTTACATACCACCCTCAACTCCCATGGCTACCATTGCCCAAAGTAAATTTTGCATGTATAATTCTTCTAATTTTGTTTTTCAATACTTGGGAATTATTCCTTTACATTTTTGTGTTTGTATTTCCATCACTTACGTATGTCTCTAGACAATTCATTGCTAAAGGTTTACTTGTCTTCATGTTTCCTGGAAATATCATCAAACTGTATGAATCTTCTAAGAAATTATTTTTTTCTGCACTATATTATGTTTCTAAAATTCATTCACATCACTGCATCAAGAAACTTTTATTAACATTTCCCTCAGTGGGAATAACAGTACACTAATTCTTTTTCTTTTTAAAGTAGGCTCCAACGCAGCATGGAGCCCAATGTGGGGCTTGAACTTATGGCCCTGATATGAAGGCTTGAGCTGAAACCAAGAGTTGGACACTTAACCAACTGAGCCACTCAGGTCCTCTTACAGAACAGTAATTCTAGTGATGGCAAAGTGAAGAAATCAACAAATTCTCTCCCTGCAAAAGCAATTATAAAGCTGAACAAATTTGCCCCAAACTACCATTTTGAGGTTCTGGAAATTGACAATGAATTTAGAAGTATTTATTCATGAAAAATGCTGAACTTAAGGTAAGATTAGTGGGAGTATAGGAGATTCTTGCCTGGGGATGCTCCCAGCTCCATTGGTGCTCTCATGCTACCAGGGAAGCACTGGCTGTGAAGTCACCTGCTTTGTTGATTGGTGGGGAGAGGAATCTTATCTAGAGCAGAAGGAGGGGAGTCTACATCCCATAGTGTTGTCAATAAAAATGCAAAACTGAATTGGAAATAAGGACTACAGCTTTGTTGGACTGAGGTTGAACTCTGATCTGGGGTAGGCAAAAGACTGGTGGACCAGCCCTAAATTTGACAGCAAATCTTGCAATGAGAGGACCATAGTGTGGCTTAATATGCTATCCATACATCTCTGGCTAAAAAAGAGGCTGTATATTCATTCAAAGGAGACCTGAGTGGTCCTAATCCCTCCATATCTCTCTGGCTGACTGTGAGCCTGTGTCCACATCCAGGCAGATCTACAAGGACCTGGCAGAAAGTAAAAGCTGGGGAAGACTTAAAAACTTCTTGAGCTTTGCATTCACTTCCCAACCCACACATAAATCTATCAGCAAAAGGGGGAGACTTTCCAGAGAGATGTACTTGAAGACAACATCTGATGAATTATTTGCTGATCATTATGTTATGGAAACACAGGACAACCCTTAGGAAGTCAGGCTTAAAATTAAATATTTAAAAAAAAAAAGAAATTAGTAGAGAAATCAGCATCCACACACTATGGAGAGAGAGGTTCTGTAGAGGAGACAAGTCTAGGCAAGTTATAAAAATCTAACCAAAATTGGGGTGCCTGGGTGGCACAGTCTGTTAAGTGTCCAATTCTTGGTTTTGGCTCAGGTCATGATCTCAGCATTGTGAGATCAAACCCTGCCTTGGGCTCTGTGCTCAACAGGGGGTCTGCTGGAGACTCTCTCTCCCTCCCTCTCCCTCTGCTCCCACTCCCTGCTCTCTCTCTCTCTAAAATAAATAAAATAAATCTTAAAAAAAAAAAACTAACCAAACTAAATAGAAAACAGCAACAACAGAAATCCTCATGGAAATCAGAATCCCAAAGTGTTACAATATATTATCTAAAATGTCCAGGCTTTAACAAAAATTATGACAGAATATGACAGTGACTCATCTCATCAAAGAAATCTCAGTTAAGAAATACGGCCTAAAAAAAATGAAATGGAAATTCTACCATTGAAAATTATGACTGAAAAGAAAACCTCACTATATAGGATATATATAGAATATATATCTATATATATCTATATAGAGAGTATATATCTATATCTATATATAGAATAAACAATCAGTAAACTTGAAAGCAAAGCAAGAGAAATGATACAATCTAAAGAACAGAGAGAAAAAAAGATTGAAGAAAATTGAACAGAGCAAGAAAGACCAATTGGAGCAATATCAACATACCAAAATGCATATAATAGAAGACTAAGAAATAGTGGAGGGAGAGACAGAAAAGAGGGAGGGGACTTATCTAAAAAAAAAAAAAAGAGGGCTAAAATCTTCCCCAATTTTATGAAAATATTAATCTACCAATTCAAGAGAGTCAGTGAAACATTACATGGAATAAAAACAATAGATCTACGCTTAAAAGCATCATAGCCAAAAACTATTCAAACACAAAGAGAAAATTAGAGTGGAGAGGGAAGATTATTGCTCCATGTAAAAGGGAACAACACTTTGATTAATAGTTGATTGCTTTTCAGAAAGAGCAGGGCCCAGAAATAAGTGAAATGATATATTCAAAATGCTGTAAGAAAAACCATTGCCAACCAAGAATTCAATATCCAACAAAACCATCCTTCAAATGGTAAAGAAGAGACATTCCCACATTAATAAAGACAGAGAATCCACTGTTAGCAGACCTGTCTTACAAAGAACTCTAAAGGAAGTTCTTCATGCTGAAAGAAAATTATACTGGATGGAAACAGGTCAAGAAAAAGAAAGAAATGATAAAAGGATGATGAAGAAATAAGTTGCCATAACTTGTAGGTGAACAGATCATGTACACAGAAAAACTTTAAAAAGTGAACACACAAATTATCAGAATTATTAAATAAACTTAGCAAGGTAATTATATAAAATGTCAATAACAAAAAATCAATTGTATATTATAGTGTAGCAAGTATTTAGAAAAATGAAATTTTAAAAATACACTATTTATAATGACACAAAAACTAAACACCTACTAATAAATCTAATGAAAATGTGCAGTATCTCAGAGAAAACCACAGAACATTTCTGAGAGAAATTAAGTAAGATCTAAATAAATGGAGGAACATACCATATTCATAGTTTGAAAGATTCGATATTGTAAAAATGTTGGTTCTCCTCCAAATTAGTATATGGAAAATGCAACTAAAATTTGAAAAATGCAGATTTTTTTGTGGAAATGAACAATAGATTCTAAAACTTCTAAAAAATAAGAAGGATCACTATCAGCCACAATCTCAAAAAACAATAAAAAAATTAAGAATTTACACAACCAAAAGATTTATAAAGCTACAGTGACTGTGACAGTGTGGTATTGGTATAAGAACAGGCAAACTGACCGATGAAACAAAGCAGAATACAAAAAACACATTTACATATAGAAGGACAGGTAACATTCAATGCTATAGAGAAAGGACAGTCAGATTAATGTCCATACAGAAAAAAATCTTGACCCTTCACCTTTAGAAAACATGAAAATCAACTCCAGAAGAATTTCTTAAATGTAAAAGGCAAAAACAATAAATCTCCTAGAATTTAACATAGAAAAACATTTACAGCACCTGAGGATAGGCAAAGACTTCTCAAACAGGATACAGAAAAGCAATAGCTGAAAAGAAAAAAATTGAAAAATTAGGCCTTATTGATTTTAAGAACTGATATTCATCAAGGTATCATTAAGCAAATGAATGAAAAAGGCACACAATGGAAGAACTTAAATCCAGAATATAAATCAATCCTTACAAATCAAGAAAAATATAGACATATCAATAACAAAAGATTTAAGCAAGGCATTTCATAGTATATTCAATGGCCAATAAATGTGTGAAAAGATATTCAAAATTATTAGTCATCAGAGAAATGCAAATTAAACTTCAATCAGATATTACTTTATACACTCCAGAGTCATTAATTTTAAAAACAAACAAACCAAAAACAGAATCAAGTATTAAGAAGAATGTGAGCAATAAACTCTCAGACATCCTGGTGAGAATTTAAATTAGTGTAATCACTCAGCAAAACTGTTAGGCATTATCCCCTATAGCTAAACACACGTATACCCAAAAGCAGAGTCCACTTTTAGCTGTATACCCATCGGAAATATGTACATATGTTCACCAGAAGACATATTCATAGCAGTACTCTCCATAATAGCGCCAAACAGGAAACTACCCAAGTATCTATCAACAAAAGTATAAATAAATTAATTACATTAGGGGCGCCTGGGTGGCTCAGTCATTAAGCGTCTGCCTTCGGCTCAGGTCATGATCCCAGGACCCTGGGATCGAGCCCCGCATCAGGCTCCCTGCTCAGCGGGAAGCCTGCTTCTCCCTCTCCCACACCCCCTGCTTGTGTTCCGTTTCTCGTTGTGTCTCTCTCTGTCAAATAAATAAATAAAATCTTTAAAAAAAATTAATTACATTATACTCAGAGAGTAGAATATTATATATCAATGAAAATGAAAGACTGCTACACATAAAACATGGGTGAATCTCAAAAACATAATGTTAAGCAGAAGAAACAGGATGAAAAAATATATACTGTATGATTCCATTTATACGAAGTGCATAAAAGGCAAAATAGGAAGAAAGAGGTAATAATGGCAGTTTTCTTTGGAGAGGATAATGATTGAGAAAGGTTCAAGGAGGGCTTCTGGGATGCTGGTTATTCCATTTTTTGATTTAGGTAGTGGCTAGACAAGTGAATTCACTTTCCCGAACATTCATTAAAGATGTCACCTAAGAAAAGTTCACTTTTCTGTACTATTTTATATTTTAATTAACTTTTTTTAGCTTTCATTATGATATTATTTAACAGCTCATTAAAAATACATTAGAACAAGAGGAATGGGACTTAAGAAAGGGAAATATCTAAGAGAAATTTTTAAACTTTTAGCTCAATGTAATTCTTACGTCATTTTCTGTCAAGAAACATAAGCACCGCCAAGAAGCAGTCCCAAGTGTCCATGGTACTTTGAAAACTGTTCAAGGTAAATTCATGGATTTGAAATCTAAAGCATTATAAATATTTTTTCTTTTATCTTTTGATTTAAAAAAGAGACATGGTAAACCATTATAACAACCAAAGAGGGAATCTAGTTACATTTTTGATGTCTTCAAACTTCATGAAGTCATCTGCTCCCTGAAATTTGAAAAGGATTTTAGTTAGACTATTGGCTATCTTTATTTTATATTATCTATGAAGTTCTACCTCTGTATTAGTTTCCTAAAGCAACTCAAAGTTTTTATCTATAAATATGGAGCTTTGAAGTCTCACTGGGTTAAAATCAAAGTATTGATAGGTCTACATTCCATTTAGAAGGAGTGCAAGGGAATGAAGGAACACAAGGAAGAATTCATTTCCTTACCTTTTCTAGCTTCTAGAGGCCCACATTCCTTGGCTTGTGGTCCACTTTCATCTTCAAAGCCCATAATGCATCACTCTGATCTCTGCTTCCATCTGCATGTTTTGTCCTCTGACTCTCTTACTTCCCTCTTTCCTTTATTAGTATACTTGTTGTTACATTGGTCCTACATTGATAATCCAAGATAATCTCCCCATTTCACAATCTTTAATTGCATCTGCAATGTCCCCTTTGCCTTGTAAGATCACATATTCACAAATTTCAGGGATTAGGAAGGACATAGACACTTTTGGGGGCAATTATTCTGTTTACCACAGTGTCTATAGTCACATAGACTACATTCAAAGTTTGGAGACATTTCACCCAATTTAATTGTTTCTATTATTTGATCTTTTTTTTTTCAAGTGTGCCTCAACATGAAAAAATAATTAATGCAAATTATCCAGTAATGTGGTCTTAAAAAAACACAACTCTTGACCTGAAGTATGCTGCATTGATAAAATCATTACATTTATTCAACCCTGCATTCACCATAAGCACTCAACTTTGCATTTCATTTTGCATAGAGATGTGTATTATGAATGTGTGTGTGTGTGTGTGTGTGTGAGAGAGAGAGAGACAGACAGAGATTCTCCACTTTAACTCAATGCAAAAAACAAAAATGTAAATTTTAAAATATAAATTAATTTTCTGATTGTTAGGAAAAACCCCCTATTATTCTACACCTATACTTTAAATTTTATTAATTTAATTGTAAAATATAACTATTTTCCATATGTCACCAGAAATACTTACATGAGATTAAAATAGCTATCACGATCAAGTAGAGGCCTTTTAAGATTGCAGTTTTTACCTTTTGCTTTTAGTGACTGACATTTGAATTTTTGTTAAAACTTTTTTCATTAAAATAGAGAACAGAAACACAAAAAACATACCTGGTTTTTAAGAAGCTTCATTCTAATGTTCCTATTCTTTGAACCTCTTTCTTTAACCCAAATTATGATTTGTATCTCATAGATTAAATAAAACCTATTTCACATGTATATTTTTGAATCCATTTATTTGGCATACTTTAATACTTTAGTACTTTCTATGTTCAAAAATAATCTTCAGCAAACATAAATGAGATAACACACCATTTTTACTCAATCCTCCAATCTAAAATTAGCCATCCACATGAATTATTTTATCTCATAACATTTCCTTTCTAGCACTCATTACAACTCAGAATTACTGTTTTCCCATCTTTATTTGTATCCATCTTCCCCAATGTAAACTCTATGAGGACAGGAATTACTATATTCAACTCCTATAAACATGGCACACTTGGAATATAGTAGGATCTCAAGAGTTTCAGAATGAATTAGTGAATAAACTATGTGTGTGTATATACGTGTGTGTTGTGCTTTGAAGGTGGCTTAACCCTAACTGTGAATTTGTATCTTCAGCAGAGAAAATGTTAAGGTTCTTTTCACTTTCTGTCATCAATTCTAATCATTTGGCTTTTTGAGCTTATCAATCCTTCCTAAAATCATTAGTGTCTGTGAATAAATGATAATGTACTTGTATTTTCCCGGTTTAGTAAATTACAAAAGCTTATGTATTTTGAATGGATTCTATTCGTATTTCTCCAAATGTTCATGTATGGAGAAAGGTACAGAAATTGGCCTAAAATAATATTTGCAAGGTACGTTTCCTTTATACTTACTTTGCTGAGAGTTTTTATCATAAATAGATGTTGAATTTTGTCAGAATGCTTTTTCTGCATCTACTGAGATGATTATATGATTTTTATCCTTCACTTTGTTACTGTGGTACATCACGCTGACTGATTTGTGGATGTTGAACCATCCTTGCATCCCTGGAAGAAATCCCTCTTAATCATGGGGTATGATCCCCATGATTGTTGAATTCAGTGTGTTAATATTTTTTGAGGATTTTTGAATATTCCTCAAGGATATTGGCCTGTAATTCTCTTTTCTTGTGATGTCCTTGTCTGGAAGAGTTTGAGAAAAATTGATATTCATTCATTAAATGTTTGGTAGAATGCACCAGTGAAGCCATCTGGTCCTGGACTGTTGTTTGTTGGGAGGTTTTTGATTACTGATTCTATCTCCTTACTAGTAACCCACTGTTAACCCCAATCATTTTATACATATATGTGTGTTATATATATTTTCTTTATATGTGTGTATATATAATCTATGACATTTACATAGTTGTTATATATATATGTATATATATATAATCTATGAGATTGAAAGGTAAACAGAAAGTCAGCTCTTGAATATCCTCATTTAACTTTTTGCATGATGTTTGTGCTTTCATTTTGGGTTTTGTGTCTGAGGCCAAATAGTTTTAAATTTTTATTTATCCTAATATATTCCTTATAGAAATTTTTGATTTTTCATTTATGATTCTTGTATCTTCTCTTTAGAAGAACTCCCCAATTAAATGCAGTAATCAAAGGTGGGTAACTTTTGCTATCGTTGACTTGGAGACTGCCTTCCATCAAATGTATGTCTACCATGCGACCACTGAGTACAACACCTATGCCCAACTCAGCCCACTCACTGTTCGTTTCTTTTTTTTTTTTTTAAAGATTTTATTTATTTATTTGACAGAGAGAGACACAGCGAGAGAAGGAACACAAGCAGGGGGAGTGGGAGAGGGAGAAGCAGGCTTCCCACTGAGCAGGGAGCCCGATGTGGGGCTCGATCCCAGGACCCTGAGATCATGACCTGAGCCGAAGGCAGACGCTTAATGACTGAGCCACGCAGGCGCCCCTCACTGTTCATTTCTAAGTAACATTACTTCTGCTTTCCTAGTAGGAACTTGAGGAGTGCCATCCCTCATAGGAAAAGCTGAGAAACTGAGAGAATCATACTAGTTCTCCATCACAAGCAATCCATCTAGAATAGCCCTTTACAATACCCCTTTAAAAATTTAGGGCCTTCTCCCCACTTTTTGGTAGGTCCTTTCAAATCCTTTTGACAGGCATATTCTTGAAGGAAGAAGACATATGTGCAGACTTATGCAATTTTCCCTTTTAGTATAATTTCACTAGGTATGTGGTCCCCTTTTCATTTCACATGATACTTACCTTCTTGCTTCTGTAGATAATTGCCTATTTCTATAATGATTTTGCTTTTATTTCTGTTGATGACTTTCAGACATTATGGGTTGATGCCTTCTTTAATGGGCACAATGATTATAAACCTCTATTAAAGCAAAGATTTGTATGCCTTATACTGACAGTAGAGTTAATTGCTTTTACAATTATGATTTTATGTGAAATACATTTTTTAAAAAATTTGTTGGTACCCTACGTTGGATTCTTCCACAGAAGAAGAGGAATCCTTTCCAAGGCTGCTGCTGAGTTACTCTTCTCTGTTTCAGCATCATGTCCACATTTCTCAGCACATCT
>NC_138374.1:126361013-126467807 GCF_054177405.1 Leptonychotes weddellii
TTCAGAGAGTTGCTGCTCTTCTTTTCTTCGATCTCCTGTTGAGTTTGTAGGTGTTCAGAATGGTTTGATCCCTATCCAGCTGAATTCCTGAGAGGAGACGAAATCCAGGTCTCCTACTCCTCCGCCATCTTGCTCCGCCCCCCTTCTCTCCCTACCACTCTTAGTCCCCACCCCAGAACTTCATCCTTGCCTAGATATAAATCCATTTCTCTTTCTCTCAGAAGAAATAGTGCTTGTTTTATTGTACCTAGGGACATATGTAAAATTGTATTACAGAGAAGAAATTGGGACTCAAAATAACCAGATTAGAATGGTCTAAACTATGCAACAGTCATCATTAAATCTCATGCTGATTGCATCATGAACCTGGATAATGTACTAGATATGAGAAAGGGGGTGGACCTTCGTTAAGACAAAGGCTTTCAAGGCATACTTACTTGCTTTGTTGTATTGACCTTACAGTGTTTAAAGGGAATGACCCAGCCAAAAACAAATGTGGAAGCAGACTAAAATGGTCACTGTCATTAAGTGACTCTCAGGGTTTGCGATGCATTCCCACAAGCACATTTGATCTGAGATGAGTGGAATTCCATAGAAAAGACTTCTGAATTAACAATTCCATGTGGAATGAGTGGTAAATGCCATGATAGAATCTCTAAAGTATTTAATGGACTCTCCTACAATATTTCCACTGAGAATTAAATTTATGTAAGATGCAGTTGAAGGGTTTTTGAAAATTATCTAATTTCTAAGAGGCACACGACTGAGGCCCCAAAAAACAAAAAACAAAAAAGATGCACACACGTGCACACACATGCGCATGCGCACCTGCAGGAAAGTTTACAATATCCTTAAATAGGGACAAACGTCTCTAGGCTAGTGTGATTAGAAGAACAATTTTATTAAATTAAAAATGAAATGCTATTATTTAAATAGTATTTGGATATTTACTAATGCTTGAAAATAATTTTATGAACAATATCAAAAATGCCATGAAAATACTCTTTAAAGCCACCTATATTTTCATTTATACATATATATATTTTTCATTTATGCCCTTCTAAATTTGAGTTTAAGTCATTAGTTAAATCAATAGGCAAAGAAAGAGAATGGATAATGGAAAGAATGCTTTGTATTTCCATCATCTTCCTTTCAAGAGTCTAGGCATTTTTGTTGTTAGAGCTGATGCTTAGATGTGAGATTGTTTTTACTGAGTTATTGATGACTGTATCTATACAGAGCCTAAGTCAAGTTATAGTGTATTATGGAAGCAATAGCTTCCTTCAATTTTTTTGCATTATTGTGCTATAAGAGCCGCCTAAGCCGATTACCAAGCTGCCATGAATATTGTGTCTAGACTATAAGTCATCCAGGTTTTAACCAAATTAAGTCTCTACTGCATGACTCAGATTTAGTATCTTCTGAACATAGCAATGTAATCTGTAACCATGGAATTGTTGTAAGAAAAAACTGAAACACAGTGCCTTACACACAATGGGCATTCAATAAATATTTGTTGAATTGCAGATATGACCTGGGCCTACTACAACTCTCTTCTATTTTTCTCCTATAAATGAATTAAAAGCTACAAATCTATAACACTTTATCATGCCATCAGCCTTGATATATGAAATGATGTTCCGAAGGAGAATTTGGAACTCATATTAGACAGAATAGAATAGACTAACACACATCTTCTGAATGAACAATGCATGCTTTTAATCTACCTCAGTAGGCAATCAGTTTCTTAGTGATAATCAATACATGTTAAATGTTCTTCTTCAAACTGACTTCATGGCAAGGACCATTTGAAGAATATTCACAAATAGACTAAAGAATAAACATTTTTAAGCAATAATGACAGGAGTGAATTCCATTAGTATTCAGGAAATATATCCTACATTTAAAAGGAGAAACATTAATACATTTTGGAAGTCTAAACAATGAGTTCAACTTTCTCTAAATGTCTAAATTTTTACTTGGCAAGAATTCTCAGATTTATCAAGCCAGTGGTATGTTTTGTACCATGAGCATCAAGGGGAGTTAACTTCTATCCATGAATACTTAACTTGAGATAAACCTAACCATTTAACTTAAATGTTGTTCTATGTGGAGATAAATGCCCACCTGCAATCCATCTCCACGAAGAAGATAAAGAAGGAAGGAAGAAAGGAAATGTATTTGAATAAAAGAATAAAGAAAAATAGAGCAGGCAACTGAAGTTTCTATATGGATTATTCTATTTAGTGTGATTAATCAAGATTTCTGGAGGGATTTAAAAAGGAAATCTGTCCTCTCTTCCTGGACAGTCACAGGGGGCCTTGCCTAAAGGTGGAAGTGAGAACAAACTTTATTTTCATAGTAATGAAAATTTTGGAAGTTAGATGGAGTTTGAGTTCAGATTTGTAATTTTCTCCACAATTAGTTAATCAATTAGGTTATACAATTAAACTCTCATGGTTTTTAGTAAGGCAGAGATCACCAATGTGTCTATTTTTAATCATATATATATAATTTGATGGATATAAACTTACAACCATAGTTCCTGAAAGAATCCCAGGGACTCAAGTCAGGAAGGATGGATTATATTTGGAAAGTACTGCTTCTTTTTTGGAATAAGCACTCATATTTGTGGGTGTTCTTTTTCATTTTTTAAAAGTTCCCATACGTACTAGGATCTTCTCTTTCTAACTCACCAGCTAAGAAAACTGAATAGGTTTTTCCCATGAGATTCCTGTTCAATTTTCTAAATTCTAACGACTATAACATTTACCAGTCTCAATTACACTGTAACAAAGTCAAGATCTTTTCTGGAAGGCGAGTCTGCAGTACCACTGAGTAATTTGTCGGCCTAGGTGTGTGAAGAGTTAAATGCAAAACAGGAGAATTAAAGCCGAACACTAAAAGCAGTAAGTGTTTTACTTCTATCTCATTTGGGACCTCCTAAGGGAAGAAACTAGTGAGCTATGCAGACTTGAGGGGAAATAAAAAAAGAAATTGTCCCAATGCTATTCAGTAATCAATTGGAGAAAAAAAAAATCAGTCAGTATCAGGAAATAAAATATGGAATTAGGGTAGAGCACTTGCCTGAGGATATATCCTGTAGTAAAGGTTATTTTTCATGATTTATAAGGGTTTTTAAAGAAGCTTGCGGAATGCCACAGGAGAAATGAAGACTTCAGAAAGCTATACATTGTTCTGCAAGTGCTTTCATAATACTTGTTTATATTTAAGGTGGGGGGGTGGGGGCGGCATCGTACAGTGAGATGGAACGGTTATTGACCAGATTGATCATGGGAACAAATCTGCCGGTGGTAACCTTGTTTAATGATATGTTGCTGGGCTCAGCACCTTGCTGAGGCTGTGATTCTTCACCGGCTGGGGCCGCATGATGGATCGCGGCAGGAAGCTGATGGTGCAATCACTCACCGGCAGTCACTTGCCACCGCTCCGCCTGACACCTGTCCCTGCGGCCAGGCGGCCCCGCCCACTGGGAGACACGAGGGCTCCACCGAAGAGCACACGGGGGCTCTCTCTGGGCCCTGCACCTTCCTTTGTAGGGCATTTCTTTCCACTTTGGGTTTATGACTTTTTGTTCTCCCCAAATAACTCGAGTCCCCCCACCCCTGAGGCTTCTCATTTCCTTCCTTACCCCCAAAGCTCATTAGGGTGTATTTTACCGTGGCCAAATAGAAGACCAAGCAAGGCCTTTAAATCGGAATGTCGATTTCCTGAAGACCTGAAGATCCGGGAAATAGGATTCTTTTCTAGAAAAAGAGAAAATCATATTTTATCATATTTTCCTATTTTTAATAAGTGCATTCGTGGGGGTAAAATTATGCTGAGGTCGTTTGGAAATGGTGTCACATGGACCTAGATTATGATGCTGGGAACTCTCTGAGCACAGGATCTGTCCTTTTCATCTTTGTATATCCATCATCTCACACAGAATTGCTCAAAAAAAAAAAATGGGTATGTGAAATTTGTTTCAGAAAAAAACAAAACACTATAAGTGAACATTTTTACCCTGAGACTCGTTCACTCAACCAATCTATAGTTCCCTACTGCTTATCTCGTGAAATCTAAACTGGTCTCTCCTGCACAAGGTAACCCCAAACCCCAAACTTAATTCCTGCACTCTCCAACATGAATGCTTGGTTTAGTCGGAAACGCTTCGTTGTTCCCATTACCCATGCTTATTCTTGACTTTGTGCTGGATCTTCCTTTCCCACCTGCTTGGAAAATTCTCTCCTTTCCCCTCCATTTAGCAGCCCTTCTAGAGCCAGTCCAGTGCCAGCTCTTACAAGAAGTAAGCCTCAGTACTCCGGCCCTTAGTCACTCCTAATATTAGATGTTTGTTGTCTGCCTCCTCATCCTTCGTTCCCTCCGTCTTAAGTCCCACTTTCTGTCTGGCAAAGCTTGTTTGGCAGGCTCCGTCCTCAGCTGTGAAAGTGGGATCTGAACCTTGGGCTCAACCAACCAGCACACTGGATTGTCCTGAGGGCAAATTTGTTTCGGGGAGAGGCATACAGAACTTAAAGTTTTGTTAAAATGCTGGGACAAAGATGTACTCTTTTCCTATGCGCACACAAACATGCAGGCATAGGGCACGTCTGGAAAACATCTTGGGACTGTGAGCAAGCTAGGCTTAGGATGAAGCTGACATTGCTGAAGGTAAGGAAGAGAAGCAGGACATTGGATGATCACTGAGATACTCAGGCTTTTCTCTTGCCAGTCCAAAGACTATGCAGCTGAGTATTCTTCCATGGGTTTCAGTCCATTCCTCAAGGATTCTGTTACTTGCAACTGAACACCATCTTCTTTGAGCTCAATTTGCATTTATGGTAAATAGAACCCTGCTTGGTTTTGGCTTTCCCATTCTTTGAATCAGCAACTATCCTCTCTTCAACAAAGTCAAAAGAGTCTTGAGGGTAGACTCCTTTGAGTCTTCTGTGTTTCTTCCTGACACCTTGCACCATGCTGGTATAAAGTCGATGCTTAATACACACTCACGGTTTAATTCTCGAATGACAAACTAATCATCTCTTCAGGAGGGGGTACCGCTTGTTTTCTAGCTTGCTAGCTCCATGGGCAGGGAGTGCTCCACTGGACTGCAGGACAGAAGTCACTGTCATCTCCTCTATCAAGAAGGAGATTTAGGGCTCCTGGGTGGCTCAGTTGGTTAAGCGACTGCCTTCGGCTCAGGTCATGATCCTGGAGTCCCGGGAACAAGTCCCACGTCGGGCTCCCTGCTCAGCAGGGAGTCTGCTTCTCTCTCTGACCCTCCCCCCTCTCATGCTCTCTATCTCATTCTCTCTCTCAAATAAATAAATAAAATCTTTAAAAAAAAAAAAAAAGAAGGAGATTTAGAGGCAAAGGAAGTGATTTGGAGCTCTCTAAGTGGTTTTGCACCATACTTCTACGTGACATACATGTGTTGACCAAATCTAAGTTATACTGCCCATGCTCTCTCTCATGGGCATCTCAATCTTGACTCAATAGCTAAGGTGTTTCCCCAAAATGCCACTTGTTCTTTTTGTCAAACAACCATCACTGCTCAGACAATTTTATTTCTCCACTGTTTCTCCTGCTCTCCCACCTCTTTTGTGATCCAGGGTGAGAAGTGATCTACACAAGAGAAACAGGCTGGTAAAGACCCTCACAAACTATGGCTGGCCAGAGACTTTAGGGCTACCCATATAGTCATTAAAAACAGCACTCCCAAAAAGCCACTGCATTTAGATATAACGACTTAACACATTTATGCTTCATGCTAGTAAAACTAATATAGGAAAGTTTATACATTATGCATACAAGAAAGTTTGTACATTATCTCAACCTCAAAGACTTCAACTTAATTACATTATATAGAGAAACTTAATTCAGACACAGGTTTCAAATTTCTAAGACTTTCTAATCAGTCTCATTTCTTATATAAGACATATCTTCTGATATAAACATATTTAAAGTATACACTATTTTGGGGAAATGCATTTCTGAGAAAGACGGAAACAGCTTGTGACACTCCGAGATAGAGTTCTCAAACTTTAATGTACCTAAGATTTACCTGCACGTTTGTTAAAACAGAGGTACCTGGGCCCCACCATTGAAGAATCTGGTTCCAGAGGTCTGGAGGGGGCTTCCAGCTGATGAGACGTGGGGTGATGCTGGTACTACAGACTCATATTAACGTGTTTTCAGTTTTTCTGCCATCTAAGACAAGTAAGTTGCAATGATAAAACTGAAAAATTGCATTCCCACCTACATGCCTTTGATTTTATTCAATTTCTCTACACAATTTAGAATTGTAGCTCTAGTAATTTTTCTATATTACTCTTTAGCTGAAAAGAAAATAATAAGACTAATATTCTGAGTTTATGCATTGAGTTGCATGGACACCTATATCCTGACTTGGTTACATGTTGGCATTTTTCTCAGACAGGCACTTGAGCCCCATCTTTTTTGTACTCTATATTACTAATTATATTGCTTTCACTTGAGAAATATTCCTATGTATGTTAACCCTAGTACTAACACATCTATATGCCAGTCTTCATAAATTTACATGAGCAAGCGAGGGGCGCAATACCTCATACCTTGTAAGTCATGAAGAATCAGAAGCTCTAAGATATTAAACAAAAAGCAGCTGCATTTAGATCAGCTGGGAGTAAAAGGGATGTGGAAAAGTAAGAACTGTGTCTTTCCAGTAGAGAACTCAGTTGGGGTATGGTCTCCTTAGCTAGCTTACTCAACTCGCTTCGAGATTTATTCTTAAAGTTATTATCCTAGCTTGCAACTAAAAGGTGCTGCAGGAGGACGAATCTGATAACCGCGTTCTGCATCGCACAAGAAGCAAAAATGGAAACAAAAAAAAAAAAAAATGGAGCTACATTATTCAAGCTCATCAAAATCAGTTTTTAAGCTCCAGATTTTTATAGAACATTTTTTTCTTCCTTTACTCCCACCATTATGGCATGATGGTATTATTCTTGAAAGAATGCCAGTGTGTGTGTGTGTGTGTGTGTGTGTGTGTTTTGAGAGAAAAACAGAAATGTATAGACACTTTTATTCATTGAGCAGTATCTCCTATTATTCAGAAGAAAACTCGCCACTTTTCCTTCTCAGGTGGCCTCACCACAGTCTGCAGGGAAGACGCTGAAAATGTCTCTGGCTCTTTGGCTGACTCACTTAGTGGCCACTGGGACAGCTTCGGGTCTGCTTTTGAGCATATCGTATATTTATAAAGGCAAAAGAGGTGAATTTGTCAACTGTGTGGTACCTCATTTTGGCTTCTCAATGTTTGGGTCTAAGTCTAGACTTAAATAAGGTCGTCAAAAACTCAGTGTGAAAAGGACAGACATATTCATATCCAATGCCAAAGTTTCCTTCACCCTCTCACGAAGTTTCTGTTTCATTGAATTGTAACCATCTTTCAATCGCATCCATTTTATTTGTAAGTCATACATGGATTTCAAAAAAGAATTGAGGGGTGCCCGGGTGGCTCAGTCGTTAAGCGTCTGCCTTCGGCTCAGGTCATGATCCCAGGGTCCTGGGATCGAGCCCCACGTCGGGCTCCCTGCTCGGCAGGAAGCCTGCTTCTCCCTCTCCCACTCCCCCTTCTTGTGTTCCCTCTCTCGCTGTCTCTCTCTGTCAAATAAATAAAATCTTAAAAAAAAAAAAAGAATTGAAACTCACTGGTATTTAAGAAAATGGCACATTTCTATGTATACATACAAGTTATTTCTTCTTGAATAAGAACCTTAACATAGTGATATTGTAATTAAGGGAAAGAATATTTTTCATTTTAAAATAATAAATGACCTACTAAAGGCACATTGTGCATCATGAACACTTTATAACTACCGGTCTTGCGTGATGGTTAACATAAAACAAATGAATAGAATTAACTCTGAATCTAGTACAGCCTCGCGTTAATTACAATAAAGTGATACGCATTTTAAAGTTGCTTCTTTATATTTTAGCATCTTAAAATGGACTATCCTCATAGGTACAATATTAAAGGTCTTCCAAATAATACTTAAAATCCCTAGGGCAGGGGGGCAGAGGGGGTTCTGTTTTTCAACCTTGCTCCAAATGAAACTAATGTAGAATTTTTTAAGACAGTAGTTGACATTGTAGTTACTTACATTATATCCATAAATACAGCAATCTACACATTTACTCAGCATTATGTTTATTTAAATAATGTCCATTAATTTTCTAGTCTAGTCTAGAAAACATTTAAGATTTTATGCCCCTTTTCATTCCAATTTTTACAAAAAAGAGAAAATGGCAATATAAATTACCTTTTATCAATATATCTTCATAAATGTTGTTATATAAACATTTACTCCAAATGATTGATATTTAGGCCATCAGATTTTTAAACTGTTGTATTATGCCAGATTGTTGTTGCTATAATAAGAGAAATACAAAAACAAAAGTTCTTTATAGGTGCAGGCTTCTTTTCTAGAAAGAAATTTTTCTGCTAAGTGTCGCCAGTTTAAGAAAAATACACTAAGCATGAATTGATGTGTGAGAACATAATTTAGTTGGCAAATTTCTAGGAGAAATTTAATATTGTTTGCTACAATTATGAAATTCAGATGTATTGATCTAAATGAATATTATGGTGTCCAAAAAAGGGAACATTTTAAAGGCCATTGTATTCCCCACTCCTATTCTATCATTTTAATCCGTCTATCAGGCTGTGTATAAAAATCACAAGGAAAAATATGAAAGCATTGTGGTGGGTGCATGAACATCTGTGGACATCATTGAAAGCCACTTAATAATCCCAATGAAAGAAGTTTTACATTTTAAAATCTGAGACCTCCTTATGCAAATCATTTTGCCTTCAGCCATTTCAAAAAGAAATGAAGGACCTAGAGGATTGTACAGTTTTACATAACACTGGTGAGTTGGTTGTCAACTTTGATCTTACATTAATTAGTTAAGATCTTGACTGATCATAGCAAAAGCAAACTAAAAAATCTGGTCCCCAGTTAAAATGAGGTACAGCTACAATCTATAATGATGAAAATTTCTGCTTAACTGTGATATTCTCTATATTTGGCATATTACGGAAGGGCATATAACAACATAATTCATTGTCCAGTAAAGTGATTCACATGATATGAAGTACATTTTTAAACCTTATTATATAGACATCAATCTCAATATTAGGTTGTTGTATACTTAAGCCATTGGGGGTATAAATCAAACATGTTTGGGGTTTTGTGTGTGTGTGTAAAGACAGATTTGAGGGAAATAACTTCATACACTTTAACACAATTATGGGAAATTAGGTTGTGGCTTACTTCTATAATGTGTCAACTTTAAATGAAATGAAGCCTATTGTGTCACAATTCGCTGTTTTGTTTTGTTTTGTTTTCCCCCAGCATAAAGTTTAAGCTAAGATAAAGCTTAAACCTATATTTAACTTTTAGAAAATATGACCTTTCTAGCATATATGAAGAACTAAAATTTGAAACTCACTAAACAGCCAATCGCTGCAAAGAATTTCCTTTTCCCTACAGGTAGCATGAAATGGAGCCCAAATGACAGGACCCCATCTGAGCCTCCCCAGCTCCCCCAGTCTGCACAAACCCACTCTATCAATCATGGCAGGATAATGCATAGTGGTTGCACCTGTGACAGGAAATGATTGAGTGCTGAACACAGGCCCGGCTTCGCCTGTCGCTTTGTGCATTTGTATTTCTCCAGGGCCGGTTTGAGAATTTTCAGAACTTGGGGGCGGGGAAGGAGGGATTCCCATTGTATTTTGAAAAGGAAATAATAATGCATTTTGATGATGAAGACATAACACAAAAGAGAAATTAGGCAGCAAAATGGCCCGGTCCGCTCAGGTGGGCAAGAGCCCTGGTGCAGCGCACGATGCAATATTATTAAGCTGTAATTTAGTTCAGATAAGTAGAGGATGCTGACCATGGCCATTCTTTTGGAGATGTCTTACTCACCCAGTCGCAAAACAGACGTTTGTTCCTTTACAATCTCATAAAAGAAAAAGAACAAAAGGCCAAGGCTCACCTATTGTCCAAAAAAGACTGTATAATATAAGCTAATTTAGGATAGCAGAGAAAAAAAAATGTTTTCATCTTTCAAGCTCTTCTGCAGTTTTTTGGAAAACTCCGATTTGATGTCATAATCTTGTTATTTAAACGGTTTGGGTAAGTGCAGTAATGCTAAGAAACTGAAATTACAGTATGTACAGTTTAGATAATTTTCTGCTAATTCAACCATTTTTTGAAAAAATATATATGGTTGAAATATAAAGCGCCTATTTTACAACATTTAATATTTGAGTTGATCCTTCTGTGTAGAACCATAAGTATTTTCTACTATACAGGAATAAAATATTGATAATATATTTTATTGTGTCCATTGTTCACATAATTCCAGTTTGGGTTTCTTAAGTGACTAAATGAATACTTTTGTTAAAATAGTAAGAGTTCCTGTTAAAGAATGTTGGAGGGCAGGGAATAACCAAAAAGTAAAACAAAACAAAACAAAACACCACACTCATTGAAAACTCTCCCCACCAAAGGACGGAGAACAATAACAATAAAAACCACAAATCTGGACGTGTAAACTCAGTTTCTCCTGTTAGAATTTCCATTTTTGTCCGAAGGACCATTCTCTGTAGCACAGGACATCGCCACATGCTGACACTTAGAAAACATTTTGTGGGAAAGAGTAGACTGCCGAGTGCTCTTTTCTTTTTTCCTATTCGGTATTATTACCTTCTACCTTCCCTAAATGTAGGCAAATAAAATTACAGAGAAGTAAAATGACTGCAGCCTTTGGAGGGCTGGCTTGTTCCAGGACAATCGGATTTCACCGGGTAACGCGTATGCAAACACACAGGTCGCGTCTACTTCATTGTTTCCAGTGCGTTCGGAGAATCTTTTCCGCCGCTCTCCCAGCCTTTGTGGACCCTTCGCGAGCAAAGTTGCTTGGCTATAAACAGACAGAGGCGGCTGATTAGGGAAGGGGGTGGGGGGGGGAGTGACTTTCTCTGGGGGCTCACGGATCGATTGCTGCTAAGGGGGTAGAGAGGGGGGTGGAATAAAGTAAACTACGGGGCACTTTGGCTCAGTGAAACACAATTCGCCCCAGAGCTGTTGGGGCCAGATGTGCGCCAGTCTTCCAGCCCCGCAGCCTTTTTCGTCAGCATCGGGTCACCAACCCCACCGGCGGGAGGTCTGGCGGGTCCGAAATGGGGGAGAAAAGCGGGCTGGTCCCCGAACCGGCGGCGCGAGGCCCGCGGAGGCAGCCCGCCCTCGCCCGGCGCGGCGGCGGGGCGCTCGCTCCTCCCCAGCCCGTCGCGCACTTTCCCCGGCAGGGGGCTGGGGTCGAGCCGGGACGGTTCCCCGCGCTCCGGGCCAGCCCCCCTCCCCCGCCGCCCATGGCGCGACAGCTTTCATCCGCCCAAACTGGGGGTGGGGGGGGTCTCCTCCATAACCCCCGCCCCAGCTCGGCAGCGGAGTTGGTCTGCGGGCCGAGGGAGGCTGGCTTCCTGGCTGCCGGGGCCTGGAGGTGCCGGCGCGCCCCGGGACGGGGGTGTTGGGGGGACAGGGGTCGCGGAGCCGCCGCTCGGCTGCGCGCCCTCCCCTCCTTCTTCGGGGAAGCTCCCCGCTCTCGGCGGCGCGGGGACCCCCACCCCCGCGGGGTCACGGTAGGCGAAGGCGTCTTGGGACGGCGCCTCGCGGGGGGCCTGCGCTGTCCCGCCGCACCCTGTCCCCGCGCAGCACCCACCACCTCCGCCCGCCTCTCGGGGTCCCTCCTCCGCACCCCACATCGTGTACACTGACCGGGAGACTTACTTTAATTGCAGAGTTAAACAGAAATCATTGGGTTCAAAGAAACCTCGCCTGCCTCCCACTAATCAGCTAGAAAGGGAGGCCGGGGAAACAAAAGACGTAAAGGAAAATTAAGCTACTTCTCACTCGGCGCTGAACTTGGAGGCGGGGGAGCTGCGCGGGGCGCGCGGAGAAGGCCGCCGCGAGCAGGGTTTCCAACGAACCCCGAGAAGGGGGAGGTGGGGGAACGGAGGAGGAAGAAAGACAAACATCTGGGGATTGGACCATATGCTGAAGCTTTGTCTTGTCCTTCAAAGTTCGGCTGCCCTTGAAGTGATTTGTCAGGCGGCCCACGGGTGACAGGGAGGATGTTCGGCGGGGAGCGGGGGCGGGAGGCGCCGGGGGGGAGAGGGAGGGCGGGGAGGAAAGGCGGAGACGCCGACGAGAGGGGGAGCAAAGTGACCCCACCGCCCGAGGAAAAGAAGAAACCAGTATCCGCGGAGGTGCGCAGCCAGAGACGGGGGGGAAGCGGGCTGGTGGTTCCAGGGGAAACGCCAAGACAGCGAAAAAGAGGCAGGAGGGAAATAGAGGTTAAGGAAGAGGAAAGCCGAGTAGAAAGAGAAAAACGTGAGGATGGAAAAAGAGGAAAACAGACGGGCGGAATAAACTGAAGACAGTATTGAGGGGTCTTAGGAGAAGGTGCATATCTCCTAGTTTAAGAAAAGTGGCTTTGAAAAAAAAAGAAAAGTGGCTTTGAACTCCCCCCCCCTCTTTCTTTTTTTTTGCCCGCCAACCGCTGAACTGATTAGACTGTAATTAAGGCCATAAAGCCCTCAGATTATCCACCTGTTTATTCACTAAAGTCGGGGTCTCATCAAGCAAATTAGCTTCTTCCAGGCTACACATTGGGCCTCGAGCTTGCCTGATTAATGAAGTTTATTGGGAGCTGTTAAAAGCATTAACTGGAGAAAATCTCAGCAATTCGTCATATTTAAGGGATGGAAATTAAATCTTGCTATGCAAATGAGAAAAAATTTTTTAAACCATCTTTAGGGGTTACTATCTGCATATTATTTTTCTCTAAAACTCTGGTCAGGAAATAGGCATTAGAACACAAAGCATTATTTGGACTTAAAGTTATGGGAAAAATACACTGCCACCTTATTTGGCATTATGATGGGGAGTGAAACAGAAAACATAAGAACACAACTGTTCCCAAGGCAAAGAGATTTTGAAGAGACCCAATCGCTAAACCAAGCTCAGGAGAAACCCAATTCTTAAATTAAAGTTAATGTATCCATCTACAGAAGGAGATTTGGGAGTAGTCTTCAAGGGGCTTAATGTTTGATTTGTGGGAAATCAACAGATAACTGAGAGAAGAGAGGAGGTAGGTAAGTGCCCTAAGAAGCGAATGTGAGGAAAATGGTGGAATGACCTGTAAAAGCACCCAAAATAAATCAGTATTCTTATAAACTGGCTACAGAAAATGTTTCTGTACCCAGTATTTGTAATCATAACCAGCGTGGTTCTTTGGATGTGTCTGGGAAGGTGTGATTAAGAAAATAAACCAGGGAGGTGGGAGAAATATAACCAAGTGGAAAGAGGAAACCTAGTGCAAATTGAGAACATAATCCAGAATTTGTAAAGTATGGGTTTACTTTAGGTGGTGCTTGGTGATATGTATTGCCCCACAAATGTTTATTAATGGTTGTAATCACAGAAATGAAGGGAGAGTGATTTCTGGATATTAGTTATTCTTGAAAAGGGGGAAATCTTTTTTACAAGAGTAACAAAAGTCCATGTATAGATGTCTTCTATTTCAACAAAATATTAAAAATGAAAATGTGTAATGAATACATTTTTTAGTGAATGTAAGGTTATTGTAATGCAAATCTTTCAAGATTTAACTTTAAATTTTTTCTATTTTTTTTTCCAGAAACATCTTAAGTATTGGTGCAGTTTGAAATGTTTGCTTGACTAGTACATTATGTATTTGTTTAAGTACAATGTTGTGTGTTTTATAATCTCAGAAAAACATGTATTAGAGTATATAAAATTTGAAAATATGAGACAAAAGGGACAGTCAAAGCTAATGGAAAATTAGGTAATTTTTAATAATATTTATCCCATCATAATAGTCACCTCTTAGATTAGTTCTAAAATGATAGATTTTTACAGTTATTCTTACTAATATTGTCCTTCAAGATTGATTTTCTAGATAATTCTTTTTTATTTTAAAAACTTAAAATGTTGAGGTTTATTATTTTCTTGCTCCTTAAAGAAGTCACATAGTCAGCTAAGGAAAGTAACAGTAATCATTTATATTAGTATTTCTGTTTTAAAGGTTTAAAAAATTCCAATGTATGTATCCCTCCTCTTTGGTGGATAGAATATATATAGCTTTGTGAAACCAAAAAAATATAAATGTAAATTTGAAGTCTAGAAAATTCAATAATGCTCAAAAGCATAAGTAAACTTGAAATATAGTCTTCATTTGTCTTAATCTTTAAAAATCTTTAAATTATTTGTTTACTGTGTTCCCAAAATTCCAATATATTCTAAATATGAATCATAAAAACTCCTTTTGTTTTTGTTAATACTATATATTACATCATTTGGCTTATAACATGATTATTTTGTAATAAATTAACTAAATCTTTTATTTAATATTGAAAATAAAATAATCATTTAAAATACCTTTGGTTAATGACTAAAACTTCTTGATAAATGTATCTGATACTGTCCATTGAATTATTTAGAATGCATTTTTACTTATATACTAATTTTTAAGGGATTATTTGGGGAAAAAAAGCATATACGTAATTCATTTTTGCTTATGCAAGTACAGGTTTAAAAAAGACTTAGTTCTCTAGAATTCTGAAGTAACTTGAAGAAAAACAATTATCCTTTGTACTGAAAATTGGTCATTTATTAAGACTTGGCTTTGTTTTTAATATTTGACTTAAATATATGAATGAGAGAAGAGAGACAAGTAAATTCTCTGAGGGTAATTAAAAATACATTTTGCAACCAACAAAATTTTAGAAAATATTTTATCTCACATTTTTAAAATCAAAACATTTTTAAATGATATTATACTCATCCCAGAGTACTTGTCATCATGGTATCACGTGTATAACAGTTCATTTAAAATATGCATAGTTTTGTACAAGGATAATTTGCCTTTAGAGTGTACAGTCATAGAGAGTGGGCTTCTGAGCTACTAACTAATGGGTATCAATTATTATCATTTGTATTTCTGATCTCTAGAGTGGTATGGATAAAGAAGGTCAAAATGGTCCCTGATGAAAAGAAACTTTTAAAACGTTTGGAAAAGTTAATGAATTAGATTTCCCTGCACTTGAAGATATTAGGATTGGGAGATCAAGACTCCCATCAGCCAAATCAAGACTATTCACAGTTGACAGGAAAACTCAAAGTTTCTTTTTTTCCCCACCAGAGAAATGCCCTCCCACAGCTAGTGGTGGTAATTCACAGGAGCAATTATATTAGCTTAAAGAGTGTGTTTCAGAAGCAATAAACTTTAAGTACACTCAGCCTAATTTCTGTTGTATTTATTTTATGTAGTTCCTTGTAAGTGCTTGAGAATGCTTCTTGTAAAAATATCCCCTTCGTTTTATAAAACATGCTTTCTGCTGTGGATAAAATTACAATGTTAATAAACCATAATTATTGTTTTTTCTTTGCAACAATAATGAAAGTTCAGTGAAATGAACAAAACTAGAAGAGATGTGCAACACTCCCCTTTTTCCCTTAATAGCCTTTAAATGATTTATGAAATAAAAATGCTACTTCAGTTTGCCTTTAATAACCAATACTTCCTTCACCAATTAGTCTCTATCCTCATAAATATTCAAACTGTTAGGATATAAAAGAAGCTCTTTTTGTGTGTTCTTTAAGACTTAATGCATTTTTATCAAGGCCTCCAAAAAATGGACAGTATTCTGATGCATAGGTAATACTATCAGTTGGTTTTAAAAATATATATTTATTTGTTTTTATAGAATAGTATATGAGATAAATATGGAATATACCTTTAAAGAGAAGCCAGCATGTCCATAATATTCAGCAAGTACCCTTAAAATGCTACATTTCATATTTTGAAGTTCTTAGAACTGAGAGCTTCCCTGTAGACACTGACTTAAATGTTAGAATTGACAGTTGAAAACTGTTTCAGTTCCTTCAGTCTTGTAAAATTATTAATGGAAAAATAAGTACATGAAGATAATAAAGTTGATAATATTTTCATTCTCAACTATGCAAATGTTGCTCAAATGAAATATGTTTCATTATTTTATATTTCTAGGGCAACATTTTGAGTCTAGAAATGTCAGTACCGGGATTTTATTTTGATACATGATATGACCTAATTCTTTCATTTGTTGCAGGAATCCAAAAGGGGTAGAGGGTGCCTTTCTCTCCCTTTCCTTTCCTTTCCTTTCTCTTTCTTTCTTTTTCTTTCTTTCTTGCTCTTTCTTTCCTTCTTTTTCTTTCTCTTTTTCTTTTTCTTCCTTCCTTCCTTCCTTCCTTCCTTCCTTCCTTCCTTCCTTCCTTCCTTCCTTCCTTCCTTCCTTTTTCTTTCTTCTTTGCTGTAAGTCTAAATTGCAACCGCTAAAATGCCTTCCCATAATTGTAATGAGATCAGTGGGTTTTAAGTATGGAATGAATCAATTATTGTAAGCAGAGCCCCTGCGTAAATCACTGAATGCCAAACCAACCTCAGGATTATAAAATGAATCTTTGACAAGTATTCAAGGTTTCAGCATAGTCTCAATAATGAGGATTAAGTACTTACTATCAAGTGAAAGCAAAGTTTTATTCACTTACTAAGGAATATGTGCATATTCATTAAAAGAGGTCAGATTGAATGAGGCTTTAAAAAAAGAGGGCATCCAGTAGCAGCATTAAAGGTAAAAATTGATGATAAATATGTCTAGTTTGTGGTAAAGAGGGAAAGATTCCAAAAGCGTATTTCATGAAATGGCAATATGTTTTGTGATTGAGGAATAACTACATTAACAGTGAAAAATAACAAGTAGCTTTTATATTTTCATTTCTATCAAACGTTTTAAAAAATTTTTTTAAAAATCCAGGGATTATTATAAAAGAAATCAGGACTACCCATTGTCAGTTTTTGCAGTTCTTGGAACATGATATTTTTGACTGGCAAGAACAATAGAAAGTAAAGTTGTAACAGAGCTGAAGACAGAAACATTAACTTCATTATTTTTGATACACTGTCAAGAGCTGTGTATTCTAACACATAGGGAGATTCTGTTTAAATAAGATAGTTCTCTTGTGCACACAGTCCAACAGTCTCTTTTCTTTTCTTTTCCTTTCCTTTCTTTTCAGATAACTGTCTTTTGTTAATTTGCTGTAACTAGTTGTGTAGTAACTTTATAATTTACCGTTGTAAATGGCAAGCCAGAAACAAACTATAGTGGCATATTTACGCGTCCTTACCAATTTACTAATATACTTTAATCCTTATGCTTATGATAGGGTTTATGTGTCTTGAAAAAAAACATTTTGAACGATCCAAACAGAATATACTTTTTCCTGGCTTATCCTGTTCCAATTACACACTTTTTGAAATTAGTTTCTGCATCACATAAAATCAGATATTAATTAAATTTAAATTCTAAATTACACATAAAAGTTATAATACTGAAGTTTTGATTATTTTTACATATTGTCCCTTATATTTCTATTTTGGCATTTCTGGCATTATACAGAGAAAAGACATGGTTTTTTTAAAAACATGGAATAAAGTTTTACACTAAATTACTTCAATATCACAGCACTTTATAACTCACTGACAGGATAAATTTATATTGTAGTAACTTTCATTCATTTGGGACATCGTATATACAACATACAAGGAAAGTATAGGACTCTGATGTTTAATTGTTTTCCCGTTAAAATGTTAGATATGCTAAATTATGCTTATTTCTCTAATGAGAAAATTAGGAATTTTGGCATAGATGTTGTAGATATTTGTGAGAAAATAACATTTGTGTAATAGTTACAAAGTCATTTTATATGAAAAAATATAGTACTTAAATGGTATTTTCCCACTAAGTTTCTTTTAATCAAAAACAAACTGTATTTTGATATTTTTAATTTTTAATTTTCCATTTTTTTTATATCTTGTTTCAAGTATAGTCCTATTGCTTTGGCATTTATGTGTGTCACTGTAATTTTAAAGCTAAGAGATCTATTACTGATGTGCATGTATAAACGTAGATATCACAAAATAAATACAAAACTCACAAGAGTGAATTGAAAGAGGAATACTTACATAGAAACTGCAAAAGTATGCCTGAAACAGCTATAATCAATGTCTGCAAATTCATATTAAAGACAAGTTTTTAAGTTGTGTGCAGAAGTTGAAAGAGTGATGATTTTGGAATAGTGAACATTTACAGATAAAAAGAGAACAGTGTCTCCTGTGCAATGAAGGAATTTAAATTTGCAGTGAAAGTCTGACATCTGGTGGCAAGAAGGAGGAGCATCAGAAAAGAAGAAACCTATTGTGAAGCACCTCCGGGCTTTTACGGGACCAAAAAAGCAAATTAAAAACTGAAAGAAGTTCTTTTTTCTTTTAGACATTTTATATAACAGCTCACCTCCTCCTAACAATTTTACCATGATTCCTATTTTATATTTATATTTCCTAAAAGCTGTTTGTATTAAAGATATTTTTCCAAGAGTATCAAAATACAGCTCAGCAGTTGTTTCTAAAACAATGATTATGTATTTAGAAATAGTTTCATACTTGTAAAATTGATTTATAGAAAGTTAACTTTACATTACAGCTTCAGAATCAAAATGAAACTTTCCTAAATTTTCCCAATAAACAAATGAAAAAATTAAATGTTCACAAAGAAATTTGGTTATTTTAAACAAAGATCAAGACTGCTAACAAAAGGATACTAAGCTTTCAATTGAAAGGTAATCCTAGTTCCTAATACACATTAAAAAATTATTCATAGGACAAAACTATTGATAAGTAATATCTTTTGAGCCCAGAATACCATTTTTTAATTAAAATAGTCCAAAAGAATCACCAAGTTGATATAAGAAACTAGCACCTACTACAATAGAATATGTTTATACTATATGAAATTAATTTTTCTTAAATTATGCAAAGTGAATTACAATAACAATTTAAAAATAGAATTAGCAATACTGATACTACATAAAGTAGATTTTTCTAAGGTATTTCATCTTATCATTTTAATATGTCCTTGAAATAATTTTTAAAAACAGCACCATATGAGAATAACACAAATCTTTTATTTTTACTGTTAAATTTCAACAACCCAAACTAGGAATTAATGCAGCATTTGGTATCTGCTGCTGTACATTTAAAGTGGAATGAAGTAGCCAGAGAGGAAAACTTTTGCGTAATTTATATTCCTTAAAATATTTGACCGAATAGTGAAAAAATTGTTAGTGGTTTTCAAGCCATATCCTGGTAATAGTTTCAAACCCCCATTTTGCTCAGAGTACATGAGCAAAGTTTCAGCACTACACTGACTGTTTTCATGCCTTTTTGTTGTCTTCATCCAAGAGGCTGTGGGACACTCAGACTAGAGAATACTGCTGACACATCGAAAGATCCCCATCAGTGTAGCATTTCATAAATCCTTCTGGAGTGGCAAATAAGCAACAGTATCATGAGATCAGCCTGTGGTGGTTCCGGGTCTCCCCAGAGCTTCATTTTTATTTTTTTATTTTTTTATTTTTTATTTTAAAGATTTTATTTATTTATTTATTTGACAGAGAGAGAGAGACACCGAGAGAGGGAACACAAGCAGGGGGAGTGGGAGAAGGAGAAGCAGGCTTCCCACGGAGAAGGGAGCCCAATTTGGGGCTCCATCCCAGGACCCTGGGATCATGACCTGAGCTGAAGGCAGACACTTAATGACTGAGCCATCCAGGCATCCCTCCCCAGAGCTTTGAATTAGCATATAGGGTAGATGGTCGTGCTGGGTTGGTTATTGGTCTTCCTCATTTGTGCCATTTGCACAATGCAGCAGGTTGAATTCAGAGTTGATTGTGAATTTGCCACATGAACTTCCAGAAAGACATTTGCGATACTCGGGAACCCCCAGTAGTGTTGACAGGAAGGATTCCCCCATGCCACTGCAATCAAAGACACAAAATCATCTCTATCAATTTATTCATGAAAAGTTGAAATTCCCCCAAATTGAAGAGAATCTGGAAAGAATTTTTAAAAGTGAGAAAGATTTTTACCAATAACACAAAACATTACTCAGTTCTTATAGCACAGGTCATTTTAGGAATGCTTATCAAATAATTGAAACCAGAGCATTTTTTTTTCCTTTAGAGACATTTCTTTTTATTCCATATTAAATAATTACTGTTTCAATCATGTTATGTATCAACACTCTCTCTCCAAGTGTTCTGAAGATAGAAATTCCTTCTTAGCAGAGAATTGGGACTAAGTAATCCAATTAATTTCAAAGCATTTTAGAATAAAAATAACTCCATATGTCCAGTAATAAAAAATAACTCGGTATGTCCTCATAAAAACACCTAAATTTTCTGTTTCGTAAAAATTAATAATTTTGTTCTAGAATGTACTTTTTAAAAAAGATTTATTTATTTTAGAGAGAGGGAGAGAGAGAGAGCAAGCACATGAGCGAGGGGAAGGAGCAGAGAGGGAGAGAGAGAACCTCGAGCAGACTCCCTGCTGAGCGTGGAGGCTGACACGGGGCTCAATCTCAGGGCCGTGAGATCATGACCTGAGCCGAAACCTAGTCAGAGGCTTAACTTACTGAGCCACCCAGGTGCAGCACCTGCAGAATATACTCTTTGAGGGCTCTTTAAATGAGAAGCCCGTCATCTTCACTTATAACACCCTACCTACCTATGATTTAAGCTCTCTCCTTATTTGCCCAGGTCCGAGGAAGAAGGATGATATCAATTTTTTCTGGTCTTTAATTTCTCAGTGTCCAGCACACAGTAGGATTTCAATGATTACTTTTTTGAACGAAAAATAAGTAATGAATGAATGCAAAATACTTTTCTTTCCTCCCCCCAGTATCAGTTATTTCCTCCTGAAAGAGAACATAAAATTCCAATACGCAGCTATCCATGTTTGAGAGAAAACAGTAAGATAAATTATTACAACAAACACACAGTCGCATTAGGCATGAAGTCTTTGAAGATTCCTTTCTTTGGACAAAAAAAAAGAAAAAGAAAGAAAGAAAGAGATGAGAATCATATATCACAAACCTTCACAATTAAGCCATCCTCCAGGTCCATGTTATAGAAGTAGGTACATGAAATAGATAACGTTTTAGCTGCTAATATCTGCATTGATAATGTTTGTACATTGAGATACCATCTGCTACATGAACATTTGCACATATTAATGGGCCCTGAGCTTGCAATAATATATTTTACATGCAGAAGAAGGTCAGAAATTTGTTAACAGATCAAATATGTGGGCCTGTAATAGGCATTCCATTATCATGTTAACCATAATTTGAACATTTGGTTTTCTGATGATTTTACTGTAAAATTATATATTTTTAGAGCCTCTTAATTTCCACATCTTTCCAAATCACTCCTGACTACATTATTTTTCCCTTTGATTATATCCTATAATGTTTACTCCCTATGCTTATCATTTACTACTGACTACCTTATTTTACTATTTAACTATTTCCTTAGTGACATAGTTGTCTTTCCTAAATGATTGTAAGTTATGCAGATCAGGGTATGTGTCTCTTCTCTTCGGCATCTACATAATACAGAAAACCAGGGTTTTCAGAGACAGTGTTAACTTTTGAATATCCTGGATATTTTTTATAGAAAAGCTACTAAAATATAATCAGATTATATGAGACATAAATGTTTTCTTGTTTGCTGGTTCATCTAATTTTATTTGGCCCCAGCCCTAGTCACTCTTTGTACACTAGCCTAGCTTTTTTTTTTTTCAAAGTATTAACCACTGTCTAAAACTAAATTATCAGGATTTTTTTTTTTACTTGTTTATTAAGCATCTCCATCAGTAGATTCTAAGTTCCATGAGGACAGGGATTTTTCTGCCTTGATTCAAGCTGTATCCTCAAAGGCTAGAGCTATGTCTGTCTATAGTAGGTGCTTAATAAGTGTTAATTTTCCCTATCCACTCTATTTAGAATTGATGCCGCACTAGGATTAGATTCATCGTGTTAGAAGGGAATTTAGAGTTTGTTCAATCTCACTGTCCACCCAGGACAAGAATTCATTCTGTCATATCCCTGAGAGTTACTCATGTGGTTTCTGCTTATATTTTCAATACCAGAGGCTCATCATATATTAAGGCAACCTGGGCCATGTTGGCTAAGCTTGTGTTTTTAAAAAGATCTTTCTTATAATGATTTGAAAGCTGTTTTGCTGATACATCCACACCAGGTCTAGATTTGCACTATAGAACTGTAAAAACAGGTCAATTTCTACATAACTAGTCTTCCAATGAGTCACACACACACACACACACACACACACACACACACACACACTTATTTTCCTGTGAATAAAACGTGACTAACATTGTTAGTTCATTCTGCGAACAACCTCCCTGCTTTCATGTCCACATAGTCAAATGGGAGAGACGGATAATTAAACACATTATGTTCATAACACATGTTAAGCACAATGCTTGACTAAGAACTACAAATTCAAAAAGAACCAAAGTAAAATCTGGTCCCAAAGAGAGGCGTCCCCAAGTTGTGTTGATTCAAACAGATGTACAATGTAACACCCTCTTGCATCTCCCCATAAGAGGTATATTACTTAGAAACACTTCTGAAACTGGATGTGTGTTTTTTTCTAGATATGGTAACATTGCAAGTGTGGCCTCCACAGAGTCACAGGGCAAGAGGAAATTCCACCAGAAAGAGCACATTATTTTTGGTTTAGTTGCATACAAGATGGGTTGTTACCATCACCTTCTAGAATTTCATTTTCTTCTAATTTTTCTGTGGTATCTTGAAAGATTGAATTAGTTTTCTAAATATGGTTTCATATTTTTCCTAATAAAATAATGTGTGATTCTCATGAAGAATCTTGTGTGTCTCTATAACTTCCTTATTTCTTTTTTTTTTTTAAAGATTTATTTATTTATTTGAGAGAGAGAGAGTGGGGGGAGGGACAAAGGGAGAGAATTTCCAGCGGACTCTGAGCTGAGCATGGGGACCGATGGGGGGCTCTATCTCATGACCCATAAGATCGTGACCTGAGCTGAAACTAAGAGTCCAACGCTCAATCAGCTGAGCCACCCAGGCACCCCTAGAACTTGTTTATTTCTAATATATACTTCTAATTTACTGTAATGTTTTCTTTGTAAACATTTAGATCATTAATCAAATGCATAGCTTCATTAAATCATGTACGTCATCAGCCATATCACATGAAATTGTTGATCCTAAAATTTTGAATGGAGATGCTTAGATGTTATGATATATACTTATAACTAGACTTAATCAGGGTGAAAAATTTTTGCAGGTTGAAAATTAACTGCTTTTATAAATATTTGCTTTAAAAAATCTTTCCCTCACATTTGTTGCTTACTTTCAATCTCAATATTTTTGGTTTTAACAATGCCTGACACTTCTTGCCACTCATACTGAAACATGTCATTCTTTTCACAAACTCTCATTTTTTTACACCATTATTCTTATATTCGCCTTCTAATGTAGTTTGATCCTTGTTATGAAGTCCAAGTGATTCTGGAACTGCAGGGAAAGAAAGAATGACCTTAATTCTGAGGAACTTAACAGCTTTGGTCATTCCACAGATTTTATATATAACAAGAAAATAGCAAAATTAACATAAAAGGACGAAACATAAAAGAAAAAAGGAGGGCGCCTGGGTGGCCCAGTTGGTTAAGCAACTGCCTTCAGCTCAGGTCATGATCCCAGAGTCCTGGGATCGAGTCCCACATTGGGCTCCTGGCTTGGCGGGGAGCCTGCTTCTCCCTCTGACCCTATCCCCTCTCACGCTGTTTCTCTCTCTCTCTCTCTTTCAAATAAATAAATAAAATCTTTTAAAAAAAGAAAAAAGGAAACAAGAAAAACAAGCCTGACAGAAAGATCTTGAATGGTCGTGGCTGATTTTATTTCCCCAAGATGGCCACCACAATCTCTCTCTAGTCAGATGCACTTCTAGAACCTTGCCAGTCACCCGTCAAAAGATGGAGTGTAATTCCCTTCCCCTTAATTTTAGGAAGGCTTGTGACTCACTTGCAAAAACAAAATAAAATGAAGCAAAAAATGATGGTCTGTGACTTCTGGGCTAAATCATAAAAGGCGATGTAGCTTCCATTTGGTTTGCTTCTCTCTTGAAATCTTTGGCTACCATGTAAGCAGTCTCACTATGCTGAGGCCACCATGTTGTGAGGAAGCCCAAACTAGTCTATGAGCAGAGATCAGATGGAGAGGCCCTGGGACCACATGGAGAGAGCAAGACGCTCCACCAGCTTCTAGCTGATTGCTGCTCTGGCCCTACCCCAGGCACTGTTAGCAGCAGCCACCATCTGACTACAGAGTCCCATAGCCAGAACCAGCCAGCTAAGCCCTTCCCAAATTCCTGACCCATAGAGCTATGAAGAACAATACAATGTGTATTGTTGTTCTAAGCCACTGAATTTGAGGGTCGTTTGTGATGCGGCCATAGGTAAACACCATGACTTTCAGAAACTTGGTGCCGAAATTAAGATAATGAAGGATAATCTTTTCTATGCACAACTTTAAAGACGGCGTAGGATGAGATTCAGAATTCTCTGGTCCTCTAGAAAAGTTCACCAGCTGGTGATATTTGTAATACAGCAATATCTATCATTATGTTTTACCATAATTTGTTAAATGTTACTGAATTTAATAAACTATGTATCACATTAGTATAATCT
Organism: Leptonychotes weddellii; assembly: GCF_054177405.1. Taxonomy (NCBI): domain Eukaryota; kingdom Metazoa; phylum Chordata; class Mammalia; order Carnivora; family Phocidae; genus Leptonychotes; species Leptonychotes weddellii. Next base: position 126,385,785 of record NC_138374.1, read on the forward strand.
CTTAAAAAGCAGCATCCACATCTTCATTAAATCTAGCAAGAGGTTTTATTATTATGTTCTATAATGGTCAATGGCCAAATAAAGGTCTCTTAAACTCTTTTAAATGCATTACTTTAAAAATGTGGTAAATCCTGATATAAAATAGCATGTTCAGCAGTAAAGGATAGAAACCCTGAATTCAAATTGGCTTAGACAAGAAGGGCATTTATTATCTCAAGAAATCCAGAAGTCAGCCATCTACAAGGATGGCTTGTGCTCTACTCCTTGCAGTCTCTTGGGTCTGCCTCCTCAGTGGGTTGACTTCATCCTTGCCCTAGTAGCCAGATGGCTGCAGTGGTTCCGGCCATTACATCCAGACAGAGCAATGTCCAGAAAGAAAAATTCCTTCCAGGGAATTCTTATTTTGAATGAAAAACCCTTTCATTCAACAATTTTACTCAGCACCTGATAAATGCCAGGCAATAGCCTAAGTGTTTGAATGCTTGAAGTATTCCTAGCAAAACAGACCTCCCTTTATATTTCATTGGACATAAATGGTTCACATGGCATCCGGTAGCCAATCAATGGACAACGTTACAAGACCATTATGGTTGATTGGGATTCAATCCAACGTATCTCAGGGAAAACATCACTCTTCCCTAAATCGTGTAAGAAAGGGATAATCACTTGAACAAATTGGGGCTTTTCTAGCAAGGTGCAGTGGAGGAAAGGATATTCAGTAAGCAATGAACAGTGTCTGTAAACAGAACTTATAAAGATATATTGTTATTCAATTTGTGAAAACTGTGATAATGTAGAAGTGTCTTGGCACATGTTAGACTAAATAATCAGGATTTCTAAACGTATATATAAAATGATCGGGAACTATACTTAAAAAAATCTTGGCATATTCAAAAAGACTAAATAGCAGTACTAAAATGCTAGCAACATATTGCCTGTAATTTGGGTGCTAGAACTATTTGTGTATTTGCATGTTCTATTTATGTTTCCACTTTTCCCCTAAATTTTCTTTAATGAGCTTGTACCTCTTTAAAATAGTTCTTTAAATAAAAAATAATTTCTTGTCAACTGTGTCCAGTTACATTATCTACTGCCTAATCTAAATCAAATAAAGCAAATTTATGGAGCCTGAAGTTTCCCAGTCTCAGGTCATGGTAATGACATCTTTTTTATTTTTTTGTGCTACTTCCAGCTCAACCAAGGGACAAGCCATTTTAAATAGAGAAAGAACTCCTTTGCCAAGAATCTTTAGGTCAATGATGAGGGATATTTTAGAGTTTAAATATTTATCAAAGATTGAGATGATTATCAATTCACTAAATATATATTCTTACAACTCTACTTGGTTTTGGTTCATGTTAACCTATCTTCTGTTTCAATTAATTAATTATTCACTGGAAAATCTGTTTTTATAGTATAAAGAGAAATAAAAACCTTTTCTTCAAGCATCACTATTATGATATGCCTGGAGCCTTCCAACATCAGACCTAAAAATAAATCGTATACAGTTCATCTCTCTGTCTTTTCCATTACTCTTTGGTTTCAGTTTTCATGGGGACTCATGTTTGAGTGGCTAATTATGACCACCCACCCAGGCTGTTGGGAGACATACATTCTCTTGGGAAGGAAGACTATGGGTTGGAAAGACAGCAAGCCTGCTCTCCGTCACTGTGAGCAGGACAATTCACAAAATACACCCAATAAGAAGTGTTTGCAAGCCAAACAACAACAACAAAAACGGTATCATAATTTCTCAGTTACACTAACACACCTATATTCATTAGCAGAGCTCAACTGAAGACTTTGAAAAAGTAGTTATGGAGGATGAAACATGCGGTGATTTGCTTTTTAAAGGTGACTACTTGTGTCGCAAATTCTCATGGCAAGTAAATTGACAAGCACTTGCTTGTATCTGAAGGACAGAAGCCCACATCTAGTTGTAGAGATGGGTTAGCTCTTGACCTCTCAAAACTGTTTGCAGGAACACAGTGAGTACTGCTTTTTCCTATCAGTTTGACACCTAAACAGCTCAGAGCTGGTAGGATTCTTCATCAATCACCTTGATCACAATGGCTGTATGAACCGGGAATTTAGGAAGCTGATCTGCTCTGTCACTTTGGGCTATGGGAAGAACATTGTTCTTTTTTTCTTTCTTACTTTTCTTTAGGCTATCTCATCCATCAACCGAACTGCACCACAATTGAGACCTAAAACTAAAAAACACATATAATGACACTTGGTTAAATGATTGGGCACTGTTAAACCCACAAGGAATCAGGCTAACCATTCAGTTTGATTTAAAGAATCAGTCCCCCAGTTGTTAGATACTCATGTAAACAAATGAATGTTTGGCATCATGCATCATCTAGCTATAAGCTCTGGTACTGCAAAGACTTTAAATAGCCAGTGTAACAGTTTACATTTTCAAAATTAAATCAAAGGCTTTGAAACCTTTGAATGAATATCATTCTGAACAAATCAAAGAGTACATTCTTAGAAAAGAAGAAGTGCATACAGTTCTGGTTAGGAGTTTGTAGCCTATAGGCTCAAGGATAAGCAGTGGGTAGACGTGTCAGCCCAAGATGTAATGATGCACCGTGAGAAACACAAGGAACAGAGCCACAGCGGTGCCCAGAGACGGCTGGGGAGACTCTGAGCTCTGATACCTTAGAGGTCACATCTCCTTCTGAATTTAAAGGTGCCTATTTTGTCTTTTACATCAGTGAATATGATTAAACTCCTGCTGTTGTGTTAAATTTCCAAGATTGTAAAAAGTCAGGGGAATTAAAAAAGGTCACTGCAGTATTTTATTTCACTAGCAAATCTGTGGAATAATGTTATAGGACGACATAGGAAATTGCTTGGAAAGAGAATCTGTATCCAAATTCTGGGAAACATAAGTGGGAAAACCTAAGTGGGATAGAGAAGACCCTTCTAGACCTGTAAGTACAAAATAAGACTCCTTGCCATGTGGTATTAGGCAGTCAAGAAAACTAGGATGCCATTTTAATAGTGAAAAGAGGCTAAATTCTGGTCACTTAACATAAAGATTTGCCAACTCTTAGTTCGAGTCTCCAACCTTCTGTGAACAACTGAAGTTGTTGATGAATTAGAAATGTTACTCTACATCTGTACCTTAAAGCCGTAGAGTAACAACATAACATAACCTTTCCTATTTCAACAAAATACCACTATGTTACACAGCTAGAAGTAAAAAATCAGATGTACATACAAAATTAAGAAACAATGAAAGCAACAAAAATAGAACATATAAATGAATGAGCAAGTCTGCATCCATTCAGGACAAAATGTAAAACACTTTGCTTAAATCGATAAGAAGAAAAAATATTCATGTGGTCTATAATAAAAATAATTGCAGTGCATGTTAATGAATGTGTGTTCTGAATTCTGTTAGGCATCCCATTAGCTTTATGATATTTTGTGAAATTTTGAAATTCAAGTTGTTTTGAGGACAAATCTTTCAAGGCATCCAAAAGGACTGCCTCAAGTTGAACCTAATTTAGTGTCTGCACAACATGAAATATCAACATGGAACATCTTCAAAATAAGCTGATACTCATGATGTTTGTTTATATAAAATATATTTTAAAAATCCTATAATTCTTCAACATTAGAATTTTGGATAGGATTTTCAGGTTCTCCAAGGGTAAATGGTATGCTTTATTAGTAAACATTTGTTGAGCTCAAAAAATATGTGAGACAAGTATGTTATAGGTATTATCTCATTTAATATTCTCAAAAATCCTATGAGGTCATAGTATTATGCCCATTTTATAGATTAGGCAACCGAGATAAAGAGAAGTTAAGCAAACTGGATGAAGTTTATGGAAGAGCTGGAATATGAATCCACAGCACAAGCTCTTATTTGGTTTACTATTTTATGTAGACACAATGTAAGCCACAAAACCACAAAGTACTTCACTCAGTAAATTCTGGTAGTACCAATAACATCTTTATGAAAAGTTCGATGACTTTCATGTTAACCATTTTTGGACCTCTTCATTTTTTTAATCTCTTATTCAATCATAACAAGCTATTGACTATTAAAGAATATATATTAATTCTATTGTTTAATATGGTTTTGGTGAACCACATGCACAGTAAACCAAGGTGAATTGAGTACTACTACAATTATGTGCACCACGTGATATGCACTCCCAATAGACAAAGCTCTCCATATTGCCCATTTTGTCCCAGTGTCACCTCATCACCAAGGGGCAACAAAAATAAACATGAGCTATTGTTCGATTAAGATGGTAGGTAATTTTCCACTATACAAAAAAGACTCCGAGCAGGGTGTTGCCTTCGGTTTTCCTGAGACTGGTCCTTGAGAGGGCTTGAGTGCAGGTGGTTTAGGTAGGAAGTGATCCTAGGAAGCATGAGTGAGGAAGCCAGGTGAGTCAGGAAAATGGAAAAGCCCATCCAGGCTATCCTATTAGTGATCGCTCCAGGCAACTGGACTCCATCCCGCTGGGACCCTCTGAAGCACCACATAGGATGGGTAGAGTGTGCCTCAGGACTGTCCCTCCCAAAGAAAGAAAGCTGGAACATTTATCCACAGATTCCTGTCCAGCCAAACTTGTGAATTTCCCAGGGATGGATAACTCTTCTGCGCTTCTATTATCTGCTTGCATATGCTAAGCAGACTTTGAAGAAAAGCTTTAAGGCAGAAAAGTGGAGAGAGCCTGCCGCAGAGACATTGTCCGGGCACACAGGAAAGGTGACTTGGGAAGTCAGAAGTGGGTTGGGAGATGTACGGCCAGCCACAGGTGTGTTCTTTGAATTATTTTTCTAGTCTATCCATAGCCTCCCCTATTGACCTTTGTTTAAGAGAAGGTAGATTCATCTGAAGACAAAGTAGATAACTCTGAGGTCCTCTGGACTCTGCAGGGGTTTAAACCAGAATCATGACCTTATTATTCTTGCTCTCTAACCAACTGACTTAACCACTGTGTAGCTATAGGGGTTTTTTAATAGCTTTATTGAAGAATAATTGACCTACAGTAAATTGTGCATAAAGTGCATTATTTGATATGTTTTGACTGATATATATAAATATATATGACATATGATATATTTATATATATCACCACAATCAAGACAGGGAACATACCCATTACTTTCAGTTTGTTTCTTGTTTCTAGATGTTATAATGAATTATCTTCCATTTTTATAATAACAACTGTTATTGTTATTATTATGAAGGGATGACTAGGACTATTAACTTCCTCTCCCAGTAAAACTTCATTTCATTTCCAACTATTTATGAATAGAAAAGATCATGTGGACTTTGACATCAAGTAGACCTGGTTTGAAAACTGGTTCTTTCTACCAAATACTAGTTGTGTGGCCTTGGGCCAGCCACTTAAACATGTCACATTTCTGTATCTGTAAAACATGGATAAGTAAGCCTATCTCAGAGTGTGAGGATTCATTAGAATGTCAAGTACCTAGAACTGCATCCACCACATAGTAGATGCTCAGTAAATGGTTCTGTTTTCCTACTTTCCTCTTACTTCAAGGTTTGAAATGTTTGCCATTGGAGAGTTATTCAATTTAAAATCTGATTGTGTAATGCTTTGAACTCTTTAAAGAAACAGAAATACTTCCATGTTCTAATAATAGAATATTTAATCCCATGATAATGCTTTTCTTCCCTCTTTTCTCCCTTAGCATGTGCCCAGATAGTAATGTATATCACCAAATGGTGAACTGCTCTAACAATACTATTTTGATACAATCTTTCCTTGTTAGAGTGGGATGGACCCAACTTACATTCCCATGAGCTCTGGGTACAGGATCTGATTCATTATAATTATGTTTGTCATTCAATAAGGTTCTCTACAGAGGTATTTTTGTACATGAAATATAGCAGCAGTTACCACACTTGGCATCAGATGAATCTGGGATGCTGTTTTTTAAAAACACAGATTACTGGACTCTATTCCAGACTAACTGAATTAGACTCTTTCAAGTAGGGAGCCAGAAATCAATATTTCTAAGAAGCTTCCAGAAGATTCAGAGGCACAGACGAACGGGAACAGCAGCATTGGAAGACATCACAATGGAAGGCTCATGGAATCCTGAAAAGTGTAGAAAGCCTGTGTTTGGTTTTGTCTGGTTTGGTTTTTGTTGTGAATGAGTTGTACACCTTAATGCAACATGGAAATTAGAGACAGGATTTTTACGCAATGCTTTTGATTGTGTAACCTAAACAATCAGCCTTATGATGCTGGCATATTCAACCTCTGTGGACTTGGGTGACCTTCCTGAGCAAGCACAAACTGTTAGTAAAAAGTTAATTTCCTTTCTTGTATTTTGGTTCCTGTTAATGACAAGCCAATGTAATTGTGAGACTGAGCTTTGTTTAATATCAGCAGATGTACTTTCTAAGTTTTTCAGTTTGATCTTTGTCTAAGTATTCGAGGATTTAGTAGTTATCTGTAGCATACTCAATCCATTTGAATACCCATCTAATCCATACCTTAGGCAGATCTAAAAGGATGTATAATATGAACTGATGTTTTCTACCATAAGCACGCATTGGGTAAAGATGGAAACAGACTCTTTTGACATTGAAATCCATCAAGTTCAAACACCTAGGAAAAAAGTATTGGTGGGTAACTAACAGCTTTCAGATTGCAAAACTAAGTCATTTCAGACTCAAATAATAGTCCTGGATGAGAGCTTTGGTGTTAACTGGATTTTTAAGTTATTTTGTGTAACAGAGAAGCCGATTTGTCTTTCTGGCCCCTCTACGTGAGTTGGCCTCATTATGTAAACAAATAGAAAAATCACTGAGGACCTACCCAACTTTGCAGCCCAAACTCCTGGCATGCTTAACACATACTATGTGCTCATTAAGTATTTGTTGCTTATGTGAGCTAATCGATTCACTCATTCATTATTGAACATTCAATGAAGTGAACCTTAAATCTCAGGCACAAACTCATAGGTATTACATTCTTTAAAAGAGGCTTCGTATATATTCAACTTTAACTTACCTCTGGTGCTTTTCTGCTTTGGTCTCACCACCCCCCTGCCATCCCTCCCCCCACAGAGTAATCTTTCTAAAACTGTCGGAGTAATCCTTCCAAAACGCAAACCTAATCAGTGATCCTTCTTAAAGGCCTTCAAAACCATGGCTCCCGGGATAAAATAAAAAATAATAACAATTAAAAATCAAAACAAAAAACTTCCCGGGCCTGATAGACCAGGCCAACATACTACGGCACTTTCCCACATCTCAAATCACATGATGCACCTCTGACTTCCCGAAATCTTAGCTGGAGTCTTTACAAACTGCCCCCCTTCTCCTGCGCTCCTGGGCCTCGCCTTATCCGTTCTGTTTTCCCCCTACCCAAGTCACCTGTTACCTATCTCCTCGTCCCTCCAGGGTCTGCACACGTCTCTCTCTTTCCCCCAGGCTTTCCCTGACTGCCTTAGCCTGGGTTCCAAGCCACCCACTGTACTCCGCGGCCCCCTGACTGCAGTTCCCTCACCGTGCAATGCGCGGGGCACGTTGCTCTGACAATTAGCTCCAGGACATGACACACTAGCAAAGAGCAGAAATGGTGTCACTTCTGTGTCTCCAGTGATGACTTACAGAGTCAGGCACTTGGTAAAGGTTCACAAAACACAGAACATTGATTGAGAGTTGGCTATGCCGCCGACAATGTGTCAGGCACTTTGCGTGGATTGTCTCATGTAATTCCTTACAGCAAGCCCAAGAGGGCGGTCTATGATTACCCCCAGTCTACAGATGAGGAAACAAAGGTATGGGTAGGTAAGCAATATGCACAAAAACGCAGCTAGTAATGGAGGGAACATGATTTCTTTTCCCTCTAAAGCATCACAAGTACAAGAGAGAAGCAAGGCTAGAGTTTGGTTAAAAAAAAAAAAAAGATAGGTATTTAAAAATAATTATGTTTTGAAATAGATTGTAGGAAGAGACCACAAAGTATACATTTCTGGCTCTGATCTATACTAGCCATTGGATTCTACTCAAACCATTTAAACTCTCTCGGTCTCAGTTTCTTTAAATGTAGAAGGAGGGGACGGAATACTAATATTTCTTGAATGGCTGTTGTGTGCCCCTACATGGACTATGCTTTACTTTGCATGAATTAGAGATAAGAGATAGATAAAAGTATCCCCATTTTAGAGATGGAAAAACTAAGCCTCCAACAGATTAAAGTGGAGGTACATGTTTTCTAGACACTCTCCTATTTTAAGATCCTGGACTTAGAGCAGAAAAAACAAAACTGTGATCATGGGACGGTTTTTGCTAAAGAATTCGGGTGGTTAAAAAAAAAGTAAATCAGAAGTCACTTCTGAACTTACCTTGTTGAATACTCTATAGAAAATGCAGAATAATATTTATAGTCAGATCAAAAGTTTAAATTAAGGCATTATCTTAGTTCAGGCTGCCATAAGAGAATACCATAGACTCGGTGGCTTAGGCAACATTTATTTCTCAGAGTTCTGGAAGCTGAGAAGTCTAAGATCTAGTGTCTGGTTAGGGTCGTCTTCCTGGTTTGCTGATGGCAAACTTCTTATTGTAAGGGTAAGGGGAGCAGGGAGAGGAGAGAGAGAAAGCTCTCTCCCATCTCTTATAAGGGCAGTAATCCCATTCATGAGGGCTCTATCCTCATGACCTAATTACTTCCCAAAGGCCCCACCTCTTAATACTATCACACTGGGAGTTAGGATTTTAACATATGAATTTCAGTGGGACACAAACATTCAGTCCTTAACAGACATCAATAGAATATCAAGTCAATAATTATTCCTGTTATTCATTCTTTCTTCCTCATATGCCTTTGTTCTGAGTTAAATTTCTGCTCTTCGCTTAACAGTCCAATGTTCAGATGTGTGAATTTATCCATACTTTTGTAAAAATATTACCAATTGCATACAGTAACCTATGCACCCATGTTAATCTCCTCCTGAGTATGATTAATAAATTAATTGAACCTGTAGGTGCCAGATAACATACCATGGTTGCCTGCTTGCCTAAGACTATACCCAAACTTTAGTCTGTGATCAGCACATATAAAATGTCTCAGTATAACTTCAAAATCTTTTTTAAAAATGTGCTTGCGTACAACAGAAAGATGGCTTAGGAGTACAGATATCTGGGCATCTTGAAAATGATCTCTTCTCCACTTATTGCCTGAGACTCTGGATTCATTAGCATGCCAACTGACTCATTAATGGTTTGGGCTGCTCTTACCACAAGGTAGTGATACCATCACTTCGTTTACTTCCGTGCAACCACCATCTTTAACAAGGTCCATTTGGGGGACCTCAGTAAAAGTTTATGAATAACTGGGAAAATATTGTAGCTCGCGCCCCCTTGAGGTAAGGACATACCTAGTTGGAGGCTTGAACTCAAAGCTCTTAGAACCCTGAAAAATGAGAAAAGAAACTATACCAGGTTCTAGGTGAGCATGTTCTTACACCCTCCACCCCGTGTTTCAGACTCCTCTAATTTGTGGCTCACAAAGACAAAATACTGATTTGAGAGCCTGGTGAGTACTTTCTTCCCATGTTAGGAGGCTGGATTGCTGGGACTATCCAGTGAGCCTCCTGATGTGGGGAAGAGCAATAAACACTAATATTCAAGTCCCTCAATGTCTTTCCTAAATCTCCTAACATCAGAAGAATCAGTTTACAGGTTTTGTATTTAAAACTTGGACACTCAGATGTGTCTGTTATCTTGCTTTTCCCTTAATAATCCCTCCTCATTGGTTGCATGAGCAAAGGCTGGACCATTACCTGCCCCTCCTACTGCCCCCAAATTCCTTTCCTGTGTGGCTCGCAGATTCAAATTTTGTGATTAAAGAGAGTCAAACTGAATAACAGAAGCAAAGGGTTCAGCCTAGAGGGTTGAGTTAGCCATTTAAATGATCTGTCTGTGATAGAGCAGGCAATGGAAAGGCAAAACTCCACATTCTGAAGGCAGTTTTAATAAATATTTTATATGCTTCTATTGAAATATAGTGGGGTTTCACAGAGACATATATGCTCAAGTTTATCCATTTTATCTTGAAAAAGAAATTTTCGTTTTTACCCAAAGTAAAACAGCAGATAGAAACAGAAACATAACAGCAATCATTATAAATGTTTATAGACATAACTAAAGCCTTATCTAAAGTTCATCTTGTTTAAGGACATGTTTTATGTTGTACAATTCCTCTTAGAGTATCAATCTAATAAGCACCAAGTGAGGCTGAAGACAATGCTGTTATAAAAAATGGAGAAAAATGATTAAAATATGATAATTATACTGACAGCTTATATGCTCAATCTAATCAACCAAGCTTCCAATTTGTCATAATGTACACTCACTCATACATTATTGCTTAATTATAGCAACACTTCTATTTGGAAAGGTTGTCAATCATGTGAATACCCATCATTTTTCTTTTTTTTTTTTTTTCCTTAAGAAGGGGCATATTTTAAGCAAGGATTTAAAGCCACTGTGCTATTAATTTAACCCTTGGAGTACTTTTTATGCAAAAACCATAAGTCCTATTCACTGTTTTTCTTTGGACACAGATTAATATAAATTTATATTATGTGATACTATTCTTTTAAGTAAGAATTGATATACCATATTCTAAAATAAAATTATATATTGGCAGAATTTGGTGATTTTAGGGTCATTAAGGTATCTATGGGTTTGCACTAAAAGACAGAAGATGTAGGTTATTTTTTTTTAAGAAAGAGAAAATTTGACTTGAGTGTTTCCCAATATGCCTGTGATTCATATTGATCAAGAAGCGAAATGTTTGAGGGTGAAATCTATATAGTTCTTTAAAAAGGACATGAATGCTTATGGCAACAGACTTTACCCATAGCAAATAAAGGTTTCTCTCACCCTTCACTCCATCCCCTATAGGGCTCCATTATTTTCCTTCCAATTGGTAAAGATGGTGAACACATTACTGAAACAATCACGTGAGTGCATCTGCTAGGGACACCTGAGAGTTTAGCAACTTGACTGTATAACCAAGTTCACTCTAGCAAAATGAAGCAAAGTTAAAACAACTATTCGTAATATTTAAAAGACTGAAACTTTGTCTCAATCAATTATTTTGAATATAGTATTGACTTTATGAGACATATATGTATATAGATCCTATAGATAGATAAAGATTATCTACATATATGTAGATACTACTTATATAGTATATTCTCAATTTTTTTAACCTACTTTACTTAATGGACCATTTTGTCAAGATGGCCAGGTGAGATTATTAGCTAAGAATTTTTAAAATATTCTTATTGAGTGTGGGCATCTTGGGTCTTTGGGTATAGTTGGATAATTATTTCTATGAGTCCATTCAGCCACTAAGGTAGAAAAGTCCATGGGGCATGCTTTTTATAGCTAGAAACAGGGAGGGAGAGAGAGAGGAGAAAGACTTTATTTCTCCTTCATTTCTCTAAATATTCTCTTCTGTAAGCATAAAATAAAGAAGCAGATGTTCACATTTGCAAGCCTCCATTATTCCTTGAAAGCTAGTTTTGTGATGATGAGATATCCCGATATATACAATTGCAAATGTGGAATCTGAGCCCATATGTCAGTGGGACCACGTTCCTATCACTTTCATGAATTACTAACTCTTAAGCAATTACGTCAAGTGTTTTATTCTTTAAGGCCTTAGATATAATACAAGCTGCATCCAAGGGCTTAAGGACATTTAGCACACACCTCACTGTTTTCAAGGAATTTATTTAAAAATTCATTACAAGTGTGAAAATATAAAAACCTAAAAGCACAATTAGAAGTGAGTAGTAGCTTCCTATCACTTGGAACTTTAATACTGTTTGCAATCCTCGGCCAAGTTCTCGATGCTGGAACTTAACAGAGGTGGGTTTTTTTGTTTTTTTATTTAAAGATTTTATTTATTTGACAGAGAGAGACACAGCGAGAGAGGGAACACAAGCAGGGGGAGTGGGAGAGGGAGAAGCAGGCTTCCCGCTGAGCAGGGAGCCTGACACAGGGCTCGATCCCAGGACCCTGGGATCATGACCTGAGCCGAATGCAGACGCTAATGACTGAGCCACCCAGGTGCCCCTGGAATGTAACAGAGGTTTGCATCAAGGTCATGCTTCATAACCAGCTGGTTCCATTTCTTAATTTTTAACTTTTTTTTTTTTACTATTTTCCTTCCCAAACTAGAAATTCTTTTTTTTTTTTTAAGATTTTATTTATTTATTTGAGAGAGAGAATGAGAGACAGAGAGCACAAGAGGGAAGAGGGTCAGAGGGAGAAGCAGACCCCCTGCTGAGCAGGGAGCCCGAAGCGGGACTCGATCCCAGGACTCCAGGATCATGACCTGAGCTGAAGGCAGTCGCTTAACCAACTGAGCCACCCAGGCACCCCCAAACTAGAAATTCTTAACAAATAATTACCAATCATTGGAAATTGAAACAAGTGACTGTATCAGATCGATGTGGATATTACCATTAACTTGAACTAAAAAATGATGGTGTAACTTCTTAATGTAAATTATTTTTGATGCTCTGTCAGATACAAAGTGAACATGGGTATTGTATTCGAAAACTGGAAGGGATAATGTTTCACCTTGAGAGTATCAGCCAGCAAAATCTGAAACCTCCTTTGGGTTTCGTTCAGTTCTGGAAATAATGTTTTTATAGTTTGCTCCTGCACCGAGATGTGCATTTAAAATAAGTCCAAGAATCAGGGCATGATCTCAGGTTCCTGGGATCAAGTCCCCCCATCACATTTGGCTCCTTGCTTGGTGAGGAGTCTGCTTCTCCCTCTCTCTGCTCCTCCCCACCGCTCATGCTCTCTCTCTCTCAAATAAATAAATAAAATCTTAAAAAAAATTTTTTTAAAGAATTTCTTAAAAATTTTTTTAACTAAAAAAATAAAATAAAATAAGCCCAAGAAGACAACATGTATCAACATTAACAGCTAGCTTTGAAATGCATCTAAAGAAAAAGGCAGGACTCTGAAAAACAGGCTGGGGATTCTAGAGGGGAGGGGGGTGGGAGGATGGGTTGGCCTGGTGGTGGGTATTGAGGAGGGCACGTTCTGCATGGAGCACTGGGTGTTATGCACAAACAATGAATCATGGAACACTTCATCTAGAACTAATGATGTAATGTATGGGGATTAACATAAGAATAAAAAAAAAAGGCAAATATGGTGAAATATTACTTGTAGAAGGTAGGAAGTAGGTACGTGTATCTACCTATTTTTTACTATATAATTCTTTAAACTTATCTGTATGTTTGAATATGTGCAAATTATGCTTGTAATAATATTTTGAAAAAATAAAGTCAAGAATATATCATTGATTTCTTTCTATCCTAAGTAACAAAAATCAATGTTGGAAAATAGGTAAAATCTTGGTATTGGACCTGTTTTCTCTATAAAAACTGTAATAGTGCAGCCCCCAAGTAATAAGTTCAGGCAATTCAAGACACCAAACATATCAGGGTAACAGGCTATTTGAAATCACAGGACAAACTCTGATGGTACCAATAATGTCATGAAGAAAACTTTTTCTGTTACCATATTGCAAAGTGTCCATAGGCACCTTCCCCTCCAGAGTCCACATATATTTATACGGAAAAGGTGAGGTGTTTTCTTCCCTTCTACTCATTTGGTGACTGCAATCTAACTATAGTCTCAGTTTGCACTGTTTTGTTCACTTTAAATTAAGATCAGGGGACATATTGTTTACTTCTATCTGTTCTTTGTAAATAAAATGGCGGGTAGATTGGCGTGAAATTACCACCTCTCTCATATTCCCAGCATTGCCCTTTCATGTTCACAGCAGTTTTAAAAAGTGGCCACTGATTCATTAACAGCTTTCCCCTCCAGAGTTGAGGTCTAATTTCCCTCTCCTTGAATCTGGGCTGAACTTGGAACTTCCTCGTAACCAATGCAAAGTGTGGATGTGAAACCATACGATTTTGAAGGCCACATCAGAAGGGCTATGCAGTTTGTCCTGGTTCTCTTGGGACACTTGCTCTGGGAGAATCCAGTTGTCTTGTCTTGTCTCACTACCTCGGACTGTCATGCTATGGACGCCACATGGGGTACTCTGGTTGATAGTCATCCAGCTGTGCCCAGTCTCCCAACCACCCCACCAAGGCGCCAGGTACGGGAACGAAGCTGCATGGACACTCCAGGCGAGCCTATCTCCCAGCTCAGTTTCAATACATGATCTTTGTCAATAAGATAAGGACCAGAAGAACTTCCCAGCTGAAACTTGCCTCAATTCCTAACCTATGCCGCATGGATTGAATGGCTGATGTTAGAAGCCTCTAAGTTCTGGGGTAGGTTGTAATGCAGTAATAGTAACTAAAACACTAGAGAGAAGATGTTGTGTCGGTTCTGAGGCCAACTCACCTTTTTCTAGGAAACGTGACGGCTCACAAATAACCAACGAAAGGCAAAAATCTCCAATACGAGCTTTCACTAATAATCAGAGAAAAAAAAATCTCTTTTCAGCCATTCTGTACATCATATGTGCCACGAACTGACGGGCTCTGCTTGTGAGGAGTTTTGTTCAACCATAAACTGAAATATCTGACAGCATTAACAAATACTAGCAAAGTGTGGCATTAATATTAAGTGATTTTTAACAGCTTAATTTGATAAAGGAATTTTTACCAAAGAATTCATTCAGCTTTCTCTTTGAATGTATTTATCACTAATACTGTGGCTGGCTTTACAGAATTATCTGGAAAAGTTCAGTTTATTTACCAGAGAGACATTGGACTTGTTTTTTGGGGGGTGGGGGGATGGGGTGGAAAATTGTTATAACTTTTCATTTCTTTCATACAACAACACAGCTGAAGCAATCTTTGTTTACTATGAAAGAAGGCAGGAAAGGGAGCCTTGGTCTTCGGTGTGTGTCCAACAGCAACCAAAAAATACAAGGATCTTTTAGTAGTCAAGGAGAGTATTATAAGGAATGTAGGTTAGCTAAGGAAGAACTACCTGACATGGAAACTATTCCAACACGACGCTAGAATCCCTAATAAATTTAGATCAAATTTCAGCCAATTGGATTAAGAAGAAAAAAATCCAACCAGGCTATTGATGGGGTAGTATTAGATCTAGAAAGCCTATTAATGATTTCCTGAATTCTTTATTGACCTGATTAAATTTACCACACAGTTTGATATCAACATGGGTGTCATTAGGCACTAAAGAGAATCTATAATCTCATTCCATGGAAATGTTGAAACACCTGCCTTCTTGTCTCAAAGAAAGAGGCTAACTCTTTCAAAAGACAAAAGAATAAACAAGTTTATGCATTCAAATTTTTTCTAGATCTTCTAATCAGTAACTAAATACATATGTAAAAACTGTAACTATACGTGTATATATATTTTTTCCAGGTTCACAGAAGCAGATATATTAAACTCTTTTCTCCTTAACTAACATTTACTGTAAGCCTACTGTGTGCCTGGTATTGTAAATAAGGACTTCTATGTTCTCTATCTTATCTAACATTGTTATGAATTATTCATTTTTGTTTTCCTTGTAAAAAATAAAATCTAGTCCCTCTGTAGCCTGAGGGAAACCACTTAACCTTTATTCTTCAACTTTATTTAAAATTAAGATGATAATATTTACCTCCCAAGGTACTGTGAATACTAATTAATGTTGGCAAAAGATCTTGATCAAGAAATATGGAAGTCCTAAACCTAATATTATTATATTTTTCTTCTTCACAGTGCTCTCAATATTATTTTTCTTTTTTATTCCCTTTTCTATCAGTCAGTTAAAATTTAACTTGAAACAATTTGAATTGACTCTATCTGCCAACTGTTACCAAGTTCACTAGGCTAGAGATGATATTTATGCTCATGTTTGTATATACATCCCAAAATATATTTACTTATTTACAAAACATAGGCATATTTAAGCAAAAATGATATAATGAAATTCTTATAATATTTAGGATAGCCCCATATCACTGCATATGTTTTGGAAAAGTCAGAATAGTATTCTTACTTTTTTGAGATTTACTTCATAATAATTAAGCAACAATTTTATATTCTTAACCCAAGAGCAAAGCTCTTTAAAAAGTATAATTGAATTGCATTCTTATTGAACTTTTCTGAAAATAATATTAAAGTTTTCAAATCCAGCTTACTTTATATGGAATTCATTTGAGTCATGCTACTGTTTGTGTCCTAATACCTGTAGCAATGAAAGGATCTCAGAAATCCTGAAATAAAAAGAATGCATTTGTAAGTAAACAGAATGGACGTATCCATGAACTTTTCATGTGCTTTTCTTTAGGCATTGTTATATGTTATATTTTAAAAGAAAAAAAGGGGCTCCTAGGTGGCTCGGTCAGTTAAGCATCTGCCTTTAACTCAGGTCATGATCTCAAGGTCCTGGGATTGAGTCCCACATCGGGCTCCATGCTCAATGGAGAACCTGCTTGTCGCTCTCCCTCTGCCCCTCCCCCTGGTTTAAGCTCGCTCGCTCGCTCTCTCTCAAATAAATAAATAAAATCTAAAAGAGAAAAAAGAAAAGAACAGAAAAAAAAGAAAAGAAAGGGAAAAAAGGCGCACCTGGGTGGCTCAGTTGGTTGAGCGCCTGACTCTTGATTTTGGCTCAGGTTATGATCACAGGTCATGAGATGGAGCCTCATATCAGCTCACACTAGGCGTGGGGCCTGCTTAAGATTCTCTCTCCCCCTTCTCCTCACCCCTTCCCCCCCCCCGTCTGCGCAAGTGCACTCTCTCTCTCTCTCAAAAATAAATAAAAAAGAAAAAAACTTTCAATTTCAACATCAATGTCAATTTCAGTCTCTTCCCTTCCCTTTGTTTTCTATTTCCCAGCCTAAATTTAGATCTATGAATTGTGAAGCGATTCTGAAAAAGCAGTATCTTTTTTAATAAACAACACATATGCCTTGATTTCTTCCATATTCTGAGATTTAAATAATTAATTTGGAAAAATTTTTGTAATCAATAAATGATTCATTTAGGGCTTGCCTTATCATACTCAAAGCAATTCTTTCCCTACTTTTAATATCACACAATATTGTATAAATCCTTATAACTTGTTCAAGATACAATATAAAACTAACACAACAGATAAAAATCTGTGAGGAGCTTGGAATCTATATTAAAGCAATATAGAATACATAGAAAATAAAATACTATTAGGACAAAAATACATTGATGTATTAAAGCATAAGATCAAAATTAGGACAAAACAGGGATGTTTATATGACCTTGGACAATTGATTAAGCCATCTTAAATCAAGGTAGTGATACTATATTAGAAATAGAAAATGAAACAACAGAAGTGAAATTGTTTTAAACTTCTACACAAATGGCGGATGTTATTGTAATTATATAAATCAACATGAACACAGGGAAAAACACGTATGTTAAACTACTCCAATGTTTCAAAAGGATGGGATATGGAGAAATGATACAACTCTCTATTCCAGATGGGAAAGTTTTCATAGAGTGACATTACAATGCTTGAGTCCTAGCAATATTGCATACTTAATGTCCGTGCTTAATGTGCAGGCGTAGGAATATCTCATGCTTTCAGGGCAACGTCCCCAGAATGGCAATAGAAGGACCTACCACAGAGGAAGCTCTGGGGATCTTGTGACTGTAGGAAGCCACATTTATGAATGAGAGTGGTGATTTGTAACCCAAGGGTTTGCTGCCTAATCCCTCCAATGTTGGGGACCACCCTTGTCTATGCCCTTAGAACAAACATTTCTGCACAATGATATTTAGTCAATTAAGAAATGTGGAATCTAAAATAGTCAAACTGAAAGAAGCTGAGAGTAAAATGGTGGCTGCCAGGGGCATAGAGGAGGGAAAAATAAGGAGGTGATGGTCAGAGGGTACAAAGTTTCAGTTATGCGAGGTAAGTAAGTTCCAGAGATCTACTATATAGCATAGTACATATGGCCAACAGTACTGTATTGTATATTTAAAATTTGCTAAGAGGGTAGATCTTGGGGCAAGTGTTCTTACCACACACATGCACATGAATGATAATAATAATAAAGAGGGTAAGAGGAAACTTTAGGAAGTGATGGATATGTTTACAGCCTTGATAGTAGTGATGGTTTCAGGGGAAAATTACACTATCAAGTTGTATACATATATGTCAATCATACCTTTATAAAGTGATTTTTTTAATTTTATTTTATCATGGTATGTGAATCACCATACATTACATCACTAGTTTTTGATGTAGTGTTCCATGATTCATTGTTTGCATATAACACCCAGTGCTCCATTCAATATGTGCCCTCTTTAATACCCATCACCAGGCAAAAAAAATGTAAACTTGCATAGGGTTGTCTGGAATGATGATCACTTACTATAATATTATCATATCTGAATGGTGAGATATTCTTAACAACAATTATTTTTACCTTTGTAATGGGATTTCTTATAATAGGCATGTATATTATATGAAAAATACTAATTTTGCAAAACAATTTGGGAAACTAAGCACATAGTAAAATAAAAACTTCACCAGTAATAAAATGACCGAAAACTTTCAAAATGGGCTGTCATTCCTCACTTCCATAATTTAAAAATAGTAAAATCTGATAATATTATTAAATATTAGAAGGGCTCAATGAGACAGTGACCTTCATACACTGCCAGGAAGAGTGAACTTTTTTTGAGAGAGAGAGTAAAAAAGAGAGTGTGTAGGGGGGCAGGGGGAAGGGGCAGAGGGAGAAAGAGAATCCCAAGCAGGCTCCACACTCAACACAGAGCCTGCCATGGGGCTCCATCTCATGACCCCCACATCATGACCCCAGCCGAAATCAAGAGTCAGCCTCTTAATTGACTGAGCCACCCAGGCACCCCAGGAAAAGTGTATTTTGATATGCCTGATCTGAAAAGCAAATAGGCAATATGAATTTGTATAGGGCACAGCCTTAAACCCAATCAAATGGCTTCTGGAACTCTATCCTAAAGAAAAAGAATCAGAGATATTTTATAACAACAGCAAAATTTGGGAAACAGCCTAAAATTCAGCAACAAGGAGATGACTAATGAATAATAGTATGTCCACTAAACATCATACTTAGAAATTAATAACCTAAGAAAATGCTTATTACTCAATGTGAAATTGAAAGAAAAGCAGAACTTGAATCTCTATATACAACAAGGTTTCAATTTAATAAATCATATATTGAGTGTGTGTGTGTGTGTCTGTGTGTGTGTGTGTCTGTGTATGCATAGAAAAAAAATCACTGGAGAAAACATTTCAGTGATTATTTTTTTTATTTTGTAAGATTGTGCATAATTATTATTTTCATCTTCATGAGCCTGCTTCTCCCTCCCCACCTCCCTCCTCCACTCGTGTTCTCACTCACTCTGCTCTCTCTCTCTCAAATTAAAAAAAAATCTAAAAAATAAAAAAATAAAAAAACTCAATCATTTATACCAACACCTCATATATGTTAACATGATGAGATACAGAGTCGATATTTTGTGAGATAATTTTATTCTATGGATAGGTTCTCATTTAAGTTATCAAATGATTAGCCATCATGATAAAGGTATATGTATGTACTAACCATCTTTCTCTGCTGTAGAATTCAGGCTCTCTTGAATAAGCAAAGCTATCATCTTATTGAAAGAAGATTTTGTCTGACACTTGGCTTTACTTCTTCACTTGAGATAATGAAATTGTTTTGAAATTGTTCCATTGGTTGGAGTGGCAGGGAAAGAAAAAAAAATAAAAGACAGCAACACATACCATGGGAATTTTCTCAAATGAAGTAAACAAAAGGTCCACGGGATGAGTGAGTTTCTCTAGTAGGTCTTTGATCATGTCCTTTTTTACCAGTATCATATACATTCTCCGTTTCACATCACTATTGCCAAAAAAAAAAAAAATGGGAGAAGGAAATAAGAGACCACAAGAGTGACAAATTGAAGATGAAATATACATTATATATGATCTCATTGGATGAAATATATATAAATAGTTGGAAACGTCATTTTAATTACTACCTTGTGAATACGAAAGTATTTGACTCAACACTAATGATCTTGATACTGGCACTGAACCATAACTAATGTCAAAAATTCGCAAAATTTCAAAGAAGAATATCACCTATAATATCAATGTGTCCTAACATCAAGGTCATTCTCTAATGATGAGGATTTTATCCACTTACATAATTTATGTGTAAATGAAAATATGGATGCTTTATGTTTCTGAAGGAAAAAAAAAACAAACACTTCTACCAGTTCCAAGTTTCTGATCCCAGGCAGTGCTCCCATGAATAGAATTCCAAATGATATCATATTTCCAAAAACATCTCTTGGGAGTGACTTAAGAGCTGCACCACTCTCTCTGAGAATTACCAAGTACTGTCTTTTGCACTTCCTCCTGAGCTGGATAAAAATTATCCATCTCCAATTTATCAGCAGATACGTTAAAGTTCTGTGGCCGAGAGTAAAAGAAGCTTTTCCTTAAATTGCTAGCTCAGGAGACTGGCCTTTTCTACCAGTTAGAAAATGTAACCCCCATCGCCTTGGCCTTCACCAGTTTGAAGACTTTATCTGAGGAAGCAGTCCATCCACTGTCTTCTTTACCTTGGCTCATAGGGTCAGTTTCCCATTTCTGGTTCAGGGAAAATTCGAGCCTTTCCAACCCATGTCAAGATGCACAAATGGGATCATGGGAGAGTGTAAAAGGGAGTCACCCAGATTGGGGCCACAGAGCATCAGAAGCCTGTTGAGTGAGGATTACCGTAAACCTCACAGCTGACTTCCAGACTCATGACTTGAGTGAGCAAGTCTACTCACCTTCTGCTTTTATTCTATCTGGTGTTTTTTTAGGATCCACTGCAAAGCTGTCCGAGCCCTAACAGCTAATTGACAATAACAGCAAGTGCAAGGCGGCAGAGCCCACTTGTTAATTTACCCAGGTAAAGGCAGCATAAGTTCTGTGTGCTGAGGTGCCTATGATATGGTAGGTACAAATTAAGCTCAGAGAGGTTGAACAGCTAACGCCAGGTCACAAAGTTTCCAAATGGCAGAGACAGGATTAAAACGCTAGTCGGTTTGTTACTGGGGTCCTTGCTTTTTTAATCACGTACCTTAAGAAGGAATGATATTCCAGCATGTGAAATTGTGTGTTCTCACTGGGAGGTTAGAGAATAAAGAAATCACTGAACCCCTGAATTCAAAAGCTCAAACAGGGTCATTATTGTGAAGAGCGAAGGAAGTTATATCCTGCAATGAATAGTTCTGTGCATTGTGGTTTTCTAATGGGAGGCACACAGGCAGAGCCGAGGTGAAATACAGGGCGTGGGGGGGGCGGTGGGGGAGAGGCTGCTGGAAATAAAGATCAGAGTCCAAAAGAAGCAGAAGATAAGTAATACAGTAACACGGCGGAGGAAGGACAGCTTAGGATGTACTATAAACAGATAAATGCAGACGAGCTCAGAACGGTGCTGAAGCCCCTGCGTAAGAGGCAGCTGGTTTCAGGCTGCAGGGAGTAATGGCCAAGTTTTCACCTTCACATTTACACCCAGCTCTTCCCCCAGAAGATCATTCTTTGAGCTGAAAGAAATAGGAGTCAGGAGCTGTGCAGTGGTGCATGCCTGCTCAGCTTATTAAAACATGGGAAGAAGGCAATATTTCACCCCCCAGAAATAAAAAAAGATAGACAAGTGAGAGCAGCTAATCCATCGGAAGAAATTAGCAGGCAGAGTATGTAGCTGTTTGAAATGATGAACGAGGCTGAAATAGCTACACAGGCTAACATCCAGTGGGATAATTACTCCAAGCTCTCAGGCTAAAATCTGTCTTGGAGGAACTGGGAGGCTTTGATGACTCAATTTCAATGGGCATGCTTATGAAATACATAGTAAAACCTATTAAAATTGAAATTGTTCTTGGTAGGTATTCTGTGACTAGGCTGCTGACCCTGTCAGGTGGCTTTTAATAAGGTACACACTATTTTTATTCTCAAAAGTGGCATGTACTTTAGCTGCCCACATACTCAGTTTTAACCCTGTAGTAACTTGCTCTCTGGTTTTTTTCCACCTACGTGTGTAGAGCATATTTGTATTCTTCTTATAGAAAACAGTGACTTTCGCAGCGGATGCAGACATTGTTGGCTCCTACTGTAACAAAAGCTGCTCCTTTATCCATCTCTCAACCAGTTTTCCAGCTTTGGGGACAAGGATTTGTTAACAGGACTGATCATACTTCATGTCCATGGAGCAAATGTTTCCATAATACGTACCTGCTGATTTAAAACAACTTTGTTTTCCCATTAGCGTTTATTATATGATGCTGTGACCATCATTAGGCAATTCATGTGGAATATACCCAACTATAATCCAAAATAATCCCCACATTCTAAAATAAATTGAAATGAGTAGATCCCACAACCTGAGGTTGCCTGAGGGGAGGGGAGTGGGGGGTCGGGTGAAAGAGATAAAGGGGATTAAGAGTCCACTTTTCTTGATGAGCATGGAATGGTTGAATCATTATATTGTACACCTGAAGCTAATATAACACTGTATGTTAATTATACTTCAATAATTAAAAAAAAAAGAGGAGGGCCTACATGGCTCGGTCCATTAAGCCTCCGACTCTTGATTTCGGCTCAGGTCATGATCTCAGAGTTGTGGAATTGAGCCCTGCGTCAGTCTCCACACTTGGTGAGGAGTCTGCTTGAGATTCTTTGTCTCCCTCTCCTCGGCTTCTCCCCTCCCTTTTTCTCCCTCTCTAAAAAATAATGATAATAATAAAATTTTTAAAAAGATACTGCCTGAAGTCAGCAGAATAAAAAATAGAAGTTTAAGTAGATTATTTTTAAAGTGGTGAGATAACACTGTATGTCAATTATACTTCGATAATAAAAACAAATAAAAAATAAAGTGGTAAGAATAACTCATAGAAATATCAAAAAGAATAACTGTCTGAAATCAGAGGAAGGGAGGAAAGATGAAAGTTATCAGAAAATTAAATTCCTTATCTGTGATGATGGGGCATTTTAACAAGTTGTCAAAAATCAAGGCATGAAGAACTAACACAGAAACCGGTAAAAATGGTTGCCTTTGGAGAATCAGGGGGTGGGTAAGGCAAGGGAATAATTTATATTCAAAGGATTATTACGGAGTTCACAACCGAAGCTGGCTGATCCAGCTCTCTCCTTCCTCCTCACTCCCCGTTCTTGGCCCCTCCTTCCTTCCAGAATCTGCTGCCCTCCCCCTCCGCCAGTAGTGACATTTCAGGGTCAGCTTCCCCAAGGTCTTGCTCTTCCGTCTCTCACCTGGCTTGGAGTTTACATTCTGAACCATAAACTTATTGAGGACATTGACTTCTTCCTACTGGTGTATCAGCACACAAGATCTTTTTACTCTACTTAAAAGTAAAGACAAAATCATTAGATGAAGAACACTGAGTTGTTGCTGACAAAGGAAGTTTGCTATGGCTACCTGAGAAACGTCCATACTTTGGGGTAGAGAGACATGGGGTCACATTAGGTCACAATGCGAAGGTAATCTATTACACACTATTAACACTAATCTATTATATACTATTAACACATGCAACACGAAGGTAATCTATTCCAACTCAAAGAGAGTTATACAGAAACCCTCCCTTGAAGTGCAGCTCCGGCCAGGATCTGGCAGTTCTAGGTCATTTGGGTTTGCTCTGATCCCTATGAGGGACTAAAGACAGTTAGGGACCCTCCGCCCGAAAAATGCACATAGACAAATTTGTATACAACTTCATGGGATCCTAGAGCTCTTCTATGAACCCCAGGTTAAGAAGCTCTAGATGAGAGAATTACAGAGAGAACTAACCTACCGTTAGAGATGCTAGTCCCGACCTAATAAAAAAATTGCAGCCGGTATTTTGCAGCAGAGCATCCCCTCACATTCTACGCCATTAAAAAGCCCAAGAGCTAAAACCCTGAAAAAGATGACTCATGGTCTCAGTTTAAACAACTCTGCATGAAGAGAACAAGAATTCCCGATGCCTTTGGTGAAATTCCTGATATGAGAAAGCAAATGTCCAAGCACAGGGCACCAAGGAGAAAAATCAATAGGAAATACAGAATCCAGATGATGAGGGGGGAAAAAAGAAGGAGGAACAGGAGAGGAAGAAAAAGAAGATTCATGTAAGATCAGACCAGACACATTTTCTCTCATTCACTTCTAGATCAGGATTACACCAGTTTAGTAATGTAAGGGCACTAGGAGTTATTTGTTGGTCTATTATTATACATTGTGTTTGTCATTCTGGGGGTGAGGCACAGATCCAGTCATTTTTAGTGATGCTTGCTATCACTTTTATGAAGCTCACGGTCATAGAATCCCTTCAGGTATCATTAAAGATATATCGTTGCCTATCCTACTTTGATCTTCTGTCATCCTGTATATTCCACACTAATACTGATCATCCCTCCACCTACCGCCGTGTCACTCGTGTTCTTCTATCACTACCTCTAATTGTCAATGACCTTCACCCAACCCCCTCTTTAACTATAAATCCCTATGGTCACACCATGGAGCTGTTTTTTGGTTTTGTCTTGTTTTTCTTCCAGTAGGTCCAGAATCCTGGAAGTCTTAAATGGCCTGACCATAACCATGCAGAGTGCCGGCCCTCTCCCTGCATTGCACTCTACCCCGGAGAGACCTCCAAAGCAGCGAGTCCTTCCTGGTCTCTCTTCCTATTGAACCCAACTTGGACTCTGATGTTAATCACAGGAACTTCTATTCCTTTCCTCTTTGCCTCTCCTGCATCCACCACCCAACCCCATTACTGGATCCAGGTACCTGCATAATGTTAGAGAAAAATCAAGCCGTCGTGAAACTCTTGCACGTGTACCATTTCAGATCTCTGCTGACTTTCAATACCACCTTTATCCAAACCTTTCCTTGTCCTTTGTCAACCAACTCTCACAGCCCTTAACATATTGCCAAACCTTCATCATTATCCTCAAATGCTCTTTTCAACCCTTGCCTCCTCCCAGTCTTCAAGACATCATTAAGCCTCTTATTTCATACATAGAAATAAGACATTATCTCTCAGCTGCTCCTGCCAGTTTAATGGTTTCTTTCCATTCATGCTCACTCCTAACTTCTTTTCTTTTTTTTTTTTTAAGATTTTATTTATTTATTTGAGAGAGAGAGACCACAGAGGGAAAAGCAGACTTCTCGCTGAGCAGAGAGCCTGACGCAACGCTCCGAGATCATGACCTGAGCAGAAGGCAGAAGCTCAACCCACCGAGCCACCCAGGCACCTAACTTCCTTTCTTTCAGTCTTAGAGAAAAGGTGATCTGTGTGGACTCAAGCCTGGTCTGTGTCCTTAATTCTTCTTACTGCCAACTCCGTGACTTCGTTCCTCAATCATCTCTCTTGGTCCCTGTTGAATCCTCAATGCCTCTGCCTCTCCTCTCTGTGCTAGTTCATTGTCCCCAGCTTGCAAGCGGAGTCAATCCTCTCCCAGACAAAAAAGGAAGAAATGGCTTTCACCTCAAAGCTCTTCTAGAGCTTTAGGCCAGTTCTTCTGTATTGACATCTGTCAAAAGTGTAGTTTTATTTAATTTCATGTTCTCAATGCACATCGACCCACTGCATATCGGACTTCTATTCCCTGGCTCTACTTGTTAAAATGCCAGTCCCCTTCTGATCACCAAATCCAAATTGACACTTTAACATTTTTCTCTATGGTATTTGATACCTACTTCTATCTTTTTAGCATCCAAACTCTACATTCTGCTGGCCATCCCCCCATCTCTGGCCGTTTCTTCACTCTTCCTCATGAGCTCCTCTGCTTTCTCCTGCCTTTAAATGTTGGCATTTCTACATTTACCCCAAGACTTCACTGACTTGTTAGAGATTTTTTCATGAGAGGTTAGATGGAACACTTAGGATTTCAGCAACTATTTGTATGCAGATGACTAACAGATTCATAACTTTAGATCGTACCTCTCTTTGGGTTCAGGCTCGTCTAGTCAAACCCTCTGTTGGATATCTCAGTCTAGATTTTATTCAAGCACCTAAAGCTCAATATGTCCAATGTGGACCCATCCTTCCCCCAACCTGCTCCTTTTCTCGTACTCCTAGTCTTTGTGGTAACACCATCTACAAAGACCCCAAAGTTAGAGCTTACCCTTGATTCCTCCCCCCAACAATTGATTGTAAAGGCTCAGTGATAGAAACTTCCTAAATACTTCTGGGCTCTAATTCTTATTTGTTCTGCCTATTAGTTCAGGCCATTATTTTGTCTCATGAGGATTATTACACAACCTCCTGCTTCTAGTATTGACCTCTCAAATTCAACTACCACACAGGCAGTGGAGGCTTACCTTCATTTATTCATTTCACAAATATTTATTGACCACAAATTACATATTTACAGTATAGAGGGAAAAACTATTATTTTAATGACTAGATAAGGATGGTAGCAATATAAAATTAGATGGTCTATGGCAGGGGTCAGCCACCTGTTTTTGTATGGTCCATGAGTTAGGAATGAGTTTTACATTTTTATGTGGTTGGAAAAAAAACAAAAGAATATTTCATGACACATGAAATTTGCATGAAATTCAAACTTCATATGCCAAAATAAAGTTTTATTGGAACACAGCCCTGCTCATTAATTTACGTTTTTTCTATGGCTGCTTTTATGCTACAAAAGCAGGGCTGAGTAGTTATGATAGAAACTGGCCAGACCATATAAAAATTTGGACATCTGAAAATATTTACTATCTGGCCCTCCATAGAAAAAAATTACCAACACCTGCAATATG
The DNA here is from genome assembly GCF_054177405.1 of Leptonychotes weddellii. NCBI lineage: Eukaryota > Metazoa > Chordata > Mammalia > Carnivora > Phocidae > Leptonychotes > Leptonychotes weddellii. Next base: position 126,412,607 of record NC_138374.1, read on the forward strand.
GTATTTTAAAAATTTAATCATACATTACCAAAAATTTACAGGGGAAAATGGGTTAGAGGTGCTTATATTTTATAGACTCTAAAAAGCTTATCTAATCTTATACATCTTCAAATAACATTAATTTAATAGACATTAAATATAAAAATTATCCCTCTGGTTAGTTTAATAAATAGCTGTTGAGTACCTATGGCTCAAGTATTTTTCTAGACACTGAACGTACAAAGACAATAAAAACAGTCCACTGAATTAAAAAAAATAGATTTTTCCATTGCTTCTCAGCCTTTTGGCTAAGATCAAGTGTGAAAAAAATAGATATTTCCATAAAATTAATCAGAACTTTGAAAAGGTTTACAAAGCATTATAGGTTATGAAAGACAGAGGAAGGGCCATCAGCCAAGCAGGAATGTTCAGGAAAGTCTTTCTGGTAGGAAGCACCACTCAGATAGAACTAGAAATGGTATGTTCTTTTTTTTTTTAAGATTTTACTTATTTTTTGACAGAGAGAGAGGGAACACACACAGGGGGGTGGTCGAGGGAGAAGCAGGCTTCCCGCTGAGCAAGGAGCCCGATGTGGGGCTCAATGTGGGGTCCATCTTAGGACCCTGGGATCACAACCTGAGCCAAAGGCCTACGCTTAATGACTGAGTCACCCAGGCGCCGCCAAATGGTATGTTCTTAACCCCACCCAGTTCCCCGATAAAAGTAATTCATCTGGGGGCGCCTGGGTGGCTCAGTCGTTAAGCGTCTGCCTTCGGCTCAGGTCATGATCCCAGGACCCTGGGATCGAGCCCCGCATCAGGCTCCCTGCTCGGCGGGAAGCCTGCTTCTCCCTCTCCCACTCCCCCTGCTTGTGTTCCCTCTCTCGCTGTGTCTCTCTCTGTCAAATAAATAAATAAAATCTTTAAAAAAAAAAAAAGTAATTCATCTGTTACATTCATTTATTCTTATAAGAATAAGAATTATTCTGTTGTTTTAAATTTAAGCTCTAATTATTTATTTATTTTTAATATTTTTATTATTGAAGTATCATGACACACCACATGTATTTTTTAAAGTAACACTATTTTAAATTCTCCATTACTATCTTGAAACCAGATGTATCAGGAACCTTTCATTAGCACACGACTGCTTGCACACCAGTATCTTCCCCAGTTAAATGGCCATTGCCATTTGAGCCTGCAATCATAATGAACATGGAAAATAACATAAATGTGATGGATGGCACACAATGCAAATATTTTATACTTGTTAGCTGTGTATGTGTGTCAGATAATTGTACGTTTACTACTCTTGGATCTCAATTAATTCATTCAGGATGATTGGATATTAGTGAAAATAAAAAAAATGCAAACACTGTAATAATGTTACCTGAAAGGGTATTTCATTACCTGTAGAATGTAGGAGACATTTCTCTCATTAGCATCTTCTACTAAATTAGGGTTTTATGCTGTTAGAGTATTTGTGGCTTAGTCAAAGCTCATAAAATAGACAGTCGCCAATAATGGAAAGGAATGATTTACTGGCAAAGAGCCAAGTCTCTAAGTCCCCCCTTTTTTTTTTACATTTGTGTAGTCAGAAATTACTTAGGCTCATCTTTTCACATTTCCTTCAGGAAAAAAGAGAGAATAGATATATTTTTTAACGTCACTGACTTTTTAAAAAGAATAGATAAACATTTAAAGACATTTAACCTTTTATACCGCCCACTAAAATTTCATTTGTACCATTCCAAGGACCAACTGGTGATACATATGTAACATGATTTTTCAAAAAAATCATTTTTCATTTGTTCCTCCTGCTACATCTGCCAATCCACCATCTAGATAAGGAAATAATTTAAGATGGGCTGCATTATTGACTTGAGTGTATGTTAGCAAACAAGATCAGAAACAGGAGTTAGTTTTAATGAATCATCCAGGATATTGTGTTATTACCCACCTATCATCACAGACAATAGCGGCACACATGTCTGAGAATTGAGGTATTTCTCAAAGTTTCATTGACTTTCAGCTCATCAACCTCTAACACTGCAGATCTGCCTACGCAATACAGACATTCTGGACAAATGGACAGAGTGACTAGCCGAGAAACCAATATAATTTGAGTTTCGAATAGATATAAAGGTTGAGAAGGAAGTGACCGAGAATGACTGATGATTTGTTTTATGACTTCTTATAGTATAGTTTCAGAGGATTTGTCTAAAGCCAAAATATTTAATAGGTCTTAGGGTTGCATAGCTCTTTTTCCTGAGGTTTTCTATATTTTTACAGACTAGTTTATTTATAATTCATCACAAAATGATAGTCTTATTTTAAATACAAGGTAGGATACAATGAGATGTAAAACATATTCTCATTCAAAAATACATTTTAAAGCACTTTCGTGTCTTAGAAATAATATTAAGTAGCATATGCTTTAGCCATAATCATGGTTAGCATACGTTTCATTTAGTAAAAAATCTCAAAATGCTATGACATTTATAACAAACTATTTCTAATTACATATTTTTAATGTACATGGACAATTTTGGCCTCAACTCATGTAATTTAAGTTGAAAACTAGTTTTTTAATTTTAAAATGTCGGGGATCTTGCAAGTATTCAAAGGAAGTATTATGTTTTGAATCGAAAATATTTATTCAGTGGTTATTATACATAAAACACTGTAATGAGTAATTGATATAAGAAGCGTCCTTAAGGGGTGCCTGGGTGGCTCAGTTGGTTAAGTGTCATGATCTCAGGGTCCTGGGATTGAGCCCTGCATGGGGTTCCCTGCTCAGCTCCCCGCTTTTCCCTCTCCCTCTGCTCCTCCCCCTTGCTTGTGAGTGCTCTCTTGTTCTCTCTCTGTCAAATAATTAAATAAATATCTTAAAAAAAAAAAAAAGAAGTGTCCTCAAGCTATTTATCATCAATGATGGAAACAACAAAACAAATAGGATATATCAGACTAAATAAAACAATGAGCTAGGATTTTTTCTCTGCTGGAATAACAGAACTTATTGTATGATTACTTAATCATGCATTGTCTTAAAAATTAATTTCTTATGTAATACATTATCAAACATATTTTTAACCTGACAAATACTCTTTCATTTCACATAAGAATGTGCTGTTGATATTCGATGATGTTACAGTTTCAAAGGTTTAGGAAATATAAAAACCCAGAACATACCTTTCTAAATAAAATTTAGTTACTACAGCTGTTTTAATTCACAAGTGTGTTTTTATGCTTTAATGACAAGATGACTTTCTGATAGCATCAATATCAGAAATCCTTTCTGACATCTTCTTCAGTTTTTTTATCTATTTCTTTAGTTTGTCTTTCATTGCTTCATAGCAGGTTTGGTATTCAAGATCTTTCCTACTTTTGCCTTTTTTCACATAGTGAAAATTTACTCAGTTCTTTGGAACCTCCTGGCAGAAATAAAATAGCCCCTCTCCTTATATGTATATAAATAAAAATTGCATGGCTCATCCACTTGTGTATACAATCCCAAATCTTTTTTTTTAAGATTTTATTTATTTATTTGAGAGAGAGAGAATGAGAGAGAGCACATGAGAGGGGGGAGGGGCAGAGGGAGAAGCAGACTCCCTGCCGAGCAGGGAACCCGATGCGGGACTCGATCCGGGGACTCCAGGATCATGACCTGAGCCGAAGGCAGTCGCTCAACCGACTGAGCCACCCAGGCGCCCTACAATCCCAAATCTTAAAATATTAACACTTAGATATTCAGTGGATGCTTCGCTGATATCTTTCTAGTCAAAGCCTAGGAGGATAAACATTATTTGTATTTTCTTAATGTTCAGTCGTAATTCAACTTAACAAAATCCCGAAGTAAGGAACAGTTTTCCAAAGAGAACTGTCACAAATGCAATTTAATTTGTTAGCAAAGTAATACTTAGATTGAATGTATTGATAATATAGAAATAGGATGTTCAATTTTTTTCTTAGCTAATAAAAATGTTATATTTTCAGTTTAAATGAATTTTCTCCTCTACTTACAAATGTCGTTTTTCAAACTGCTTGTGGAACAAGCTTAATATTCCTGCCATTCACCTGTTTCCTCAATCAAATATTATTTCTTTGCACAAATAAGCAGTGCCATTAAAAGAATCCTGTTTTCAGATTTCAAAGCAATCAGATTTGACAGGTAGTGTGGCTCCTGACAGTCCTTAGCTAACCCTATAAGAGCAGGTGGTAATGCGCACCATTTAGTGGACTTTTATTTATTTATTTATTTATTTATTATTTATTTGAGACAGAGAGAATGAGAGACAGAGAGCATGAGAGGGAGGAGGGTCAGAGGGAGAAGCAGACTCCCCGCCGAGCAGGGAGCCCGATGCGGGACTCGATCCCGGGACTCCAGGATCATGACCTGAGCCGAAGGCAGTCGCTCAACCAATTGAGCCACCCAGGCGCCCTTTTGAGTGGACTTTTAATTTCCCTGTAATTTAGGGAGTTAAAAGGAGCAAAACATGGCGGATAAGGAATTATGGTATTCCAGAATTTAGAAAAAAGTTCATTATTAAGTATGAAACATTCAGTTATAAGTAAGAGTGGAATTACATTTTCTACTATGTTAAATATAAATTTCCTCATTTCAATACTTTAATATAAATTCCTGAAGATTTTGTGGAATACGGTATTTTTTGTTTTTTATTTTTTTAACCTGTATACACTGGAGGAATTTTACTACATTTTTAAGCAATAATCCACAGACATTGGAGGAATTTTACTACATTTTTAAGCAATAATGCACAGTATCATATCGGTTCAATGGTTCTTAGGAAGTTATAGCGCAAAATGCAGTTATTAGTCAGATCTCCTCCACCAAAAAGCTATTAGATATAACAAGATAATTCAGAAAGGTGACCAGTTGCAGAATAAATATCCAAATCCGTAACATTTCCATAGAAGAGCACTAATCAAAAAACAATGGGAAAATTATTATTCCATTCACATTAACAACAAATACACATAAAAGAGTAAGAAATAAATACAACAAGCAAGATACAGGCTTTTGCAAAGCAAATCACAAAATGTTCCTATGGGATATGGAAGAAGACTTGAAACCAACTGACTTATTTCTAGCTGGAAAAATCTAATAGCCAGGTTGTCCTGAATTAATCTGTGAGTTAATATCAATTCTATCAAAATTCCATGGGATTTTATGGTTTGCCTTTACAAAATGATTCTATGTTCACCATAAAGAACTATAAGCTAGCAAAACCTCTGTATATGCATATATGTGCATGCATGTGTGTGTATATTCAGTTGACCCTTGAACAGTATGGGAGTGAAGGATGCTCACCCCCTTGCAATCAAAAATCATGTATAACTATGGACTCCCCCAAAACTTAACTACTAATAGCCTACTGTTGACCAGAAGCCTCATCAATAACATACTTGATGAACACCTATTCTGTATATGTATTATATACATATATTGTTACAGTACAGTAAGCTAGAGAAAAGAAAATGTTATTAAGAAAACCATAAGGAGGAGAAAATACATTTATAGTATCATACTGTAAAATTTTCATGAACAAGTGTACCCATGCAGTTCAGACTTAGTTGTTCAAAGATCAGCTGTATATATAGAGAGGATAATGAGAGGAGAGTTGAATTTTTATATATTTCTGGTTATGTTTTATAAAGCTAAGACGCTTAACAAAGTATCATGTCGGTTCAATGGTAAAGAGACAAAACAATGAATACATTAGAAAGTCCAAAATCTATCTACTTCATGTTAGAATTTAATATATGATAAAGGTGGTATTTTGAATCAGTGAAGAAATGGCAAACTATTCATTAAATTGTTCTGGCACACCTGAGGCAAATTATCACTGTCCTCATTTTACCAGTGAAGAAACTGGAGCACAGAGAGGTTAGGTAACTTGCCCATAGTCACACAGCTAGTAGGCAATAGATCAAAGACTAAACTCAGGCAGGTTTACTCCAGAGTCTGAGCCTTTATCATTACACTGTCTCTTCCTCATATTTAATGTTTACAACAATCTTATTTTACAAATAAAAAAACTGAACAACAGAACAACTTCCTAAGTTTACATATCAAGTAATTCAGGCCCTCAGAGTAGTTATCTGACTTTTCAAAAATATGGTTTGCTCATTAAATCTAAATTTACAAAAATCTAGATCTTTTGAAGTGGTCAGATTATTTTTATAAAATAGTCTCATCGATTCTTATTAACTACCTAATACGGTGTTATTTCTAGTATTTGGATAAACTGTGAGGAACAGGAGATGTCTAACAGCATCAGCTATGATCTTCCAATTTAGTAAAAACATGGATGAAAATTATTTTTATACTGCATAAAATTCTCCAAAATAGGCCTGGTTCAGATTTCATCCCCTTTGAGAATATTTTGGGGACTTTATTTCACTTTCATCTCCAACCTAATGATAAAATAAATTGTTCCCTCTTCATTATGCTGTTTTTCTTTCTTTCTTTTTTTCTTCTAGCTCTAGTTGAGCACCGACCGCCCTGGATTATAGTTATCTATAAAAATGCTTTTGTGTCAAGATATCAAGGGTGAAGCAAGAATTATTTGTATTTTCAGGGCATATTACAGTGCCTGTGGTATAGTGGAAGTTCAATAAATAGTTTGCATTGTCCTGAAACTGGTCATCTATATTAACAGAGTATCTTTCTATATGGTACACAACTGGAGGCTATTTGGAAATAGACAAGAACATTTGTCATAATCTCCCATGATCTCCAGAAGTCAGAGGGAGCTAATAAAGCATCAGAAATAAAAATTTTAAAATCTGGTTTCAAATCTTGGGTCTACAACTATTTATTGACAACCGTGCTTCATTTCTCTTTTCATAAAATGGAATGATCCCAGGGTTTTTGTGAGCAATAAATGAGAAAAATTTAGTAGAAACACCAATTATAATGCCTACTATGTATCCCAGTCAATGTCGTTTATCCTTTTAGCATTAATATTGCCATTTATTAAGCTATTGTAACATGTCATCTCCTCTGCCAACCATTTTATCTACTATGTCATCTAATCTTCATGACAACACTTCAATTCAGCTCATGATACCCTCACTTTACAGGTAAGGAAACTGGAATTCAGAAGGGGTCAAATGGGTTGCCAAGGTCACACAGCTAGAAATTAAGAAAGTTGGAATTCCAACTCAGAAGTGCCTGATTACAATTGCTGATCTTAGCCACTATAATTTTTTCTATAAAACAGTATCTTTAGGGCGCCTGGGTGGCTCAGTTGGTTAAGCGACTGCCTTCAGCTCAGGTCATGATCCCAGAGTCCTGGGATGGAGTCCCGCATCGGGCTCCCTGCTCTGCGGGGAGCCTGCTTCTCCCTCTCCCACTCCCCTGGGAGTGTTCCCTCTCTCGCTTGTGTTCCCTCTCTCGCTGTGTCTCTCTCTGTCAAATAAATAAAATCTTTAAAAAAAAAGAAAAAACAGTATCTTTAAAAATTGCAGATCTCTATACTCTAAGTAAGCTATGTTCTAAAACCTAGAAAACTAAGAGATACAGATTTGGGGAAGGGGGCAATAAAAAAAATAAGGACTTCTTAGATGACTTAAGTTTCACAGAACATTCTGGAGCTGAAAAAGAGCGTGTACTACCGGAGTCAGGGTTCAGAGAATGCCCAATGACTTCCAATTTCTTTCTCTATTCCAAATTTTGTTTCTAATCTATAAACTACTGAATATTTTCACTTGAATATCTCAGAGATTCCTCAAACTCAACAGATATGTGCCTTTTGTCTTTGGAGTTCTTTCTGACTGGATTGAACCACTCCACCCCCCTCCAGCTCACTCCTCCCTCATCTACTTGACCTGAATTAAAATAATATTTACTGTTTGTTTCCAGACTAAGAAGATTTGTCTTCTTCAAATTCTATGCTATACTTTGTAGGACCTAGCCTGGTGCCTGGCTCCTAATAAAAAAATACAATTTCTATGTATGCACGTATGTACCTACCCACCTATCTAATTGGTCAATTGCACACAAAACTAACATCTAACCAATTTACAGACAATTAATTATTTGACCCTGCATAAAGTGTTCTATTTTTCATCATCTATTAGCTCACCTCAAAGAAATACCCCAAACCTTCTACCTAACTGCTGGTTAATTTTTATACTGAATCACATTTTAATACAAATGTAATCTTTAGGCAAATTGTATTCTTCTCATCTCAATCCCTCCCCTATTTAAAAGTAACATTTGTTTCTAAAACACTACACAAATTTGGTGTAACCACATGGGAAAAAAAATTCTGTTGTTTATCCTTTTGTTTTTGCCTTCTCCAAAGAAGTAAATTCCTTGAATTCAAATTATCTGCCCAGAAGTTAATTTTTATTTTTTTCAGAAGTTCATTTTTTAAAAAGCTAACTATATGTATTTATTACTTACCTAACAAAGATTTTGAAAACCTATTCTAGGTAAGGCACTTTGCTAGGTCCTAAGGATAGATTTATAAAACAAGATCTATGATCTCTAGAAGCCCACAGCATATGAAGGCTGATAATGTTCACATTCAGGGAGGCAACATATGAGAGTGTGTAGTTCAGGGTTTGCTACATAGAAAGTCCTCAATCAATTTGTTAAAAGAAATAATCAGAATATATGTAGTAATTACTATCTCATCGGTTTATACAGAAATCACATTCAGCATCATCTTTGCAGCTGAAATTATTTTACAGAACACAAAATTCCAATAGATTAACTGAAGATGGCTTTATTTAAAAAAAAATCTCAAAGTCTACATGCATCTGACATACATATCAATTTTAACAAAACAGAACACATTTGGAGGGGGGAAACAATTAAATAATGCCAAATTAAATAAAAGGTAACTGGTTGATAGAAGCAAATTCACAACCTGAGCAACTGCAATTATTTTAGGTATTTCATTTTTATCCAATGTTAACATCCCTGAATTGTTTTAAATGGCTTTAAAGTAGCGTGGTGATTGTTTTGCCACAGATTAGGGAAATCATGGTTTATTGGCCAAGTCACTGACCTTCCAAGATCCTGAGCAAAAATCCCGTTAGCACAAGTTGTTTTAATGTGAACTTGATACAGAAACTCAGAGCCTGAGAAAGGAGATCTGAAAGGCACCTTTCTAAAAAACAATTGACTTGCTTCATTTCATTGAAATGGCTAATGCTTTGATGGTTCATATTTACAAGGGCTTGTCCTGCTCTTCAGTGGAGTTGATATGTTGGAGTCTTTAACACCATAAACTTGATCAGAACTTCCTCAGTAATAAACAGACTGGATTTAAGGGGTGTGCCCCTCCTCATCAGGCCTCTGGAGCCCATTTGCTTACCAATTTGTAGCTAAAGACATCGAGAATGGTGTTCTTCATGCTCAACTGCTCCAGGTTGTTGAAAATAGTTCTGGGAAGCTCAATATGCAAACTGGTTTGGGAGCCTGAAAGACTTCAAAGAAAATTTGACCTTCCTTAGCGAAAGGCTGTTGCTCAGTTAAATTCACTTTTAAGTATGGAATTTCCATAGCATTCATAAAACACACGAAGAATGTCTATATTTCTTGTAAGTGACTCCCTAAATGACTCCGAAAATTAAAAGCTGGGATTCTAGTTTGTACATTTTTTGCTAAATGCCAAAGATATTTCAAATTTTTACAGTGATTCATGTTGAATCCCATGGTTGAAACACGTGGCCTGTTAAGGAGCTAGGGACACGCAGCTCTCCTCCACGTTAATGCACATAATGCTGAGGCTGAAACTTTGCAGCTACTGAGGGGCCAGGGGTCCAGAGGTTTGTTTTTCCTCTTCAACTTCACTCCTTCGGAGGTGTTCTGGTATATTTTCTTTCTTTACCTTTGAATAGCAGATCCAGTTTAATCATGAGCAGGTTGAAACCAAGCACAAAATGCCGATTCTCTCTGCCCCCCAACCTTTTTCTTTTTTTAATGTTGGAAGGTCTTCACTGAACAAGTATGTCCTATAACAAGGTGCAGAATCTCACCCAGGTTACTTGCCTATCGGTTTGCTAAGTGACTTGGCCATAGCGGCACTTGGGGCTGCTATAGTGAGTTCAGGGTTAACCTAATAGTCACCAACTAAAATTCTAAAAGATAAAAGAAAACACATGGGGGTGGTCACACCTCAGTAATCAGGAAAAGAAAATGATCCTCTGCAGCCCTGTTGAAAATCCTTGACAACTAATACCATCCCAACCTCTCTACACATGTATCCTGCCTACAAAAAGAATTCCATGAATTCCTTATGGAGAAATCGCAGGCCAAAAATTAAAGGATCTCTTAGTGGACTCTAACTCAGCTTCTCACCCAGATTTCAATCCCATTCCCCCATAATCCCTAGCCTTAGTTTTAGTGTACGTCTCTTGCATTTAACCCATTTCTCTTCGTGGTGAAAAAAATACCTGGCTCATAGGTTCTTCATGAATATGATGGCAATCATGGTAACAGCATGATTACTGGTGAAAGTCATTTGTGCAGGAAAAAAAAGACAATATCAAATGATTTTATGTCAGGATTTCTCAACTAATTTTAATCTGAATAAAAAATAAGCAGTTTGGGGATTGTTTACGTCCTCTCTGAAAACAAATCTAAACCTGTAGGATGGGTCAGAAAGCTTTTGGGTGAAGGTGTTCATTAGCAAGGGAACATTACCAAAGGAGGGCTGTGCCAATTAAACAGCAAAATCACATTTTAAATCAAATTAAAACACAGAATTGTAAATTTGTTTTATTATTTTTAATGTATATCGGGTATGTATACATGTGTATGTATGTGTGAGAATAGCATATGCTACTTTTTTTTTTAAGATTTTATTTATTTATTTGACAGAGAGAGAGAGCACAAGCAGGGGGAGCTGCAGAGGGGAGGGAGAAACAGGCTCCCCACCTAGCAGGGGATCCCAGGACCCAGGGATCATGATCTGAGCCGAAGGCAAACACTTAACAAACTGAGCCACCCAGATGCTCCCCCCTTTTTTTTATATGCTGCCTTCTTATGTTTTAGTTATCTAAATTACCCAGCAATTGATAAAATCAAAAAATTTAAAATCCCTTTATTTCCAGATATTTTAATATTTATTGTTATAATAATAAAACATGCAAATCATTTTTTCTCAGTTTTTTTTCTTTTGGAGCTTAGTTGCCAGTTGAATGGACGAGTAGCTACATAAAGTGAAAATTAGGAGGATGATTAATTAAGCTAAAGTATCCATACTGATTTAATAATCTGAGTATTTCAGGCTCTATATTACACAAATATTAACAACAAAGATGAAAAATTAACTTAATGTCTCCAAATGTTTATATATGTATGTGTATGTGTTTTTATCTATTTGTAGAGTATTTCAATTCAATCGATCAATAATGGTCCGGCAAAAAAAACCCAGGAAACCCTTTTGCATTTCAATAATGGTTCCTAATCTCAGCAAAATTACTCAAGAAAATTTTAAATTCCCTCCTATCTCCCTGGATTGCTAGTTTACATTTCAGAAGTCACTTATCTTTCCAGTGTCTGTCTCAGCTACAAAACTGGGCTAAATCTTTCCTTTCCTGTAGATCATTTATATAAACTGCTCAAAGTAGAAATCATATATCAGGCACAAAACAATGTTGTCAATTCTCATATTCCTTGGAAGAAGACTCAACGTGAACTACAGTTTGCACAGTTGCAAATGAAAGATGGAAGTTAAAAGAAAGCAATAATCGATAGCTGTGAAATCCTAAAAGCTCTCGAATCCAATCAGACGAAGGAAGAGTTAAAATATAAGAACTCCCAAAAGCTTAGATGACTTTGGAAACACAGATCAAAAACAAAGAGACGGAAAGTATAATTAACTCCATTACTGCTCAGTCAAATGAAAACAGCCATGACATCCTTTCTTATTTATGACACCAGCAAATAGCTCAGTTCCACTCCTGGATATTGCTGTAGGACAGCACTGGTTCCAAAGCAGGTGAAACAGAAACAAGCTGCTAAAATTTATGTCACTAGATCACATTAGAGATGTAAGATTTATGCAGAAGTCCCATAAAAAATAAGTAGCTTTTATATCTTATAACAATTCTTGTTCTCTAGCGAACAGAAGTCTGGATGTGGGAATAGCCAAAGAGACCTAGAATTTTCTGAAGCACACTTAGAATAATTAAAAGTGTATTTACTTAAATATATATTTTATCTCAGGTATTGGAATTTACCAATAACCATAAAAACACTTAAGCAACCAAGACATTTATTACCATTTATAAAATTTTTTTATTTATGAGTTGTCCTTAGGAATGGGAAAATTCATCAATGTGGTACATATTCACCATTGTATAAAAGATGTAATAGAAATAGCAAAGGGACTATTTAGGTCACATACAGCTTTCTTCGTAGGATATTTTCTAATTATTTTCCACCTCTGTTCTCATCTTTCCGGTCAAATCTTGCCTTCTTAGCCACTTTGGTAGTCCCACTTCCTAGAACATTACTTAACATGTAGTGGTTACTCAGTTAATGTATTTATCTGTAAAGAATTCCATTGTGCATATATATTCTATTGCTCCAGCTCAGATGGCAGGGACTCCCTTATATTTCTTTCTATCTATTATCAATGCCTAGAACAGGTACCTTATTTACTATAAATGCTCAATAAATATTAGTTGTTTGCCTGATTTTCTGAGTTACAGAAATAGTTTTACAATGATATAAAATCTCTTCTTCCTGCAGGTGGAAGTATGAATTGGTACACCATTTGAATGGCCATCTGTTTTTCACACAGTCAAGAATGTTCATAGCAACATAGTATCTAAGAACAAAAAGAGAAGAATGGATAATAGTGGTATACTCATATAAGGCAATGCTGCAGAATAGTGAAAAAGTATCAACTATCCCTACACAGGTTATCATGAATGATTCTCCCAAGTAAGATGCTGAGAAAACAACACCAAATTGCAAATCATTTATATAAAGTTTTGAAGCATGAAAGCAATACTATATTATATACTACATGTTATGACTATTTTACACGCATGGAAGTAAAAAGCACGACATTCAGCAGAGTGGTTGCCTTGGGACATGGAAGGATATTGCAGTCATGGAGAACATACAGGAACCCAGCTCACTGGGGAGCACAACCGTATTCGTAACGTTTTACTTTTTAAGCTGGGTTGTGAGAAAATGAGATTTTTAAATTATTATTTTTCTCTTTACCTTTCTGCAACTCTGTAAGAGTTTTTATATTTATTTTTTTAAAGATTTTATTTATTCATTTGAGAGAGAGAGCACGAATGGGGGGAAGGAGGGGCAGAGGGAGAAGCAGACTCCCCACTGAGCAGGACCCTGAGATCATGACCTGAGCTGAAGGCAGACGCTTAACTGACTGAGCCATCCAGGCGGCGCTCTGTAAGGGTTTTTAAAGGAGTAAGAAAATAATATTAACATTAACAAGGAATAATAAAATAGCTAATCTTCCATGGGATAAATATCCTAATTACATTCTTCTTACTATCTCACAATTGTTAAGGATAATAATTCTACCTTGAATAGAATGGGGTGCTGGCGTGAGGGGCACCCTTTTGCTCAAGCATGGCAAAGAGACTCAAACCCCAAATATGGAACCCAGGAGAAGAGAGATGAAACCTTAGAAAACAAAAGAAACTACTCTCTTTAGTCAGGCCATAATAATATGAATAGAGACCAAGATGGCCAGGAAGCCAGGAGATGCCTCCTCGACCAGCGAAATCAGTCTTGCTCACATTCTCTCTATAAATTAGGCGAACATGTAACATCATCCAGATAACATAGTTTTGAGAGTAACAAGGGGCACTATTAAAAAATACACTGGGACAAAAAATGTAAACCAGAACTGCCCCAGGCAAACCGGGCTGCAGAGGCACACCATGACCATAACCACAATCGCAAGAAGCCCCATGGCAGAAACAAGTATACCCACCCACGTAGTGAATTCTATGGAGGCCAACGTGGAAAAAGAGTGAGTGTTGCTATCCGAGATTGCTAGCAACATAGACACTTGATTTGAAGTGCTATTTTTAGATGAGCTGGAAAATAAGCAAAAAAATTTGTGGATCTAGGGAGAAGGGAAGAGAAATTGCTCTCTTTTGTGGCGGCCTGGCTGGAGATTTTGTCTAAAATTGACATATGGGAATGGCACATAAAGGCATTTAATTTAGAGTTACAGTGACAGTTTTAAAAGTCTAAGAGGGTAATCTCTGGGGAGTGGAATAGCAGACGAAGGAGGACTAGTCATGTCAGTATCCTTTGACATAGTTTGAGACTTTCTTTACCATACATGTGCATTATTTTTATACTAAAAATATTAAAAATTTAGAAAAATGATAATACCCAGTACTGACAAGTGGATGGGGTAAATAATAATAATACCTAATATTTACTGAGCATTTAATAAATGCCACGTGGTTCCATGCTTAATATACGTTATGTCAGTCAATCTTCACACCAAGCCCATAAATTATCATGCCCACATTCTAGATGAGGTAAAAGACATTGGGAGGTAATGTAACTTGCCCAAAGTCACACAGCTCATGAGTGCTGGACCTGAGATTTGTACCCAGGCAACCAAACTCCAAAGCTCACCCTCTGAAATTATACTTCTATTCTGCCTCACACTTGAACTTGATGCTGCAGGGAGTATATATGGGTACAAACTTCCATACGGTATTTTGAAACATGTATCAAAACACTTAGTGTACTCTTTGACTTAGAAATTACATTTCTATATATTTATGCTAAGAAAGAATGGTAAACATGCTCCATGGGATATATCAAAGGAAGTCCAGTTCAGCAATGCATATGAAAGAAAAAAAAGTCAAATCCATCAATAGGAGATTGAGTTTTTAAAATTATGATATATTCATACAATACAATATTCTCAATCTGTATTTATTTACCTGGAAGATTTACACTAACAGGCAAGTTGCAAAACAATGTGCGTCTATATTTTTGTAAAAAATAAAAATGTCTAAATGTAAACATGCAAAAACAGTTTGGAAGGCTCTCCTTTGCAATGCTGCTTCTTGGGAAAGACTGTCTCTAAGAGCCTGACCTAAGGAGTACCTCTCCTGTTGATTTTCCATCATGATTCTCTGTTCTCAGCCTTTATAAAAGTGTAATATATACTCATGTGTTTGCTTTCTTGTTTATTATTTGTGTCTTTTACCAATCTTATGCTAACCAAGTGCAGGAACCACATCTGTATTGCTCACCACTATTCACCCAGACCCGAGTGGTACAGAATATGTGCTCCAAAAATCATGCCCAACAAATCCATTTCCAGGTGATTTTCACGTTCTACTCTATGCCTTTATCCATTGCTTCAGCTCTTACAAGGAGAATGGTGAGTACTGCTTTTATAATTGGAGGGGGGAATAGCGAAGCTATTTTTAGTGTGGTTAACCAATCAATAAATTAATCAATTAGCAATGCAGAGGCAGTCCTGATGAAGTGAAAACCCCCACCAGATTTGCAGGCACAAGACTTTTTCCTGCAGCCTTTCTTCCTGCTCTAGCACTTTCTAGGTAGGACCAACATCCCCCCACGTGTCCTTTTCTGTAAACCTTTTCCCTTTTCTTTTTAAAGTTTTAAAGCATAGGTCTTTTATTCTCATTGAAAAATGTATGCCGGTATTTGTTTGTAGGGCAAAAAGCAACTACCTGCCCCTAGGGGAAGCAAGAGAATCTTCCAATCCTTATGGCCCTTAGTGGACCAGGGAGAGCCAGGGGGCAAAGGTTACTGAGCCAGGGCCATTGAGGATTTGTTTTGGGGTGTTGTTTGTTGTTGTTGTTCTTGTGTTTTGCTTTAGGAGTGCCATCAGGAGGTGGGAGCCCAGGCTGAAAAGGCTGCTTTCCCTTTCATCTCCGGAGAGAATAGGCTGACCTCGCCCCAGCCCCCCACTGTCAAAGGAATAGTCATTCCATAAATATTTGTTGCAAAAAAAGAATGAAATAGTGATCATGTAAGACATTCTTTTCATTGGTCTTGCTGTGGCAGTAAAAGCCATAAAAACCATAACTGAAAAATATAAGATTTGATAAATATTGAGTTTGGAGAAGGAAAAAAATGTATTTATAAATTAATTTGTTTTCAATATAAGACCTTGTATGTAAGGTTCCAACACAGTGAATTTTTACAGTGAAGCTATAAACTCTAAAACGGGGATTATGAGTGTGGACAATGTAATTTATAATACTTGCATAGCTTTCAATTATTCAGGTGCTCAAAGCCCAACAAATTGAATAATGAACAGGGGTAATGAATTGAACCCTGAGAAGGTGATAACAGAAAACACGGGGTAGTCACCACGAGGAATTCACATACAGAAGTAGCCCGGAAAGAAATAAACTTGTTTGAAGGACACATTTTCTCTTTCAAGCCAAAACATTTACAGAACCGTAATGCAAGTAGGAATTGCTTTTAAGAAATACCTGCGAAAGGCATAAAGCTGCTAAAATAGTATATTTCAGGTGACCAAACAGAGAATTAGAATCATAAATTGGCTTGTTACATTCTCTGAGAGCCTCGGTCCGCTATTTCATTATTTTTAACAACACCGGGGCGGGGGGCGGGGTGGGGGAGATGTGGTCATATAAATTATTAAGCACCATCACTTTAGATTTAGGCTTGGAAGTGTGTTGATATTCCACAGATCCTAAAGCACAGAGTTCCTAACAGTATTTCATACAACACTGCAGATCAGAAATTTAAATAATGCTCGTGTCTGCCAGTGAAGGTTCTGAAGGAAGGGTGCAGCCTAAGCCTCGCACCAACTCTTCTGCTTCCAGTGATACTGCAGGCCCCCAAAATGTGCCCTCGGCAAAAATCCTGGAAAGAGTCAAATTAAATACAATTAGCTA
The DNA here is from genome assembly GCF_054177405.1 of Leptonychotes weddellii. Taxonomy (NCBI): domain Eukaryota; kingdom Metazoa; phylum Chordata; class Mammalia; order Carnivora; family Phocidae; genus Leptonychotes; species Leptonychotes weddellii. Next base: position 126,429,487 of record NC_138374.1, read on the forward strand.
AAGTCAGTAAAAATTGATGATTCCCCTCACCCCCAACCCCACCACCATCACACACACCACTTAACCTGCACCCATATGAGCCTCCTACATAAGTATATTTCTCAAAGCCAGTTAAAAATAATCTGTCTTGGGGCGCCTGGGTGGCTCAGTCGTTAAGCGTCTGCCTTCGGCTCAGGTCATGATCCCAGGGTCCTGGGATCGAGCCCCGCATCGGGCTCCCTGCTCGGCGGGAAGCCTGCTTCTCCCTCTCCTACTCCCTCTGCTTGTGTTCCCTCTCTCGCTGTGTCTCTCTCTGTCAAATAAATAAATAAAATCTTAAAAAAAAAAATAATCTGTCTTCTGGAATATTGCAAGCCAGAAGGCAATACTGTATAGCAATTAATGTATTGCCCATGCACTGATTTCAAATCTCAGCTATACTGTTTTCTAGATGTGTCCTAGGCAACCTACTTGACCTTCTAATCTTCAGTTTCTTTATCTGAATATTGGAGATAATAACAATACCTACCCCACAAGATTATTGGGAGTATTAAATGAGATGATATATGCGAGACATTTAGGGTGGTTCCTGGTCCATAGGTGGCATTCAAACAGTTTGAGCTGTTATCACTGGGCCAAAGCTGCATTGGCCAAGGTTGTTTAAAAGTATTTGAAACGGGACACCTGGGTGGCTCAGTTGGTTAAGTGTCCGCCTTCAGCTCAGGTCCTGATCCCAAGGTCCTAGGAGCACATCGGGATCCCTGCTCAGTGAGAAGCCTGCTTCTCCCTCTGCCGGCCGCTCCCCCTGCTTGTGCGCTCGTGCTCTCTCTCTCTGACAAATAAATAAAATCATTTTTAAAAAAGTATTTGAGACCCTGGTGGTATCTGGCACCTGTAAATATGAGTTCTAGCATTCACAAGAACTATTTAAATGCTTACTGTTGGCTTGAGGCTATCAGAGGTGACTAATGATGCCGTGCACTTAGAAACAATTTTGTAGCAGCAAACACAGAACAGTTGATATGGACACTGAGTGCTTATTTACCTTTGACAATCATGTTGAGGGGCAGACAAAAGGGACTCACCAGTTTGGTAAGAATCGTCAGATGTGTGTTACATCTGTTAAACTGTTAGGCCTGTGTAACTTGAGTCTGATGGTTCTGATCCTAAAATATGGTTCTGCCCAGTGAACTTCATGATAATTAATTCACCCAAATCTGTCCTTGAAAGACAAGGTCGACCGTGCACAGCTCCAAAAGCAGTTACCCCAGTTGGAGAATTTCATAGAAAATTCTCAGTGATGTCACCACTCAGACAATAATTTAAAATGATTGAGGTGAGTCAGGACTTTTCTCAGATCCACATGTAAATCTGCTAGAACATCTGGCGTGTTTTGCATTTTATTTTTGGTCACTCATTAAGCAAGGGAGCATAGAAGGTGAAAATTTGTACGGACCTTAAAGATCATCTGATCTGACCACTTTATATTAAAGACAAGGGAACCGGGATCAAGAGAGGAAGCTGTGCTTCAAAGAGCTGAGATTCAAATGGATTTTGTTTGTGGGTCATAAGAACATTCTCAGTGATGTGAATGGCCACTGAAATGTCTAGAAAACTTCAGTGGTATATGTAGAGATGATAGATCATAAGGTATAAATTCTTATTTAACACTTTTACTTCACAATACTTAATAAGTTAATGGCCCTCTGTATATTAATACAAATCCATGGCTGTCAATTTCTTTAAGATAAAGCTTAAGACACCTGCTCAATAGAATTCTCTTTACATACACCATTTACATACATACCTCAGGCATTTCATTTCTCCTGTTGATGCTGATATTTCTTCAATCCCCAATTAAGTTTAAGATATTTAAGAGTGGGAACCTTTTTTAATCCACCTATAATATGTGGACACATTCATTGTTAGGTTCCCATTCTATACTGGCAAATGAATGAGTCCTAAAGGGAAGCATTTCAAACTATTATAACTGATGGGCTATGAACTCTGAACTCTTAGAAACCTTGAAAAAACATTTTGTTTAAGGGTGACCTGGAACAACAAAAGGACAGTAATTCACAACATGACCTTGGATAAGTCAATTAACCTCTTTGGACCTGGGGTTTTTCACCTGTAAAGTGAAGGGATTGGCCAGGATGATGCTTAAGGAACCTTCCGCGTCTACCACCCGACGATTCAGCGTTACTTCATTACCATGGCTTCTCAGTACAGTGTTAGGTTATACCCGTCACCCCTTCTAATAGCTATTCAATCTTACTTCTAAAAGCCAGGTCCCCCTGGTGTCAGAGGGTGTGCTTCTTGTTTTTAGTGCATGGTGGAGAATTCAGTGGTGGGGAACAGATGAGGATCGATGCCCCTGTTATGCCACAGCTGGGAAGCAATTTCAACCTGCACAGCCCTGTGCAGAGGGGCACACTTTGCTCCAGGGCTGGGATCGTTTGAGATTGGAAGGGAATGACCACTGGTAGGACAATCCCAACACAAGAGCTTTGTGTTTGGGGATGTTTTTGCCGGGATGTCACTCTCCTCTAATGAGTATGTGACCTGAAAAAAAAAAATGTGTATCTCCTGATCTGCTAGCATTTGGAGGCTTCCTTCCTGTTCAGCAAAGTACAGAAATGGGCCCTATAAAATCATGAAAAAGTAGAAAATCTCCCCTTTGCACTCTATCCCTAGATTTTCACTCAAACTGAGATTCATGGGCAGTATCTGGAGTCTTTGCCCCGCCCCCCAGAGCCCCTCAGAGTGTACAGAAATTTATAAAGAGCTAACCGTCCCCCCCAATCATACAGAGGGGAAGTAAAAAGAAGGAAAGAAAATTGGTTTGGGTAAGAGTACTGTGAATATTCTACTTGAATAAATCTTATTAGATAAGAATGTAGCAAAAGAGACAGCTAGAGGCAAGAAAAATAGGACGACTCTATAGCAATATTAAAGGATTGAAATGTTGCACGTGTCTTCAGTTGAAGGTAAGTTTGAAGGTTTTAATGCAAAAGGTTTCATTGACAAAGTAGGGTTGCAAATAGCTGTTGCCTCCTTGGACAAAGCTGTGGGTCATCCAAAAGTCTAGAGAAAGAAGAACACACAGAAAATTCCCTGAAGTGACCATGTCCTCCTCACCACCACAAATCCCTCTGATATGTTGTTTCCTAAATTGCCCAAAGGGTCCCCATTAATATCTTGTTGAGAAATGAGCTGCAAGAATAAACAAGCCCTTAGAAAAGTCAGCCTATTTGAGAGAGAAAGATGGAACGCAATCTCTTAGTGAAAGCAATTTCAAAACTGAACACTTCCAAATTGTACCATTCATTCCCTCAATAAAAACTTAAGGAGATGGGGTACCTGGGTGGCTCAGGTGGTTAAGCATCTGACTTTTGGTTTCAGCTCAGGTCATGATCTCAGGGTGGTGAGATGGAGCCCCCTGAGTCAGGCTCCATGCTCAGCATGGAGTCTGCTTGTCCTTCTCCCTCCCCCCACTTGCTCTCTCTCTCCTCTCTCTCTCAAATAAATAAATAAATAAATAAAATCTTTAAAAAAAAACTTGAGGAGACAACAATAATAATGAATGTAAAATTCCCATCTTTAACTAGATTTTCAAGTCTATGTCTGACTGAGGGAACAGAAAGCTGGAATACTGGCTTTTCTTACAAGTTGACTGTGGGCAAGGACATTAACCTCTCCAAATCTCAGTATCCTCCTCTGTAAAATGAAAATAGTAGCATATTTTTAATAGGCTGATGTAGGACTGAAGCTAGATACTATACATAAATACCTGGAACAGTGAGAATTATTATTATCATTACCATCATTATTTCCCTGGCACACCCTATGTCCTGTTAGCTACCTCCCAATTGTGTACAGATAGTTCTACTTTGATGCAGATTTCAAGCACACGGGTAACTATATTACCTCAAGAGTAAATCCTCTTCTTTTCTTACCGGTTTCAACACTGCAAAATCATAGGAACAGGAACTGCCATACTTAGACCAAACTATGGCCCATCCATTCAAGTAGTCCATCACCAACATAGACACTATTAGTAACAAATTGTTAGTAACAACGGTAATTGTTACCATTTATTGAGCCCTTAGTACATGCAAGGCTTGCTAAGGACTATTTATGGATTGTTTCATTTAATTCTTACCAAAACCCCTATGAAGTTGGTTATTTTTATCCACATTTTCCAGATTAAGGATGGGGATACAGTGAGAAGTTGTTTGAGAAAAATGCGTTATCTTGCCCAAAGTTTACACAAGCAGTACCGTTTATGAGAAAGTTTTATGCTTTAAAAAAATATTGAAGGTCTAGTTCTCTTCTGAAAAATCATAGCACTTTAGAAATTTAAGGAAGGATGGAATTTGGGGGTTAGTACAAGATTTGAGAAAGTAGGGACCTGACATGTTTTATCCACTGAAACAGTAAAATCTCTGGTTTTGGAGCCCTGGATATACATGCTTCAAAGTTCCTCAAAATGATTTTGATGATTTTTGGAAACCATCACTTATCCTAAATCCTACTTATAGTTCTAACATACATGAATTTTTTACATTCTTTCTTGAACAATTTGTATTTCATTCAAGGGCTTCTTCATAGAATCCTGAATCCCCCGAATTAATTATTAGACAACTGAAGTTATAAATAATTTTAAAAATTTGTTTGAAATTTATTTAGACTTAGTTTCAAACGGTAGCTTCTCTTTACAGTATTTCTGGCTTTATAAAGATGCTCAGATTTATTTACCCACATTATTGTCTTCATGTTCCTTTTCAGAGTTGAAATTTTAGCAATCTTATTACAGAGAATTTTCTCCCAACTCATGTCCTTAACAATTTTAGTTACTTTTCTCTGACACTTCCTTAGTTTTGTAGATTGTATACTAATGACCCCCAAGGAATCACACCTCCCAATATCCAGGCCTGTGTTAGTTTCTTCCTATGTTGCCTCTGGATGTGGCCATGACTGGCTTTGGCCATAGGACATCAGCAAACATGAAGACAGAGCAGTGTAGCAGAGGCAGCTTGGGCTTTGGGGTCAGCAAGACCCAGGTTTAGTTCATAGATCTGCAACATGTTAGCTGAGACAGTGAAAAAATGATTTGATTCCTCTGGTCCTCATTTGGAGAAGTAGGTTGCAGTGGTAGAATGAGACTGAGGTTTGAGTCCTTGTTCTGTTATTGTGGACTTGTGCAAGTCCTTTAATTTCTCTGAATTCAGGTTCCTTATCAGTAAAATGGACATAATAATACTTATCCTGTAAGGGTTAATATTATACAATTAGCACCTCACAAGCACTAGGCACTCAAAAAATTCCAATACTTGTTGAATGATTCATTCATACTAATTTTTGTTCAATTTTTTGAAGAGAACAAAATGTTCACAAATAAATATAATCAACTAAAATTATCAATGGTTCGCTACAGAATTCATTGTATTTGTGTGGTATAGCTTGATTTAACATGTATTTCATAAATCATAGACATGTTACTTTCACTGCATAAGAAGGAGAACAGTTTTAAAAACACACAAAATAAAAATTTCCCATTTCCTGCTACCTTAAATTAATAATCATTAATACTTTGGTGCCTAGATATTCAAGCGGTTTTCTGAAAACCTGAAAGTGTACTGTTTAATAATTTGCCTTTTTTCAGTTAAGAACATAGGGTGAACAAGTTTACATTTCTATAAATACATTCCCAAGACTGCCTCATTAATGGCTGTCGCATATTCCATTGTATGGATGTATTATCATTTACTTAACCAATCCTAGTGTTCACATTAAAAAGTAGCTGCCTTTTGTTTATTTGCCATATACAAATCCAGTCAATCATCAGACTTCAACAGAAAAAGGTTTCATATTGACTTTAATAAACATTTTTAGTTTATAGATGTCATACTGGAAACTAAAATTATGGACCCAGTCATTAAATATACATTTGGCTTGTATCTTACCAGGATCCATGTCCCTGGCTGGGAATGTTTGTTGACTAGAAGAGTATATCAATGCACTTACTCTAATAGCCCTCCTAATGCTCTGGAAAACAAATAACCTAGCTTTATCCCAGAGAGAGGCACTGCTGGGATCGTGAAAAACTAAGTCTATTTTTTCCCCTTCCTATGGACCTGTAGAAAAACATATTTTCCAAAGCCAGTTTATAGCTTGGAGGCAAGTAAAGTTGGATGGAAAGGGAGAGGTGCTCGTATACTGAAGCAACTTGATCCAAGCCAAGAGAAAGTTGGAGGAAATGCTGCTTGGCCTTCTGGACAACCCCTGCCTTGAGAAAAAAGCAAGTGACCTTCAGAGCCAACCTGATGAGGAGCATCTGTTTTTATAATAAACCTCTTCTTCAAGGCTGACTAAATCATGAGGGCTCCTTAACAATTCTTTAGAGAGAAAACCGAAAAGAAGGGGGCAGTATAATATAATAAAGAGCTCTCAGAAGTGTATAGAACTGAGACTGAGAGCCACAGCACCAACAACACGCCAGACACTCACTTACTTGCTGTGGATCTGGCACGATGCTTACTGCTTCACACGCATCTATTTCTATGTTGGTTCTCACAACAACCTAGGAAGTAAGGACTAATATTATTATTATTTTTTAGAAAAAGAAACTGAAGCTCAAAAAGGTTAGTGGCTTGCCTTAGGTGTCATAGGGGAGAGAGCTGGAAGTCTGGTGCCTGAATCGATGTGCATACTCTCTACTGTCCTGACTCTCCAAAGCATGAACCATTCTTCTCCAAGATATGGCTTCCATTTCACTGCACCTTGCTGCCTGGTTTGGATTGCTATATATTTCAACCTCACCCTTTCCTAGAGACATGGCAAATGTTGTCCAAAATTGCCTATGTATGCTAAACAAATACCAGATGCCTATTTGTTCTAGCATATCCCAAAATTGGTTCAAATTGTTCCTCTAGGGAGATCTTTGGTTCCTGGAGATCAGTATCTTTATTTGAAGGAAGATTTAAGGATAATAATGTGATGGCAAATCCTGTCCTGCATAATGAGCATGTATTCATCCATTCATTCATTTAGAAGATATTTATTTCAGTATATTTTAGTGATCAAGAGTGCAGGCTCCAAACCACACTGCTCGTGTTGCAATATTGGTGTTACCATTCTCTAATTGGGTGATCTTATATAGTTGGCAGTGTCTACACACACAAGAGGACAATTATATGAAGGCCTCAAGTCAATTGCCTAATCTGAATTATTCAATCATTTATCTATCAGCGGTTGTTGTTTGTTCTTTTTGCAGAATGTTTTATGCCTCAATGCTCTATTGCGTTCTGAAGTTACAGACCATACCTCCACAAATTCCATATGTCTAGTTGCCTCACTTCGTGTCTCTAGTTGCCTCAGGGTAGCCTTAGTCCTTTACTTGAAGTCACTCCTGTCTTTTGTGTTGAGACTGCATGAGGATAAATGTGAAGTTATGAGTATGTGAAATGATGATCATCAAGATTGGAAACAGAGAGAATCTAGAACAGAATGCTGTTCACTTTATCCATTTACCTTGTGAAAACTGATGTCACCAGCCCTTTCAACAATTCAGAACTTCTGCAGGGAGAGTAATGTTACTAGGAAGAACTGGTCTGCCATGCATAAAGCCCAGATGCTCCAGGCGGGTATGAGATTTCTCCTCGCGGGATTTCCTCGCTTATCAGACACCAAGTTGAAGGGACCTTTGTAGACCTACTGGAACCCCCATCCATTAATCATGGTTTCCATAACCACGAAAACATAATTAACATGTAGAGACACTTGTTTTATATTTTCTGTATGAGGGGACTATACATGTAGATGAACTCTGTCCAACAGAAATAAAATGGGAGCCACATATGGTGATTTAAAATTTTCTAATAACCATGTCGAAAAAAAGTAAGAACAGGTAAAATTCACTTTAATATTACGGTTTATTTAACTCCATATATCCCCAATATTATCATTTCATTATGTAATCAATATAAAAATTACTAATGTGGCATTTTACATTTTTTTATAAAAAGTCTCGATTCTGAGTAGCCATCTTTCAGGTGGCTAGCCACATGTGGCTAATGGCTACCTTGTTGGGCAGTACAACTCTGGATCTTCAGAACGGGGGTGCAAGTTATTAAGAGTAAAGTTAAAATAAAATACTTTATGAAGACAGACCAATTTCATTTGACTCAAAATTGATTAGTTTCCACTGAAAGACCTTAAGTCTACACTTACACTAAAGATAAAAGTCCCATGTAAACAAAAATCTACCCTCAGTTGATGGAGCCAAACTATAATGATGTTTTTTTCACAGGTCAAAGGTCAAGGATATTTCCATAGATCACAAAACTACTCAAGATTTTTGTACTGTAATTAACAAATGCTCCATAAAAAGTTAAAAGTGAGTAACAAGGATTGGTGGTAGAATAGTTATGTTCAAGTCTGCTTGCTCCTTTTATGAAAATAATTTGCCAAGCAAAAACCTTTATTATGAATATCTATTAATTGTACAATTCTATTTATAGAAACTTATCCCAAGGGAAAAATTTAAGATGTATAAAATTATTTGTCTACATGGAAGTTTACTTCATCACTGTGTATAAGAAAATAAAATTATAAACAACATAAATGTCCAACAGTTTGAGATTGGTTATATAAACTATGATATAATAGGGTATTATTCAAATATTTAAAATTATTTTGTAAGTAATACTGACTACAGAGATATTTTTATATTTTGGTAATAAAATAGGTTATTTTGTAAATAATTACAATTATTAAAAAGTATATATATGTACACATGCATAAAAAACTGAAAGAATGTTCACTGTGATATTAATGGCTGTGTATGGCAGAATTACTAGTTTTTCTTTTTTGCATATTTGCATTTTCTAATTTTTCTGCAACAAATACCTATTCTCTGGTAAAATCATAATTTTTAAACACAAAAATGTACATTTAGTTATTGAATATCTTTATAAAAACTTGATCTTCCTTGGCCTGAGAAACCCAAATGTACAATTTATCAAGAGGGAAACTAGCACAGAATTTAGAGGAAATGACTACAAAATACTAGAAAGTCAGTCATTTGAAGTGCTCTCCTTAGATTCAAGGATGTTGGGAATCCACACCCACAAGTCAGAGGAAGTTTACAATAACAAATCTAGTGTGGGGGAAAAAAATCTTTTCATGGGACCTCACTTAATTTCAATCAACTACACCGAAGAAGTTAAAGGAAGATCGAGATTTTCATAATTTTAGCCAGCTATCTTGGATTCTAAGGCAAGAAGAAACAAGATTTTCTAATGTTATTTGGTAACATTGCTGACTACAGATCCTAATGGCCAAAATTATTGCTGTCTACAACATAAATGTTTCCTTAATGTACAAAGTTACAGGGGTCTCTTCTAAAATACTCATCTTAATTTGATTGACAGTTTGTGTGTTTGTGAGTTTTCCCCTTATTTTCTCTAACAAACCAAATCCCAAAGAACAAGATCCACATTTACCTTAAATGTGAAATAAAAGCAATAATCTGTTGATATTGATAATCTATCAAATCACCAAAAAGAGAAGTTCTACATCTACAGACAGAAGAAAATCACCATTAAGATTCTAAATACCCTTGCATCATTCATTGCACTGGATATTATTCACTGAATACTTTTATCTTTCCAAGATAAAAGAAGTGGATGCAAGCTTATTGACAGCTACATCAAAAGTGAAGGAAGGTATTGACAATTTCTCCTCCAGTTAAACATGCAAGTATTGTAATGACCCAATGATGCCAATCTTAGATATTTACTCAATAGTAGTAAGAGCATATATTCAAAAAAGAATTGTAAAAGAACATTTATAGCTTTAGTAATAGTAGTAACTAACTAGAAACAACCCAAACCTCCATCAACAGGTGAATGGATAGTCACACAATGAAATACTACAGCAGTAAAAAGCAACAAACTGTCAATATGCACAAAAACTTGAATAAATCTCAAAAATAATGTGATAAGCAAGAGAAGCTATATGGTTACATCTACGTAATGTTGTCAAACAAGCAAAACTAAGTTGTGGAGAGAGAACTCAAAATAGTTCAGCAGCAGTGGGAAGTGGATTAGAAAGAATGCCTGGGGAAGTCTTCTGGAAAATTGCTTGATTGAGACGGTGGTGGTGTGGGTGTATGCTTTTGCCAAAGCTCATTGAAGTGAGCATGAAAAGCCACGGCATATATAGAAAATAAAATGCATAGACAAAAAATAAAATTCAAAATTAAACAAAAACTTTTAAAAAGAGTAAAGCTAAAGTGCTCACTTCTATTCAGGCTGGAGTTGCTCCATGTTCTTGTGTGACAGCATTCTGTCTCTTTAATCTATTTTACAGATATTTTAACTACCCCCCCCCCTCGCCCAAGGCATGCTGAGGATGAACAAGGAATGGTCTCTTGATGACCGTTTTCACTAAACAGCTAATATTAACTGAAAATCTGGATGGGGATTTGCAGTCCACTCACACTTCTCCATCATTTCTACAATAGTTTTTTTTTTTTGCAGGTATTCAATGATGACAAATATTTTTCAAAGGGTAAACAATTAGTATATAAGATTCAGCACATTAAGCAGACTTCATGGTCTCTTTATTCATCTCGAACTGGACAATTTCTGAAAATTTTGAATCAATGAGTTTCTGGTTACTTTCCAATGACATTTAACAGTTAGACTTAAAAATACAGAAGAAAGCATTATAAGTTTTATCCAAAATGATTATGGCCATCATTTGAATAAAATACAGATTTTGCAAGCTGTAAAGCATATCATTACTACACAGTGGCCTATGTGAGGTTTGGTTCACAAACTACAGAGCTCGAACCAAGTCATTAAATCTATCTAAAAGGGCCTCATTTGAGAAGCAATAAAATTTTTAATCATTTTATTATTAAAAGAGTGTTTAATATGTAGCTAATTAAATGCCAAAGGCAGGTTATCTGAGTTTAACCTTCAAAAAGAAAATGATGTATCAAAGTCTGCCTCTGGCATCATGGGATAGAAATGTCATCCTCATAATCATTGCGTGACAACTAGCTGGTGGCCTTTTCTGGAGCTATAGTTAAATTACCTGATTAAATTAATAGCCATTTAGATGTTTTAGGAACTGCACAGACCTATACTAAATGAAAATTAGGTCCATTACATTTTCTGAGTGGGCTAGATAGACCCTAAAATAAAACACGTATGCCATTGCCCACATTACTTAGATTAAGCAATTAAAAGCTCTTTCTAAAAAGCGACTAATTCCCTATAATGTACAGACAACTGGATTTACACTAACGACCAGAGGTAAGATGCTTTCTTCTTATTTCTCCCTATCCTTGGACCTGGACCAATTCTCTGTGTTTGTTTATCCTAAAATAAAAGATTAAAACTTCAACATATCACCTAAATATGCACCTAGATAAAACTATTTGTTGAAAACAATGAACAGTGATTCTAGGAAAGTAAAACAGTAAATCAGAAAGTAGAGTAGAAAATCATCCTAATTGGGAATTCACCAAACCATCACTGGAATCTTCCTAGGAAACGCCTTTGAAACTTGTCAGTCTCAACTATTGGGAATGAATACAAAAAGGAACTCATGCATTCTTCCTTTCATATGAAATCCAGATGATCACATAAATATATTAGAAAAATGCAAACAGTATATTATAGTATTAACTTATTTAGAACGCAAACTACTATTTGGTTCATATTTCTCCAGGGGCAGATGAATATAGATTTAGTGTAAGTTTTAAGAACAGAAGGTTTGGTCACTGCTATGTCCCAAGTACCTGGAAGAGTGTCTAATACATAGTAAGTATTCAACAAACACTTGTTGAATTGAAGACAAGCCTGAAATTTTTTCTCAGCTTTAATTAATAACATTTATTTAAAAGCCATATTGAAATGTTAAGATCCTGTATTTTTACAGCCTGTTATAAAATTCAATATTCGGCAAGGAATTTTTAGTCCAGTGCCATTTTGTATATAACTATGTAATACATGAACTGCCTGCTATCAGTGTGGAGGCTTCCTTTATTGATAATTAAGATTCTGCTTAACTTCGTTTCATCTTTCATTTCATACTTAACAAGGATATAAAGTTGTATCTTATTCATGAACATTCAGGGGTTCAAGATAAAGACACACTCTTAAGAGTACTTATTCTCAGAATCCTCCCTGTGGCCCCAAAACTTAGATCTACTCTAAGATCTGGTACTATTTACAGATTAAATTCCATCTATGACATGTCCATGATGTTTCTAACATTAAACAGAAAGAACCAGGGCAGCATTGATAAGAATGTGTAAACAAACCACTCTTTGGAAATCCACAATACTTATGACATACCCTGGTTGAATGTGTGTCAATCTTTATTCATTGAATCAACATTTACTGGGAGTTTATGGTATGTCTGCATTGCATTAGACTCTGTAGAAATACAAAGATGAATAAGACAATCACTGTCTTCACTCTAGTACAAATAAATAACCAACATTAATTATGAGAGAATATACATGAGCAATATTAGAAATGTGTACAAAACACAGTGGCAGAAATGATGAATTGAATTGCCTTATGGAGGCAAGTTGGGGAGGAAGTTATAAAAGAGAAGATTTTCAGAATTGTCATAGGACAAAATAATCAAGAAAGAAGGTTTTACATGATGATCTCAAATCTAAAAAAAAACATAAAAAATGATGAGTAAGAAACAAGATGAAATTTAATACAGATCCTTCTTAGAACATGTCAGAATCTAATTTAATGGATTGAGTTTTTTAGAAAGTTGTTTGCTGGCACATCAAAAAATATTCCAATTGTAATGCGTTCCAAGCACTTTGTGATTTTTCAAAGTTACCATGGAAAAAATTCCTACAGAGGAACATCATGAGACAATTTCACAACAGAGAAGACAGAGGAATGTTATTATGTTTATAGGAATGCACAAAAATAAAAATTTAAGACTTTCACAAGCCCATGGGCTTCAGAATACATTTTATTGATAGCATGCAATCAATAGGAGGAGACTCAAAGTTTGTGAGGATCTCAGTTCGTGGTAATATAAAGAGGAAAAAGGGAATGAAATATCCAGGTAACAGAGCTCCAAAACAGAACATATTGGAAAATCAACCTCAGCAAAATATTTTAAATTTTATTTTCAGCTTATGCCTTTCTTGTCCCAGTTGTCTCACATATCAAGAGGTTTTCTGTTTGACATACAATAATATTGACAGAAAATTCCTTTATGCATTCATAGAGGTCTGTTTCAGCCTAGAACCATTTTGAATGTCACTGGAGCTACTGAGAATAGCCTTTAAGATGTGTAATTGATTATGTACATCTCCAAGGAAATCTTGGAGTTAATTCATTATAAGGCTAGAGAAATATTTAGTCTTTCACCCCCCCACACACACATTGTTTCTGTTTTACATAAGATCTAGTATTGAAACATTGCAGGTAATAGTAATAACCATTACTTCCTTTCCACCTGCTATGTGCTCTGCACACACTGGAGTTTCCCACCCTCCACACTGTCGAAACACTGTTGACACTTAGGCTAGATAATTGTTTTATGTATTATAGGGTGTCTAGCAGCATCCTTGACCTGTACTCACTTGATACTATTAACACCTCTTCTCTAGTTGTATAAACCAAAAATGGCACTAACCTTGCCAAATGTCGCTTCGTGGAAGGGGCTTCAAAACCTATATATTCTCATAATAATCCTGCATGGTAGGCATTATTATGCCTATTTTAAAAATGAGTTAAGATCTATAGAAGGATATATTCCTGGGTCTTTTAACCACAACCTTTATTCTGCTCCCTAGACTATTTATCTCCACTTTTAAAGACTTTGTTCTCTGAATTTTCTAAAAGATTTAACATTCATTCCAGAAGCATCTTTGTGATATAACTCTAGAATTGTAGTAGATCATACAACCACACTGAGTATGTGACGGACAGTGGGTCAAGATTTTCTTCTGGAGTTGCTCTGCCCTACTGAGCCTGCTCCTAATCTACTGTTCTATTCTGTTCCAGCCTCATGATTATGTTTGGATGGCAAGCAAAGACATCAAAATTTTTGGGTGTCTTTGATGTTGGCCGATATTCAGGAGAAAGAGTGTTTTGGGTGTGTTATATGAGGGAGAGAGGAGGAATTCAAATAAATCTTTATAGTTTATAAAAACATTGGTTTATGTTCAGATTGAAGAGTAAGCTTATAATTGTGAATGAGTTTGCATATTTGTGAATCTGTCAAAAGATTTAGGGATTCTCAATAATTTAACAAATGGATTGACATGGGAAATCATGAAAGAATTGTGTTATCTCTTTTTCCTTTCATGGTCTGCTTCAGGAATTACTTCATATCATGCTCTAAATTGCCTTTGGAAAGTCCTGGCTGCCTGCCTAATAGAAGAGTTTCTTCCCTCAATTCACCAAAGGCAACTGTTTGGTTTTAAATCATACACTTTTTAACCTGATTCCCTAGCACAGGAATTAAGGCCCAAAAATGTCTGTTGAATAAATGAATAAATAAGAAAATGGAACTCATGTCAGATGAATAAGTAATTGGCATATTCTTAAATTCTGGCTACAAATAAAAGATGTTTCACTGAATTTAGTTGCAATGATTCATCTGTAGAATGGAATAGAGTATTAAAGATGGTCATTTCTTCAGTTTCTAAAACTACAGCTCCCTCCTCCCCCATCACTCCTAATTTACGTGGAGGGAGAGGGGAGGAAGAAGATAGTATCGATTCTTTTTATTTTTATTTAATTTTTTTTTAAAGATTATTTATTTATTTATTTGACAGAGAGAGAGAGCGCAAGCACAAGCAGGGGGAGTTGTTTACTGGCAAGTCAGAATTATCAGAATGAATACAAATTATCAGAATGAATAGTAGACTAAATAGAAAAAATCAGTTATTTGATATGATTTTACAATCATGCTATTTGCACAACAAATAAAACTTCATTTTACAACTGGTTGTGTTGACCAAGAATTTTGAATTTTTTGTAGTTATGAAGTGGTACCATTAGTGTTAGTATTTAACTTACTGGCATTCTTCTTCTTCTTTCTACAAGTACATTATGATTTTAAAATTATGGAATGCCGTATTTTGGGAACTGAAAGTAATCCAGTATTATCCATTCCAAACCATATCCCCCCTTAAAAAAAAAAAACAAAAAAAACAGTTGAAGAAACAAGCAATGAGACCAAGTGAAACAGTTAGGTTACACCTGGCCCTGCCTTCCTTTTTCAACTAAATAGAAATTTCATTGAAATTTTAAAGTTTTAATTTGTGAAATGCTTTTTATTCTGATGCTTTGGCTCCAGGGAGCCCTCCTAACAAAGAACTGCTAGCAAAATTCTTCCTCTAAATATGTTGTTCAGATGACATAAGTTGAGATTTCTGCCAATTAAGGCAGGAGACCTTGGGTTAGCTTCTTAGCCATCCTTTGCTTCAGTTTACTCTCCTAGCAAATAAGTGTCTCAGCTACGATCCTCTGAAATTCTTTCTAGTATGACTTCTCTAATTCCAGCTCCTATTAGGTTTTCCTTCTACAAAAAGCTGGCTTCTTTCTTTAACCTCAAGATGAGTAAGGGTTAAAATCTGTTTTAAGTATTGGGTGCCTGGGTGGCTCAGTTGGTTAAGCGACTGCCTTCGGCTCAGGTCATGATCCTGGAGTCCCAGGATCGAGTCCCGCATTGGGCTCCCTGCTCGGCAGAGAGTCTACTTCTCCCGCTGACCCTCCCCCCTCTCATGCTCTCTCTATCTCATTCTCTCTCAAATAAATAAATAAATCTTTAAAATAAAAAAAAATCTGTTTTAAGTATTTATGTTGGGAGGAGATTTTTTGTCCATTGAATTGCTATTCAATTTTCTGAAAGTTTCTATGAATACCTCTCTTTAAAAATAACTTTTGAGGTGGAAAGTTCGAATCCATAATGAACAACAGGAATGAAAGAATTTCACCGCCTAAAAGGAGCAGATCATGACCATCATAAGAGACACACCGGTAATAAATTTCCCAGGGAAGACATCACCAACAGCAAATATTTATTGGGCACCGACTCTGCGACCAGTTCTTGTTTCCTTTTACTTGACCTCTTTAGTGATCACGTCTGCATCTGGACTTTGAATTACCATGTGTAATCCTTATTTCATCACACAAAATCTCTCTTCCAAGACCTAGAGCTACACCGACAATTGTGTGTTGGAAGTTATTTCCACACGCTTGTCCTACTGGCACCTCAAATACAGAAAGTCCCAGACTCTCCTTTCTGTCCACCTTCTAACTGCAATCTCTTCCAACACTTCCCACCCATGTGGAGAGCGCCTTCAGTCTTCTCATTCAATACACCTGGAAGACCCTGAGGGCAGATGAAAGACAACAGGATTCAAAAAGAAGAGGTGAACACAGAAGATGGGGAAACAGAAGGTAAGAAAACAAGCAAAAGATTGTTATAATTGACCAGGCATGAGAGAAATGGGAAATGGGCATGACCATGCTGTGAATGAATAAATGAATGAATGTGTGTGTGTGTGTGTGTGTGTGTAATTTGTGGGGGGGGGGTTATCAAGAAAAATAATAGGGCAAAGAAGAGACATTGAAAGGAATAACATTGACCCAGTAACTCTTAACTCATTTAAAACACATAGTATCATTTTTTTTTATTTTTTGTTAACAAGCTCATAGAAAGAGCATGCTCACTTTTGTTAAAAGCATGGAGGGAATGCAAAATCTGAAAACTGCAACCATTTTCAAACAAATTGTGACTTGGCTCAATGTGGTTTGGACCAAGGAAAGACAATGAGACATCTGCTGTTTCGGTGTGCACTCCGCTCTGAGCCTTGCTTTGGAAAAGTTTAGCAAACTTATTCTTCACTTTGTGGCTCATGAGAATGTCATTTAAAGGCTTGGCCCATCATACTCAGTTCCTTTTCCTATATCAAAACATGTGGTGACACGTCCAAAGAGGGAATGTCAACACATTGATAATTTTCTAGAGAATTAAATATATTTCTGCACGGATCAGCATACATGAATTTTAAATTGAATTTTATACTTAGCTATCAAAATATGTCAGAAATATAAATTCCCTTTTGAAACTGGGCTCCTATTGCTTTGAAAATAAAATTTTAAGATGTTAATGCAGAAGAAAGATAAGGTTCTCAGAAGAGTGTCTTGTTCAGGATCATAATAACATAGTTAAGAAACATCTGTCACAATACCTTAAATCTTCTTATGTGATAAATAAATTCTGAGATCTTCCAACATAATCTCCCAAATATCATATTCCACAGAAAGTCAGCAGTGGTGTGACTCAACTTCAGTACTCCTGACCCAACTTCTCTCCTTCTTTTCGTCTTCCCAAATGAGGTTTCCCAGACCTGGTAAAATCATCGAAAGGTGTCCTGCCCTGGTGTCTACCATATAAAATAACTGTTCAAATTAAGAAGAGTTCTGTGTCTACAGCAATCTCAGAGATTGCTTATCGGTTTTATCCCACCAGGAAAAACAACAGAAGAAATACAGTACACTAATCTGATTTTAGTTCCTTTGTTTTACTTTTAGAGGAAAAAATGAGTATAGAAATACATGTTCTTTCTGTGATTTTTCTCCCAGGCATTTCCCTTTGTATTTCTCAGGCAAGGTTGGCTGCCTTCTGAATGGGAGGATGAGGCTCCACGGCCTTTTTTTTTTTTTTTAAAGATTTTATTTATTTTTTAGAGAGTGAGCGAGAGAGAAACAGCATGAGAGGGGAGAGGGTCAGAGGGAGAAGCAGGCTCCCCGCTGAGCGGGGAGCCCGATGTGGGACTCGATCCCAGGACCCCGGGATCATGACCTGAGTCGAAGGCAGCTGCTTAACCATCTGAGCCACCCAGGCGCCCTCCACGGCCTTTTTCACCCACCCGTTATGCAGAGTCAGATTTCCACCATTTAGAATTTAGTGCATCTTTGGTGAAGCCTGACAGGTACACGGAGGGTCGGTGGAGGAGGTTGGAGGAAGGTAAGAAGGCTCAGAAAGCAACCGCATAATTTACAGCCCTCATGCCCATAAAAGCACAGCAAGCGGTAAGGTCGAACGTGCTATCACCGGGGCACCAGCCAGGCCTCCAAAAGTGACAGGATCTCATTTCATTACCCCAAGACCTGCATGGCAGCGCCCAAACATCCCACTCTAGGACCCTGGTTCATCCTCTGTGACAGAACGGGAAAACAACAGCACAGCTCTGCAGTTTCCCTTCCCAGTCACCGGGAGGCCACCTGCAAACCGCAGAGCTAGCATTACCTGGTGGCCAACGTTCTTTTGGAAAACAGCCATGACGAGTTAGAATATCCAGAACTTAGGACCAGATGCTGGTTCTGGGACCTCACAGCTGTGACCTCAAGGCTGCATCACTGTCAGGGGCATGGGCTCTGGGTTCAAATGCTGCCCTCTGTGAGCTGCCCATGTCTAATTTCAGCTTCCTTAACTATAAAGTGGTGATTGGAATAGAGCCAAACACTTAGGGATGTTAAGAGAAATGAAAAAAAACTCATCCATGAAAAATGCATCATACAGGGTGTGGCTGTAAGAAGCAGGCACTAAATACTGGCCTTTAGGATTATGACAGATGCTTTGCCATTGTGCTTTTGATATGTCCACTTAATTTCTTTAGGTCAAGCTATATCTTTTTTTTTTTTTTTTTTGGTTGTTAATCTCCTCAATTCTTCAAAGAGATTCTCCTCAATTTCTAGAGATCAGCCTGATCGACCTGGCAAGTCACAACAATTAAAAACTCCCATCTTGACCACACCATCGCAATTATCAGAATAACTGAGAAAATAGTTACAAGTGTGTTCTGAAAAGGGGAGATTCCCAAAATGTTCCTGGCGTGCTCCACACAGTCTGCCATCATTGCTTATAATCAGTTCTTACCCCGCTCACCTCGGGACAGCGTAAAATCACAATAAAGCTACAACTAGAGGAAAATAACCTCATGTGCCGTTTTGCCACCTATAAAACACAATATCACAGCAGATCGCAAATAGTATTTCACAGTAAGGAGTTCCATGAACATTAACGAATGCTGCCCACAGATTCTGAACGGAACTCTTCACTCAGCCTGGGCTTTGTATCAGTGATTCCTTTCATTACTGGACAGGGAAATAAAGAAGGTAGCCATCAAGGTTCACTCTTTACTTTTTAGATTTGAGAAGAAAATGATCCACGGGGATATTTTTGATCTACAGTGAAATGTAATACTCTGTTCAGAAGATGACATAAGTATCACTATCTTGGGGGGGGGCAGGTGGGGACAGAGGGGACCCTGCATATTTTTTCCTTGTTTCCTCTCTCATCAACTGGCAACATGACAGTGTTAGCAACAAACCTTCTATCCGGTGTATAAAAACCCAGCACTTAGGCATTTTTGAGTGATAATTCAATAGGATTAAATTACACTCATGTGACAGCTCAACCTCACTAACGAGGTACTTTTCAGTAAACTGTTGACAGAGCTGTCTGGAAGGTTTCTTTAATTTACCAACATGTAAGAACATGGGAAAAGCATTAGTCAAGTAGATGAAGATGAATAAGTAGTGAGGTCTAGGGGTATTTTACATTAATATCTGACAACCTGAAAGGGTTTTTGTCACCTGCTCTATTTAGCCCAAGGCAACAACAAAATAACTGGTACCTGTTAGCGTGAATGACTTACCAAAGCAATGAAAGGAATTATCTTAAAGAAGGCTGAGTGGAAAATATGTCAGAGAAATTTCTTCTCCTTCCAGTTAACAGGAAGTGTGCTCCTTGCAAAGTAGGTGATAGTTGCAATAAAGTTAAAAGAATGTTTCAAATCTTTCCAGACAGCTACACCTACACTTTCATTTTTCAAATTCTTTGAGTTTGTCCTTACAGATAAAGCCATCTGTCTGCATATATTTCTAGCTAGGTATTGACTGGGAATAATGTAAGGTTATTCTTGCCCAACTAAGTAATTCATCCCAAGCCAAGGAGAGAAAGAAAATATAGGAAACATGGAAGAATAAGAATGAGACAAGGAAATCTGCTCATCAAGCCCTCAAATGTTTGTAGAAAAGCTTTTCTAGCTCGGATTACACTGGCCCATAAGAAGAGGGCCATGTAATCATTTGCATCCTGTGAAAAATATTCTGAAACTATTGGTTCTCTATTGTTTGGCAAGCAATATAGCAGAAGAGAAAAAAGCGGATTAACCTTAACTACATGGATGAACATAGTAACCGGTAGGGGGCGCTACAGAATCCAAAATAGTTTTGGGGCTCCAAGATCTACCTGTTAGAATAGTTATTCTAGGGTTAATAATCATACTAAAAATCTTAATTTACAGATGTGTTCTCAGGATAAGGTGCAGCCACAAAGGAAAGGTGGGCACAAAGATGGAAATACTATCTGACTGCATTTATTGGTCAGAACTCTCTCTAAACAATAGAGCATTTTAGGATTAAGAGAAAAAAATTAAGCCAGTAGTGACACCTTGAACTCTCGAGTATCACACCTATTAGAGGAGATTGTGAGTTTAGCTAATCCAAGCCATCAGCCAATCCAGAAAGCACACCTATTTCGCTTTGAAAGCAGAATAAACTTTGTAGCATTTCCTCGTAGCAAGTTATGTATCTCATTTCACCTTGATATGGCTATTGTTCTAATGATTTAGCATTCCCAGAATACACAGTGAGATGTTGGAGGTCCCTAGGAGACAGGCTAAGAGAGAGAAGATGGAAAGATTTAAAGATTAGAAACCAAACTTCTACAGTTTTAGCTGTGCCAGCTTGAGAAGTAACAAAGGTAAGGAAATCAGTGTTATCGTCAACATGCACACACGTTAAGTTTCAAACTGGACCTTGGAGTAAGAGAGAAATTCTGCTGACAGAAAAGCTCTAGGAGGTCTGAAAACACTGATAAGCTGTTTGCCAAACAGAAGAGAAGTATCACAGAAAGGATAGTGCACCAACGGATAAGACTTCTTTTGCTGGTCTCAGATGCTATCCCTTACTCTGAGCATTATTTTCAGTATCAATAATGATCATAATGACAATAATTACTAACATTTGCCCCATGCTCTGTTATTCACAAAGACCTTTCATCTCCTCATCTGTTCCTGTGAGGTAAGTAGGGTCAGTTTTTTGTTTTATTTTGTTTTTTTTTTGTTTTTCGATTTATTTATTTGAGAGAGAGAGAGAGGAGGGAGGGGCAGAGGGATAGAGAGAGAGAGACTATCAAGCAGACTCTCCGCTGAGCATACAGCCTGACATGGGTCTCAATCTCACGACCTTGAAATCATGACCTGAGCTGAAATCAAGAGTCAGACGCCTAACCGACTGAGCCACCCAGGTGCCCCCTGGTCAGTTTTTTTATATAACACTTGACAGATGAAGAAGTTGACTTCAGCAATTACCCTTTTGGTACAAAAGCTGCCAAGTAAGACAGGAATTCAGGTCCCCTGACTCCAAATCCAAGTACTTCTTTCACTGTGCCAAACTATCCCAAAATATCAATTGTGGACCATCCAGAGGCAAATTTGCAGGCTCTGATGACGGCTGATACAACCCAAATGGAAATCAAATATCCTGGAGCAGTCCTCATAGAGAATTCTAGAGAAAGGATTTCAGCTCTCTACACCCAGGCAACTTGATTCTATCTTTCTTTTATTTTTCCCCAACTGTATAAAAAATGGAGAAGGGGTAATTTCCAATGTAGCAAAGGCCATTCTTTTTGAGTTCTTTCATTTTACAGCACAATACGAAATCAAAATAAAGACAGACTAGCAACAGAGAAAGAAAATAATTTAGAATTCACACCTATAAAATATTATAGTAAAAGGTTTTAGTTGAAAACACTGACTTAAACAATAATACTTTTCTCACCCAACAATGTGTACATAGTAGTTGCTAAATCTTGGGCCATATCTACTTATAATATGGTTCTAAACAGTTTTAGGCTAAAAGGGCTATTCTGGCTGTTACTCTGACCAAGTGAGACTCAACTGTCAAATAATAGCTTAATGTAAATAGTTTTAAAATTAAAAGTAAACAACCAAATTTCATACAGCATTGATTCAGTTATCTAATCAATTATTTTGGAAAGTTTCAATAACACTAATAGCTGATCATAGCTGAGATTTTTTGACTACTTACTATGAGCTAAAAATTGTGCACTTACAAGCATGATGTAATTTCATCCTCCCAAATGGTCAGTGTTGTTATTAGCAAAATGCAGACTGAAAGCCTAGGTACTTTGTCCACGTTGCACAGCTAGAAATCAGCAGAACCACCACTTGAATCCACGTCTGATTACTCCAGAGTCCAGACCCTTCACTATGCTGGCTTGACTTTACTTTGGCCAGGTCCTGTTTCTCAATTAACTTTGTAATATTTTGCTCTATTACTAATTCTCGTTATCTAACCCAAAGATAGCTTAGTTTGGAAAGATGGAATGAAGTTGAATCAACTGGGAGCAAAATGGAATATCTATTAATTAAAAAAGTCTACTTTCTTATCAATGGGGAAGGTTGGTGCCAAGCTAAGTAACCAGCGCAGAGCCAAGAATAGCACCAGAAGCTGTCGTCTTCAAATAAATTAATCCTCTAGATATACTTGAATTTGTATACCAAGATATATTACAAAGATTTTAATATTGTAATTATTATTAAATATTAAATAAAATTAAATATTAAAAACATTTAATATTTAAAATTATAATAGCAAAAGAAAAAATAGATGGAACCAAAGGAATAAATAAATTCTGACAAACACATACAATGGAGTATATACAACCATTAAAATAAATTAAATAGATTCACATGTGTTAATACGGATCAATTACTAATGTGTATTGTTAAGTAAAAAATCAAGGTGTTGACTTGTAATGTCTGGTATGTTACCAAATATTTTTTTAAAGATAGATGTACAAATTTACACAAAATATAATATCACTAGAAGGATCCACAAGATTCTTTTTTTTTTTAAAGATTTATTTATTTATTTGAGAGAGCGAGAATGAGAGAGAGAGAGTACATGAGAGGGGGGAGGGTTAGAGGGAGAAGCAGGCTCCTCGCTGAGCAGGGAGCCCGATGCGGGACTCGATCCAGGGACTTCAGGATCGTGACCTGAGCCGAAGGCAGTCGCTTAACCAACTGAGCCACCCAGGCGCCCGATCCACAAGATTCTGATATTAATTGTCTCTGGAGGGGGTAACTGATTCAGAGAAAAGAGAAAGCCTGTTTTTTACTGTATAATTATTTGTATTGTTCCAATTATTTTTTATAGTATGCATGAATCACTTAAAAGTATTTTAGCATTAATAAAAAATAACAGGTGCTCAATCAATGTTTATTGACCTGAAAAATGATTAGAACACATGGGCCAGTTAATCCAGAAACACTGGTCTGAAAACAGACAAAAATTTTAAATTTGGCTCTGTCATAAACTGGCAAGGCAGAGGTTCTTTGTACCTTTGTAAGTACCTTTGTAAAGGTCCTTAATCTCTTAGCCACAATTTCATTTATGAGAAATTGGTATAACAGTATCTACTCTGTATCTATAGGTTCACGAGGATCAGATGAGATAATATACAGTACAGCATTCTCCAAAGTATAAAAATGTCATTATTATGGTTGTTGCTGCCATTGTGGTTATGTGCTGGTTATGTGCAGGCTCTGGTCCTGATCAGGAAGCCATGCAGTCAGAAAGATGAGAGCTACCATGGGTAGTCTGACTTGCTACATCAAGGAATCAACCAAAGACTTGCCCAAACACCTACTTCTCTTAGTAACATATTCCTATTGTTTTGCAACTAGATATAAAAATATTTATGATTTCCCTTTTAGACAGAGGAAAATATTTGCTTGGAGAAACACTTGAATGATCCTTTGGAGTAGGAGCAAACCTGAGAGGGACCTTGGTGAGACAGAGAGAAACAGTCTTGCTCCTTTGAAGAAGAAGTTGAAGAGGAGAGAGAGAGGGATGAAGGCTGAGACCAACAAAAGGTCAGCTCGGCAATGTGACACCACCCCATGGCATGTCACTGAAACCACAGAATGGCGAAAGTGAGCAGAGTTTGGGGGAAGCCAGTAAAAAGGCTACGTACAACATTCACAGGTTCTCTCGAGACAACAGAGACAGGGAGAATTAGAGAAAGATTCAGAGGGAGAAGCACAAGGAAATAAAAACCCCAAGCCTCTCATGGACAGATCCAGCCCAGGTTCATCTTAGAAGACAAAGGGGAAGGGGCCCCAGCCGACTTCGGGCTGACACGCTATTTCCCCAAATAGGTACTTGGCCAGAAAAGTTCAATACGTCCTAATGTTAGACTGAGTTTACAGAACACAGCTCCAGGAGAGTCAGCCCAGAGGACTGATTATCCGCAATCAGCAGCAACCTTCCTAGGTGAAGTGCAAATTGCTTTCCCTGGTGCTTGACCCTTCCAAACCATAATGATAATTGCTGCTGTGTCGCAAGCCGGGCTTATGAACAACTCAAGGGTGAGTGCCCTCCCTTCAGGAAGGCTACCGAGTTGTAGGGACCGCACACATCTGATTGGGACAAATTGCTAATTTACCTGCTAATCAGTGCGCAGTAGTAGGTATTTTGTAATATCACCAAAGGGGGAAACACCACACGTCTCACCTCAATAAAATAAAAAATAAATAAATGAAATAAAATAAAATTGCTTCTATCTACTTCTGGTAAGAAATGAAATAGGCTCAATTTTAATCACACAAGCAGTAAATCAAATATCAAATTTAAAACAATGAACTACAAAGAGCCTCCTCAAAGTCACTTAGCATTGATAAATTAGTAATGTATTATTAAATTATTCATATCTTTTTTTTTCCTTTGGACTATAATGATATACTGTACACAGCGCTGATAATTTACTTAGGCTGAGTCCATTCATTTAATTATGCTGCTAAACTTGGTAGGCCAATTGGTCATCATGAGAGTTTCCAGGCAAGCTAATCACAAATATATAGAACATGTCCCTTATTGTCCCCAGCGGCTAAGTGCTAAAATGCTATTTAGTGCTCAGAAGGTTAATGTCCTGCTTATGTAAATTGTCCAATTTAACATTCAGCAGCAGTATCATAAATTCTGGCTGCAGGATTTCATTAAACGTATGTTCAAACTAGTTGACCTTAAAGGTTAACAAGCACAAGTTAAACAGGACAATTATTTAACTCACTTCTTATCAAGAGACTGAAGCGTACTTGCCATTTAATAGCTCTGCATACTTCACAATTAGAATTCTTATAAGGTCTCTGATAAAACTGCAGGTCATGAATTTTCATAAGGATGTCAGATAATAACTATTTATCTGCACTTGTTTTTCTTTCTTATAAACTTAAACTTTGATCTTAACATTCAATTAGAAATGATTCCACAGAGAAGGACTAGGTGACTCGAGCAGCTAGTGTTCGCTTTCAGTCCAGTCTGCTCAGATTTAAAACATTGTATCTGCATTATCATTCATGGAAACGGATGGAAAAGTCAGAGCCTCCCTGCGAAGTGTACAGAGCTCAAATGAGGCATTTGGCCCAACATGGAGTTACAACATCGCCTACTGTTTTGAGACATCAGACCAAACATTATTCTTTTCTTAAAAGACCCTCAAATGCCTATTAATCTACTGGAAAAATTGCATTGTCCTTAGCATTTATATTATGATGGGTTTTAATATGATAGAACAAGAAGTTAGATCATTCGAGGCATCCTTTTCCTTGAGTCTTATTCTCTCTCCTTGCTCTCCTTGGGCCTTTTGAAATACGAGCAAAGCTCTGGGACACTGCTACCTCCGGCCATGGGCTGACACTTCCGTGCACGTCCCTCTGTGGCAGGATCAGGCGATGACTTCAGGGACACATTACGCTGGTAACCACACACCAGTATTCTCAACAGCCTACAGCCACCGTACACCAGGAAAGGCACAGGAAACACTCTCTCCTTGCAGGTTCAACTCTTCCTACTACACACTATTTGGGAGATAAAGCAGCAGATAAGAGCAAATGGGATTTTTATTAATAAATCACACGCTGAATCTCTGTTAGGAGCTGAAACGGAGCAAAATATGCCAAAATCACCTATGGGTACATTTAGTGGGGGCATAATAAATAATTTTTTTTAATTTGGTAATGTTCATAAAAATATAATTAAATGTAATGCTAGGAAAGGGCCTGTTGGGTGGGTAGGTGGATAGATATTAAATAATACCTATGCTTGGCCCAGTTCTTCTCTTTGCACTTCTTATTCTCAGAGGTTACTTATTGTGAAGAGCTATTTAAAGAAATAATATAAGGAAGAAATATTTTCTAGCATGAAAAAATGTGACAGTGTTTTATACTCTCTTGTGTTGCTCTTCATCCAAACTTCATCTTGTGAATATTGGCTTCAAATCCTGCCTGAAAGGGGACATAAATAAAGTGAAATGGCTAATGGACTAAAAACACTTATGATCAGGTTTTCATAACTAACATTATTGATAGCTTCTTTCGCACATGCACTCACACATAGCGCAATATCCATTCCTAGAGTAAGATTTAGAGCCCTATTTGCAATAAAAAGGCTAGCACATGCAAATAAAGAATGCAAAAGTGAGGCCAGCAGATGGCATTCCCCCAGAGAGGGAGAGAACGCCTCCTCCCAAAGCAGAGCTGACCACAGGGAAACAGAACATTTTTCCAGATTTCAGATGTGCCTGGGCTCTTCTGCAACCCGGAATGGTCTTCAGGGGCGGAGAGTGGTTTAGTGCTTAATTTGGAAACGACCACTCCTTTCTACTTAATGGCCTTAGTATTTGAACCTGGTCAGGTAAATAGATGTTTGTGTCTGTATGTTAAAACAGTAACAAGATTGTCATGCAGGAACTGTAACACAGTACAGAAAAGGAAGGTGGAGTTATTTTCATAGAATCTGGTGCTTTCCATGTCAATGGTTAGGTGGTCTTCCTGGGTTTTTTTCCTCATTTAAGTTCTCCATTTTAGCAAAAAGAGTTGATGAACGAATTTTCCAATGCCTAGAAATTCACTTTGTATTAAAAAATGTCTTACCGATAACTCTGTTTGAAAATATTGTAGCTGTAGTTACAATGAGAAGGTGCTAACAAAGCTGAAAGGACTTTATCTGCTTCTTGCTATTTAGATACAGTTTGGAGGGTATAATTTTTTTGCTATTTTAGTTCATATTATTCCTATGTCAACAGAAAAAAATTTTCCTAAAAATCTGGATTTTATTATTCTATTAAAAATGAAGCCTAGATTTCATAGTAAACCATAAACTATGGCTTTATTAAATTAAATCAATTAGAAAGAGCATTTGATTTAAGGGACTGGTATAGTTACTCATGTGTACAGTTTCTATTACAGTAGAGTCCCCTCCTTCAATTATATTGAAAATATGAAAACACCAGAATCTTGGTGTACTGTCCCCCTTGGCGGGAACTGTGCATTAATATTGAAGTTTGTCAAATATTAGGTACAGCATCGGGAATGGAGTTAGTGGCACTTTTATAGCATGGTAAGGTGACAGATGGCTACCCTTGTGGGGCGTGCAGCATAATGTATAGGGTTGTTGAATCACTATGTTGCAAACCAGACACTAATGTAACATTTTGTGTCAACTACACTTTTATATATATGCCTATATATATAAATACATATAAATAGAAATATCTATATTTGAGGGGCGCCTGGCTCAGTCAGTTAAGCATCTGCCTTCAGCTCAGGTCATGATCCCAGGGTCCTGGATCAAGTCCCACATCAGGCTCCTTGCTCAGTGGGGAGCCTGCTTCTCCCTCTGCCTGCCGCTCCCCCTGCTTGTGCTCTCTCTCTCTCTCTGACAAATACAGAAATAAAATCTTAAAAAATAAATATCTATATTTGAATTCATCATCTCTGTACTCAAAAGAATAGTGTTAAGTTCAAAGTTAGATAGCAATCAAGACCAAAACCTTTCTCCCTTCTT
Source organism: Leptonychotes weddellii (assembly GCF_054177405.1). Taxonomy (NCBI): domain Eukaryota; kingdom Metazoa; phylum Chordata; class Mammalia; order Carnivora; family Phocidae; genus Leptonychotes; species Leptonychotes weddellii. The sequence goes on from NC_138374.1 coordinate 126,457,482, forward strand.
TAAGAACCCCATGGTCTCCAAATGATTATTGCTGAGAGAAAAAAAAAATGTTTTATACAGGGAATTGCAACAGGGACTTCAGGCAGGATAGTATCTGTGTTTAGTTGCAAGTACTTAGTTTTGTCCTTTCTTTTGTCTGAATGTGAGTGTGATAGAGAACAAAGAAAGATGTGTAAATGGGGGCACGATATGAGTCCAGAGTTTTCAGAAATGGCAGAGTCATCGCTCAGAGCCAGCTAGTGTTCGCTTTCAGTCCAGTCTGCTCAGATTCTCAGGCCTCCCTACTGGTAGCAGACACGAGCACAGAGGTCATCAACGATGCCGTTGAGGAAGCCGGGAATCCTTACACCAGTGGGGCCCTGCAGCCACGTCCCCTCATTCCATCCACTCTCATCTCCTGCACCAAGAAAGGGCCGGCAGTCCAAATCACAAATCCAACCTGCTGCAGGCTAGCATCGATCCACCCTGTGTCCGTTACAGGAGAGACAGGTCAGATGTATGCCAAGTCATGCAACATCTAGGCTTGTGAGCCCCGGTTGACATCAGGAATGGCTGCCAGCTGGTAGAGAAAGATGGAAGACACACTGGCACCAGAGAGGGGAGGAGGTCGTTGTGAGTTGACTTGTCTCTCCCAGACATGTAATGTTGAAATCTTCATCTCTGATACCTGTGAATGTGATCGTACTTGGAAATAAGGTCTTTGCAGATGTAAACACGTTAAGATGAGGACACACTAGATTAGAGTGGGCCCTAACTCCAATAACTGGTGTCCTTATAAAGAAAGATAGATTCTGGGACACAGAGAGACTGTCATGTATGACGGAGGCAGAGACTGGAGCGATATATCCACAAGCCAAAGATTGCTGGCACCTGCCAGAACCTAGCGGAGAGCCATGGACCACGTGTCTCCCTCAGAACGTCGTAAGGAACAAATCCTGCTGACACCTTGATTTTAGAAACTTCACGTCTCCACTAAGATGAAAGAATAAATTCCTTGATTGGAAGAATGAGTGTGAATTTTGAAGGCAGAGAGTCATAGCTCATCAGTTTATAAGCTATGACCTTGGGGAAGGAAATTTGCTCATTCATTCCACAAATATATATTGACCACCCACTCCGTGTTGGATACTGGAGTTACAAGTCAGACATAGAAATAACCCTCAAGAAGTTTCATTGTCCTTCTCCAAAGCTCAGTTTCCTCCTCTGTTAATTTGGGGCAAATTATAACACCTAATTCATGGGGCAAAGTAAAGGAATGGGTGAGATATAATACATGTGAGGGAACGGCAAAGCCCAGTAATATTAGCTATTATTTCCACTGGATTGGAAATTCCTTAAGAATAATAACAGTTTGCAATTTACCTTTGTATAGGGATACAAAGGTATCTTGCACAATGCTCGGCACTTAGCAGATACTTAATAAATATTTATTGTATGATTATGAACACCAATACAGATCAAATTAGTCACATCCTGGCCTGTTCTTCTTCATTCAATTGGCATAGTACTTTGAATATTAAACCATACAATGGGAGAGTGTATCATAGACATCTTTGTATTCCTCTGCCCCTTACCTGACACGATCCCTGGAACATAGACAGTACTTGGTATTTATTTGAGTAAAAAGTCTGTCAGTTAATAATCATTCCAAACAGAAAACTTACGGTAGGAAGAACAGCACTTAGACATGTCTGCTTTGACCCTTCCAGAGCTCACGTCCTTCCCATTGGCCAGCTGCCAACACTGAGGTTTTTAAATTCGTAGACTCTGTTCTGCCCAGGTTTTGAAATAATTCTAACCATGCTTGCTAGTCTAGAAGAGGCTGGATGAACATCAGGCAAGATTTCCATGAAAAAGGGATTTTCCCAGGAATATTTGGACAATGAGTAGGAGTTATAAGGTAAGGGAGAGTATACAAAGGGTTAGAAATGGGTGATAAGATAGCATATTTATAAAACAAATAGAAATCCAGCATGCCTGAAGCATCATAAGTGAGAGGAAGCGTAGCCCAAGATGAGGATGAGAGGTAAGCAGGGGCTAAGGCCAAGATTTTCAACCACAGCACTATTGACATTTGGCGCTAGATAATTCTTTGTTGCGGAGGTCTGTCCTCTGTCTTGCAGGATGTTTAGCAGCATAATCACTGGATGCCAAAAGTATACCCTAGTGTAACAACCGAAAACGTCTCCAGGTACTGCCAAAAGGCCCCTTAGGGAACATACTCCCTGGGATTGAGAACCAAGGGCCACTGTGACATGGCAGGGCCTTATGGGCCACATAAGCAAATAGAGGAGATCACTATGATTGACTTGCATTTTGAAAAAAAAAAATTACTCTGCCTAGTGTATGCAGGGAGACCAACTGGGAGGCCATTATGAGAAGTCCACAAGATGGATAATAGAGGTTTGACCAGATTGTGGCAGTAGGATGGAAAGAAGCTGATAGATTCAAGAGGAGTTAGGAAGTAGAATGCGAGTAGTATTGATAATCTTGCCATGCATTTTTTTAACGACCATCACACCTTTTTATTTGACCCTCTTCAAGGCCTACGGAAGAACCAGCAGAGCAGAGCTTTCTGTTGTCCATCTGGTTTCAATCGGTTACATCCCTTTTCAGATTCAGGACAATTTTTTGCCTATTACTTATTATTTATCATTGTAATTTCTAACTCTACATTATTTTTATCAAGGTTGATCTTAGACCTGGCTGTGATCTGAAGAACATTTTTGATTTCCTATTGAAGGGAAACACATGCCCTTTTTGATTATCTATCTGTTTGTCCTGGAAGTAGGATTACTAGAAGCTTGTCAAAGTAGTTCCCATCCTTACAGTGATCTCCATTTTACAAGGAGAACTCAGGAAGAATCTCATGTTTAAAGGAAAAAATATAATTGTTAAGTCTACCATGGTCTGAACATCTGCTGAAGGCCACAGAATAATCTTCTAGCTATCTCACAGAAAAAATCAACAGTCGTCAGAATATATTTATTACTCTATTTAGTAGATTTCATTAACAATCTCATTATGCCCACCCTCACACAGCATAAGCCTTTTTCCATCAGTAAAGGAATGAACAAAAGGTATAGCTTACCTGCAACTTCTATACACTAATTAGAGAGACACTTTACGAGGTAAGGCTGAACATAATTGGGTTATTACTGAATCCCACTATAAAATAAAAAATATACGATTTTATTCTTGTTGGTTTTCCTGTGAGACATAGATCATCAATGGATAGTCAAAGGGTAGTGAGAATATTATTGATGGGTTTTCCAAATGTGAGATTCCAGCTCCAGGGATTCCATTAATATTCTTCATATTAAAGAACCTATTGGACAGGTGGCCATTTGGGACCTCTCCTGATCCAAAGCAATTCTAATATCTATTTTAACTGTTGTGAACCTTATTCAATGGCAAGTTCAGGATATAATATTAATGCTCAGAGGAAAACTCTTTCCTTCAGAAAGTCATCAAAGTGTTGTTAAAGCCAGCAAGCAGTGTTCCATGAACAACTTAATAAGACCCTTTCAAAAAAGTCTGTGTGAAAATAAAAAACAAAACCAGTGGTACCAATTCAACCTAGAGCTATATGTGAACATTTGGATTAAGACACCTGAATGTGGTCTCAAGTCACTGAAAGAACCACTTGCTTCATGGAGACACTCTCCACTCCAGAGGTGAAGCTAGCTGCTAAGTTCTATTACAGATCTTAACATTTTTCATCCATTTATGGATGAATGACAAGGCCCTAGTGCAATGAATTTGGTGAAGTGAAAGCCCAATATTGTCTAGTTTCCTTCTTAAGAAAATTGAATTTCATGTTTTCCACATTGATATGAGTAAGTCCATTTGAAATGACAAAATGAAAAAAGCTTGAAAGAAAAGTTAGAAAAGCAAGGAGGCAATGTGCTGTAGCTTACTTCAAAAGTATTTGTTATGATAATGGCCATTTTTTCATTTCTGGTGATAATGACTATAACTGGGTTTGATCGAACACATGACCATACCCATTTTTTTTAAAAAGAAAAGTTCTATTAATACCACAACAACTCCCCAAGGTAGTGGAGTACAAGGAACTAGAAAGTTAACATTTAATTAGAGACTGAAAAAGGCGACCTTGTTAGCCATGGGGAAGCAACAGAGCACAGAAGGAAGAACACAGAGCTAGAAGTCAGTCAAGCACATGAGTGCTGGACAGTTCCTCCTCCTGAGTGGCCTTGGGAGTATCTCAATCAACCTGAGTCTCTTTTATCGAAGGCCTTGTCAAGCATTAAAATTCTATGACTATGGTGAGCGTTGTGAATTGTGTAAGACTGTTGAATCACAGACCTGTACCTCTGAAACAAATAATACATTATATGTTAAAAAAAAAAAAAAGGAAGATAGTAGGAAGGGAAAAATGAAGGGGGGGGGATCAGAGGGGGAGACGAACCATGAGAGACTATGGACTCTGAGAAACAAACTGAGGGTTCTAGAGGGGAGGAGGATGGGGGGATGGGTTAGCCAGCCTGGTGATGGGTATTAAAGAGGGCACGTACTGCATGGAGCACTGGGTGTTATACGCAAACAATGAATCATGGAACACTACCTCAAAAACTAATGATGTAATGTATGGTGATTAACATAACGTAATAAAATTTGAAAAAAAAGAAAAAAAATTCTATGATTAAAAAGAAATAGAATCCCAAGATTGCCTGTTGTTTTTTTAACCCCCTATGACTTCATATGGTTGTGAGAGGCAACAGAAAAATAAACTCTTTTGCCACGAATGAACCATTTGTCTTTTGGTTGATTTGTTCCTTAATCTCTTTCTCAACTTGGGAGCTCCCTCACCTGACTCACTACATATGATGATCATTTTCTTTTCTTTCTTTATTTTTTTCAAGATTTTTATTTTTTGACAGAGAGAGACACAGCGAGAGAAGGAACACAAGCCCGGGGAGTGGGAGAAGGAGAAGCAGGATTCCTGCTGAACAGGGAGCCCGCATCAGGGCGGGTGAGCCAAAGGCACACAGTTAACCACTGAACCACCCAGGCACCCCTAGTGATCATTTTCTGTCCAGATCTAGGATCATTCTGAAAATGGAAATGTTTTTCTCACACCACTAGGCACCAAGTATTGAGACCAAGATTGGTAGGCTGGACAAATCTCTCCACTGTCTAAACTTCAAGCTTCCTGTTATTACCCATCCGTGAAGCAGAGATTCAGAAAACAGAATCCCTGTTTTCTTAGACAAAAAAGCCTGAGGGTGGAATGGTGCATTGGGCTACATGCTGAGCCCATGTTTTGATCCCAGCAAGCGTAAACAATACCCGTAAATTCAATAAGAAATAAATCACTGAAAACTCTGTAGGGTAACAGCTTTGGTGTTGAGTGCTTAGTATCCCCAGGTGCTGAGGGGAAAGAAGGTTTCAGTGCTAGCGGAGTGCAGTGAAATGGCAGAAAATCTCATGACCAAAATCCTCATGTCATAATGTTTAGTAGAGAAGAGTACACACAGCTATGATCCAAATTATATTTAAATATAAATAAATGTATTTTTTTTAAAGATTTTATTTATTTAAGAAAGAGAGAGAGCATGAGCATGGGCAGGGGTGCAGAGGGAGAGGGAGAAGCAGGCTCCCCGCTGAGCAAGGAGCCTGATGCAGGGCTCGAATCCAGGACCCAGAGATCGTGGCCTGAGCTGAAGACAGAGGTTTAACTGATTGAGTCACCCAGGAGCCTCGGTATTTTTTCTTTAAATGTATCTTTTTCAAAATTCTTACAGTGAAAATTTATTAATTCATTGTAAAGAATACAACAAATTAGAAAAATGAAAATTAAAAGAGAATACAACAAATTTGATTTTGAAAAACAGAAATATTTAGCAAATCTGGGTAAGTTGAGAAGTGATTCCAGTTTTAATTTGTATTTTTATTTTATTTATTTATTTATTTTAAAATTGTATCCGTATATTGATGACTTTTTCTTGTTGTGCCAAAAATTTACATACTTTAGCTAAGCACAGAAGAAGAGATGGGTATTATTGTATTCAAATGGTCCCTCTCTTCATTTTGGTGGGGAGCGAGGGATTTTGTGACACAATAGGGCTAATTAGAAGCAAGAACCTCAGTATCCCTACCATCAGTTTCATAGTACTTAGCATTATTTGAGCGTTCATCTACAGTGCTTTATTGTGCAATTAACAAAAATGAGGGGGCGTGGCTTTGAAATAACTAGTTTACAAACATTATGTCTTTGCAGATAAAGCTGAACATGGTTATCATTCCTGAATCAATGGGATGGTGTTAATGAAATGACAACTACAGAGTCAATAAAAGCAGAACAAATATAAAAGTCTATGTACGGTACAATTCTATTGATAAGAAATTCTAGAAAAGGCAACACTCTCTGTCAGAAAGTGTATCAGTTGTTGCCAGGGGCTGGTGGTGGGCTGAGGGAGTCTAATACAAAGGGTCACAAAGAAGCTTTAGGGTGAGGAGATTATTCTATATCCTGATGATTGTGGTGGTAATACAGGTTTATAAAATTACAAGCATTCAAAAACTAGAATGGGTGCATCTAGAATTGGTCATAGTGTAGTGTATGTAAATAATATTTTAATAAACATGAAAGAGGGAGAGAATGGGCAAGGCTTGCCTAGACCTATTCATTTGAGGCAAGACCTTAGTAAGGTTCTAGAAAGAAGGCAAATGGCAGCATTTACTATACATGGTAAGAGTTCCATAAGAGGACACCTAAGAGGATCGTTACCTGACATTTTTCTGGTTTATTTCTTGGTTGGTCAATAGGATTTTTTGTCTATCCATTCCCACAAAAATATAATCTCTATAAGAAGAATGCCTTCATTTGTCTTGTTCTTAGTTGTATCTTAAATATCTTAAATATACAGAATACTGTCTGGCATAAAAAAGGTAGCCCAAAGTATTTTCTGACTGAATAAAATAAATGAATATATAAGATAATTTCAGGTCCCAGTTGGGCTATGGAGATTCCTTATGATAACTATGGTTTTCAGGTAACGTTTGTCTGAACTAAGTATTTCTTGTAAGTTGAGTATGGAGAATAATTTTGAGATATTAATTTGTGTTTTGCTCTCTACTCCCTCCTTCTTTTCCAGTTGTGGGCAGACAACTAGGCTTTTGTATTTATATTCACCCTGGGACTCTTGCAGGATGGTAAACAAGATGTTTGAAATCTGTTGCTCCTCAAGTCTTTGTAAAATCATGCGTTTATTCTAAGAGATTTTGTGTCCCAGGGGTGTTGGCAAAAGTAGGGAATATTTCTAAGAATAACAAAGGAGGGAAGAGGAATATCCTGGGAACCGGGAGCAGGGGGCGTGGGTTACTCCAAGACAGCAGCACAGGAAGGCCATACCGTGTGGAAAATAGTCAACATCAGACCATCAGACCAACTTTCCCCGTTGGGATCATCCCTCCTCGACTGCTATGGGATGTCATACTTGTACAGTGATCTCAGATCTACCAAAGCAGTCTTTGTACAGATACAACTGGGTTGTATCTGACTTTTGCTCACCTTCCATAACTGATGATCAGATGAATTCCATCATTATTCATCTCCTTGTTTCCCTCAGTTACCACCTCCAGATCATCCATTTTCACCCAGACACTTGTCCAGTGCTTCTTGGAAGATCCCTTAACTGATCCAGTCTCTCTATTCCCTGTCCTTTCAAACTCTTTTACTCTGCTCTATATCAACCATTAACTGTCATCAGCAAACTCCCTACATCTTTAACCTCTTCTCTCAGGATTCTTTCCACATGCTGTTTAACTGGAACTTGGCTGACCTGAGAAGTTTCTCAGGAATGCTGGTTTTTCTTTCTCCATCTATACCTAAAGTAGCCCAAGAGTTCTTCATGTTCCTCTTTGCCACCCTTGCTTTTCCTCTTTTAAAAATACATCTTCCTGAAATGTCTGCTCCCTACTCACCTTACTGTGTCAACCCCACCCCCCAGTATCAGCACCTTATTGGTTACTTCAGCCTCCACATCAAACTGTGGCTCTCACTTTCACTGTGTATCAGAATCAACCGGCGGGTGGGAGAGGGGGCAGGGGACACGTTGGGCTTTTAAAAAATACCAGTGCTGACACCCTATCCCCAGAGATTTGGATGTAGTAACTCTGTAATAAGATTTGACTCTTCGTAGGAAGCAGATCTTCCATCTCAGCCCACTCCTATCCACCCCACAGAAGGAGGCAAAAGTGCTCCAACTCCCCTGCCCAAAGAGATGGAAAACAGATTTAACTCTAGACCTGAGCTTTTAATGAAATCATGAGGGTTGCCAAAAAGGAGCTAGAACATTAGATGGTATGTTTATTTGGAGACATTGGGGGAGCCTGGAGCATTCATTTATTCACTTAATAAGTAGTTATGAAGCATCTTAAAAAAAAAAAAAACCTATGCAATTATTTTTAGGTGCTCCATACTGGGAGGCATTTCTCTGCACATATGATCTGCCATACTGCTGGAAACTGGAGTCTTTGTTTATTTGCTAGCCCTTCCTCTGCCAGGGCTTTTTTCCTAGTCATTCCACTGACCTCTTGACAAATTCCCTCGTAATCACCTCTTTGAAAATATCTAATAGACACATTCCTGACCTCACCTAGCTTGACCTCACAAAAGTATCTAACAAAGATGATGCTTGCTCCTTTTTGAAATACTTTCTTCTCTTGCTTTCCTAATTTCCTAATTCTTTCTACTTTCTGGCTATTCATTTTCATGCATTCCCTACTTACCTCTAAATACCAGAGTTCCTGCCAGCTGGAGTGGGCCTCTTTTTTCTCCTCTTCCTGGAAAACCTTATTCATTCCTGAGCATTAAAAACCACCAAGATGATGTTGTCAAATTTTATACCCCAAATCTCGAGCCCTGGCCTCTCTTTTGAGATCCAGCTATTTAGTCAACATTTTTAACTAGATGTTTAGATCTTAAACCTAACAAGTCCAAATAGAAACAATCTTTCTCACAAAGCTGGTCTTCCCCAGCCTTCCCCATATCAGCAAATGGCATCATCATCCACCCAGCTGTTAAATAAAAAAATCTAGGCATAATATTTTATTCCCTTACTTCATGTGTTCATCCAATCCATCAACAACTGTTTGTTTCCACATCTAAAATATACTCTTAACATATCCATTTAAATTTATCTCCACCCCATTCTAAGCCACCATGATCTCTCACATAGAATTTACAGTAACCTCCTAACTGGTCTGAGCATTTATACTCTGACCCTGACAGTTTCCAAAGAACTAAAAGGGTCATTGAGAAATGAGCTCTGATCCTGTTATTACAGTGTCAAATGGTACCATGATGGGGTGCCTGGATGGCTCCATTGGTTAAGTGTCTGCCTTTGGCTCAGGTCATGATCTCAGGGTCCTCGGATTGAGCCCCATGTGGGGCTCCCTGCTTAGTGGGAAGTCCGCTTGTCTCCCTGCCTTTGCCATTTCCCCTGCTCCTGCTCTCTCTCTCTCTCAAATAAATAAATAAAATCTTTTAAAAAATGGTACCATGGAGATGTATCTTGAAAGAAATTGCTGTGGCCAATGTCAAAGAGGTTACTGCCTATGTTCTCCTCTAGGATTTTGATGGATTCCTGTCTCACATTGAGGTCTTTCATCCATTTTGAGTTTATCTTTGTGTATGGTGTTAGAGAATGGTCGAGTTTCATTCTTCTGCATATGGTTGTCCAATCTTCCCAGCACCATTTTTGAAGAGATGGTCTTTTATCCAATGCATATTTTTTCCCACTTTGTCGAAGATTTTTTGACCATAGAGTTGAGGGTCCATAGCTGGGTTCTCTATTCTGTTCCATTGGTCTATATGTCTGTTTTTGTGTCAGTACCATGCTGTCTTAGTCATCAGTACTTTGTAATATAGCTTGAAATTGGGCAGCGTGATGCCCCCAGCTTTGTTTTTCTTTTTCAACATTTCCTTGGCAATTCGGGGTCTTTTCTTATTCCATACGAATTTTAGGATTGTTTGTTCCAGCACTTTGAAAAATGTCATTGGAATTTTGATCATGATGGCATTGAAGGTATAGATTGCTCTGGGTAGCATAGACATTTTAACAATGTTTCTTCTTCCGATCCATGAGCATGGAATGTTTTCCCATCTTTCTGTGTCTCCAAAGGCTAGTGAAACAAAAGCAAAAATGAACTTCTGGGACTTCATCAAGATAAAAAGCTTCTGCACAGCAAAGAAAACAGTCAACAAAACAAAGAGGCAACCCACAGAATGGGAGAAGGTATTTGCAAATGACACTACAGATAAAAGGCTGGTAGCCAAGATCTACAAAGAACTTCTCA
>NC_138374.1:126468307-126567272 GCF_054177405.1 Leptonychotes weddellii
CTCAGCCATCAGAAAGGATGAGTACCCAACTTTTGCATCAACATGGATGGGACTGGAGGAGACTGTGCTAAGTGAAATAAGTCAAGCAGAGAAAGTCAATTATCATATGGTTTCACTTATTTGTGGAACATAAGGAATAGCATGGAGGACATTAGGAGAAGGAAGGGAGAAATGAAGGGGGGGAAATCGGAAGGAGAGATGAACCATGAGAGACTATGGACTCTGAGAAACAAACTGAGGGTTTTAGAGCGGGGGGGTTAGGGTGATGGGTTAGCCCAGTAATGGGTATTAAGGAGGGCACGTACTGCATGGAGCACTGGGTGTTATATGAAAACAATGAATCGTGGATCACTACATCAAAAATTAATGATGTATTGTATGGTGACTAACATAACATAATAAAATAAAATTTAAAAAAATGGTACCATGGCTCCTCATTTCTCTTGGGATAAAGTTGAATATTTGCCATGACCTACACGGATATGCTTGATCTGGCCCCTTCTTACCGCTGTTACCTTAGTATATGCTACACCTCTCTGGTTCACTATGCTCTACTCCTGCTGGCTTTGTTTCTCAAAGGAGCTTGTTGCCTTCTTATGAAAATATTTCCCCCAGATTGTTACCATCTCAATCACAGCATTCATATCCCAGCTCAAATGTCATCTTCTGAGAGTTTCTCTGACCTCTAAAGTATCTCACTTTAGCCATCCCCTTATTCCAAACCATTCTCTATTACATTACCACATTTTATTATCTTCCTGATACTTTTCACTAGCTGCAGCTATTTATTTTATTTTTCATTTACCTATTACTTATGTTTCATTCACACAGAAGGTAAGCATCATAAGAACAAGGAACTTGTCCACCTCATTAGGAATCCCTAGTGCCTAATGCAGAATGTGGCACATAGTAAGTCCTCATTAAATATTTGGTGAATAAATGATATGTCTAGGAAGCCTTAACCCTAGGACTTTACGATTGCACAAATAATCACCTACCTTGGTTGATGTGGCTGTCCAACTTTGGAAGGATGAAAGAAAAAGGCCCAGCTCTTAGGGCCTCTTTCAGCTGTGTCACTGGTCTACTAGGGACACAGGCCAAGTTCAACTGTCATAATGGGAAAGAAGTTAGGATACAATTAGGATGCACTTTCTTAGCAGAAATGAGAATCTAAAAGTCTGGAAAGATCAAAGTAGCCCACTTTTCTCTTCTGTTTGCTTGATCATTCAGAAATGCTGGGCAGATCTTGTCACTGTTGATGAATACTGCCTAAGAAACTGTTAACTCCCATAGTGAGGTGAATTTTTAATGGAAAGGTTTTATGCAAGGTAGAATATGTCTCCTTGATGTATGATAGTACCTGTCTCACTAATGCAAGCTCTGAGACCAAGAGTCCAAGAGCAATTTGTTCAAATGAAATAAAGTGTATTACTCTTGCCAGTACTCACCTGTTCTGTTGTTTAACACCAACCAGATGATGTAATCTGTCCCTTTCTTGTTTACAGGGATGTTTCTAAAAAGGCGATCAAACATTGCCTCAGTCTGGTTAGAAATAAAAAGGTTACTGCCTGGGTCTTAATTGTATCATAAGCAGACGTTCAGTGCTAGAGGAGAGTAAAGATAAAGAGGAAAGCTGTCCTCTTTTGAAGGATATTCCAAAGGATTCAAAAACATGTATCCTTAAAAATACAGATTGTAAGATTCAGAAGCAGCTATAGGAACAAAAGGAGTCTAGAATACTTGAACTATGGAGGTAGTTCCACATTTCCTTAAGAGAGCAAAATTCCCTGGTCTGTGAGAAAATGGAGTTCTAGTTACTTGCTCTCTAATGAATTTCAAAAGTCTTAAGACACACATGAAAGATTATTACTAGTAATTTCTTCTGTCCTAAGGGTCAATTTCTGGAGAAGACGCAAATGCCATGCACTTACAAGCATCTAAAATCTCTGAGTCCTCATTTCCCACAAAGGAAGGTTTATCAACCTTGCTGTGTTCATAACCTATCGACACATAAAAATTTATGTTCATCTTTATACTCTCCCCACTCTGTTACTACTTTAAAAAAATAGCAGAGTTAAGAAAAAAAACACATTATATTATTAGCATTAGTATTATTAATTTTAGATTATTAATGCTACTAGATAGCTTTGCATTTTAATCTTGAATCACGGATTTCAGATCAAGGGGGAATGATTTGGAAAAACAAAGTCTACTTGGAAATTGATTCCACAATAGCCTAAAAATGTAGGCTAAAAATATTTTTTAGGTTTATTTAGTCCAGCCCCCTCATCTTTAAGTCTGAGAAAACGGAAACACCTTTACCTTTTTAAAAGTAAAGCAAGTTGGCAAAAGTCACATAGTGTATTGCGTGCAAAGATTTTTGGATGCAAGGAACAGAAAACCTGACTTATTACAAACTGACCAAAATGATGATCTAAGTTATGTTACTAATAGTAAGAGGAAGGACAGATATAGGATTGGAGTACTAGTTTTCTAAGTCTGTCATGACAAAATACCACAGATTGGGTGGCGTAGACAACATAAATTTATTTTCTCATAGTTCTGGAGGCTGCAAGGTGCCAGGAGGGTGGGTTTCTCCTGAGGCTTCTCTTTGGCTCGTGGATGGCCACCTTCTCATTTGTCCTCATGGGGTCTTTTCTCCATGTACTTGCCTCTCTGGTGTCTCTTCCTCTTCTTTTAAAAACACCAGTCCTATTGGATTGAGACCCACCCATAGGATCTCATTTAACTTTAAATATCTCTTTTAAGGCCCTATCTCCAAATAGAGTCACACTGCAGTTAGGGCTTCAACATAAGAACTTAGAGGAGCACAATTCAGTCCATAACGTGGTTTTTAGCCTCTGGTTATTTGGCAGCTCAATGATATTATTAAAGTTTAAGAAACTGCCAACTTGGGCGCCTGGGTGGCTCAGTTGGTTAAGTGACTGCCTTCAGCTCAGGTCATGATCCTGGAGTCCCTGGATCGAGTCCCGCATCGGGCTCCCTGCTCGGCAGGGAGTCTGCTTCTCCCTCTGACCCTCCCCCTTCTCATGTGCTTGCTCTCTCTCATTCTCTCTCTCTCTCAAATAAATAAATAAATAAATCTTTAAAAAAAAAAAGAAACTGCCAACTTGTTGGGGTGCCTGGGTGGCTCAGTCGTTAAGCGTCTGCCTTCGGCTCAGGTCATGATCCAGGATCCTGGAATGGAGCCCCTCATCCAGCCCCACATTGAGCCCCACATTGAGCCCTGCATGGGGCTCCCTGCTCAGCAGGAAGACTGCTTCTCCTTCTCCCACTCCCCCTGCTTGTGTTTGCTCTCTCGCTGTGTCTCTTTCTGTCAAATAAATAAATAAAATCTTAAAAAAAAAAAAGTTTAAGAAATTGCCAAGTGGTTTGATCATTTTACATTCTCCTAAGCAGTGTATGAGAGTTCCAGTTGCTCCACATTTTCACCAATATTTGGTATGGTCAGTCTTCTTAATGTTTTCTCTGAAAGGTGTGTGCTCATTGGGGCTTTAATTTATATTTATTTCTTTAGTGACTAATGATGCTGAACATCATGTGTTTATTAGTTATTGGTATATCTTCTTTGGTGAAGTGTCAGTTTAAATCTTACCCCATTTTAAAATTGGTGGCTGTTGTTGTTTTTTAAGATGGAGTTTTGAGAATTCTTTATATATTCTGGGCACAATCCTTTATCAGATATATGCTTTTTAAATATTTTCTCCAAGTGGCTTGCCTCTTCCTCCCTTCCTTCCTTTCATCCTCCCCCCTTCCTTTCTTCCTTCCTTCCTTCCTTTCTTTCTTTCTCTTTCTTTTTTCTCTTCTTTCTTTCTTTCTTTCTTTCTTTCTTTCTTTCTTTCTTTCTTTCTTTCTTTCTTCTTTTTGTCAAATTAACTTTATTTTTAGAGCAGTTCTGGGTTCACAGCAAACATGAGGAGAAGGTACAGAGAGTTCCCATATACCCTCTTCCCCACACATGTAGAGCCTCCCCTATCATCAACTAGCTGGCAACAGAGTGCTACATTTGTTGCAATTGATAAACTACACTGACACATCAAAATCACCCAAAGGCCATAGTTCACATTATGGTTCTTCATTTTTGATGTTATACAGTGTATGGATTTGGACAAATGTATAATGACATGTATACGTCTTTACGGCATCAGACAGAGTATTCTCACTGCCCTAAAAATCTCCCCTGTGTTCTATTCATCTCCCTCTACCATGCCCATCCCCCAAATCCTGGTGACCACTGTCTTCATAGTTTTGCGTTTTCCAGAAAATCATGAAGTTAGAATCATACAGTATGTAGCTTTTTCACAATGGTTTGCTCTTCTGCTTTCTGATAGAAACTTTATGGTTGTATGTTCTATGTTTAGATCTATTTCATTTTGAGTCTGTTTTTATATATGGTGTGAGGTATGAATTGAATTACAGTTTTTTGCATATGGATATCCAATTGATCTAAAAACATTGGCTGGAAATACTATTCTTTCTCTGCCAAATTGACTTTGTATCTTTGTTGAAAATCAGTTTTCCATATATGTCTGTGTCTATTTCTTGACTTTCTGTCCTGTTCATTTCATCTATTTGTCTATCTTGACGGCAATACTATACTGTTTTGATTATTATAGGGTTATGGTAATAAGTTTTGAAATCAGATAGTGCTAGTCCTTCAACTTTGCTCTGCTTTTCATAGTTTTTTATTTTCCTATTCTAGGTCCTTTGAATTTTCATATGAATTTTAAGATCAACTTGTCAATTTCTACATAAGAGTTCACTAGAATTTTGATTGGGATTGCACTGAATCTGTATACCAATTTGGGAAGAATTGATAACAATATTGAGTCTTCTGACCCATGAATGTGGTATAAGTTTCCAATTTGGGGGTCTTCTTTAAATTTGCTCAGCAATGCTCAGTAGTCTTCAGCACAGAGGTCTTCCACATCTTTTATACCTAAATATTTAATATTTCTTGATGTTATTGCAAATAGCTTAAGTTCCTCTCCTGTAAGGCAGCCCACTGTATGTGCAAGTGTCCCGTAGTCTTCCTTGAGTCACCGTGTGGGAACTGGGGCTCAGAGAATTGTCAGGAAAAATAGCAGATACTCTTGCTACTGTGATTCTTCTGGATAATCAATACACTGTCCTTCCTCTTGTACTCAGGAGTCTTGTGTCTTTTACCAGCATTCATGAAACTTTGGCAGGCTACTTGTTAGCTTGCAAATAAAATAAAATCTCATATCCTTCACAGATTTTGACATGTACTGCAACAAACGCTCTGTGAACCATGAGGTTTTTCGAATCTGGTTGGTGGAAATATGCACTATTCCTGACCTATGTGTGCACAGGTAACTGTTGCCTCTACTACTTTGGGGTGGTTCTTCCCCTGGTCGTGGGTAGTTTATCACATGCATGCATTGATCAGTAGTCACCAGGATTCTTGAGGGAGGCTCTTCTCAGATCTCCTGAGTTCTCTCTCTTCTTTCTGGTACCCTGCCCTGCCAACTTCAGTTGCCTTGACTGCCTGACTCTTAGCTTCATCTTTTCAATTTGGAAAGCCTTCCAAGAAGAGCTTAAATTTTCCCTCCTGGTGGCATGGTTTGGGAACTTTCTCAAAGCAGTATGCTGAGGTCATCATGGGGCTCACCTAGGCTGTTTCCCATCTCTCAGTGATCATTACCTTTCATTATCCGATGTCCAGTTCTTGCAAACCATTGCTCTCTTTATTTTGTCTCTTGTTTGGTTGTTTTAAATGGGAGGATAAATTTGATTCCTGTTACTCCATCTTCACCAGATGCAGAAAGCATATGAATTCTTTTATGTAATCACCTTAAAATTGATTTTCTCTCTCATTCACATTCTATTTACTTTTAAATTTTAGCTATTTGTTAAGATATATAGTTTTTGGTTTTTATGTATTAGATCTATTGTTTTTGTTTTCAGAACTCATCCTTATTGATTTTTAAATTTGGACAGTTGTTTTTACAATCCCAATAAATTAGATATTTTTCTTTTTTTTTTTACATTTTGTTTCATATTTAATTATGGAATTAATTTTAGTGTAAGATATGAGCCTCTTATTTTTCTCTGCAAATTGTTAATTTTGCTGAAATAGTGTTGCATAATACCCCTTTTTTATTCTTAATACTTCCTGTATAATATTTTGCATCTTTTTTTTAAGATTTTATTTATTTATTTGAGAGAGAGAGAATGAGAGAGAGCACATGAGAGGGAGGAGGGTCAGAGGGAGAAGCAGACTCCCTGCCGAGCAGGGAGCCTGATGCGGGACTCGACCCAGGGACTCCAGGATCATGACCTAAGCCGAAGGCAGTCGCTTAACCAACTGAGCCACCCAGGCGCCCTAATATTTTGCATTTTTATATATTCTAGAATTTGTTTCATTTATACTTACTTTTTCTTTTGATTTGTAAATTTTAATTACTGTAACTTTATAATATATTCTAATATCTGAACAGGGAAGCTTTTCCTCAAGACTTCTCTTTTTAAAAAAATATTATTCTCATTTACTTATTCTGAACCTTAGAATTATTTTATCTGGGGCACCTGGGTGGCTCAGTCGGTTAAGTGTCCAACTCTTGGTTTTGGCTCAGGTGGTGATCTCAGGGTCATGGGATTGAGCACACACCCCCCACCCCGCCCTAGGGCTCTGTGCTCAGTGGGGAGTCTGCTTGAGATTCTCTCCCTCTGCCCCTCCCCCACTCTCTCTCTCTCTCTCTCTCAAATAGGTAAATAAATCTTTAAAAAAAGAATTATTTTATCTAGATTTCACTCTCTGCCTCTCCTCTCCCAAAGTTAATTCCAATGGGATTTTGGTTGGCATAAATAAATAACTTCAGAATACTTGATCTCTCTTTTAGGAGTATGGTATATCATTTCAATTTTTAAAGTTTTCCTTTCTATCTCTCATTAAAGTGACACATCAATTAAATGTTTATGATTTCTTTTCCTCTGAGACCACAACAGAATTTAACATCGGTGACACTCTCATCTTTGGGGAAATTTATCCCACCACTGCTGTTCTCATAACTCTATCCTGATCCCTCTTTTTTTTTTTTTTTTAAGATTTTATTTATTTTTTTGATAGAGAGAGAGCACAAGTAGGCAGAGAGGCAAGCAGAGGGAGAGAGAGAGAGAGAAGCAGGGAGCCTGACATGAGGCTCGATCCCAGGACCCTGGGATCATGACCTGAGCGGAAGGCAGCCGCTTAACTGACTGAGCCACCCAGGCGCCCCTTGATCCCTCTTTCTTATGTCTTCTCAAGTAGCAACTCTGATATTCATTAAGATATCTTCTTTCTCTTTATGGACTCCCTTCATAGATTTTTCCCTATGCAGAGAACCATGAACTATCAACCAGAATCTCTTTCCAGAGCCCCTGTCCAAACATTTTTACATTCAGACCTTGCCAAACAGCAGCATCGCTGCTCTGGATACACTGTGCAATTACCCTTCCCTCTTATCTGTTCCATGTCCATTAGTTTAGAGCTCTTCAATGTACTCACGTCAGCTAGGCTGCAACAAACCATCCAGAAGAAATTATTTTATTTGTTATCTTCCTATAAATATCGGTGTTTTAACAAGGAATCCTTGTTTTACTTCCCCTGACTCTTCCAAAATTGAGTAACCCTCCATGGAACTTTCTAATAGTGCTGTAGGTAGGCAGGGACAGGATGTGGGTGCTGATAATATTTTCATCACATCACTCATTCTGGCTCTGTATCAGTCGGGGCCAATCAGGAGATGGAAACTACTTAATAATTGGAATATTTGGAAAGTTTAATATGAAGAATGGTTAACTATAACAGAGCATTGCAGTAACAAGGGATTGGCTAGTCAGAAACGAAGAGAACTCTAGGGAATATAGTAATAGCAGTTAAAAGGAACAGAGAATACCCCCGGAACTGAAATAAAGTGCCCAAGGAAGGAGTCCCTCACCAATCTCACACACATAACAGGTCCAGACCTTGTTGGAAAGGGCATAGCAATCGCTCACTGCTGCTGAGCCAGCAAAACTTGCTGGAAATCTACCCTCCAGAACTTTCTGGAAATTGATGGCCTTTAAGGTGCCAGAGAAAGCTGTTCGTGGGCAGGTGTCCTGCTAGCAGTCCTCTGCTATGACCTTGCATAAGGGGGTTGGCCAGGGAGAGCTGTTGGCCGCTGGGTGCTACTGACCACTGTGCATTGCAGATAGCAGAGGCTGGAGAAGCTACTTGTACTTGACGAGTTTGGGGCTGGAGAAGCTATGGCAGGAGTCTGTAGGGAGACGCACACTAGAACCAGGAGGACAGCTCCTCCTTCTTACAATGTCATTCTAGTGCCCTCTACTGACAAAGCTTAACAACCTGTTGGTAGGCAAAAGATAAGTATTTAAAGGATCCACCTGTTTTTCCACAGAGCAGCCAAAAAGGGTGAAGGTGGAACTGAGAGGTAATAAGCTGACAGCTATCATGGGTATGTTTCTACACATGCTCAAACAAGGGCGCCTGGATGGCTCAGTCAGTTAAGCATCTGACTCTTGATTTCAGCTCAGGTCATGATCTCAGGGTCATGACATCAAACCCCATATCGGGTTCCATGCTGGCTGTGGAGCCTGCTTAAGATTCTCTCTCTCTGTCTCTCTCTCCCCCTCTACCCCTCCCCCTCCCTCTCTTAAAAAAATACTCATAAATATCTAGATGACTTTGGTTATTTCCACCATACCCAGACATTCTACTTGCAAACCTTTCAATTATCTTAGTTCATTGTAAGGGCAGAGATTTTTTTTTTTTCTAATTTATGTATTCTAGTGCTTGCCAGAAATTTCCATTGTCTGTTCTCAGCACATACATGTTAAATGCTCAAGGGCAATGGTCTGAGTAGGCAATATAGCTCAGTGGTTGAACAGACCCTGGAGCAGACTACTTAGGTTTGAACGTGATTCTGCCACTTACTGGCTATGACCTTGAGCAAGTATTCCATCTCTTGTGTGCCTCAGCTTCCTCATCTTTATAATAGGAACAATAGTACCTAACTCACTGGCTTATTGTGAAGATTAAATGCGTTAATACAGGAATCTCCCACTTAATAATAGCAATCCCTTTAGGAAAATCAGATTTCTGCAGGAAAATCTGGAGCCTATTTTATGTTACTTTGAAAAGGAAAAATTTGAATGAATAATAATCAACCAATTGTACCCCTCCAGCAATTTCTTAAATTGCAGCTAAACATAGTAAGTCTCTACTTATAAATAAACCATCATTTTTTTTTTTAAGGGGGGGCGGATTGAGGGAGAGACAGAGGGAGAGAGAGTACCTTAAGCAGGCTCCAATGCCCAGTGAAGAGCCTGAGGCTGGGCTGGATCTCACCACCCTGGGTCAAGATCTGAGCCCCTATCAAGAGTCCTACGCTTAACCGACTGAGCCACCCAGACTCTCCAAAATAAACCATCGTATTAAGATGTAAAATGCTCAGAACACCGCTTCTGATCTTCAATAATCTTAACAAATGGTACTTCCTATGCCAGAAGCCCTCCTTACACTGTCATATTTCTCTCTCACTTTTGCTTCCTTCTCTACAATTTTCTTCAATGCTTTCCCAACTTTGTTTTGAACTCAGTGTATAACACTAGGCCAAAACAAGGGTTAAGTATGAAAGTCAGCAGGGCACAGGTTCAACACTAAGTGGCAGGGGAGGTTGAACACTGAGCAGGATTGTGAGACCTTCTAACCCCGCCCGCCCCCCGCCCCCCAATATCCTAAGGGCATCTCTAGACACACTTCTTGTGTTGATAATAACTGCACTTTTCAAAAGATTTATGCTGGCATTTGATCTTTACCAATTGTATTTGGAATGTAACTTTTCCTGAACTGTTAAAAAACAAAACAGTTGTTTTGTTTTAAAATGTATTGAGTTTGGTTTATGTAAATATAATCCCCCCCCCCCCGCCCCCAGCAGCTGGAATGTGTGGGATTGAGAAATCCGTACTCCTTTACAGATTTTAGATGTTAAAACCAAGAAACATTCTACCAGGAAAACACCAAGCTTAGGGAAAGCCTATTTAGAATACTTCTGGCCGACAGAATATGATATAAAGGTTTGCTGAGTCTGACTTACTAAATTTGTCAATAGTTGTATTGTCGTTCCTTAATTCACTCCTTGCAAAAATATTTTTTGATTTCCTACTCTGGGCCAGCTTTGCCAGCCTTAGGGGTAGAATGGTGAATGAGATCTGGTCCCTACTTTCAAGGAGTCAACAATTTAGGAGGAAAATGGAAGGGGCAGATTGCGGTAGCTGCCTGGAGGGGCTGCCGGGGAGGGAGGCAGGAGCACGGCGTGGAAGCCAGAGATCTACCCACCAGGTCGGCCCCGCGCGACAGGGCCCAGAGCTAGGTCCGCGGTTCTATAGAAGCAGCGGGGCCGGACCCGTTACATCCCGAACCCAGAGGAAGAAAGCGACATTCTATTCGTTTTGCGATTGGAAGCCACGGAAAGGGTTAATCAGAGGGAGATTATGTGATAAAATTTTTGAGAAAGATCTTGTGTGTTACGTTGTGAATCTCTGATGCTTTGGTACTTTGGGGAGAGAGGATGACATTCTCGTATTCTCATTAGAGACGCCGCACTCGCTTTCCTGGCCTCCCAGCTGCAGGTGCGGCTGTGGGCCAGTAAGGGATCTTGGAGGAACACCCTAAACCCACATTCAATAAGGCAGCACAAAAGGGAAGCGGCCGTAGGGAGGAAATCGAAGTGGACCGCTCCGGGTTGCGGCAGTGGTCCAGGGGCAAGAGCGAGCGGGCCGAGGAGTCTGCTGAGAACGTAAGTTCACTAATTCCCACCCCCCGCACTGGAGCGGATTTCAGGTAGAGACACCGACCATTCCGACCTCCCTCCAATTCACAACCTGAGGCTCCGGGCCCGGAACTCCGGGCTAGACGGCCCCGCCCCGGAACCTTGTGTCACCGGAACTAAATGCCGAAGTTCCTTTTGTTACCACCGGTCGCAAGTCTTACTGGTCGCTTCCGGTGAGGAAACATGGCCGCGGCCGTTCGGGACTCACGTGTGGGTGCAGGGAAAAAGCTGAAAAATTCACTGAAGAAGAAGAAGAAGATGAAAATGGTAGCCAGAGCAGTATCTTCGGAGTTGGAAGATGAGGGCAGAGACGCTGCCAACAGTGGAGGTAACGTACTAGGGTTGAGCTGAAAAGAAAGGCCGGGTTGAATTCGCGGGAAGCAGGGAATGCGATTGGCTTTGCTGCAAAGTTTTATCTCGGGTGGCATCCAAGGGGCGACTTTGGCCCAGTGAGAAGGCTTGGAGGTGGTGTTTAGGGAAGGGACGCTTTGAACTTCCACATTCTTTTACTATAGACATTGTCACCGTCACTGTTACTGATTAAAAGGGATGAAAGCAGCAAAAAGGTTACAATGATAGAAGGCAAAATGAGAGGGTATATTTAAAATTACAAGAGTGGGAAAAGTTTCTTAGGGAACGAGGAGCAAAAGGCCAAAAGAGCTGAGAGGAAGATGAATGGTATACTTGACTTTTCTTGTGTGGTACGTTCGTGACTCTGGGAGTCAGAGACCTGATAGCAGTGAATGAAAGAAGAGGACGTGGTTAAAGTAGAATAAATAAAAGTATCAGTTGATCTCTCAGAGACGCTTGTTAAAGGAAGGAAAGATATTTTGAGGCCTTCAGCCATGATGTGACCATGCTGCTCCTCTTTACCATCATTCTTGGCATTAGCTTCTTAGGTTATAAGGAATTTGAGATGACCCCTGACCTTCTAATGTTCCAGTTATTGCTCCTTAATACTAGCTAGAGCTTTGTAACAGCCAGAACTATTCTTTTATAATGGACCTCAGATCATGAGAGTTATCTGCTCAAGATGGTCCAGTGGCTTCCCATCTCAGATTAACATCCAGAATCCTTAGACTGTATGATGTAGCTCAGGTCGTTTTTTCTCTCACAGTTTTCTACTCTGCCCCCTACTAACTACTAACTGTAATCTAACCACATTGATATCCTTGGGGTTTAACACATCAAACAGGCTCCCACACCAGGGTTTCATCACTTGCTGGCTTCACTGCCTAGAGTATTTTTCAAATACTTGCATGGCTCTCTCTTCCTGACTTCCTTCAATCTCGGATCTAGTGCTTTATCTGCAAGACTTGACCCTCATCACCCTATGTAATGTAGCATCACTACTCTTCTTACCTCCCTACCTTCACTTTTGACTAATCCTGCTATATTTTTCTCAGTGTTTCCCAAATCATCTGGCATGTTATATAATTGCTGTGTGTTTCTCCCAGCTGAAATGTAAGTTACGTAAGAGTAGAGATGGCTGTATCCCAGTATCTAAAACAGTTCCTGCTGCATAGTGGATTTTTCACAGAAATTTAAGTAAATGAATGGGTAAATCTGGACTTCCAGAATCAAGAAGAAACTGTCATGTGCTAGCTACTGCAGTCCCTAGGTAATTACAGTCCTCATCCGCTTCCAGAGTAATTAAGAAACACAGTCAATTTGTTGAGCAGGAATTAGAACTTCTGATTCTGCTATTTCCTGAACTCAATAGACTAGTTCATGTGGGGTTGTCAGGGAAAGAAGCAGTACTACATTTGAAGCAAAATACCAGTACTGCTTACAAATTTAAGTGGAAATTAGATTTCTCTCTTTAAGTACTGAATAATTCCAAGTTAGAGCTGTTCTGACTTTTCAATGCAGTATTGTCAATGCTGACCAGGTTCTAAGGTTCTCTTGCTATTATAGATAAGTTACATTGCGGATTAAGGGTTTTGGGTACTATGGAAACCTAATTATCCTTTAGGTGGATAATTTACCCTGTGTTGAGGGACAAAGGATAAATAAATTTCCGCCCTAGAATTATAGTCTTAGGGAAGATAGATATTCAGCACAGGACTGTAAAAGTAGTTATTACAATCATGGTGCAATTAAAATGGTACAAATGGAAACAGAGAAATCCATATCCTGTAGAACCCAGCTTAGGCATTGCTTTCTTCTGTCTTACACATATTACTCATAGTATGCTATGTTATTATTTTATTTTAACATACCTTTCTCCTTATAGATATAGATTCCCCAAATGCTGGAACTGTGTCTTATTTATTTCCATAGGGCCTTCCTTGCACATTTTAGTATTAAGTACATTTTCTTGCTGAATAAATGAATGAGGTGGCATTTCATCTAGGCCTTAGAAGGGTGAATAATTTTCTAAGTCTGGGGGTTCGAGAAGACAGGTTTCTCAGACGTCCAGAGAAAAGCACCTACAATGGCATGCAGCCTCTTAAAATGCATGGGCTATTTAGGACACCGTGAATTATCTGCTGTGGCTCTAGCTTCCAGAGAAGTTACTGACGTGAAACCGGGAACAGAGGGTAAAGCCAGATTGTGAAGAGTCTTGTGTGCCGTATGAAAGAGATCGGCGTCTCCATTTGTGGACAGTAGGGAACAGTTGAGAACTTTTAAGGAAGAGAGAGACACGTGTTTATTCATACCGCTGGCGGCTGTATGGCGGCTGGCGCACGGTGCCAGAACCGCTGGTGGGCCCTGGCAAACCTGTTCCGCGCCAGCACCAGTGCAGGATTGGGAGGGGGAGCCACAGGGCTCCACCTGAAATGTTTTTCAGAAGAAAAACATTCAGTTTTCCAAATAACCTACTTAGAAAAAAAACTCATAGCACCATAAATTTTGGGTGTGCTCTACTGTTAGAGGAATTCGATAATAAGAGCTATATTTTTTGAGCTTTTGTATGTACTGTGTGCTGTTCTAAGCTCCTCATATGTGTGCCATTTCAGTGCTGACAACAACCCTATGAGACAGATTCTGTTATTCTCATTTTACTTATGGGAAGCTGAGGTCCAAAAAGGTTATAACTTGCTCAGCCCAGTACATAAGCTGCTCAGCAGGTTGATAAATGACACAGCCATTATTGAAGTTTGGCTGTAGCACCTGTACTCTTTTTTTTTTTTAAAGATTTTATTTATTTATTTGAGACAGAATGAGAGAGAGAGAGAGCATGGTGGGGGGAGGGTCAGAGGGAGAAGCAGGCTTCCCGCGGAGCAGGGAGCCCGATGCGGGACTCGATCCCAGGACCCCGGGATCATGACCTGAGCCGAAGGCAGTCGCCCAACCGACTGGGCCACCCAGGCGCCCCTATTTTTTTTAATTTTTAAAAGATTTATTTACTTATTTTAGAGAGAGAGAGAGTGGGGGAGGGTCAGAGGGAGAAGCAGGCTCCTGGGCCACCCATAGGCGCCCAGTAGCACCTGTACTCTTGACCACTACCCTTCTTCTGTTCACTTTCTTGTCTGTATCCTTTAGGTTCTGACTTAGTTGTCTCCAGCCACTTTTTCCTGCAGGATTTAGACTGTAGCTCTGCGAGAGATAAATTATAAAGGGCCTTTTATTTAATAAATTCAATAATGTAGGTCCGTTGGTTATAAGACGGGACATCGTCCTTTTATCTAATTCAGAATTTGTTATTTAATATAAGAATCTGCTGTTTTCCTCTTATGAAATCAGTTATTTGAAACGTGACCGATGGAAACAGCATTTGTATTTCAGAATTTGTGTATATGTGGCCTTGACAGAACTAATACATTTGCAGAGAATTTCAGAGAATGGATGCTGAGAAACTATAAAGGCAGAAGATTAAATCTGGTTCAGACACATCAGTGAATCAGTGTGCAAATTACAGGCTTATTATTAAAGTGAAGTGTACTGGCTCGTTTTATCCGGAAATTGAATCAGAGGTTTCTCTTTGAATTTTAATGGGATCCCAAAAATGGATAGGGATGTGCCTTATCATATGATCATTTGAAAGCAAATTCTTTTAGCAAAATATTACTTAAATTTCATAGAAAACACACAGGTTAAACCCATGCATTGTTTGAACTTTTCCTCTTGGCTTTAATTTTTATTTTGATACATTATGTAAGAAAGGTGTAAAAAATGATGCTTTTACGAGTGTAAAACTCTCAATTACTGTTTGTCAGACTTTGCAGAAATTTCCTAGTTCTTAGGACGTCTGGGTGGCTCAGTCAGTTAAGTGTCTGCCTTCAGCTTAGGTCATGGTCCCGGGGTCCTGGGATCCAGTCCCGCATCAGGCTCCTTGCTCAGCGGGTGGCCTGCTTCTCCCTCTGCCTCCCACTCCCCCTGCTTGTGCGCACGCTCTCTCTGTCTCTCTGGCAAATAAATAAAATCTTCTGAAAAAAAGAAATTTCCTAGTTCTGTTAAGAAAGACTTTGTCAGCTTTGCTAACAGCTGTATCAGAATTTGGCATAGAACCTGATACACGGTATAGTACTCTATCCATTTAGTCACTGAATAAATTGGAAATTGCTCTTAATGTGATTTTTACACTTTTCTCATGTACTAGGTATTGTTGAGGGTAAAATCAACAGAACTTGTATATAATGTAAACTTACATGATAGTGAAATGGTTCAGACTGAATTTTAGTAAATTGTAACACTCTTCAGTAGGATTTGAAATTTGGTCATAGTAATATCACAAGTGATCACAGATCAGAGATATGTGGAAGGTAAAATGCTACAGTTAGCATTTTATTTTTTTCTTTAAAGATTTTATTTATTTATTTGACAAGAGAGAGACACAGCGAGAGAAGGAACACAGGCAGCGGGAGTGGGAGAGGGAGGAGCAGGCTTCCCGCTGAGCAGGGAGCCCGATGCGGGGCTCGATCCCAGGACCCTGGGACCATGACCTGAGCCTAAGGCAGATGTTCAATGACTGAGCCACCCAGGCGCCCCTACAGTTAGGATTTTAAGTAACAGATAAATATCAGGTGTTATGAAGAGGATGATGACACCCCTATTTGAGTTAACCTTGAACTGCTCAGATTTATTGAATTGATACCTTGTTGCAGGTTTTGATACAATGTGTAATTGGTTCTTAAGTTTGTATTTTTTTTAAGACTTTATTTATTCATTTGACACACAGAGAGAGAGAGAGAGCACAAGCAGGGGAAGCAGGCAGAGGGAGAGGGAGAAGCAGGCTCCCCAGTGAGCAGGGAGCCAGATGCAGGGCTCTATCCTAGGACCCTGGGATCATGACCTGAGCCGGAACTTAACCGACTGAGCCACTCAGGTGCCCCTTAAGTTTATATTCTTAAAGCATACACAGGCACACATAGCCTCCCTGGTCAGTAAATCAACTCAGGTGAGGAAGTAAACAGTGGTTGATGGTATCAAGTATTATGAAAGAGAGGCTGATAACCTCTACCTCTGAGTTATCCTTGAACTACTCAGATTTATTGAATTGATGCAGTATTGAAGGTTTAGACACAATGCTGACTTTATTCTTAAGCTTGTAGTCTTAAAAAAAAATCTGTAGTCAGTAAATCAACCCAGATGGAAAAAGCCTTGGTCATTATCCAGTGCCATGATGTGACCAACCCTTTCCTCATAGCTTGTGCCCATCTGACTATAAACTGGTAGAGAAGAATGGTAATTTCATGTTTTCTGAATCGTTCTTTTCACATACATGAAAAATGGCCATATGCTTCTAACATAAGACTTGATAACAATCCAGTTTAGAAGGTCCTATGAGCTATCACTTTGTTTTTGATAAACTACAAAGCTGTGTTTTAGATATAATAATGCAGCAGATAAATGTGCTTTTCATCAAACTGTAGCTTATAGCCTCTTTCATCATTTAAGTTACTTAAAATAGCAAAGGAACATGTCTAAGAAATGAAATATATCATAGTCCTACTTGATTGGTTTAGCAATTTATAGGACAGACTCAGGAGACAGACTACTTTCAGGCTCTGTGCTTTGGCTTGCCTAGATGGCACATGTAGTCACATCTTTTAATTTGTCTCATAGTAGCACTTTAATTTTCATTGTGAGTATTTTTATGGAAAGCTGGGATAACTTCATTTTTTTCAAAGGTAAGTGCTTTTAAATAAAATTTAGAACATCAATTTGATTATTCTCAATTTTTTTTTATTTTTATTTTTTTAAAGATGTTTTTATTTAGGGGCACCTGGGTAGCTCAGTCGGTTAAGCATCTGCCTTCGGTTCAGGTTGTGATCCCAGGCTTCTGGGATCGAGCCTCATGTCAGGCTCTCTGCTCAGTACGGAGCCTGCTTCTCCCTCTCCCTCTGCCTGCCGCTCCCCCTGCTGGTGTGCGCATGCGCTCTTTCTCTGTCAAATAAAATCTTAAAAAAAAAAAAGATACCTTTATTTAAGAGAGAGAGAGGGAGGGAGCACAAGCAGGAGGGTCAGAGGGAGAGGGAGAGAGAATCTCAAGCAGACTCTGCATTGAGTGTGGAGTGTGACATGGGGCTTGATCTTACAACCCTGAAATCACAACCTCGGCTGAAACTAAGAGTTAGACGTTCAACCTACTGTGACATTCAGACACCCCAGAATATTCTAAATTTAGTAGTAATGGGCAGGAAAGATCATGTGGCTTGAGCAGAACAAGTGATTTATAACTGGAATGGGGAACAGTAGTTTCAGAGCTCTTGATAACTAGGGCAATGTGCATTCTTAGGCAAAATCAGAATGGGGGTGAGGAATGG
The DNA here is from genome assembly GCF_054177405.1 of Leptonychotes weddellii. NCBI lineage: Eukaryota > Metazoa > Chordata > Mammalia > Carnivora > Phocidae > Leptonychotes > Leptonychotes weddellii. The sequence continues at coordinate 126,485,874 of NC_138374.1, forward strand.
GCTCTTCTGGTTAACTGAGGCTTACATAGAAATTTCTTTTTAATTCAAGCTTTCATAAACTATTAATGACTATTTTCTGCATTCATTCAGTACATGTTAATCTTAGTTGAATCCTTGATTCAAAGCTTTCTAGTGCCTCAGAGGTCAGACAGCCTTATTGCTCTGCTCTGTTAACTTTGTGACTTTGGGCATATTTCTTTAACTTTTTTAAGCTTCAGAATTGTTACCTGTGTAAATAAATAAGAGCAACTCATAGAGTGTTGTGAGGATTAAATGATAATGCATAAAAAGTGTTTTATATAGTAGCTTGCTCTAACTACATGTTAGCTAGTTAGTATTGTCAATATTTTAGAGTACTTTGAAAAGTTGTGGGACACAGAGCACCTTGTTGGCTCAGTTGGTAGAGCATGTGACTCTTGATCTTGGCATCATGAGTTCAAGCCCCACATTGGGTGAGGAGCTTACTTTAAAAAAAAAAAAAAATTGTGGTGCAGTATCATTGATCACTTCTAAAATAAAGTCAAAGGTAGCCTACCTGCACTTCATGATTCCCTGGACATGCGTTATAGGCTATAACCAAGACTGTAGATAGAATTACAATGGAAGTGAAATTCCTTTTACCACCTTTATTTTGGCATCCTTTTTTAGTCTTTTGTGATCTCCCATCCCTGGTCTGTCATCTGGGTTCTCAGCATCCTTGTCTGTCATTTATTTCATGTCTAATATGTACCAAGTCTGTGTTAAGTTCTTTTCATGTGTTATCTGATTTAATCATCATAACAACCCAGTGAGGTAGATAACTATTTTCATGCCTATTTTGCTACAAAGAAACTGAGACAAAGCAGAATTAGGTAACTCACCCAAGCTAAGACTGTTGGAAAGTAGTGGAATCAGGACGTAATGCCAAGTCTGTCTGATTTTATAATCTGAGCTCTTCACCCTTCTGCTCTAACTAGCTGGTCAACCAAAGCTTCCCATACAGCACCTCACACTTCTTGCAGATTCCAACTACCAGAGGTATTCCTTATTCATTTCGCCTCCACAATGACATTAAAATTCTTATTGTGTGTGTCTCTGTGTGTGGTATGTAATCAGCACTTAAATGTTTACTATGGGCTAGGCACTCTTTTAAGAACTTTAATATATATTAACTCATTTAATTGTCACAAAACCAGAGTGAAGTTAATACTATTTTATTGCCATTTTTACAGATGGGGATTTTGTATCTGGAGGTGAGATTGGATTCAGGCAGCCTGACTTCTGTGTTCATACTCTTTACTACTAGCTGATCTCTACCAAGTTTTTATGAGGAATTCTGTTTGAGTTATGAGTTATTCTAAAGGTGTGAAATAAGTTAAATGTTAACCAATAACCTTAATGCTCCCAGATGGTATTTGTATTTTAAAAGAACAACCTTCTTAATCCAGTAGAGAAACTTTTTAAAAGTAAGGGCCTAAGGTAAGAGAAAAGCACTAGCAGTTTGGCCTCTTACTGGAAAAACACACCTATAGTGCTGTAATTTTAAACCGCTTGGTTTTAATTTGGGGGTTAATGTGCATATTTTATTTCTTGGATCGTAAATCAGACCAGCATTTTTATAAACCAGCCAGCTTTTTAAACTCAGTTCTTACTATCCAGTTTCCAGATCCGGTTTCAGCCAGTCTGAACTTCTTGTCATTTCATAAACATCTCACCTTCTTTCATATTCCCATGCCTTTGGACGTACTGGTTTATTCTGCCTGGAATGCCCATCATAATGATGATTATCATAATTTTAATTTTTATACAGGGCATTGACTCAGTCAGATCTAGAGAGTTTTTGGTTGTAGATTTAGTGATCATCCCCACCTGTGTCTTTCAATTCACTTGGGTTGTGGAATCTTACTTCTTTGGCCTCCTCCCTTCTCTTGTCATTCAAATCCCTGCTTTACCTAAGAAACAACTTTAATATCATCTTTGTAAAAGATACCCCCAAACAGTCACCCTTTCTTCGTTGCCTTTTTTTTTTTTTTAGAAGAGCACTGACAAATTTTGCATATTGTAAAACCAAATTTTGTGGTTGGTTAACTGATTTATCTACCCTACTAAACATAAGACCATCTTCAAGGAGAGAAACCTAGACTTAGATTTTTTGTTTTCCCCTTCCCCATCATTCATGAGTGCTCAGTAAATATTGAAGGACTGTGAGTCTTCTTAAAACTTTATCCCACTTTCTAGCCAACAGCTAACTATATCTGGGACAAATAATAAATTTGAAAGGGAGCTGGAAGTTTGGGGAAAAGGCAGCGGGAGATGGGAAATGCCTACGTCTACCACAGAATCTTAGAAGTCTAACCCTGCCCTGCCAGTATGGTAGCTGGTAGCACTAGCCACATGTGGCTTTTTTTTTTTTTTTTTTTTTTTTTTAAGTAGGCTCCACAACCAGCGTGGAGTCCAATGCGGGGCTTAAACTCAAGACCCTGAGATTAAAAGTCAGACTCTTAACCGACTGAGCCATCCACGTGCCCCCACATGGAGCTTTTTAAATTTAAAGTAATTAAAGTGAAAAATTCAGTTCCTTGGTTGTACTGGCTGCATTTGAAGTATTCAGTAGGCTCTGATACCCAATGGCTAGTGGGCAGCTTTGATAATAGAACATTTCCATGAATGCGGAAAGTTATATTGGAACCATTAGTTATTGCTTCCAGTAAGTGTTCTTTGTAGCCCTTCCTTAATTTCCAGATTCCAAAAATAGAATGCAAACTTCGAGTTAATGTTTAAGATAACACAGAAGGCTTCAAAGGAATCTTTTACTTATCTGGTGCCCTGGATATATGCACTTAACTTCTGTTGTTAAAGATCAGTTAGTAGAAAATTTTAAAAAAATCTCATCTTCATAGGATACAGTAAAATTTTAAGAACCAGTTCTGCTTTCTGATTGGTTTTATCTTTGGTATCCTAGAAGTAAATCCTGGTTTTTAGTACGCTGGAGGACCTCATAACATTGGCATTTTTTATTTATATAAAATGTGATCATTTCCATTTGCAGTGAATGTCAGACTCCTCTGAGCTAGAACGTCTTTTAAAAAGTCAAATAAAAATTATGAATTTAGTGGGTTCTTTTCGAATTTGTTGAATTGGTTTATGCAGGTTGTATAAAAAGGTATTCTAAGACTTTTCACGGATTTATTATGTGCCTATAATATGCATATTGTGGTAGTCAGTCTGGGTAAGAAACATACCGAGAAAAAGACCCAGCGTTGGTGGTATAGTGGTGAGCATAGCTGCCTTCCAAGAAAAAGACCCAAAGTCTGGAAGTGGAGAATTGGGGTAGCTCATACAGTTGTAAAGTCTCGTGGCTGCCTCTACAGTGCAACTGAGAAAGTGAAATTGTTGCCGTTTGTGTGCGAATGCATCAGGACAGAACACTAGATGTCAGTATTGTAGTTCTGACATTTTACCAGGGACTGGTGAAACCTGTTTTTGATCAGCCAGGTATTCTTCATTCACACAAACATTTAAGCTGTTATGCCTCTTTACATTTAGAAAAATTCTTACTACAAGAAGCACTTGTCAAATAATTGTTTATTTTGTTATTAATACGTGTGCAATGCTGCTGACTCTGAGAAATAAGATGTATAATATTAACATCTTTATTTTTCAGATAATTACATTCTCCAAACTTTGCTTCTCAGTGTATTTTCCAGAAACCTTGGTCTGAGGAGGTGCTTCTGAGGGAAAAATTGTGTGACTCTGAAATCTGGTATATAGTAGACACTCAGATTCATTGAATTGAATGATAGTGCTAACAGCTTTTGTTTGGCAAAATCTGGATTTTTTTTTTAAGATTTTATTTATTTATTTGACAGAGACAGAGAGAGAGAGGGAACACAAACAGGGGGAGTGGGAGAGGGAGAAGCAGGCTTCCCATGGAGCAGGGAGCCTGATGTGGGGCTCGATCCCAGGACCCTGGGATTATGACCTGAGCCGAAGGCAGACACTTAAGGACTGAGCCCCACCCAGGCACCCCAAAATCTAGATACTTTTAAAAAATACTTTATAAATAATAAAGTTCTTAAATCACCTGTATTTGCATGTCAAAGCCTAGAATCATGTGTCCTCAGATTTCTTAAATTTACCCAGCATGCAGGATATAGAGAAGGCTTCAAATTAAATATGTGGCAAATGAGTTTCTGTTTAAAACTTTTTTCTCTTTACTGAGAAATGTGCAGCACATTAGAGCAGTGGAATTATTAGCAATTTCCTTTACTTTTTGATAACACTGACACACTTTTATCACACTTTGAAGATACTTTATTTTTACTTATTTGCTTGAGGTTCATTTTTTCTATATCTATAAAATGTTTTATATGTCTTTATTTGCTGTTTTCTAAGGTTATAAATTTTTATCTTAAATGTATTAAATATTAAGTTTTACATATTTTTCATTTCATGAATTTCCAACACTTAAAGGTATCGTGCAAAAGTAATAGCAAAATTGCAGGTATTATAATGATTAGCTAAGTCAGATCTTTCTGGCAGTTCTCTCTTACTTCATGATTTACAGTTGAGAGACTAGAGAGGATCACTCAGACATTAACAGCCGACTGTACATTCAGCTCCTTTCATTTTGGTCATGGCAGTAAGCTGAATTAAGGGGAAAAAAAGGCTGAAATGTTATTTGAAAGCAGAATATGTACATTTCATTGAAATTATTTAAAGAAGAAAGGGGGCCTTAGAGCTGACGAGCAGGTACATTATTCTGAAGTAACAACAAAAAACCGTCAGACTTCTTAGAAGTAGAAGCAGAGGTTGTGGTTATAATGCTTAGCTTTGGTATGCGCAGCTGGACCCAACATAGGCTCCCTGAAGGGCAGTGCTTTGTTAGCTCCTCTGTTGCTCACTAAGAAACATTCCAAGTTACTAAGCTCTTGGGCGATTTTCTCCTTTGAAGTAGTTCCTAATAAGTTCCATCAGCTTCTGAAGAACAAAACAGAAGCTGTCCAAAAGGCTCTGGACCATATAGATGTATGCGAACTGTGCTGGCTGCTTGTGGTCTTGTTGGTAAAGTACAGTGAACTTCAGAAGTTGAGAAAGGCCACAAAACTTAAACTACAAAAGCTTCTCAACGAGTTGATTTTCAAGCAAGGCCACTGACTAGACTCTTATTTCTGCCAAGCCGCTGACCCCAGCTATTTGAACCTTATAAGATGAACTAGCTGGCAAATAACCTGTATATGCTTTTTTCGGAGGTTGTGCAGGATGCAATTCCAACAGTACACTTTTGTATCTGCAACTCAGAACTTGATAGTGTCATTTGGTCACCCAGCTGTGCAGTTGAATCTTTAGTATCTTGGGCAGATATTACTTGATTATTTTTGAAGAATGGTCAATACCTAATTTTATAATGTTATATACAAATTCTATAAAAGGAGGCTGGGTTTTTTGTTTGTTTTGTTTTTTAGACTTTTCTGTACACAAATTCAGAGTTTTAAATATCTGGGTCAAATCCCTAGAGAGGTTATTCTGACTTCTCTGTACCATGGAAACGTTTTCTTGATGGATTAAAGTTTTTTGTTAATCGTTTTAAAAATAATTTTCATTAGTCTCTTATTAAGTAGTTTAATGGCACAAGTAAGGCCCATGGACTTGAACACACCCTACACTGCTCCCATGTTGGCATCTGCTGCCCCCTTGACAATAGGAGGTTGTGTGGGCTGTTGGATTTGTTTCTGCTGCTTGGGTCCTGGGTGCTGAAGGTCTCTGGGGGCTGATGGCAGTAGGATGGAGGGCCGTCTTGCTCTCTGCTATTACTGTAGCTGTGGAATTCACAAAGTTCCCCTCTTGTGAAAATGAAGACAGATGGAGAACTGTTAGCTTTTTGACAGGTCCTGGGGGTCTGGCATGGCCTTGACAGCCTCTTCCTCCAGTGTTAAAGTTTAATTTGTTTCTACTCTTAGGTTCTGTAAGAAGCTGTGGATCAGAAAAGGATGCCTTTTCTTCAGATGATGAAGCAGTGGAAGCTGACAATGAAGATGAAGTTGAACCGTGTGGCAATGGAAATGAACATGCAGCTGAAGCTAGTGTTGGAACTAACGTGGGCTGGGCGGATGCCATGGCTAAAATTCTTAACAAAAAAACTCCTAAAAGTAAACCCACTATTCTGGTCAAAAACAGAGAGCTGGAAAAGGAAAAAGAAAAGTTAAAGCAAGAGAGACTAGAGAAGAGAAAACGGGTGTGTCTTACCAGTTGTTTTGTAGATTAGATTGTTTGCCTAGTCTAGTCAAGTTCCTATCTGTACCAAATTGTTCCTGGCAATGTTTGTCCAATTATCATTCCAGTTTTTAACTTGCTTTTTTACGTAGGGGTGAATAACCAAGCTTTTGTACAGAGGCCTAGTCTAAATTACTTCATTGAGCATGTTCACTTTTTAATCATCTAAGCAAAGAAATAGAAATTAAACTACTGAAAAATTTAGCCTTTTAAAATCAAGTAAATTATACATGTGGCTGTGACTCCTGGATCTAAATATTCAATTTAGCTGTCCATATGCTAACATTATTAGATTCTGAACCAATAGAATCATGTTAGTTACTTTTTACTAACAACCTATTTTGTAATACAAATCTGTGAAGATGTCAGGGATTGGTTGCAGTTCTGAAAATGGACTGTTTCACTGCTGGATAAAGTCGAATTCATTATACCTTTTAAATCACGGATAGAAGTTAGACTAGGACAGTCTGCTGCTTCAAGGCCAAAAGTTGGACTTCAGTTTGCTGTTGTGTTTCATAAGAATAAAGAAACAATAATAAGGTTTTTAAATCCCTTATACTTGATGAAGCATTTCTATGTCTAAAAAAAATAAATAAATAAAAATAAAATAAAATACTTGGTTAGTGAAATAAATACCATTTTTTAATGAAAGAAAAATAACTTTCTATGATCATACTGACAATATAAAAGTACTGATTTCCAAGAGGTACTTTCTAGGTAAAATGAAAGGAAAATAGATTTAGATTGACATATATTTCCTTTTAAGGAATATATTTCCTTTTTATATATGAGGCATATATTTCCTTTTAATTTCATCATCCCCTTATCTTGTTTCAAGGTGAATTATTTTCTTTGTTCCAAATACTAGTACTCTGTGCAAAAGGCTGTATGAAGATGGAACTTTTTAAGTGTTGCTTTTAGAAACAGAACATGCTGTACTACTCAGTTATTCTCATTTTACTTTAAGATAAATCTTACTGATAACTTTCAACTGAAAATTTGAATCTTCATCATCTGGCAAAAGCTGACAGAAGCTTTAAAAATATCAGAATCCTTAATTACCTCTAGTCCCAGTGTTCTAGTCAAAGTAAGAACACTTTGAAGCCAAGAAAAATGAGTCTGTAACTCTAGGGCAGTCCTTTGAGTGCTGGGGATGATACTGTTCACATAATGCATGAAAACACACATGTTGATACCAGAAACAGGACACAGTCACTACAAATGCTATTATATATTCCTGAGTAGAGTCTGTGTAAATTATCATTGTTTTTTTACTGTTAAATATTATCAGTTTCCAGAATATCAAGTACTTATTTCTGATCATAAGTATAAAAATATACTTCAAAGTTAAAAATTATTTTGGGATTGTGCATGCCTTGGGTACTACAGATAATGAAGAATCAACTGTTTTAAACTTAAAAGTAAGATTTCTAAATTTCTGGCATAATCTGATAGTGAATTTCATCACTATCACTAATTTACAAAGTAAATTATCTGATTTGGGGAGGAGTCTATTCTTTTTAGAAAGGAATCAGGCTAATCTTTATAGTGAGCAGGAATTTGATTTTACTGTGATTAAACATTTTCATTAATACAAAAATAAGAGATTAGATGGATGCAGAAAAGGAATAGATAAAAGGTGATTTTTTTTTTTCCCCACTGATTCTTATTACTGCCTTTGATGCTCACTAGCTTCCTGGCGATCAGTTCATCATATTCAGTATATTTGATCTTAGGTGATATTTTGGCCTGAGACAGCAGTATATACTGATGCGGTGTATTGGTGTGTCAAGTCAGGTGCCTAGGACCAGAGTACTACTGGATACAGTGCTATGATTTTAAAAGCGGATACAAATTTTTAATATTCTGACTGCTGAGAAAGACAGTTTCTGAAAAATAAACAGTTTAAACTTGTGGTTATTAAAGACAGTAGTTTGGGATCTTCCTGATGCTTACCTCTGATCTGGTGGTGGCAGGCCAGCATGTGGCTCTCTCACACCTTACCTTGTCCTGCCTGCCTCAGTATCCTGGCAGCCCTCCAGGCCCCTGCTGTCAGAGAGCCTGACGGAAACTCACTTTGTGCTTCTCACATGACATGCTGAGTGCTAACCACAGGCCTCCTGAGCTGAACCCCTAAAAGTGTGGGGTTTTTTCAGTCCCTGTGACAAACTAAGCCAGAATGATTTATTACCTTTGTCCTTTCACAGAGTATCATATCAAAGTATGCTGCACTTTCAAAAATGCCTAATATTCTTTCACATAACAATATTTATAACACAGCTTGATAAGAAGCGGGAATGGGAAATGATGTGCAGAGTAAAGCCAGATGTTGTCAAAGACAAAGAAACAGAGAGAAATCTTCAGAGAATTGCAACAAGGTAAGATTGTTTTTGCCCTTTAAAAAATAAGTATATTAAAGCTTTGATAGTGATCCATTTCTGACTTGACCTGATTCTTAAACTCTGCCTTCCCAGAGCCAAGTGATTTATATCAAAACCTGCCTATTTAATCCTGAATTCAACCAAAGATTTTACAGATCTCAGGAGGCAAGAATATAACGTCCTCAGTGTATATTTGGTTTGAACCTGTTGCAAACCATATTGTTTCTGTAGTCAGGAAAACAGTGTAGACATGCATTTCTCTTATCATGGTTGTCTGAGTTTATGGCAATAGATTATTTTTGTTATCTTACATTGTACTTAGGACATAACCAGTTTTGCATTACAGTAGCTTTATGCTGTCCTTTCACTCTGCATTTTTTTTTTTTTTAAGATTTTATTTATTTATTTGACAGAGAAAGACACAGCGAGAGAGGGAACACAAACGGGGAGTGGGAGAGGGAGAAGCAGACTCCCTGCCGAGCAGGGAGCCCAATGCGGGACTCGATCCCGGGACTCCAGGATCATGACCTGAGCCGAAGGCAGTCGCTTAACCAACTGAGCCACCCAGGCGCCCTGCATTTTTTTTTTTTTTTTTATCATTGGCACCAAGTGTTTATTTGATGCCCTCTGTGTCCAAAGATAAATAGAATCTGGTGGCTGCCAGGTGGTCCTTGCCTACTCACCGGTAGGAATTACAGTCTCTTTGAGATTAGAGGTACGTCCTGTGTGTTGGAAACTTAAAGCAGGAGATTGTCAGGGGAGTTGGGGAAGATTTCACAGAGGAGAGAACATTTGAGCTGCTACTTCAAGAATATAGCAGTTCTGCTTAGTGGAATTATTTTTTATTTTCTAGTTACATACATTATTTGGGTCATTTTTTAATCCATATGGGTGTTCTATAGTGAGATACATAGAGCCATACTGCTAGGTTCAAATCCCAGCACTGACTTATTACGTGTGTGTCCTTGGGCATGCTACCTAATTTTTCCGTTTCAGTTTATTTACATATAAAAACAGCAGAATATTATATCTACCCTGCAGGATTTCTCTGAGAATTAAATAAATTAAAAACATATAAAGAATTTAGAAAAGTACATGGTTGGTGCATGAGAGTAAGTGCCTCCTTAAATTTTATACCTGAGGCACCTCCCTTTCGTCACTTTGGTCCCAGCCCTGCTCTGAAGGGTATGGAATTTTACCCTCCGTATAAGCTAATAAGCTAGTCTGTTAGTTTCCTGGATACTGCCGGAAGACAAGAGACTTTTGGGTCAGAGACAAAGGACTTTATTACTCTTGGCAAAGCAGTAGCCATAGCGTCACATTTCCACTGGTTCCCTTTATCCCTCAGTGGTAACACAGGTGCCCCATATGGATGCTTGAGCATGCAGTGGGTTGTGTTACAGAAGAACACTCTACTTGGGAATCTATTGCTTTTTTGGTGAATGGTAGTAAGCCTGCTCTTTGCCTGGGGGGAGACGTTACCTTATCTCTCAAGGTTGCATCCTACAAACTCATCTCTCAGAAATGACCTGTGTAAAGAACAGTCAGGGCCTTGCATCCTTGAAAAACCTAGCAAGAATGTGCAGGGATACTCAGGGTCCATTGCAGAGTGCCTCTCCCAGTGATAGAATTTTAGAGCTGGGAAGGATGGTAATGGTTTATATCAGTATTGTCCAGTAGAAATATAATGGGAGCTACATATATAATGTAAAACTTTTTTGTAGCCACATTGAATACAGTAAAAAAAAAAAAAAGATAAAATTAATTGTACTAATGTGTTTTATTGAGCCTAAAATATTCAAATTATTTTTTATTTTATCATATAATCAGTATAAAACAATTACCAATGAGATTTTAAAATTCTCTTTTTTCATATTAAATCTTCAATATATTCAGTCTGTATTTTAAACTTGGAGCATTTTGCAATTTGGACTAGCCAGCCACATTTCATGGCTCACTAGCTACATGTGGCTCATGGCTACTGTGATGTACACTGCAGGTCATAATCTTCAGAATTCTTCTTGGAATGAACTTAACTATAGACCAAAATATTTAAATAAGTATTTCATTTTAAAATAGGATTTTAAAATTCATTTTATATTGGGGCGCCTGGGTGGCTCAGTCAGTTAGGTGTCTGCCTTTGGCTTGGGTCATGACCCCAGGGTCCTGGGATTGAGAGCCCCATATCGGGCTGCCCCCTCGGTGGGGAGCTTGCTTCGCCCTCTGTCTGCTGCTCCCCTGGCTTGTGCTTGCGCACGCTCTCTCTATCAAATAAAGAAATAATTTTTAAAAAAATTAGTTTTATATCATAGGAGTTGCAGATAATATAACAATACTTTTTAAGCTACTTGAGTATTATTTCCATTTATAGATGAAACTGAAATCTAGAAAACCTTTCCTAGGGTCAAATGGTTAGATAGCTAACTGTAGAGGCTGTTCTCTTTCCATTGCATTGTGATGTCTTCAATTACTGTGGGAAGCCTGCTGCTCCCTCTCCCACTCCCCATGCTTGTGTTCCCTCTCTTGCTGTGTTTCTCTCTGTCAAATAAATAAAATCTTAAAAAAAAAAAAAAAGATACTTTTTAGTTCTAATTGCACAAAAGTTGATTTAGAAAGATGAAAACAAAAGAAAAATCACATTATCAGTCCACATATATTTATTTTCTAGTCAGAAATTTGTATTCATTCATTGAAATGTATATTCATTTTTTCGATTCAACTCTTTTCATTTGAGTGCCTATTAAATGCTTGCCTCTTTCCTAAGCAGTAAAACTACATTGTTCTTATCCTCACAGTTTGTATCCTAGTGTAACTGTTACTTAACTGTGTTATTCTGGTCATTTTATATTCTATAGAGGTGTGGTACAGTTATTTAATGCTGTTCAGAAGCACCAAAAGAACGTTGATGAAAAGGTTAAAGAAGCTGGAAGCTCTATCAGAAAACGTGCTAAGTTGATATCGACTGTTTCCAAGAAAGATTTCATCAGTGTTCTGAGAGGGATGGATGCAAGTACAAGTGAGAAAAGTTCGACTGGAAAGAACTTGAAAGCCAAACAGGTGAGACTTTTATATAGGATTCAGTGCATCAGACTTTTAGTTCTTAAAATAAAGTTTTGGGGTGAAAAAGCACACTATAAATTTAAAAATGTGTATTCTTAAGTTTCATGATGATTTATTCAGTATGGAAGTCGCCAGTTATAGGTGACATACATACCCCTGCTGTTAGAACTCAGGAACCAATGGATTCGGGTAAATCTTTTGGAGACACTAGGTCTCTCCCATCTGAAATCCTGCCTTTTGTGCGTTTTGGAGACTAGAAACCTAAGTGAGGGAGACAGCTTCAGTTTGCGACTTTGACCCACAGAGGTAATTGTGATGGCATATAACTTCTAAAATGTGAAGCATCAGAGCTTTGGGGAACATAATGGAAGGTCATTCTTGCATGAGCTTGCTTGGTGATGTTTGACTAGTTGGAAGATGAAGAGTATAAATACTCTTCATGATCTTTGGCATGATCACTTTGCTTCTGCAGTCCTTTTGACCTGTGGACTCCAGTTGTTGCCTTTCTAAAGGTACCAGGTAAAAGGTTTTGAAATGTGCTTTATTCTCAAAAGGGCTGTTTGGTTTTGTTTTTTAATTAAAGTACAGTACTGGTGTGTTTGATGGCTTAATTTTTATTGCCAACAAAAAGTACTTCAATCAGGAGTCTCTGTTGTAAGTTTTTTGTTTGTCTTTTGGTTTGCCAGTTGAAACTCTGGCAAGAAGAGCATTTAGGAATTTCATGCTAACCTAGAGCTGAAGTATTTTTTGAGTTCTTTGATTGAGTTGCCATTTTACCTAAATTTGACAAAAGGTTTCTAAGCTACTTAACTTTGTCTATCTCTTGCATATTAAAGGACCCAAATTGTTATTTATTTATTTATTCAAAGATTTTATTTATTTATTTGAGAGAGAGAGATGGCGACAGAGAGAGCACGAGCAGGGAAGAGAGGGAAAAGCGGGCTCCCCACCCGAAGGGAGCCCAATGCGGGGCTCGATCCCAGGACCCTGGGATCATGACCTGAGCCAAAGGCAGATGCCTAACTGACTGAGCCACCCAGGTGCCCCCTCAAATTATTTTTTAATTATCTACATAATACTGCTGCTCACTGGTGCAGCTATTTTAAAGTGTTAGAATTAATTATAAACATATGAATACTATGTTTGGGGGTCATTACTTTTTAGTTAAAAAATCTAACCTGCTGTGTTCTCATGAGGGACATTTTACTCTAAAAATTGGAGAAAGATCTAGCAGCATTAAATGAGAGAGTTAGTGGGGAGATGGAAAAAGCAAGACTTATTTTTTTCTTTTTTCTGTTCATTTCAGAATGACTTTAATAGAAGCATTTGTTTTTGCTTTGGTATTATTTTTTTCATGAGTTATGAAAATATATGAAGGGTTCTTTCCAGTACCATTGTTGCCTTTTTTTCTTACCATTTGCACTTTTGCCCTTGACTTTCTTTTTTTCTACTTCACTGTCAAACCGAAGTGGCTTTGCTCTAAAAGTAATTTGTTTCTAGAACTTCTTACCCCATACTTAACAACATCTTGCTACATTTCTTTTAAAAACGTTGCTTTCACTTAGATTTCATATTTATAGAAAAACCACCAGACTCTTTTTTTATTGGACTTGATTTCGCATCTGAATAATATAAAAGTACTATAATATTTGTAATTGGGTCAGTTATTAATGTCAGAAATATCTGCCTAGTTGTACCTGGTGCTATCCTTGTATCTTTTAAAAGAGTCTTGCAATTCAGATAGAGAGATGACTTCAATTAAATAAGTAAGATTAAAAAATTCTAAATTAGTATGTCTAGACTGCACGTTATCATCAGTTACATTAGGTACAATAAGAGATAGATTAAGTGGCTGCCCTATTTGTGGGGGGATTGTGATGTGACTGTCATATTCGTTTAGGACATAGATCAGTAAACCGGTGTAAATTACTGGGACTAGGTGGACTTTTAAAGCAGTTGAATAGAAGGAGGGAAGGGAAAGTTGGGAGTAGTATGCCAAAACGTGATTCAGAAATGAGACATAGATTAATGAAATGGGGCGCCTGGGTGGCTCAGTTGGTTAAGCGACTGCCTTCGGCTCAGGTCATGATCCTGGAGTCCCTGGATCGAGTCCCGCATCGGGCTCCCTGCTCGGCAGGGAGTCGCTTCTCCCTCTGACCTTCCCCCCTCTCATGTGCTCTCTCTCATTCTCTCTCTCTCAAATAAATAAATAAAATCTTTAAAAAAAAAAAGATTAATGAAATGGATAGAGAAGGATAGTAATTAACTACAAAATAAAATTTTCTCTTTTTCTCATATTTTACCTTTTCCTAGCACCATTGCACACCTTTTCCATGCTCCTTCCCTCTCAGACAATCAGAGAGAAGAGCTTTAGGGAAATTCTTGTCCCTTCCCTGGGCATAAAGGGTCAGAACACAGCCTTTTTATCCTGTATTCCTAATATTATGAAATCTTTACAATTAGAGTCCATCCACATACGAACTGGATCCACTGGCAGCTGTCTATCAGGATTCCAATCTGGAGATACCTTCATTATGTCTTCAGCTCCTTTACCCCGTTACACCTGTTATTTGTAGTTGTGACATTAATGTCTTATGTTCAAAAACAAAAAAGAGCCGTTAGTTTTATATTAAGAAAGCTGGATAAAATTGTAGTAATATAAATTAGAGGTTGGATCCATTATATGAACATACATTAGGGGTGCTTTTGGTTGTGTCTGGTTTTTGTTTTTGTTTTTTTATTCCTTAGGAACACTCAGAACTTGGAAATTTATTTTTAAGAGCCCGTTTTCAAAAATTTCTATACTCCTGGGCGCCTGGGTGGCTCAGTTGGTTAAGCGACTGCCTTCGGCTCAGGTCGTGATCCTGGAGTCCCGGGATCGAGTCCCGCATCGGGCTCCCTGCTCGGCGGGGAGTCTGCTTCTCCCTCTGACCCTCCTCCCTCTCATGCTCTCTGTCTCTCATTCTCTCTCTCAAATAAATAAATAAAATCTTTAAAAAAAAAAAAAAAAAAAAAATTTCTATACTCCTGCAAGATATAAGTTTTAAGGCATTGTGACAGATATTTCTTAACTATGTCATAATCCTGAACAAGATACTTTTCTGAGAACCTTTTCTTTTCTTTTTTTTGGCATTAAATGCATTTTATTTTCAAAGCAATAGGAGCATGGTTTCAAAAGGGAACTTGTGACTAAAAAAAATTGCCAGTACTCTTCCCCATCCCTCTCTGCCCCTTGCTATGCTCCCTTCCAAGGTAACCATTTTCAGTTCTTAGATCTTTGTTGTGGTATTTACCTCTGTATCTTAAATAATATTTAGACTATTTTTTTAATCAATATTAGATACCTTTTATGGAAGACAAAGAATTGTCATTCTTTCCTTTGCTGCCATACCTCCCATACTGTGTCCTTCCAATGTAAGCACATTAATGCTTTTAGCTAAATCAGTATTCAGTGTAAACATCATTTACTCCTGAACAAAGTAATGTAAGATAATACTTCTTTATTCTTCAGCTTAGCTTCCTTACAGTTTTTGTTTTCCTAGAGGTAACAGTTGCCTCTTTTTTAAACCCTTCTCAGTACTGTTTTCTCCGCGGTCATCGTGCTACAATCTAGACTGGTGGTTCTTTACCCTGGTATGCACTTAGACTTTGCTTTATCACTGTCCTGGGAATTCCCTTTGCTTCTTCCCTTTGCAGTAGCCTCTGTTTCTTGGACTGTCTTATTATCTCTTGGCTTTCACTCTCATTTTGATAAGGTCACATTTACCAGTTGCTCTCTGGAAAAGGGTATAGGATATCTTCATTTTTAGTTGATGTGTTGGCTGAATTACATGTAGTAGATGGAACAGTGGCCCCTAAAATCCTGAGTTTGTGTTCTAATTCCTAGAACCTATAAAATGTACCTTAGAGAAGGGGTCTTTGCAGATATAATTAACTTAAGGATTTTGAGGTGAAGAGATTATCCCGGATTATCTGGGTGGGTTCTAAATCCAGTGTTCAGTATCCTCACAAGAGACGCACAGGGGAGATTCGACAGAAGTGGAAAGGCAAAGTAGCCACAGAGGCAGAGGTTGGGGTGATATGGCCACAAGTCAGTGTTCAGTATGTAGGCTTACTCAATACAGTCTCTATGTATTAATCAGCGTTCCTGAGTTCAAGACTTTTCTGGTTTAATGTCTTCAGAGACTAAACTAGTGTCCATGGTAATGTCTGTCACCTGACTCCATAAGCCAGAAAGGGAAATTAAAAGTCTACGTGCTTCTTACACAGACTGTCAGCCAATCTGTATTTTTATCCCACCCCTCACGTCCACCTCCCCCCTTGCCTCCAGTTCCTGAGCATGGACCCAGTTTCTCATGTAAACATTAGCTTTCCTTCTCTCCAATTGGTTTTCACTGCTCTATCCAGTGTTCAAACTTGTTGGCATATTGTATCTGTAGTTATTTTCCCATCTGATTTTTTCCTTGTTTGTTTTTAACTTTTTTTTTTTTTTAAAGATTTTATTTATTCATTTGCGAGAGAGACTGAGAGAGAACAAGCAGGGGGAGAGGCAGAGGGAGAGGGAGAAGCAGACTCCCGGCTGAGCAAGGAGCCCGATGCGGACTCGATCCCAGGACCCTGGGATCATGACCTGAGCCGAAGGCAGACGCTTAACCTGAGCCACCCAGGCGCCCTTGTTTTTAACTTTTGATACTTTTAATTTCAGTGGGCTTTCCATAAGAATTAGAGATAAATGCATGTCTGCTGTTTAATTGGAAGACTTCCTTTTTATTTTAAAAGCAATAAGGTTAATCTTACTGTAACTTCTTATTGCTTTGATGGAATTATTGGGAGTCTTTAATTATAAGGTATTTCACAAACAGTCAATCTTTAAGTATTTGAAAGTGGACATTTTTAATGTTTTGAAGTGGATTATTTAAAGAAATACTTGTTTATAAACATTTTTCTAAAATATAAAGAGGAATATGTCCACTGAAAGCAGATATACGCCCCTCCTGTATTTATCTGGATTTGTGTCTTCTTGGAAACCAGCTTTGTGATCATCTCTATCCTTTAAGGATCTTTAGATATTTAGATTCATGTTCTGGCATATCTGTGATTAACATTGTTTCTTAGAAAGTAAAGAAGAAAAGGGAGTACATGATCTTTTAAAAATTTGTCTAGTATGTTGATTTATTTTTAATCTCAGATAAGCAGAATTACTAAATCATTTCTTTATACAACACGTAGCTATGATTTCTAAGTCTGTTTTAAGGGTCATATATATTGTGCCCTACATATCTATATTTGATTTATTTCATTTTATATTTCTGTATTTACTATTTTTGTGAGCTACAATTTCAGCTGTTCAAAGTCTGCTGGTTCCATTTAAAAACCATAATCTTCTTCAAAGGCTTTTGGTGCCTGGATTGGAGCAAAGTTTTTGTATGTTCCAAAGACGGCCTTTCACATCATTAGCTGTTTATCAAAGTATTTTTAACTTCCTGATTCTGCTGACTTGGATAATATTGTTGCCCTTAGAATTTTTTTTATCTGTTTTGTCTTAATTTTATTGTATGCAATCATTATTTCTGGAGTAAAGTAGTTGGGAAACCCTTCCTTAGAGGCAAAAAAGGTATAATTGCTTTTTAAAGATCATTTTTAGGGCAAGAGATTTTTGAAAAGACGTAAGTATTTGTCAGACTGATATATTAAATTACATTTGAATCATTAATTACTATATTTTTTGGAGCTGAACCCAAATACTGCAAAGTAAAACAAAAACAAAAAAGTACTTGATGGGCTCATTTCAGAAGAGATAATAGCTAATATTTGTAAATCAAAAAGCCTTCACTAGAACTTAGGGGGAGTAGTATTCTAAGTATTTTTGTCCATTAAAAAATGAGCTGTTTCTTCTGTTACATAGGTAAGGGTTAACTTTTTTTCTTAACAGCAGTTGCACATCTCTTTCATCATGGGAAATCAGGTCATTTGTACAGTGGATGTACATCACTTTAATAAATGTACAAATTATACCTCTGTCATTCACAAATTTAACGATCTGGTTTTTTCTTTTAAATTCCTTATATTGCAAAGCTTATGTGCAGAAGTAAGTCATTTATTTGTGAGTTCACTGCCCAATATCTACTTCTCAATAATGCCCATTGTTTTCTCAATTCACGAACATGTCATGTCACAATAAATCTTGTTAAATCAATATTAGAGACTTAGTTAATTTTTTTTTTTTATTTTATGTATATTTTTGTGAAATAGGGTCATGACAAAGAATGCTGTTAGTGGAAGTGAGAAAGCCTAAGAAAAGAGTGATTCTTATCCAAAAAATAGAAATTTGGGTTAAAGTATTAAATGTTAAATTCAGTAGAGGTTTGGTTCTTGGGAATAAAGCAGTCCACTAAATATTTCATATGGAAACAAAAAGAGAAACCACTTGACAATTGTTTAAGCAAGTATTCCAGGTAGTATAGATGGTATGTTGCTTATGAAATTAGAAGGTAGTGAGGTTGGAAAAATTGTGATGGGAGGATGTTCATAGAAAACATGACTCTCAAGAGGAATGTGCTTCAGGAGAATACAAGACACTTAGCTTTAGTTTTAAAAAGTCATGAAGCAAACATAGTGAAGGCACTTGTTCATTCACTGGACTAACCCAGTGTGTGGGTAAAGGTGCTTTGAGTATCTAAAGAAGCATTTTCATTTTATAATATGAATTCTGATGATAAACAGGAAAAGAAGGACCCTTTCTGAGTGGCATTTCTGTTGAAATGTTTACCTTCAAGCTAAAAAATTTCATGAAGAAAGTCATAAATTAGAAAAAGTGTTCAGTGCTATTGAAACTAGCCTATTTTGAAATAGAATCTTTGAAAACACTTAAAAAAATGAAATAAGTGTCAGAGAATGAAGTCATAATAAGTAGGCATTTTCACAAGTAGTAATCCAAGGGAAAGCAATGGGCAGTCATTGTGCATAGGGGAAGAAAGCCTACCAGTTCTCAATTTTTTGCATCCTTTATAATTTCCTTTCCTTTTTCTTCTTTCATAGAGGTTGGGATATCGGGTGTTTGCTGATGGGTGGGAGTCTGGCAAAAGGGATCCTGAGGAAGTAGGTTGGGCTCACATTTTTAAGTCTTCAGTTTTCTGTTAAGGCATTTGGACCTTACTCCTTAGGCATTTGGGAGCCAGTTGTAATTTTTCATCAGGTAAGTGACATGATCAGATTTGATTATTTTTAAGGAAAAGAAGGCTGAAGGATGGAGAGGCTATCAGAAGACCAACCAGTGGGAGGCTGTTGCCATAAAGCAAGAGGGGAAAACCTGAACTAAGGTGTGGGGGGGGTGGGGATTGATGGAAAAGAAGAACCAGGTTGGAGAGGTAGTTTTAAGGTATAGATTGATTTAATTTGGAACTAATACGACTCGGAGGGGTCGGAGAGAGGGGAATTGTGATGACTGCGAGGTTTACAGCTTGGGAGATGCAGAAATGGTGACAGCTTTCACAAAATTGAAACTGTAAAAGGTGGAACATGTTTGGGAGATAAAGGCTTATTTTATTTTATATCCCAGTATAGTTAAACTACAGTATGATATTAGCTTCAGGTGTACAATATAGTGATTCAGCACATCTATACATCACCCAGTGCTCATCACAAGTGCACTTCTTAATCCCCATCTCCTATTTCACCTACCTCCCCTCGAGAGATGAAGACTTGTATAAGATGAAGTTGTAATCAGAAATGAGAATGACCCTAAGGAGCAGGTTAAACACAGCAAGTGTGGGGTGAGGCACTTGGTCAGTGCAGGAGACATGACACAGAGGAGCGGGCTCCCAGAATAGCAGTGTGTATGAAGCCCCTTGTTGCCGAAGTTCATGAGTCCTGTATGTCTTTGTAGGGCCCTAAAACAATTTACTTGTTTACCTAGTCAGGGAAGGTGCATAGTGTATTTTAGAGTTTTTTTCACGTAATTAAATTTAAATGTTTCTAAGTTTAAAGAATTAATTTTCAGTTATTTGGAGAGAATTCTATAATCCAGAACCTGTAAATCCCACTCCTGGGCCAAATAAATGGAAGGCCCATATCGTCTACATACCAACATGTAAGAAGGCACATTGACGGATTCTGTGATGTTGACCCTGAGTGGTTTTTAAAAAGATTAAATTGTATTTAGGACACTTTGTTTAAGGAAGCAACAACAATTTATATTTTATATAAGAAAGGTTCTCATAAAAAATTTCAGTTTTAATCCCTCAGGAATAGTTCTTTCCTTACCCCATTCAGAACACCTAGAGAGAGATATTTTCCCGATATGTTGAATAATCAGGATTTAATGTAGAGCCATTATTTTTTCCCCTTACTTTCCAAAGTTGTGGTTATTCCTTTTTCTCTTTTCTTGAAAAGTTGACTAAATCCAGTCAAACTTCTTGGAATTTAAGAGTCTGTTTCCTTAAAGGTGGGACTGAAGCAAATATGATGCATATGATGCATTTTAAATCTGAATCTCAAAAGAGACTATATTAACTGCTGTTAGGAAAGCATTGACTATATGTTACGCAAACTCTTGAATTACAGACTTGCACGGTTTTCATTGATTTGAAATTGCCAGTGTATCACATTCACCTTTGGTTATAATGAAGCCACAATAATAATTTTGTAGTAAGGGAAAATGTTAGCTAGTTTCTGTTAGAAAGTAATTTTCTTAGTGATTGCTGGACAACAAATTTCAGTGAAAAATCCCCAGGAGAACAAGTTACTGAGGGAGAAAGGTATATTTTTTTTCCTGATTTTTGTGATAATGAGCACTTACTTGAAATGTCAAACATAGAGGTAAGTTAGGGGGCTTTGTTTCTCATATATTTTTTCATTAATGGCCATCACACAATTCCTTTATAGCTGGGTATTTAGTGGTGGACATACTTTTGAAATACGTGGCTTCTTTGGTATGTTAGTAACTTAGACCTAGACTCTGCACTGCTGTCTTCTGTTAAAACTGTACGTTCCGTAGGGTTCAGAAACCTACTGAATTCCTGCTCCTGAAGAAGGAAACCTAGGAATGGAGGGACTCCGCACACAGCTCCCTAGGTGGTCCCCTGGCAGTTTTCAGGATTTAGTTTTTAGCTGGTGTTGGGGAAATGGAAGGCAGGCAACGGGGTAGAGAACGATACTGTCCTTAAATTGCCCCTGCATTGCACGCCAACAGTGTTTTACTCTCACATAAAAGCGGCTCTGGCTGGAATGTGTGGAATTCTAACTTTGTAAATAATTCAGCTTAATGTTTGTTTACTGAAAAGGCCTAAATAGATTAGAGTTTAGACAAAAGAGAGACTCCAAAGTTTGAAATGAGAATGAGCATGATTCTACACATTGCTATTGATGGGAACAGCTTAAAGTCCGTTTCTCAACTCCTTTTAAAATAGGCTGTTTAGCTTTAATGTCGCGTGGTTTCGGATTTGGACAGCAGTTGTAATCAGAGCAAACTTTTGTTTGGCACTGTGGTGCATACACCATTTTGACATGGGGGAAATACGGGTATAAGGGAAGCGTAAGAACTAATTACGGAGCTTCTGTAGAAATCTTAGTTACTGTTAAAATAATTACTGATGGTGCCATAGGTCTCCTGGCTCTATCTGAAGAAATGTTCTATTTGAAGTTGCTGAAGTGTATGTGTGTATAGGATTTTCATCAGTGAGGCTCAGGCTTTTTTTTTTTTTTTTTTTGTTCGCAGAGTCTTATACTGCATGCTTATTACACTTAGGTGGTGCATTTTTAAAAATTGAAAGAATATGAGTTGGTTGGTCTTTCTTGTTTGAGTTGTGGGCAGATGAGAATGTTGATGGGGGATGTATGAAATATTATATAGTTAGAAAAGGCCACAGACTCTGGAACCAGACTGCCTAGGTTGAAAACGCTTGGTCTGCCATTTACTGCATTTGGGTTACTTACCCACACCGTGCCTCAGGTTTCTTAGTGTTTAAGATAATCATTCTGGTAGCAATAACCACCTCACAGAGATAACTGTAAGAGTCAAGGGAGTTAGTACAGGTAAAGTACTTAGATCAGTGCTTGGCACAGTGCTCTATAAATGTTTGCAGTTATTTTTATTTTGTGTTCCTTACATTTAGTTCTATTTTTCCTAACAGATAGTAGTCAAAGATGAATCTAAAGTTGGAAACCAATTGGAAAAGAACCTGTTACTATTTATGAATTACTGGATAATCCAAAAAATATCCAATAATTTAATAAAAATTACGCTTAGATTTGGAAAATTCTCATTTTAGGTGCATCTAGCCTAGTGATGCAAATTGTCACACAATAATGAACCTAGATTTTGAGGACCTAGAAATTTGTCTACTTTCTCTTCCCCATTTTAAGCTATGCTTAAGCTAACTCTGTTACTTACAAGATTTTACTTACCAAGGAAAGTTTGGTTTCTAAATGGTTGCTTTCATACTACAATATTTGAATGTTCTCATCTTTGTGATAGTGTGTAGAAACATCTTTAGAAGATTCCAGATGTCCCTAGTTGGGGATTCTGTGCATATACGTGACGACTCGGGGCGTTAGTAAGTAGAAATGGTGGTAGAGGGACTGGGAGGGGCCTTGCTAGTGTTTGCTTTGTGCCAGGTACTCTGAGAGGTGTTTTTATATTTTACCATTTTAAGAAATACTAGAATTCTCATTTTAGAGGTGAGAAACCCCAAATCAGAAATACTAAGTGACTTGCCCCAGGTCACATTGATAGTAGTTGGTGGAATCTGGATTAAAACCCAATCCACATTGCTCCAAAATCACTATCAGCCATTTGGGCCTGCTACTTAAAAAGATCCTTCATGAGAAGCAGAACTGAAAACTGGGTTTCCCTTCTCTCACCTCTGAGCTAGAAGAGGTGGGGCTGGCTAATGAGCCACAGTGTCACCCTCTGAGGCTCAAAGGAGAATGGTGAGAGAGGTGGCTTGCAGTCTGAGTTTCCCTGGGTCTCACAGCCCCTTCATTGGAGGTGTAGCAGCGCGTGGAGACTGATAAATTTTTGAATCTCATTTCTCAAAACTGTTAAGGAAGATAAAATATTACCCTAGTAAAACATTTCAGAAACATGAAACAAACTCATTAAAGTCATTTAAGGAATTCTTTGTAAGTTCACTGTTAGAATTGTCTTTCTATTCTTTTATCAAGGACTTAATTAAAATTTATTGGATATCAAATGCATCCTGTATTTAATCATGCTTGCCTAATAGAAATTTTAGAATCCTTGTTTTTTTTTCCCCCGTTACTTTATAGGAATTTTTGAACAGGAAGAAAGTATGAAAGACCAGTATTTCTATCACCTAGGTTCTAAAATTGTTGACACTTGTCCGTGTGTTTGTTTTACAGAGCAGTCTGCCTGTCTTCATCTCCATCTAGTTTTTGTTTGTTTGGGGGTGATGATTTGAAGATGCTAATACCCATACTGTCCAGGAAATTCTTTTTTTTAAAACAGCTTTATTGAGATAAAATTCACATATCATACAGTTCCGAAGATTCATTTATAACTAAACCAGTTGTCGTGAAGAATGAGTCCAGTTCTGAATCTGTCTGATTGTTTCATCATGATTTTCAACTTGCTCCTCTGTGCCCTTTTACTGTAAGTGGAAAGTTAGGATGAAAGGTTAGGATTTAGGTTAAACTTTTTTGGCATAAACTGTTTCGTAGGTATAATACTTGTATGCTATCACATCAGGAGACACATTATCAGAATGTCCCATGTTACTGATGGGGGTTTTTCATTTGGTTAAAGTGGTAATAAGTGTTTCCTTAGTAAAGGTGCATTTTTCCCCTCTACAGTTAGGAAGTAATTTCCTGGGATGAATAATTTGAAAGGAGCAAATACACCTTTCCTCATCTATCTTTTGCCTTTTAGCATCAATTGATGATCCTTGTTTAAAACAGTTAAATGTTATTGGAATTTACAGAATGGTGTTTTTCTCATTTATTTTCTATTTTTCTAGGATTAAATTTAAGTTCCAAAAGTTGGGGGTTAATGTACCTTTTCTTTTAATTACCACTTTCCAGAGTAAGGAGTTGTCTTAACAGTCATCTCCAGTGCTGGCAAGTGAACCTTCCCCCCGCCCACCCCCACCTTTTTGTCTTTGTCTTTGTTTAATATCATGGACATAGGAATGTCTAGTTGTTCAATATTTTAGAGTCATTGTGCTTTTTTTTTGATGCTTAAATTCACAAATGTGACAACAGGAACCAATGCAAAGTAGCTTCTTGTGCCCTTTTGACATGACCTCATTTTTCTTGGGGTACTTTCTTGCTTTCTGGGACACAGGCTTTCAGACTGAACCTTGTACTTTCTGTGGCCCAGACCTGGATTCACCCATTTTTCCAGGGAACTCTAGTGAAGACAGTCCATTTATTTTTAAATCTTTTGTTGATTTTCATAGGTAGATTGATGGTATGCATATTTTTACTAGATATAACAATTTTGTTTATATAACATTTCATAGTTTTACAGAGAACTTTTACATGTTTTCTCACTTAAGCTTTTTAACAAATTTATATTAAAACATCAGTGTCTATTTTCTAGATGAATTCACAGCTCTACTAATTCGTGTATAAGTCTGAATTCTCATCTGTGTACTATATAACGAGGTTGATAAAAGAACAAAGATATGCTTTAAGAGTTGAACTGGCAGAGTGTATTCTCAATGTTTCAAGCTCCTAATTGAGTCTAAAAATATATAGAGCACTTGTGTCAAAAGGCTCCTTGAGGTGTTACATTTGTCTTTTAGGCAGTTTAGTCAACTTTAACTTACTAACAATTCGTAAGAGATTATAAACAATGAGGAACATCTGGATTGCTTGAATGTTTCCTCAAACTTAACTCTGTGAAGTTAGATGTATAGATAGCAAGTTAGAATGGAAGCCGCCAGATAGATCCACGTTGAGCGAAGGCATAAGTATTTAGTACATGGTAAAGTCCAGGGCAGCATTGAAATTAAAACAAAAAATAGTGCAGCAGATAAAAAAAAAACATCAAAGAAGCATATTTTTTAAGAGTGTTAGGCCTGAATTCTTGGAAAGCTACACAGAATTAGGTTTTCTTAGAGAACTCTCTACATTTAACAAGTGCTTGGACTATAACTAAAGGTGACAAAATTTCAGCATCTTAAGCTTTTTTCCTTGGATAGCCTACTAAATGCTTTTCTAGCTTGTTTGGATCTTATAAGTTACCCATTTAAGTTTGTAAACTGTACAGGAATCTGGATACTATACAATAGTTAACAAAAACAAAGCCCAAATGGGCTTGTTGCCTGGAATACTGTCCTAGTAAAACAGTTACAACGAACTAAAACAAGTGTGTGAAGAAATGAAGAAGGCACAAATTGATCGAGACAATTAGGAATTGCTTATTAAGAATTCTTTGAGAATCAGAGAGAAGTTGAATTTGTACTGATATGGGATCTTCCATATAACCTTGAATCTGTACGTTCTTCATTAGAACTCTTGTACATTCCAGATTGAAAATTTCAACCCTTTCTGATTAAATTTTCAATCCATGGGGCGCCTGAGTGGCTCAATTGGTTAAGCGTCTGCTTTGGCTTAGGTCATGATCCCTGCGTCCTGGTATCGAGTCCTGCATCAGGCTCTCTGCTGAGTGGGGAGTCTACTTCTCCCTCTTCTCTGCCTTTCCACCCCCTGCTCGTGCTCTCTCTCTTGCTCTCTCTCAAATGAATAAATAAAATCTTTAAAAAATAAATAAATATAAAAACTCCTACAGAGTTACAGAAAGGTGAAAAGAATAAGCATCTACCTGCTCTCTCCGCTTTCTCTTTCAAACAAACATAAATAAATAAATAAATAAATAAATAAATAAATAAATAAATAAATAAATTTCAATCCTTTATGGTTAGTGGGATGCTTTAATGTCTGGCATGATGACAAAATCATAGATGTTCTTATTCAAATTCTAAAAATATGGGGCTGTAGTTCAGTTCTGTTGCTTTCTACCAGAATAAATCTTTTTATAAAGGGATTTCCCATACATCCTTCATTTCTCCGGCAGAACTTTCAGATAGGCTTTAATCAGTTGGAGGGGACATTACTAACTACAACTATAAATAGCTTTTTAAAAAATTTGCAACAATAAAGGTATTAAGATGAATTTAGCCAGTGTGTTAAGAACCTTTTTTAATTTAGGTGAAACTAAATTAAAATGAAAACAACGTTCTTAGGGAAAGCAATGAAATCTCAACTATTGCTGATTGCTAAATATAGATGTGATTATACTGTTTATTGTTTTAGGATTTGACTTTAATTTTCCCCTTCAGAATTGAAATGAGGTTAAGCTCTTAATTATTTGGTATTAGACTAATGAATAATTCCAAACCTCTGTTTTCAGTTTTCTTTTCAATAGCTGCCAATGTATGTTTGAACCTTGAAATGGAAGCTGATTAACATTTTTAAGGGTTGTCTTCATCTTCAGAATTGACACAGACTGCTTCTGTATGATCTTGATTAAATATTTGTATAAAACCAGGCCAATGAGGGTAGGGACTATATTATTTCCTTGCATCATGTGGTTTTCATTAAGTTTTTGCATTTAATCAGTTTTACTTTTCAGTTGATGTAGGCCCAGAGAGTTATCTTGTAGGTTGCTTTAGGTCATTGAATTAGTACTGCTTTGAACAACACTGACAGGCTTCACAAGCTGCTCAATTTTGATCGTTTCAATCTATGCTTAACGTTAATACAACTTCCATCTGATGATGGTAAATATCTGTGCCTAACCTGTATAGTATGGTTAACTGTATCTTGCAATATATCTGTACCAAGGTTAAGGGAAGTATCTTTAATTTATTCTTTCAAGACCTGGACCTCTGAACTTTCTGATTTTCAGTGTTGTAATCAATAGTTAACTGTGATTCAAATCCAGAACTCTATTGGTTTTCATTCCTTTTATAAAAGTAATGCATCAAATTACCACTACCTCCATTTTACAAGCAAAACAAAAAATCCTAATTCTCACGATGTCTTAACATGTAATGAAATCTATTTAGGAATCACCCTAGGCAAGTGTTTCCAGTGAATGACACATTTGGAATTTCCCTCAGCCTTCTTCTTTTCTTATATTAATTTCTGATCCACCTTTTCTTTGTGGATGGTCCAAGTATTCAGAAAATTTTTATACTTAATGATAAATCATCTTTATGGAAAAGATACAGTAAATTGATATTATGTAAATCTGTTTAATATAATTTTCCCAAGTTCTGACTTTTATTTATTTATTTTTAAGTTTTATTTATTTATTTGAGAGAGAGCATGAGCAGAGGGAGAGGGAGAAGCAGACTCCCTGCTGAGCAGGGAGCCCAGTATGGGAGCCCAGGACCCTAGAATCATGACCTGAGACGAAGGCAGACACTTAACCGACTGAGCCACCCAGGCACCCCGCCCCCCAAGTTCTGACTTTCATAGAAATTATCTTAAACATATTCAGTCATTTTCAGTGTATTTTAGTACTCATTCTACTGTGTAATTTATAGGTTATAACAGGTGATGTAGTAATATATAGTATTCTTACTAAGTTTTAGAGCAGTATCGTATTATGGAAAGAACTTAGACATTGGGATCATGGATTTGGGTTTGAGTATTGACTCAGCCATTTATTAACTGAAGTTGAGTAAGTTGCTTTACTTCTTTGAGCCTTAGTTTCCTTCTATAAGATGAGAAAGACTTGCTTTCTGGCTAGGAATCTTGAGAGAATTAGAAATAAGGCAGTATTATGTAAACTCTGGTACATAATAGTTTCATATTATAATTCATGTTTTTAACATTTTTTTCATTTGAATAAATTGGAAAGGGAAACAGAATCATAGTTAATAAAACCGGAAGGGTATCTTGGGGGAGATTTTTTGGGAAGATCTTAGAGGAGGCTTACAAAACTTAGAATTTGTGGAAGTGATCAAGGAATAGTTTGTTTTCTCATTACTTGCTGTCCTCCTTTTCCCTATTTAAATCAATTTTTACTTATCCATGTGGTTTAAAAGGCCAGATTTTGCCAAAAGGATTATTAGTAAATGGTTTTCTGCCTTATTCTGCCTATTCTTCATGGCTCCTACCCCAGGACAACCACTTTTTACTCCTTTAGCTGGTTATATTGGCATTTATGCATCTCTGTATTCTTAACTTGTTTCCTTTCTATTTGTTTTTCCTTGAGTTAATAATTGCCTTGATTTTCATATGTAACTTCCTTATTTAGTTTTTCAAAATCAAATTACCTCAGGTAATATATTTTTGAGATATTCTCTCCTAGAGGCCCCCATTCTCCTTTTTCTGGGCTGATTGCTCTCTTGGCCTGCTTCACAGTTGTCATCCTGGGATTTATATTTTTTGTGATCCTTGGAATTTCTCCTGGATTGGATTTCATATTTACTGGATCTCATTTCTTCTTTCTTGGTTTATTCCCACTGTTTTGGTAAAGCATATCTTCCAGTGTTTTTCTCAGGTTAAAACGATGGTGCCGTGTTCTAGAATGTCTATATGCCCAATGCTCAGTTACCATGCTGGAGTCTCCATTTACTCTCATCCTGGAAATCCCCTTCTCTTTCCTGTGTTGGATTGCCTACTTTGTCTATCCTGTGTCTTTCTCTTCTTGGTTTATTCTTCGTTTTTGTGGAGGACATTCTCAGTAGTTTCCCAAGATAGGCTTAATTAGAAGTAAACTTTTGGGTACCTTATATGTATGAAAGTACCTCTTTTCTGTCCTCATACTTGAATAATGGTGTATCTGAGTATTGAATTTTAAACTGGAAATTATTTTTCTTCAGCGTTTTGAAAGAATGGGTCTCATGCTTTCTTGCTTCTAGGGTTGCTCATAGGAAAATCCGTATCTGTTTTGATTCCTGGCCATCTCTAAGTATGTGACTTGTTTGTTCTCTTTCTGAAAGCTTAGGATATTTTTTTAGTACCTATTATTCTGAAATTTTACATGATGTCCTTGATGTGACTCGGTTTTTCTTTTGTGTTTTGGACATTCAAGAGGGCTCTTTTTATTCTGGAAGTGTGTATCCTTTACTTTTGGGAAATTTTCTTAAAGTATTTCATTGATTTTCCTCCCCTCCATATTTGCATTCTCTCTGCATAATTGTTATTGTATGTTGAACCTCCTGGACTGGTCCTCCAGTTATCTTACTTCTATTTTCCATCACTTGTTTCTTTTTACTCTATTTTCTGGGTGATTTCCTCAGCTTTACCTTCTCACCCTTGTATTGATGTTTTATTTCTGCCATCATGTTTTTAATTTCAAGCTCCTTGTTATTCTTTTAATGTTTCTTTTTAAATAGCAACTGCTTTTGTTTTGTGGATGCACTATAATCTCCTAACTCTGAGGATATTAATGGTATTTTCGCCTCTTTGGACAGTTTTGTTTTCCTATAAGGTGCTTTCTAATATATAATTTCTAATATAATTTTGTGTTTGTTATTCTCTCTTTTCTTTCTGATAGTCCTTAGTTGTCTGTTCATGATTTAGAACAAATAATCCCAAAGAGACCATGAAGTTGTGAGCATGTGGATGTTGTCCATGTGACAGGAGCTTTAATGTAGCATTCTCTCCATGGGTTATTAGCGACTGGCCAGGTTTTCTCTAGAGTATTCCTGATCTCCTGCCTGAAGGAAAAGGTCTGCCTCCCAGCATTTTGGGGAGCCCAAAGTGAGAAGAGGGTTGGGACTCATTATCGGGGCGGGGGGGGGGGGGTTGGGGGGTGTGACTTAACCTTCTGTTTCTGGTACTATACCTGTGCCTTCATCGGTGCTTAGCCCACTACCTCTCCAGAGGTTAAACCTTCAGTCTTCCACCCAGCTAGTGTGGAATGGGGAAGGGGATCCAGAGATCTGATTGTTTCTCAACATAAGGTTCACCCAGTTCTCTTTATTTTGATCCTTCTATTCCTACCCTCACTTCCAAAAGTACCCAGTGAATGCTAGTTCCTGGGGGTTTCGTTTGTTGGTTGGTTTCTTGAAGATTCTGCAGTGTAAATTGGGTTGGTTACAGCTTGACAGTTGCAGTCTTAGGAGTCAGCTTTCTCGGGTTTGCCAAGACAATCTCTTCTAGTCCATCTTGCTTCCGCACTGTTGATGTTGGATCTTTTCCTTGTGGATTATATCTTTAAAATAATAAGTCATGGGGCGCCTGGGTGGCTCAGTCGGTTAAGCGGCTGCCTTCGGCTCAGGTCATGATCCCAGGGTCCTGGGATCGAGCCCCACGTCAGGCTCCCTGCTCGGTGGAGAGCCTGCTTCTTCCTCTCCCTCTCCCTGCTGTTCTGCCTACTTGTGCTCTCTCTCTCTCTGTCAAATAAATAAAATCCTTAAAAAAAAAAAAATCTTTAAATAATAAGTCACTTTTCTGTTGTTTTATTGAGTTTTGCATTTGAGCAAGACTAGTTGTTTATGTTCAAACTGCCACCTTATGTGCACTCTCCCCCTTCCCCCCGCCTTTTTTTTTTGGCTGTGTATTTCTTTAGCAAGTGTAGGCATAGAACGTAAAGGGTCATCCTGTTGCCTTTAAAACAGAGTTTTTCTTGAGCTGCCATCAGGACAAATATTATAAAAAATACCTGTTTTTAAAATATATTAACCCATACTTGTTTGTACTAAGTTTTCTATTGTTTTTTAATCTCCATATTGTTGCTTCACAGTATAAAAATACCACTGTATCTTAATCTCAGGAAACAAACTGAGGGTTGCTGGAGTGGTGGGGGGCGGGAGGGATGGGGTGGCTGGGTGATAGACATTGGGGAGGGTATGTGCTATGGTGAGCGCTGTGAATTGTGTAAGACTGTTGAATCACAGACCTGTACCTCTGAAACAAATAATACATTTTATGTTTAAAAAAAAAGAAGATAGTAGGAAGGGAGAAATGAAGGGGGGAAATCAGAGGGGGAGATGAACCATGAGAGACGATGGACTCTGAGAAACAAACTGAGGGTTCTAGAGGGGAGGGGTTGGGAGGATGGGTTAGTCTGGTGATTGGGTATTAAAGAGGGCACGTTCTGCATGGAGCACTGGGTGTTATACGCAAACAATGAATCATGGAACACTACTAATGTATGGTGATTAACATAATAAAATAAAAAAAAATTTTAAAAAATACCACTGTAATGTGAGAGCTTGGATGATGGCAATTGATAAAACATCCCGTGAGGTGTCTTAACATTGGATTTCCAGAATCTAAAATCTTTCCTCTCTCAGCTATAATGTGTACTTGGTCTTGTAGCAGTGAATGAAACTCACTAAGAAATATTTGTTCTTTTATAGACTGGTGGTTCTCAGGCTGCGGCCAGTATCAGAAGCACTGGATGGCTTATTAAAAGAGATTTCTGGGCTCTAGCCCCCAGCGTTTCTGATTTAGGAGGTCTGGAATGGGGCCTGAGATTTTCATTTTCTAACAAGTGATACTAACGCTCGCGCTGCTGGTCTGGGGACCACACTTGGAAAATTACTGATACAGACAGTCGATTGCTGAAAAAACAAAAATGGTACCACCAGAATCCCCCAACAAAGCTTTACTTCATTGTTACTCTTCAAATCAGACCGTTGAGAGATGCTTCTCTTTGCCTGAGATACTAAACATGTAAACATCATAATTGTCTTTCCAGACAAGCGGGCCGGGCAGTTGGTCTCAACATTTTAATTAATGAGTCCTTTCCTTTGGTCCACTATGGATCTTTCCTTTCTTTCTGAACTACCTGTTGAAGGCTTTGTTCCTGTTCTACCCTTCTTCCCTCCCTCCTTTCTTTTGGTGTTAACAGCTTTTATGGTGCTGCCTGGTAAAGGAGTAACTCAGAGTCCCGCAGAAGTGGGCTGTCAGGATGTGCTCGCATGTGGAAACAGTCTGCATTGAGCTCAGGCATGAGAGGTCTGCCTTCTTGTGGTTGGCGGCATGTTGATAGCGCTTTGGGTGCAGGTGTGTGCACATGGAAGCTTACCACTGAGATTGTGCATATTCGTATGTAAACACAAACATTAATGTCAGGGTTAAGTCTTTACTAGTCAGTAACTTGCATATGACTATACCAGGAAGCATACACTTTTTAGAATTTACTTGAAAACTTTGATTAATTTGGCAGGAGAGGTGTTTTCATTATTGCATCTAAGTGGTTCTCTTCAAGGGAACAGCTCTTTCTCTTACTTAAGGTGAGGAGATTGGCAAAGATAACTTGAGTTGAATCAAAGAAAACAGCCTTTTATCCAGTTACGTAACTAAATCTAACAGAAGCAAGAATAGTTTTAGGAAGGTAGGTTTGATATTGTAGAAATGAGGGGAGAAGGTGTTAGCATACTCCATGAGGAGAGTTATAAATTCCCTTCTTACTTGCTTACTCCCATATCAGTGTGGCTGATGAGAAGCTTTGCAATTGTTTTACTGTTGGTTTTTAACTAACAGATATTTTTTCTTTCTTCACGTTGGTTAAATTATAGTACAAAGTGTGCTGTTTGACTTAAGTCAATTCTGAAATCTTTGCTCACATTTATATACTCTCCAGTCTTTAGATTATATTTAGGTACAAGCTTTGCTTGACTCTTTGATCCCAGGAAGACAGGGGTAATCCAATGGGATATTTTTTCTGTTTTGTAATAGTGTCCTTTTTTTTCTAAATGGAATGACTGTTTCAGGGCTATGTTTTTTAAAAATAAAATGTACCTTCAGCAGAATTAGATAAATAATCTCTTGTAACCTAGAAAATGTCTTTAATATCTTTTCTCTTTAAAATTGCTTTTTATATGGTTAATAGTTCCCATAAAGATAACACTTTTCTGGCCAAATATCATGGGTTCTTGCATAATTAGGGAGTTTTCCAACATTGTCTTTTATGAATGATATAAATAGGAAGGCATAGACTGTTAGCTCCAGGAAGACGGGGACTTTGTTTTGTTCATGAATGTATTTCCAACACTAAGAACCGTGCTTGATACACAGTTCTCGTATTTGTGGAATGAAGGAAAGAAATCCCGGAGCTTAAGAGTTCTGCATATAGTGTATTACTTAATACCACAAGGTGGTGCTGTTGTACCATGAAATGCAAGGCTGTAATTCTTAGGCTGTCATATAGTTTTATGTAAATCCTATAGATAAGCAAAATGAATTGACTACCTAGTATGTTTATTGCCTCCTTCAGTTATTTATCGTTTTAGCATGTGCTTAGTCTTTTGATTACATGATTAGGTCAGGCAGTGAGATCATAACCTAAATAAAGAACATTTGGTTCACATTTTTATCAAATGTGAAATGAGATAACATCTATAAAAACCTAGCACAGTACCAAGTTAGTCTCCTTTTCTCTCTTTTATTTTGTGTGTAAACCTTTGTTAAATATTTATTTGTTTTAAAATAATTTGCCAGAATTTTTCTAATAAATCATCACTAAATGTTATATTTAAGTCTGTATTGATTTCCAGATTTTGAAAATTGATAGCAAACCTAGACTTTATTATATTCCCTCCCCCTGCCAAAAAAAAAATTTTTTTTTTCTTTTGCTTCCATGATTCTTTTATGGGGTTAAAAGTAGTTTATTAACATATAGCTCTAATACATATTTGTGCCTATATCATAGTGTATAAATTAAACTATGATTTGTCTTGTTTTCATTCCTTTTATGAAACTAAGTGTTGATAAGTTTGTTTTGTAGCTTGGGCTTTTTTATTTCCTTATGATTAAATTGCCTTTTGATGTTTTTTTCTGTAATTGTCCTCAGACTGAAATGAAATCAGAAGAGGGCCCTGGATGGACAATCTTACGTGATGATTTCATGATGGGAGCGTCCATGAAAGACTGGGACAAAGAAAGTGATGGTGCGGATAACAGTGAGCCAGGGTCTGGGAGCAACTCGGATACATAAGATTGTAGAGGAAACACAGCATACAATCATTCTATTTTTCCTAGAAAAATACTTTGTGCTTTCAAAGGTCTGTGGCTCTGAAGCTATCATTTGTAGAAAGCCAAAAGACTTTTACTATTACCAACTTTGGTGTTTTCTCTTTTCATGAAAACTTTGTTAAATTAGGTTTCTTAAACCTTGTATAATTTTAAGCATTGTTTCTCAGACATTTGTAAAAAGAAGTATTTCTGCTTAACCAGCGAGATGCACATTTTGCCTGGATCATTATAAGTTTACATATTGGTCATGGATATTGGTATTTTGTTTCAGTATCACCAGTTTCTAGAAGTGCAGTGCTTTTCATAATTAAAATGAACTCCTTGAAGTTAATATTTTTCAGCTTTCCAACTTACTGGTCCTATGTGTTTGTGCTTTTGTGAGGGGAATTTTTGGTATTTGTTTTGGTGAGCTATTGAGAAACCTATGAAGTGAAATTTAAAATGATAGTATTTCTGATTCAGGGTGATAATTTCATTTTTAGAACTCCTGGTAAATAAGATTTAAGAAACACACCAAATCTCTACTTTTCTATTATGTCCTTTTATATACTAAAACATATATAAGTGTTACGTTATTTTTGTATGAGAAATTTACTGAGGTAGAAATTCTCATGTTTAACTTATGCAGTGAGGCATAATTTCTTAGAAAGCATATTTGACATGTTTTAGGCTCTCCCCTCCCCCAGCTTTTCCCTAATATTTGAGTTAGCTTAAATTCTCTTTTATGGTTTGACTGGCCAGTGAAGTGATAGAGTTAGACTGCAGGTAGTCTGCATCAGAATACTCCCATCTGTTTGTAGATTTGGTTCCTTATTGTTCCCTTAAAGATGATTAAATTGGGTGACTTAGTATCTAGATGTTAAACAAAAAGAAGTAAGACTGTTGAATATAATTCCAAAATTTCTTTGCGAATAGGTCTAAGATCTAAAGTTTATAAAGGAATTGTTTAATAAATGTGATCTGTTCCTTTTAAAAAAGGGATCCATTCCTTTTCCCATCTTTCCATAATAAAAATCATTCCCTTCTACTACTCATTTGCACATACTTGCATCCTCCCCTCAAGCTTATGCTGGAGCAGAGATGTTTATATTTTCAAACCCATTTGAGTGTTAACAAGTATTACATATCCAAGGTTAAATTAGTCCATGGCCTGGTATTTGTTATCATAAAGGAAGATGCACACCTAAGATATCAAGTGATATATTTTTGTATTTATCCCAACTTTTGAACTTCAGTGTTTTATTAAATTATAGAACTACCATTTTGTCAGGGTAATATAAATAAATGTGAACAAATACTCCTTCAAATAATAAGAGTGCTAACTATCACGGTATAACTTAACACAGGTGAATATTTTATTATAACTGAACATATACATAATTTTGAAAAAGAAAATTCTTTGAGCAGTTAAAAACTTTTTTCTCCCCAGAATTAAAGATTATACTTCTTTTTTGCTCTTAATCTTATTCTGGATCATGTTAAAGCTTTGCAAAATTCTTCTGAATAGTACATTTGAATGACAGAAATGGGTAAATAACTTTTTATTTACTAAAATGTTTTTGAAACATAAACTCACATAGTTTTTGGTTTAATTTAGAAAAATTGGGCAAAATTTTTTAACTGAAAATAAGAAAGAGAACTTATGCAGATTTTCTTCTTTCAGAAATTATTTTATTCCAAAATAAAGACAAGTTGGCAGTATAAGAAAAAATTTTATCACTTATGTTAGAACACTGTAAAGCATATTCAAAGTACATGAAATAATTTCTTTCATAAAAATGGGATGTTTTATATGTATTAGTATTGCTGCATCTTAGCTATACACTATGTAGGCAAAATACCATCACATATTAATATAAATTCAAGGATAAGCCTATTATTTTAGAAACTAAATATGTATCTTGAGATGAATGTTTTAAATATTCTAGCTCTGTCACCTCTACCCTAAGTATTTTACCTACAGCATTTAAATTCTTCTCACATCAATCAGATAAATCTGCATCTATTCTATCTTCCTACATTGTCTTTGAGTTAGGGAGAGACAAGAAAAAGAACCACATTTCTAGATCCTCCCTGCTTTATCTCAATATAACAATATTTGGTTTTTATTTTTGTTAACTAGAGTAATATAATAATAAAAAGGTTATTTTTATTTGTTTAGAAAGACTATGGGAAATGGTAACTAGTAACTAGGTATTATCCTGTCCCCTTATCTGGATATTTAGGTGGCTGTGGTGAATGTTCTCAATATTTAGCATAGTTTAGTATCGGTTATTAGTTGTTTTTAGGCATTGAACTCTCAAAGTCAAAATTAATACCTGTTTTCGGCTGAAAACACTTAGAATCATCTTAGTAGTTTAGCACTTTAGCTTGGAGTCAGAGTACTGAATTTATTTTCAAATTACTTAGAATTCTACATAGATCAAGTATTATTCTACTCATTGAAAAGCATACCGTGGAAGCCCTTTAGATGGAATGGTCTGAAGGCTCACCTTCAGTACTCAGAGCTGAAAATGACTCAGGAGGAGGTTCCGGAAGGTTTATTTGAGGGTAAGTCCCAAGTTCTTTAAAATATTTTGTGTGTTTTACAAGGGAGTGAAAAGGGAATGTTTATATTCCGGGAAACCTCTTAGGGCTCTTGGTCATTGTGTTTTGCATCTATGAATAGACTTAATATTCAGTGGCCACCAACTATTCCTGCCTCCAGTACTGGTCTTCTGGCGGTGAGAATACAGTACTTCATTACAAAGCCATTTGATTACAGTCCATAGATGCCTAAAGACGTCCTACTTAAACATATAATAGCCGAGACTTCCCAAGTTCAAAGTGTGAACAGAAGCATAGACAAACTGAAGATGTAAATCGTGTTGCTAAGGAATTAAAGAATTTGTAAGGCCTAAGAGAATTCCTGTAACGGAATCCCCAAAGGGTGTAAGTATTTCTATGGAAGAGAAAGGAGGAGGTCAAATAAATAAGGCAATACTTCGGCAAACTTTGGATAATTTTTTTTGCTCCCTATTTATCTTTACTTATTTTTTGTTATTTTTATCATAGATTTTAACCAATCTATGTGCTGAAAAGAGTCATAAGTGAAATGGGATGGAAGTTTTATTTCTTCAGGCTTTTTAATGACTTTAGAGTACCATTATTGTGTTTAGGATGTTGATGTGTTTGTGCAACATGAATTTCACTTTTAAAATAAACATCTGAGGGGCACCTGGGTGGTGCATTTGGTGGAGTGTCTGACTCTTGGTTTTGGATCTTAGTGTTGTGAGATCGAGCCCCGTGTTGGGCTCCACGCTCAGTGCAGGGCCTGCTTGGGAGACTCTCCGTTTCCCTCTCAAATAAATAAATCTTTAAAAAATAATAAAATAAACATTTAAAAAATTAGTAGATATATTTTTGGACCTTTGTAATTTCTTAAGAAAAGCCATGTATGTGTCTGTGTCTACAATCTGTCTGCCTTAGCCTAGGTTGCTATACCAGAATATCATAGACTGGGTGGCTAAAACAACAAACTTTTCTCATAGTTCTGTAGTATGATAAGTCCCACCATTGAGGTGCCAGCAGATTTGATGTCTAGTGAGAGCCTTCTTTCTGGTTTGCAGACAGCTGACTTCTTGCTGTGTCTCCACTTGGGGAGGAGAGAGATCATCTTTCCTCAGTCTCTTTTATAAGGGCACTAATCCTGTTCATGAGGGCTACACCCTTGTGACCTAATTACCCTCCAAAGGGCTCCACTTGCAAATTCCATTACATTGGGGATTAGGGCTTTAATGTATGAATTTGGGAAGACACATATTCAGTCTATAGCAGTGTGTAAAATAGCAGGTTGTACATTCTCAACTTAGATGTGACATAACTACCATTGTTTCTTTAATTAAAATTAGAAAGTGAAGTGAAGGAAGCAGAATTCATTTTGCTCTTTCCTTAAATTCATCTCTTAGGATTAATGTGCTGGTTGTGTCTGTTTGGTACATTAGTGATGGGTAGAGACTGTTAAGCCCTGCAGATATTTGCAGGGCAAGGAAACAGGGGTCTGAATTTGGGCCAGCTGGATAGCTGAATCTTAGCGACTATTGCAGCAAAGCTAGGCCTGGTGAACTTTTTCACCAGGGGAACTTTTCTGAAACTTGACTAAATGTATTAATCAAGAAGACCTGTGAACAGATTTGGAAGTAAGATGGTCTTTGAAGTCCATGATAAGACATTTAGAACCGTGATTGACGTTTAACAAAATACTAAATTGTAATGAATCCAATCAGAAATTTATAGATGGAAGGTATCTTCTAATGCTTTTTAAATAATTTTAGATTTTCTAAAGAGTGCTTTCTAGCTTAGAGAACCACATGAATATTTTTCATCCAGGCTACTAAGCATAATTTCAGGGAGTTACAGTTTTAGGCTTTTTATCTAGATGTGTGATGAACCTTTTGTGCTCAGAAGAGGTATCCTCAGAGACAGTTACAGAACATGTTTTATTTTGTCAAGAATAACTAGTCCAGCACTGCTCACCTCTTCCCTCCTTTTCCCCCTCCCTCCAATTGCAGGGGTACATATTGAGCTTTCTGTTAAATGCTCTTTGTGAGCAGCGTTTACAACCAAGGATGTAAGCAAGGATGTGTGTTAAAGGAGTGAGCATAATTCCTTATAACTTCAGTGTCCAAGTCAGTACTGTCCAATAGGATTGTGTTGCTGGATACATTGTATCTCCACTGTCCAATATGGTAGCCCAAGTGGCTACCGAATATTTCAAATGTGGCTAGTGATACAAAGGAACAGAGTTTTAAATCTTACTTAATTTTATACTTTAAATTTTAAAAGCTACACGTGGCCAATGGTGGTCTATCTAACTGTGAAGAGAATAAAATTGGCGTATATTTAGTCTGATAATGTATCAGTAAACTTTGAAATCATGTCTGTGAGTTCTTGTGATAAACTTTTATGGATATAATTTAAGTATATACAAATATTGGTGTAATTTTATTGATTAAATCATTGTCGATTTCTCTTTTTCACTATTTGTATTTTGAAGAAGATACATTAAGTTGCTTTGTAATTACATTATTTCCTCAGGTAATTATGGTCCTTAAATGTGAGGCCAGAATAACAAATAGCATTTCATTTTTTTAGTGTAATCATCTGCAGCTTTCAGAATGAATACATCCAACTTTAAATCTTATTGATTCTCTAAAAACATAGATTTATGGTACGTGAACAAGGATACCTGGAGAACTGCCAGACCCACAGACACCAGACACCGTGTACGCTAGGAGGTTCCTTGAAGAAGTGCCTTCAGTCGCAGGCCTCTAGAGTTGTCCAGCAGTTCCAGTCTATTCCAGCACACACTCGACATCCTGCCAGAGCAAATGTAGATTGCAGATTTGGGCAAAAAAAACCCAGAAAACAAAGAGCACAATGAGCATTATTAGCACAGCCAGTTTAAAATGATGAGGTGTTAACCACATTTGTATAAATAACAGTTTCTGTAACCCCTGAATCATTATCCTGCATTTAAATGCAATCGGTTCATAAACATCAAAGCAAGAACACCAAATTTGTATGGGGTCAGGACCAACTGGGGCTCTGAATGGAGAGACAGCTGAGAGCCGTGTCCTTAACGCGTGGGTGGCCTTGCAGCTGTTGATTCACCCTCAGGCTACTAGACAGTTGCCTTTTTGCGCTTGCAGAACCAGACTTCAATCTGAGGTAAAAATGTATCCCCTCCCATGGGATGGACATAAACAATAGATTGACATCAGCTCTCCAAACATCAGCAAGGCGCCCAGACACAGCAGTCACCCTGAAATACTGCGAATTACCAAGCGGAACATCAGGGTGTTTCTACATAATATTTGTCTTTGTACAATACACTGGGCTCTCTTAAATGTATCATAAATATGAAAGCCCATAGTTAAAAAAAGATTGAAGGTGATATTATCCTTCTCTATAAACACTAGGAATAACTAGATTGTGTGACCCACAACTGCCATATTTTGGTTCTTCCACGGACTCCCAAATACACTTGATGATAGGTGAAATTATGTATCACTAGCATATAAATCAGGCATAGGCATACACTTGTTCAAATAATAAAAATTTGAATAATATATCCACAATGTCTATCTAGCACAGTGCCTGCTGTGTAGTAGGGAGGGTCTCAAGAAATGTCCTCTGTTAGGCATTTGGAGGATCAGGCGCTGTGCATGTAGATTTATCATTCATTTCTGGTCTATGTAATTGTAAATGTTTCTCCCCACAAAAGTTTACAGTCTGCAGATAGTAGATACATATTGAGACTCAGTAACTTTACTTCTGGAAACGCTCTTCAGGAAAAGACCCTGATTACAAAAATGTTGTGTGAATGCTATTATAGCATTGTTTTCAATGGCAAGAAATTTTGGACAACCTACAACTTCAGTGATAAGAGAACATTTACATAAACTTTGGTACTTCTACTTTTCTGCTGCCATTTAGAAATGATGGCTGTGAAGACCAGTGAAAACACGTGTC
The DNA here is from genome assembly GCF_054177405.1 of Leptonychotes weddellii. Lineage (NCBI taxonomy): Eukaryota > Metazoa > Chordata > Mammalia > Carnivora > Phocidae > Leptonychotes > Leptonychotes weddellii. The sequence continues at coordinate 126,525,986 of NC_138374.1, forward strand.
AATAATGTTAACTTAAAAGGCAAGATTAAAACCATGGATAGGATAAGTTTTTTAAATGCCAAAAATTCATTAGATGAATATACGAATACATTATTAAAGAAGATAATTTTTGACAGTTTGCAAGACAAGTCTCACACTGAGTAAAAAGATCCTGACATTTAATGAGATATTAAAACATTTTTTTGCCTAATTAGACTGTTCCAGAACTCAAACTCTAAATACTGTCTTACCTAGGACACTCTAAGGGTTGATACGGAGAAGTGCAGAGGTAACTGTATCAAGAGTCCTGTTTGTTGGGGCGCCTGGGTGGCTCAGTTGGTTAAGCTTCTGCCTTCGGCTCAGGTCATGATCCTGGAGTCCCAGAATCGAGTCCCGCATCGGGCTACCTGCTCAGCGGGGAGTCTGCTTCTCCCTCTCCCACTCCCCCTCCTGTGCTCTTTGTCTCTCTCACTCTCTCTCAAATAAATAAATAAAATCTTAAAAAAAAAAAAAGAGTCCTGTTTGCTAGAATCCTACTTTTTCTTTTTTTAAATTTTAACAGTTACCTTGCTTTGAACATTGAACATGAAAAATTTGATTCTTTCCCCCTTGTGTCACTTTGTGTCTCTTGATTAATAGAAATTTATTTTGAAATGAGTATCTCTATTTCCTTGATTTATTTTTAAAATGTTGCCTTTTCATGCTCAACCATCTTATTTTGATAGGTCCCATCCATCATTCAAGTTTAGGTTGAAACAGAACAAGTAATAATAACAACAAACATTTATACAGTAATTATTATATGCCAGATACTATTTGTTTTATAATGCCCTTAGCTCACACAGTCTTCCAATAACCCCATAGAGTTGGTGCTGTTATTGTCCCCAGTAAACATTTGGGGGAACAGGTAGTAGATTCGATAACTTGCCAAGGTCACACAACTAATACATTCAGGTCCAAGCTTGAATCAACAGAGCTGCTATACACAATAGTAATTCCCTAAGTTTAGGTGATATTAATGTCTTACAGAAAATGAGATTCTAAAAAAAAAAAAGAAAGAAAGAAAATGAGATTCTAGAAATTGAACTTTGCTCTGGAAAAATAAATGGACATGTTCTATTTTTCAGTTTCATTTACTTAGGACATAAACCTAGGGCCTGGGGAAGGTAGAGGGGACAACGTGTATTAAAAAGTGAAAGCCTTCCTGGCAGTGGCAAGTTAGAGTTTCAAGTAGCATGTCTTCCCAGGCTTCATTTTGGTTGCCTCTGTCCGTTTATAATACCATGTACCGTTGGAGAGTTTATTTTAGGTCTTGAATATGTCTGGTAATTAAAATGTTTTAATTATCTGGGTTCTGCAGAAATGGAACTGTGTTACTACTGGAGTGGGATCCCATAGTTTTGTCTCTTAGAACACAACTCTGTTGCTCCTTTCATTACCAAGATACAATATATTGCCCATATGCTTCTGTTTATTATTTAATGACATTTTGATGATTCATAAAAATGTAAGTGCTGACATTTTTGCTATTAAGAATTTAGATATTTAAATTATGCTTTATACAGGAAGACTAGATTTTAGCTTTGAATGTTATTGGCTAGGAGATAACTAGAATTATGGAAGTTCCATTGTTACTGATGTAGGATCTTTCCTGAAAAATGTATATTTTCAGTACATCAAATTATAGCTTTCATTTTCTTGTGCAGTAGTTTCTGTTATATAGTGCTTTTCCTCTGGAAATTAAACAACAAATCGATGGGAAATATTCTTGAGGTAACACTTGATTAGTTTTTAAAAAGATTTTTACAGCAAAACGATAATTGTATGATTGTTTAATAAGCTGTGATGAAAATAGAGAAAATTGAGCATGTTGGTTTTCTCCAAATAGGAAGTTGTGAGAAATACCACTGCTCTCCTCTAGGTGGCATGATTTAGGCTATCATTGAATTAGCTGATTGATACAATTTTTTTTTCCCCTTCAACCAAATGAGTGCCTAGTCTCTGAGCAATCAATACAACGTGGCTTTGATTAGATTTAATTTTTACAACTGTCCAAATAACTAGGTTGACTTTGTCATTGCTGTTGTTTAATAACCTTAATTAACATTAGAAGACAAAGATCTCTAAAAGAAGCAAAACCCCAAATCTTATCTGTACTGACCAAACAACCAAAATCCTGTTTGTGTATGGTTGAGGTCCTTCTTGGGTCATAGCACACACCCATTTTCTAAATTTATTTCTTTGGTTTATGGTAAATAGCCTGCCATTGACAGAAACTGTAAAGATACTGCCTTGTAAAGGGGCACATGTGTATAACTAAAATAATCTAAGGTTAAAGCAGAAATTGTAGGAATTTGGATCACAACAATTTTCAAGTTAACAGGAAAACAACCTTTCAATTGAGTTAAGTTCTAGTTTTTGTGAAGCCATTACTGTTTATTAAGCAGGGAAGATCAACATGTAAAAAATGTCAGTATTAGGTAACCCATAAGCACCAGATGACATTCTTTTTTTCTGTACACTAAAATGAGAAGACAGAATTCATCTTTACTTTTCAAATTCTCTTATCAATTGTTCATTTTCCAAAATTTAAAAACGAATTTGTGCACAGAATACATGAAATGCTTAAATATCTTTTATCTTCTTCCTTTCCATGTGAAGACTGGCTTTCATGGAGCTCGAAAGAATCTTGACCAAGTACCTCTTAAAGGCTTCAGTTTTTGGGTGATGCATGTTTATATCAATGCTAAATCTGTACAAGGAAGCATCTTCAAATTTTAGCTCTGATGGTGACTATTAGAATCTGAAGCATAGACAAAGAAAAAAAAAGGCTTGGAAATACGCAAAATATATCACTATGGTAACCAAGAACAGGTGAATGTCTGACATTAACCAATTCAGATTTTAAAGTTGCTTTGTTTCAAAATAGGGTAACTATCTGGGACAGTCCCAGTTTACCCCTTCTGTCTTATAATGTATTTACAAATATCATCCTCTTCGGTCTTGAAAGTGCTCAGGTTTGTGTGATAAATTATACAGTCACCCTAGTTGTAAGAGCTTACTTTTCTAAGACTTAAACATCAGGAAAAGTTTGTAGCTGTGAGTCTCCAGTTGTATAGATTATAAACCACCCATATAACTTTGCTTTTTAAAATAGTATACTTATACTTTGCTTTTTAAAATATTTATTTACTAGTTTTTCCTTCTAACATAAAAAGCTACATTCAGCTATTCTTTTAATGTGCAATTACTATCCCCTCTGTTGGTTTTTGTTTCGTTTTCATTTTTTAATTGCAGGATAATTGAGGCAACAGAAAGGCAAGAAGGTTTGAAATAGAGGTTGGTAACTTTGCTAATGAAAATGTGCGCATTCAGATTCTCCCACAGTGATACCCACTGAGATGATGACAAATTCATTCAAAGAATACATATCTTAAAAAATGAAAATTTCACTTTACATTGTGATAGTCATTTTTTTAAATTATGAGCACATAATCATGTCTTTATGATTTGCCTTCTCTTTTTCCCTACTCATCTTTTATTTGTATTTTTTACTTTGTTGAAATGTTTCTCTCTCTGCCTTTCCCCCCAGCAACCTAATCTGGCTTCTTGCTTTGTGCAATGTGTCTGGACTGCTGGGGTGCTGGGGTAAGGGAGGTGGTAGAGACGCTGTCAGGGACAGGACTGAGGAAAATGCTGCTGGCTTCTCTTTATCATCATTAGCATTTGATGAAGCATGTATCCATTTTATACTCTATGACAACTGTCCCCATATGTTCATTTATTTATATCAGTCACTAAATGCTATTTTAGTGGATGACTTTCACCAGAGGCAAGAAACCAGATTTCAGTAGACCCTGGGGCTGACAAAGCCCAGGCCACTAAGAGACTGCCTCCCAAAGAAAGACTTCCTCCCGTTGGAACTCTCAGAGCAGAAAAGTAGTGATATGTAGAGTTTTAAGTGCCCAAAAGCCACAAGCAGTAATCCATCAGCTAATCATAATTCCAAAGGGCAAGACAAATGTTCCCACAGAGTATCATTAAAGTGTGAGTTTATCTCTGCTATGCTCTGTTTTTCTCTAGTCCTTATCTCTTGAGTTGATCCCTTTATCTCTTACCACCTCTGATCTTCTCTTTAAGCTTTCTCCTCCCTGCCTATTGTCCCCTCCTTATCACTTCTGTCTTAGATTAACCTACAGATACAAAATGGAGTTAGTAATTGGATTATTTTTCATGGGGAAGTCACTAACCTTTCCATTTCATTATTCTGAGAGCAGAAGTTTGTTTAGCTATAGAAATACATAACAGAACATGAGACAAATTTTTTTATAGACCAAAGAGTGTTTTTGAATTGCATCAAATATAAAATTAGAAGAACCTAAAAGGCTTTGATATATTTTCACATTAAAGCGTTATTTTGTATTTAGCAAGTGTCACTAATTCTATAGATTTCTTTTCCCTACCTCCTGGTTTTATAATGCTTGAAGCCCTTGCGGGAAGCTTTCAAAGTTGTTGCAAATGAAGTTATTCTTTCTTTAGTCAGGAAGGACCTACTACATCATAAACTCTTGCCTAGGAGCCACAGGGTAAAACCCTGGACAGGGATGAGTAGTTTAGGTATCAGACATTTGTTTAGCATCTTGTAGGAATTCCACATTACTTAAGTGAATAGACCCACTAGTGAGCAGAGCAGGGCTAGTGGTTGAAACAGCCGCACCCTCTGCCTCTCTGATCTGGAAAACAAAGAAGTCCATTTTAGGGTGTTAAATAAGAGACCTTAATCTGGAATTTCTACTTAACTGGGCTTCCGTCGTTTAGAGTTCTGTTCACCAGAAGTATATGTTCTTGTCCTGTCTTCCTACAATTCATGGGAGCAAAGTACCAGACTGTTTAAAATAACTGAATGGGAATGTACTTACCAAACTCCTAGGAGGCATAACCATGAAGCAAAGCCTTACTAGCATCTTCCCTAGCTTTTTCATTCTATTTATATCTGAGAAAGAGTAGAGACCACATGTGTTTTATTACACAGTCTCTGACAAAAATGAAGAAATGAGGATATAAAAAGGGTGGGTAACATTTAATGAGCACACACTAAGTGCCAGGTTTGTTGGAAGTGTTTTGTGTAACTTGTGTAATTCAGTCCTCAATAATCTTGTTGGTACTATGTGTTGTCCCCTTTTCACAGATGAAGAAACTAACACAGTATCTGAGTAACTTGGCCAGGATCACAAAACCAGAAAGTGACTGAAATTTGAACCCAAGAAAACTTGACTCTGGAGCCTGTCCTTTAACCACTAGGCTCTCTCTGCCTCCTTGAGGTAATCAAGGTGGTTTATATAAGTTAAATACCTTTTCAAGGTAATCAAGATGATCTATATGAGTTAAATACCCTTTTACCGTGACGAGTGTCTGAAGTCCCTCCCACATAGTAAGATCTCAATAAATTTGGTGAATATTTACTTCTTGAATATAGAGATGAAAAGGCTCCAAAAGGCTCCAGAAGAGTTTAATAGAAGAAAGGATCCATTTGTGGAGGCATCTCTTATAGTCTTCACCTGTTTACATCTTCAAAGGGTTCCTACCTGAGAGGTAGGAAGGGACTCCATTCCTGCTGGCCCTCAGTTACTATACTTGCCCATGCCACATTTTACCACCCACTCCCTTGCCCTACCTTCCTGGGCTTTGGGGAAATTAGAAGTACTCTCTTATGAATAGGCCAGGGGGTCTAAGGGGTTGTTAAGTTAGCAGTAAGTGCTCAACAAACTAAGTATTATGGACATAAGTGTGTATGTTTATGTTGGGAAGAGTTATCAGAAGAATTTATTGCTTACATTGTTTTCCTCAAAGTGATGTAGGTGGACTTTGGCTAATCTATCCATACTCTAATCTGAATCCACTTAACCTCCCAGGTAAATTGGTGTCTATACCAAGAAGGTAATCTCCCTGGTTTGTGGGGAGGCTGAACCTATGACCTCAGCGGAGTATCATGATGGAGTTAACCAGCCGTACTCCAAGGCAGCATCTTCAGTCACTAGCTCTAGTTTGCAAGTCCTGCTCTACATTTTAGAATTGCCTCAGGTATATGAATATTCACTTTGCCCCCTCGATGTAGAGCTGGTTTTTTGCAGTTGTCAAACTGAACTTAAAGGGATAGCAGCTCGAGGAGTCTGAGGGAAAGCTAGCCCCACAGGAGCTCCTCTTTGATTATAATTTGCTTTGGCTGTTAGCATGACAGCTGGTTGTCCAACTCTTTTCAAGCCACTTCAATTTGAAAGTGGCCTCAAGGAAAGGAAACTGCTAATGCTGATTTATACATAACTTTCAGAAGTGGATTGGAACAATCTCTTTATTTCAGAGTTTTCCAATGTGCCCTAATAGGTAAAGAATTCCATGTTCAAGGGGAGTTCAGAATATGCTAGGTTAAAAGAGCTGAACAGTTTGTTTTTTTCCTGCAAGATTTTCAGAGCCTTTAACATGATGATGGGAATTGTGGATCTGTAAGAAGCAACAGGGACCCATTATCTCCCAAACTTACTTCACTATGGAATCCATATTTGTCAGACATGTTCTCGTACCAGTTTACATACGGCATCTTAGAAGTCCACAGACAATGGATCCTGACTGTAAAATGCAGCTCTACCACTTACTATGGAAAAGAAACATCTGAACTAGGGAATAATAGAGAGGCTTTGAGTTTGGGGGGAAACTCAGCAGAGTTTCCACTTTGAATCATCTTTCTAGTCAGTATGGCCATAGTCATGATGAAATGAAAATGTTGACTTTGAGTAACAAGGTAAAATGAAAGACAAAGGGAAAAGTGAACAGTGGCAAGAATCATTCTTGGATTCATCTAATTGAGACTAGGTTGAAATAGAAAATGTCAAGTAATGTGTAGTGCGTAACAGTAGACATCACTTTAAAATTCCAGCTTCCTGGATGTATGCTATGAAAAGAATGAAGTTGGTTGCTAATGTCTACCTAGGGAAGAAGCTGAGGAAGAGAAAGCCATATGAAGAGGTGGCATATGCAGCAAATTAAGAAGGTATTCATTCATTCAAACAGTGAAACAAGTAAATGTACTTCATTCTCTAGATAAAAAAGATTGAGCTGTTTTCATGTTTTCATCAGTTCACAGTCAAATGGGGGACTAGACTGTAAACAACAAACCATAGTAAGATAAGCTTTAGGATAGCAGTAGTAGCAGTGTTATGGGATCTCGGAAAATGATTCCACTAAAAAGGTAGGAAATGAATCTTAGATTGGAAGCATGTGTTAGGGCTGGGGGGGGTCCTGAGTAAACTGTGTCATGCCCATTCACATGAGAGAGAGAGTGTGTGTGTGTGTGTACACAATACAGAAGGGAAGACTTTCTAGAGCAAGTGATTCAGTTTGGGAGGCTGTGAGTGAGCCACACTAAAAACGGGAGGCTTGATAGCTTGTCCTTCAACAGACAGGTCCAAAATGACTATATAAAGTAAATACCATAAATCACTGTTGTCAGGGCGCACACTCCACCTCCTCCCTCCCTTCCCCACAGCCGTCCTCATTTCCACACCCCCTCAACGGTTCAGGGAGAGCTCGTGGTCTAAGTAAACGAGAGGACTTCTGACTGTAATCCTAGCACGTCACTTTGTTGAAGGCAAACACGTGGTTCAGAGAGAACTTATAAATCTCTCCTCCCAGGCAAGATCGTGATGTTATCTGCTGGCAGCAGAAGGTTCGCTCCGAGGGGAGCTCCAGAAGCTCCCGACGAGAGAGAGAAAAGAGAGAGAGAGAGAGGGAGAGAGAGGAGAGAGAAGAGAGAAGGGCAGACAGAGGTAGAGCGAGAGAGAGGCAGAGAAAGGAATACAGAGAAACGCAGGAGCGCAAGTGACGGGGACACGGGGAAAGGGATGGAGAACATAGTATAACGGTCTAGGGAGCCATTCGGGAGCAAAGTGAGGGGTTGCCCGGCTGCAGAAAGGCGAAGGAGAGGGTCTATTGCAGGGTGCCAAGTGCCCACCTACTCGCCGCGAGAAAGTCCGAGTGGGAGAGAAACCAGGAGAGGGTGGGAAAGGGTGGGAGTCCAAGGGACCCCCTCGCAGCCCCCTTAGGAATAACACTCCCTAGGCAGCGCGTCCCCGGGGCTGAAGGCAACGGCGGCAGCCGGTCGTCTGTTGCCGGGTTGGCGTCTGGAGCGAGAGCAGAAGGAGGAGCAGGAGAAGGAGGGAGGTGGAGGCTGGACGCGTCTGCGAGCGGCGGCACGACGTGGAGTAGCCGGGCGGGTCGGCGCGCGCCGGCCGGGGTGTCGGCCACCGCGCGCAGCAGCTCCGGGAGCAGGATCGTCGCCGCCTCTGCCGCCGCCGCCGCGGCCCGCGCAGGACCCGACCGAGTCCCGAGCGCCGTGCGGAGCGCACCCGCCTCCCCGCGGCGCGCCGGGCTCGCCCCCAGCGCGCGCACAGGAGCGCGCGCACACACACCCGCTCACACACTCACACACTCACACACTCACACACTCACACACGTGTGCGCTCTCCGCTCCGGAGCCGCGGCTGCTCCCGCTCTCAGCGCCGCAGTGGAAGGCAGGGCCGAACCGCTCCTTCTTTAAATACCTAAATTACCGCCCGGCCAGCCTCGGCGGCCCCCCGCACAGCGCTCCCGGCGCCCCTCCCGCCAGATCGCCAGCTGCCAGCCCCGGGACCTTTTCATCTCTTCCCTTTTGGCCGGAGGAGCCGAGTTCAGATCCGCCACTCCGCACCCGAAACTGACACACTGAACTCCGTTTCCTCCTCTTAAATTTATTCCTGCCTAATAGCCACTCGTCTCTTTTTTTTCCCCCCATCTCGTCGCTCCAAGAAAACTTTTTCTTACTCCCCAAAGTTAGGGTTTCCCCTGCCCATCGTGTATTAATATTTCCACTTTTGGAAAGACTTGCATTTTCTTTTTAAAGGAATTCAAGCAAGATACCTTTTTCTATTGGACGTTGACTCTCGATTGTTTGCAAAAGTTTCGCATTAAAAAAGAAAAAAATCTACCTGATCTGTACTTGAGAGTTGTTGGTTTCTTTTTTTTTCCTTAGTTTTTTTTTTTTTTTAACTTTTTCCACCTTTAAAAAAAAATGCACTACTGTGTGCTGAGCGCTTTTCTGATCCTGCATCTAGTCACGGCCGCGCTCAGCCTGTCTACCTGCAGCACGCTCGATATGGACCAGTTCATGCGCAAGAGGATCGAGGCGATCCGCGGGCAGATCCTGAGCAAGTTGAAGCTCACCAGCCCCCCAGAAGACTATCCCGAACCCGAGGAAGTCCCCCCGGAGGTGATTTCCATCTACAACAGCACCAGGGACTTGCTCCAGGAGAAGGCGAGCCGGAGGGCGGCCGCCTGCGAGCGCGAGAGGAGCGACGAGGAGTACTACGCCAAGGAGGTTTACAAAATAGACATGCCGCCCTTCTTCCCCTCGGAAAGTAAGTACTGTTTTTTCGCTTCCATTCCCTGAGGCTTAGCGCTGCCCGAGGCTCTCGGGGCCGCCACGACTCCAGGGACGGCCCTTCCCGCTCCGGGTCCCGGTCTGCGCTCCCCCTCTCCGGTCCTCCGTCCCACCCACCTCCTTGCTGGTTGTGTGCCTGAGAACGTTAGGCTTGCAGTCCGCGACTTTCGACTTGATTTTCTCCATGTCTCCCTTCCCCCAAGGCCTCAGTCCCGTACGAGGCGTTATGCTCTCCTTCTGACCCCTGAAAGTCTCTTCCCGGCCACTAGCCAGGATTCAGACCCCCTCCCCTGTCAAACGAGAGGCGCTCCCCAGGGCCGAGTTAGACCGGGACGTCTCGGTGGGCTTGTTTTCTTTGCTGCGGGCTGAGTGTAGCCCGCCGAACTGGCGCACGAAGGGTTAAAAAAAAGTGGCTCAAAGCTAGCCTCTCCGGAAGGCGCCCCTTTCCGGGCCGACCTATCAGCGGGTTCTCCAAGCCTTCCCTATTGTCTCTGACGCCCCTGAAAATGTCAGCATCGCCAAGGCAAAACCCGATTTGGAGACCCCTCGAAAAATACCTCCGAACCCTCAATTCTTGCATCTCTTGCCACAGCTGGGTGCTTACACCCCGCAAAGGCGAGATCTTGTCACCACGTCCCCCTTTGATGTCACCTGGAGTGGCAGGAAGGACAACTTCGTTTCTGACGATGTTAAAATGAGTGTTTTACTTCGCGTTATTTTTCAGTATTCCCTCAGACCTGTCTTCTTAAGATCGCTGGTGGAGCAGGTCATTTTCCTTACGGGTTTATCGTTTATCTTTCTCCTCTTGAGCCGCTTTCGGCTCCCTGAGCTCTCTTAGGCTTCCTTGCAGTTACTTCGGTGCATTCCTAAATCTCACAGAGTGTAGAAGACAGCCGATTTTTTTTTTTTTTTAAACTGGCTTCTCTGAGGGCAGTGGCCTCAAAACTAGTTGGCATACAGTAGCAGCGGGAGTGACGTGATTTATCGCAGTTCCTCTGGGGGGAAGGGAAGAGGACAGTTAGCTGAGAATGATTTCCAAGTTCTTAGGGAAAAAAAAAAAAAGAAATAAAAGAAAAGGAGAAGAAGCATCCAGTGATACCTGAGAGGGTTAAATACCAGGAAGAAGAAGAAGAAGGGAAAAAAAAGCTTCAACATTTGCGTATTCCAAATCCCAAGTCATAAACTTTTTCATTGGTTGCCCATTTCTCTCCTCCCCTTTCCATGCCCTATATACTTGCTGGCTGCCTTCACAAAGTCTCTGTGTCTTGCCTAAATAGATAATATGGCCATCTTGATAGTTTTCTCCTAGAGGTTCTAATTGCAGGATGGTACTTTTCTTTTTTAATATTTATTTTTAGTTTGACAAATCCTAGTTCTGTGACTTGCCATGTCTTGTACTTGACAGTCTCAGAATGTCAGCCCATGGATCTCATGGCAGTCTTCCTAGCCACCTTTCTTTTTGCTGCACCTTCTCTTCTTGTCCAGGAGCAGAGTAGATCCGAGAGATCCTGGCAAGCAGGATGGTTTTATTATTGTAATTAGGCACCGTCCACAACAGTGGTGATAAATACACACCGCCCTGGTTATTCCCCTCAGGAAGTAAAGCTTTCTACCTGGGGTGGAGCCAAGGAGATATTAGGAAAACAAGTTCACTGTAATTGGTCCAGAATGATTGAAACCAAACGGAGAGTTGAGTCAGTTTGCTTTCTCAAGCACGTGTATCCGGTCTACTGGTATTTGGGCAGGCGGGCAAGTAAAGTGGGTTATATAGAATCTGAACCGGGTTTACTTGCAGAAGTTCAAATGAATTGCCAGCATTTTATAACAGACAGGAGGTCTGATTTCTTCCTCATCATTAGACAGGTGTGGCGAGAGCCATTTACCTAAGAGAGTGTTGATTCTTTGTTCCTTCCGGCACACCTCAGTCCAAAGAGCCAAGGTGATCCAACCCAGGAAAATGATCATCCCCAAACTGGAAAAATTCTCAGAATGTAAGGATTTCAGACAGCTGAAATTTTCTGATGACAGCTCAGATCAGTGTGTGGATTCTCTACTCCATCCCACCTCCAGCTACCAAATAGATTAAAAGCTCTGCTAGGTGCAGTATAAAAAAAGTATACTATCAGTTTTCATACAGAGAATACCAGCTTCTATGGAAGTTTAGGGGCAGAAAAGCATATTAAGAGTAGATTGGATACTACTGTGCAAGAACTGTGGATAATTTTATAGAAAGTAGGTTAACTGATTTTCCAGCACTTTCTAGTTATACTGGAATATAGTGAACCCTTCCAAAAAAAAGGAAGAAAAGAAGAAATCACTCCACCGTATTTTTAAAGAGCAAATTGAAAGTACAGCATTGGCTTATATACTAGCTTTCCTTCTTTAGGACTTTTCCGCCCAACTCTTAATTCAGGCGTCACTGAAGTGGCTGAAGGGAGGGAGTGTGCCTGTCATTTCTTGCAGTGAATCCGGCAAGGGTCATAAGCCCCAGAGATGAAGGCATGGGAAAGATCACTGGTTCATTTTTTACCATCAACTTATTAGCGTTCAGGGAGTGACTTCAGCTCAAATATTACAAATATGCTCTAATTATACTCAATGAGCTATATATCATTACAGATCGCTGATAGCCCTTTGTGGGACATTTTATACAGTTCAGACTACATATTTTTAGCAATGTGGAGATTTAAAAGTAAAAATATAAGAGATATTGTATATGCCCTCAGGCATATTTTGTTTTAAATATTATCCTTGGCCTGGTATACTGTATAAATACAGTAAATATGAATAGAACTGGCCAGGTGCCAATCTCCTAGGATGAATTTTAGTCAAGAAGGTATTTATGGGATATAAATAATACTGTGTCAACACTTAAAGAAAGGGTCTGATTAGTTTTGAATTTATTCATATTGATCTTTTCACATGCTGTTAGTTTAAGGCTCAAAGTGGAGTTATGTTAAGGTTTACCGATAGTTTACCCAGTGGGAATTTGTGGACGCCCCAGTCCTTTCGACAAGCCATCTGCAGTTCAAGGCATATCTATTGGAAAGACACTGCACAAAGCTTTAGAAATCTCGAAAGTGATTCCGTTCACTAGACTGAGAATCCAGATGACTGACAGTTAAAATCTGTAGAGGCTTGGGCAGTCAAAAAAAGAAAGAGACAGTAAGTTTCATTTTCTATCTTTCCTCTCACTTGTTTTCATTGTAACAAACCAGGCAGTGTTGGGGTTCTAAAAGGTGGTGATTTTGCCCTGGCCCCCACCTCCCAGGGAACCTGGGGCGAAGTCTGGAGTTTTGGCTGTCATGACCCTTAGGGAAGGCATGCCACGAGCATGTCGTGGGTAGAGGCCAGGGACGGTTGCTAACCATCCTCGAATGTACAGGACAGGTTCCCTCCACCCACCACCACCAGCACATACATCAAAGAATCGCCAGTAATGCGCTTGTTGAGAAGCCCTCGTACCCCTGCTATCGATTTTGGGTTACCGAATTTTGCGAGGAGTCCCATTTTAAAAGTAATAACCCTAAAAATCAAATATCTGTATGACCAAGAGGAGATTAAAATGAGAGCATTGAATGGAAAGATAATCAGAAAATTATCTTCATGAGATGGGAGTTTGAATTGGACCATTTTGTGTGGTGGATACTTTATTATTATGATCCTAAAGCACCTAAATTGGAGACCTCAAGACTTCCCATTTATTTAGCCTAAATAATGATGTTGCCTCACCCATCAGTAACTTCAGTCAGCAGCAATGTGATGTTAGACAGAACAGAGAAAAAAGAAATGAGGAATTGTCTTGGCTTTTCCTTGCAAGGAGAATAAGCAGTTCATGTTAATGAGGAGTGGGATCTCCAACCTAGACAACCGAAGAAAGTAAATAATTGTGTTGGTTTATTCTATCATATTGAGTTAGATAAACCAAAATATACAGCCTGAGACATCACAATGAGGTTTCCTTTGTAATTGTTTCACACGAATGTTAAATCTTTAATAGCAAACAATCTCCTTTTCTATTTCCCCTGTAATTTTCCAAGTGAAATCGTGGAATGTAGAATGAATACCAATAGCACTATGGTTTTGGGGAATTTGACATAAGATTCTATTCATGGACATGTCCTTCTGTATACAGATTGCTGGACTATTGGCCAGTTGCCCAATGAAGGAAAATATTAGCAATTGCTGGAGCATAGTAGTATTTTTGCTTTATATCCAGGGATTTTATTTTTTAAGATTCTCTGGTGAGGATGTGTGAGAAAGAAAAAGAGAAAGATCAGAGACAATCGGATTTGACCTCTTGACTTCTACAATGATTGAGTTATTAATACACAGCAGACCAAACTTCAATTTCTGCATTTTTACTGTATCATTGCTTGTACTAACTCTAGTGCCTAACTGTGGTTCCAGTAAACTTGGGTCACATTCTTCTTTCAGGATTTCCTCTCCTTTCCTTCTTTTACTTTTCAAAGACTGGGAGAAGGATACTGTTTATCACTGAAGTAGTTGGGCAGGCTTTGTTGCCAAGTGAGAACAGCTCGCCGCGAGCCTCCTCTGAGGAGTCCCGTCCCTTGGAGGCTGGGCTTTGCGAGGCTAGAGGGGCAGGTGGGGACCCCTTGACCTGGCAGAGGGACCTGGCACCCTCTGTGTCTCCACAGCGACCCCTGGGGTCCACTCACGGAGCTGCACTTTGTAAATTCCGACTTTCCCCTGGTGAGAACACGCTGATGTAACCTAGTCGCAGCATCTTTCATATAAAGATATGAAAGAATGACAGATCATTTTTCCTAGAGGAAACGGAGACGCGAAAAAAAGGGCTAATGACTCACTCTTGATCCCACATCAAATCTGGGTTAGCACCGAGGAGGTCACTGACTCTTAGGCCTTAGCCCAGAGATTACAACACACTCCCGGCTGCATTTTTAGAAGGTTAGGGACACCGAGTGGAGGAGCCCGGCCCTGGGCGAGCGGGCGGGCGACCACCGGATGGGACTCGGTGTGACTCCGCCCTCCCCTGTCGCCCCTCCCCCCCGCCTTTCTGCTCCCGGCGGAAAGGTGAGCAGCAGCCTTAGGGCAGAGCGACTGCGTGAAGGAGCTCTGAAAACAGCCCTTTCAGCTGTCTTGATGTAGCATTTCCGGTCCTGACGGATCCTGGAGAGAGGCTCTGGATTTGCCAGATGTGCTCGCTCTACGCAGGCAGCCCTTCTGCTGCAGGGTGTATTCCACTTTGCAGGCTCGGAACAGCTTGATGAAATGTGCCTCTGGCCCAGATAAACAAACGTTTCCATTGTCATTTTGAAACCATATGGCGTGCTTTTGTTTTTTAATATTCTTTAAACAGAGATCGTTTTAAACCTAGGAATTCAGTGTTCTCCAGGTACTTTAAATTTAATAACAGGCTAAGGATTCTTTGATGGGCTTGTTTAGACTGAAAGCTTGCCTCCGTCATTTGTTCAGGAGAAACTCGCCTCGCGCAGCAACCGCGGAGGGGTTTTGCTTGTCATTTGTTTTGTTTCTTTTCTAACCTCTGATGCCGGAAGTGGGTGTGGAGCTGCTCTGCGCCGTGACCACGTCCACCTCCTTGCGGCCTGGGGTCGGCTTGGTGGCCTTGGCTCTGCATCAGACTCCCCCTCGACCTCTTGCCCACAGCCTCCGAATTGCCTTCGTCTTCACTGTTCTGGAATATCTGCATGCGTGGCGGTTCGCCTCACTTAACCAGGTTTCACTTGCTTCACTTCTCAAGATGAGGAAGGTAGCTGTTTCCTAGGGTTGTAAAGGACCCAGGATGAGGGGCGTAAAGAGGTATCAGGCTCTGTGCGTGGCACTCAGTAGGCGGTCTTGGCAGCCATCATTCACTGAATCTCAAACATCATTGATTTTCAGATGCGCCATTATTTTGTTTGCCACTAAGCAAAGAATAACACTATTATAACATGCCATCGATTGCAAGACACATTAAAGAGAGGTATTTTAGAGATAGTAAAAATGTGATTAAAAGTGATGCTCTGGGAACCACTCCCACTGGCCTGGAATCTCTTGGCGCTTCATTCTTTTCTTTGTAAGTTCTACTCAATGGATCTATTTCCCTTGCTCTCTTGGATTGGTCTTTAGGTGACCTTTGCCACTTAAGGGACTGGGAGCAGAGACTGGAAGGGCTGGTCATCCACCATGTCTATTAGTACTATCGGTGCTCATATAAGAAGGCCTTGAGAATTTAGACTTCTTCGGTAAGATTTCAGATTTCTTAAGAAAACATCCAAGACCTTTCAGGTTCCAGTCCCTCCTTGTTCAGCCCCACCTCTTGCTAAATCCCATTCTCGCTGTAAGCTACACTCCAGCCACATCACCTTCTTCGCCTTTATCCAAATGGGTCATTTATTTTCGTGCCTCCAGGCCTTTGTCTATGCTGTTTCTTCCATTGGAGATCCATCTTTTAACACCTCTAATCATCCTCTGAGGTTTCTTCAGGTGCCAAAACCTTTGAGTTTCCCAGTCATGTGAATCAGTTCATCCTCTGCATTCCCACAAGACTGATACTCATCTCTAAAGCAGCCTCTTTTCTTTTGCTGTTGATAAAATCTAGCTGTGGTCCAGCTGTCTTCTTCGCTGGTTTGTAAACTGCCTCGGAACAGGAGCCGACTCTTACAGAACTAGTGCGTTGTATTTGCTCAATACCTGCCTCATAAACGAACAAGCATTTCCCTTTAGAGAATAAGATGCAACCACCGACGAAGGCTCTATGGTTCCTAAGTATCAGGACCAGGGGATGTAGAGAGATGAAATCTACTCACCTTCATTATCAGGGAGAATGTGCTTGATGGATCATGACACTGTGGTTACAGCAACACTGGGTTTCTCATACCCATACATTTCCTGTTTCCAGTTTTACAGTGAAGAAAATCATGATGAGAATAGTGATGGCAGCTAACCTTCACTGAGTACTGACTGTGTCAAGTATAGTCTTAAATATTTTACCTGTATGTCCTTATTGATCCTTACAAGCAACCCTTTAGAGTCCATACTAGTATTTGCTAGCATTTTCCCTGTGACATATGAAGACATGGGCATGGCTATTTCTATCAGGGATGGCTTATTGAAAGTAAGGCTCTTGGGCGCCTGGGTGGCTCAGTTGGTTAAGCGTCTGCCTTCAGCTCAGGTCATGATCCTGGAGTCCCGGGATCGAGTCCCGCATCGGGCTCCCTGCTCAGCAGGGGGTCTGCTTCTCCGTCTGACCCTCTTCCCTCTTGTGCTCTCTGTCTCTCATTCTCTCTCTCAAATAAATAAATAAAATCTTTAAAAAAAAAAAAAAAGAAAGAAAGTAAGGCTCTTAGTTACCACAAATAAAAGAGGCCCTAAAATAGAGACCAGGAAATGGAGAGCATGACTTTCCTTGCCCTCTGGTGAAATGATGCAGGGCATCCATGCAAGAATGGTGTCTGTCCTCTCCTCCCAGGCATTACATCCTTAAGCTCTGAATTCTTTCCCTACAAAAGGCTATATACCCTTGAGGCCTTGGATAGGACCCTCAGTCTTTTTCCCTGCCTTTAACACATTCAACTTTTCTCACTACATTTTGGTTGATAAAAAAATTATGATTTATCAGGTCCCTGGTTTTGGTCGTTAACTGCAACCATTTCTTCACAAGAGTTCTGATAAGTTTGATTGATGCGGGATTCCTCTGGTCTCTTTCAGAGGATTAATTTATTTGGGAAGGCAGGCTGGTAGTGGTGCCTTGACCATGGGCTTTGGAGCCACACAGACCCAATAAGGAAAAGAAGGAGTATAGATAAAACGGAATTGCACCAAAAGAGTCTCAGAGACGGAAGGGGAAGAGGTGGCACCAAAGACAAGAAGCCCTGCTCCAGGCCTATGGCAGTTGTTAAAAAGGGGTCTTGTTTTCGTTAGTAGAGAGGCTCTATATTTCAGCGGTATTAAAACATGCATATGACTCACACAACATTCACCTCTTTATCTTGCTCAGTTATAAGGTTTGAAGTCCAGTGAAGGAAGGAGGGGATGTTGTTCCTGAGAGGCTAGCATGCAGAGGGTGTTTCTGGGTAATGTGCATCTGGCTCAGCCCTTCCTCACAGGGTCTGTGGAGAAGGAAGCCAGGCCATTTGGAGTTAAGGCTGAGCCAGGTCAGGCAGCCAAAGTTAGACTGTGGTGGACCTCATTTCACTTCCACAATCAAGCACTGGCCACAACAGTTTCTTCGCTGTCAGGTGATTCATTTTTTTTTAAAAAAAAAAAAGCCTTAGCAACAAAATGACATGAGGGAGTAGAAGTCTCAAAGAGGAAGATGGATGACAGGAAGAGGAGAGCGTGGTCAAGTGTCGTGGCAAAGGGTTTGAGGAGGAAATGAAAACGTGGGAGGTGATAGCAGAGAGGAGAGGCCGCACCAGGCCCTGGGTGGTTGTTAACAGTGCAAGGCGTTCTCCGTGTGAGGTAGCGTCCAGCTTTCCTGGGGCAGCCGAGTGAGGCCATTCACTGGTGTGAGAAAACATCGCTGTCCAAGAGGAGTTGAGTTTACCAGATTTAGCATCTGTTAGAAGGAGGGGAAGCCTCCTGGTGCTGAGAAAGCTGTTATTTGTGGGCCAGGACCATCCCTTCATTCTCTCAAATGAGCCCTTCCAAACGTTACCACCTGACAAGTTGGAAACGTGGGGCTTAGATAGTCCTTTAACCACAAGGATTTGAGGAACTCAAGGCAAATGGAAAATGCTTTCTGGAGGTTGTGAAGCTCGAACCTTCTGAAAATAGCCCAAATATGTTTCTGAGTTCCTCAGGCAGCTGTTTGCCTGTCTGCTGGCATGTTCCCCGTGTTTCACGGGGAGGGTGCCGCTCTTCCTTCAGGCGCTCCTTGCTGCCTACGTGTTGGTGATTGGGAAGCAGGCTATTCCTGAAGCGGACACACTGGGTTCTCGCTATTTGAGACTCCGACTACTTTTTTTGGAAATGTTGTTTGTTTCAGGAAATCCTGTAGCATCTTTCCAGTCTCCTGAAAGAAAAAGAAAAATGTGAGTTAGACCTTGGCTCTGTTCATTTGGCTTTCCTATCTAACCCACACCACACTGAAAAATACCACATCTGTCTTGACAAAGCTAGTTCACAAATAACTGCTCATTCATAACTTAAAGCTGTTGTAAGAGTCCTTACTTGTTATTTCATCTTGTGAACAGGAATGCAAAGTTTGGTTTTGAGAAAGACCCTGAAATGACTGCAGGTCTGGTGACCTTTGCAAATCTATACAGAATCACCATCTAGAAGAGAACACTGCACATTTTTTTTCGTGTCTTTTGAGAGCACGAAAATATTGATGGTTGTCCAAACATAAATGGGAATTTTCAGGAAAATATTTAATTTTTAAGTTTTGGATTCATCTCAGCATTGGCAATTCAATGCTTTTTTAGACCAAATTCATCAGTGATTATTCTCTCTATACCAGAGGCAGCAGGGACTTTGTCATTCCTTCCATTTGGGGGTTTGGTTCTTCTTTGGTCATTTATTTTCCTATCCATTGGTTTAATCTCATTTTCACTTCTGCTTTGATATCTTAATGACAATACCATTGAAGTTGTTGCTACTTGCTTTATAATAAACCCTTATAAGTAAGTTGCTGGCTGACCAAGCAGCCAAAAGAGTGGATGACTTAGTCAGATTCCACTTTAGAAGGAGAAATAAAAAATCACAGACGAAGGACATTTTTTTTTTTTTTTTCCAGAAGATAGGTGTTTTGGTAAGGAAACTCCCCCCTCTGAGGTCTGTTTGGGCTTTCTGAGGGGAAATGTTTCCACATCCAGCTCATACCTGGGCATTTGGGGCTGTGGATGTTAATGAGAAAGGAACAGAGGTGGGAGCGGGCTGGAGTTCCTGGCTTTAACCGGAAGTAGCTGAGTAGAACCAAAGCTGAATTTTGTCCAGCTCCTTGGGTTCTGAAGCATCTGTGCTCACCTTTAGATACGTCTGCTAAAAAATCATGTTGATTTGAATAATAATTTAGTCATTCATTTGTACCTCTTCATAGTAGAAAGCTTTAGCTTGGTAAGTGTGTTAATGGAAGTTACTGGTCAGACCTCTGAACTAAATCCTGAACTGATGCTCTTTCACCCACTAAACTGGTGCTTTTTCTCCCCCATAGAATGAGGTGACTGGTGCTAGTTTGTCTTGGAAAGAACTCTATTTCAGAGGAATTCCACTGTCACAAAATATCACCATCAACAATGAAACTATGTGTAGAGAGTCATGTCTAATTTCATTAATTCTTTGGCACTAGTACCCAGATTCTAGAAAGAGGGTCCTGAGCCAAGCTGACCCCGAGTCATTATATATTTGGGATCAGTAGCTTGCCCTTTCTCAGTAACATTTGTTGGGAATTCTCTAAGTAAAGTAGAAACTCACTGGAGTTTGTGTTAGGAGGAAATGATAGTACCCACTGATGGACCTGCTACAATCCTGAGAGGAATGTTTGTAGGGAAGGTTTGGAGGGTTGGAGGAGGAGACTAATCTGACAGAGTTTACTGGAGCATTTGGCATTTAATTATGTTTATGATATCGTGCAGCGAGAAAGTCTTTATCTTATAGACACTTTCACACTACACAAACCCCTACTTACTCAGAACGATCCACCTGGTTAGATAGTCTCGAGGTCAAGTGAGATTTTGTAAAAGGCCTTTTTAAAAAAATTTTATTTTATTTAAATTAGATTAATTAGCATATAGTGTCTTATTAGTTTCAGAGGTAGAGTTCAGTGATTCATCAGTTGCGTATAACACCCAGCGCTCATTCCATCAAGTGCTCTCCTTCATGCCCATCACCCTGTTATCCCATCCCCCCCACCACCTCCCCTCCAGCTACCCTCTGTTTGTTTCCTATAGCTGAGTCTCTTATGGTTTGTCTCCCTCTCTGATTTCGTCTTAATAAAAGACCTTCTTGAAACTGTAGCCTATAACCAAACAAAAGCCTATACCAAAATTTCTCAAATTTTACCATGCAAAAGAATTCCCTATATCACTGGAAATGCAGATTCCCAAATCTTCGTCTTGTAGCCTCTATCCAGGTTATGATTCAGTAGTTTTCAGGTGGGCCCCAGAAACCTGCACCTTGATGAGGAGGCCAGATGATTCTTAGGCAGGAGTTCAGAAAGACGCTCTGGAAACACTGTAAATTTTTGTTTTGTTTTGTTGCTTTATTTCTTAGATGGGTAATCCCAGGCAAAATGAACTTTTATAGTTAATATTATAGTCTTTTAGACATTTGTAAGTTACCCAGGCAAAATTTTAATTGCAGGACCATTTCTATCTTATGACTTATGTGAGTGGTCGTCCTCCATGATCAGTTAGTGAATGCCCAATTACTTCTTTTTTTTTTTAAAGATTTTATTTATTTATTTTGAGAGAGAGAGAATGAGAGAGAGCACATGAGAGGGGTTAGGGTCAGAGGATGAAGCAGACCCCCCGCCGAGCAGGGAGCCCGATGCGGGACTCGATCCCGGGACTCCAGGATCATGACCTGAGCTGAAGGCAGTCGCTTAACCAACTGAGCCACCCAGGCGCCCCCCCAATTACTTCTAAAAAGGATTATTTCTCTAAAACTAGTTATCTTGGATTTTTGTAAGTTTTCACATTTTATCAAGCATTTCACATCTGCCAAAGCCTCACGGCTCAACAAAAGCGTATTCCTACCCCGATGCCACTTGACTCCTATAGACTGTTGAAATTGATTTTTGAAAAAACTAAGGATTGCTTTCTTTGGCCTAAAGGATCACTGGTAGCATCACTTATAACTCCACCCAATTCATGGTCTCTACTTCTGGGGCCCTGGGTCAGCACCAGAGGGCCTGTCTTTTTTGACCCTGCTTAAAAACAAACAAACAAAACAAAACAAAAAAGGAAAGAAAGGATTTTAATAGTGCAGCTTTATGGCATAGTAAAAGTAAACCAAAGGGGCATACTTGAGGACTGCATGCTGGAAGTTGCAAAGGACAGTAGTAACCTCTCCCTGGTCCCACCCACACTTCCTTTGACCTGGGTGACCTGGAGCAATTTCAGGGATCTGGATTCTGTTACTAGAACTGTCCCTCCTCTGTACCACAACATCCACTGGCCTGAAGAAGGTGCTGTTTCCCAGGAAAAGGAGTGAAATCCCCCCAAGAACCCGCACAGGGCCATAGTTGGAAGAAAAAATATTGCTAACCAAGCGACTTCCTCTGCATATTCTGCCTTTCCCTGGTTACATTCTTGGAGATTTTTATTTAAGATAACTTTCAGCATCTCTTGTTAGAGGTCAGATATGAATGAGAAGATTTTGTTTGACTTGCTAATCTTGTGACAAACAGTTTATACCCAGTGTAGCTTCCTGTCTTTGCTGACTGGTTCTTTGAGGGAATTTGCTCCGGGTTAAGGCTGTGGAGAGCCTCTAAAAATAAACAACATGGTTGCTTCTTGGTGAGAACATATGTGAGCAGATGGCAACTGGTAACAGCATATGGTGGCAACATGAAAGCAGCATGTTGCAGAAAGCTCTGAGGGGACCTTCCTCGTCCATGCCTCTGCGGGCCCTCCAGTGCCCCATAATCCCAGTGACACAGAGTTCTGACCGGGAGGCATGTCCCACGGAAGCGTGAAAGCATGTCACGGGGGTCTTGTTAGTGGGCTGAATGTTGGAGACGGTAAGTTACAGGGGATGGAAAAAGGCTTCCTTGTCCATTTTCAAATCAAAAGATAAAAGGTACAAATCTGACAAAAAAAAAATGGGGAGAGGATTCCACAAGGCCTTTTGTCTTTTGTCAAAAGAAGTTTTCAAGTCCGGTTTGCAGAGTGACGGTCTCCTTCTGGAAGACATGCCCTAGACGAATGGCAGGGACATGGATGTTAAATCCATGTAAGGAGCTAGGAAAGAAGTATATTCACCCCAGGCCTGGAAGCCAGTCAGGGATTCATCTGTCAAATAAGTTATATAACTGGTATTATTACATCCCTTGATCACTTCTTATTTGCCAGTCTCTTAAATATATCCTCTCTTTGTGATCTTCTAAAACCCTCAGGGGTAGCATGATGTATGCTTCATGTATAGAAACTGAAGCTTGGGTGAATCCGGCCACTTGTTCAGAGATTCACAGGAAACCAGTGACAGGGCAGGGGTTTCAACCTACGTCTTCTTACGCAAAAATCCTATATTTGTCATTGACTCGACCCCAGATAGAACACTTAGCAGTGTTTTCTCTTCCATTGAGGGTATTTTTTGGTACATTTTCTTTTATAAGAATATGGCGGGTGGTATACAAGATGTCGTTGCTGTTACTTTAAAGAAATGAAAGTTCAAAATTTCACGATGTAATAACCATCATGGAAGAGAATGTTTAATCCATCCCGAGCAGCCCTAGATTTTTAAACTGTAGCTGAGCAGCACCAAACCAAGACACACTTGTATTTTTGACTTACTCAAGGAGTTTTCACGTGCGGGTTAGAAATGATGACGGGGGTTTTAAGGAAACTGAAATCTAGGCCAACCAAATGAAACATGGATTTTTATTCAGAACGGGTAAGCTGTCTTTTGTCAAAGGAGGTCAAGGCCTTTCCTGTTCATCTTTGACATAAGTCACGGTATTTATTTTACCATTTCCATGTATAAATTGTACATTGTGATTTTGACGCTAGAACATGTTAAAGGGAAAACGGAATTCAGGAGCCTGACTGGTGGTTAAGGGATGCCAATAGATCTGGGAACAGAATCCAGAATCCCTTCTAGAGCCTTGGTCCCCGAGTAGTGGGGACCTTATATGTGTGGGGGAATAAGTACATTCAAAGAGCCCTCTTCGACTTTGAATCTTTGTATAGCTCTGTGCAAGGCATCGCCTCAGTAAAATAGCTAATGACTGTGCTTTTTAAAACTCCTAGCTGTCTGCCCAGTTGTTACAACACCCTCTGGCTCAGTGGGCAGCTTGTGCTCCAGACAGTCCCAGGTGCTCTGTGGGTACCTTGGTGAGTACACTTGTCTGCTTTATACCTCATTTGACATAGTGATATCAAGTCCATCTTTAGTGTCTGTCTCCTGTGGGGGAACTTGTCAGAGGCCAAAGAGAATTCTGGCATGCAGCCTTGTAGCTGAACAGTCACAAAGGTGCCCCAAATTTTTAGTCCGTAAATGATGATTTGATGGCCGTATGTGCAAGAATGGGTTGTGGGTACATGAGATCTGTGCTCTAGGGGTGACACAGTGGTCTGAAATACGGATCTGCTGACCCCCATGGATGATGCTCTCTGGAGGGTTGAGCCGTATGGCCAGAATATCAGGGGTCCTTTTTGGGTGTCTTTTTTTATATCTATGTTCTTATGCCTGGCATACAGTAGTCGCTCAGTTAATGTTTCTTGTACTGACCTGAAGGGGACGAAGGAGCTTTTCTTTCCTTTGAAGTTCTGGAGGGAGGCCTGTGGGAGAGTTGCCATTATTTGTGACCTTCCTATTGTCATTCCTGGGTGGCATGAGAATGGATTGTCATGGGTCAAGTCTTGGCTGACTGGCCCTGGGAGCTTGCCACTGAGCCCTGACCCTCAGCACAAGTGCAAACCCTTTGGAGCTAGCGCTGCATGTCAGGCTGAGGAGCACTGAAGTCTCAGTGCTTTCTGGTTTAGAACACTAATCAATTCAGTCAGCTTTTGTTGAGAGCCTACTGTATGCTAAGCAGTGAGATCACAGCAAAGAATAGGACTCAGGTGATCCTGATATTTAAGAACACAGGGGCCCAGTTGTCCCTGATCCATGTTCAGGAAAAAATGAAATAGACTCACAATCCTGGCATTGGTTCACTCACATTTTTGAGACCCCAAGAAGGTTTGCATTATACTGATGCTAAGTGTGGGCAGAGGTCCCAGATACGGACAAAAGAAATGTTTTTATTACCTTAGAAGATATCTGGTTCACTGGTATAGTGTACTCTGCAATTTACCATGCCTAACCTTGCTTCTTAGGAATCAAGGACTGAAGGATTGAAGTAGTTTATTTACAGTGGTTTAAGCTGGGTTTCCTCAAAAAAGAACTGATTCTATTGAGAATATACATTTATTTTCATGTATGAAAGTGGCTAGAAGCTGCCATGTGAATAAAGAGTAAAAGGTTTAATCCGTGCTTTTAAATTCCCCTTTTGTGAGACAGATTATATTTTGTTTTCAACCTCTACATTTGTATTTTATTTCACTATCTAAACCAAGGATTTAATTGTCTGATGTTTTTCCCACTAGCTTTTTGGAAAAGAAAAGGGAAGGGAATAAGAGAAGGAAAACATTTGTTGAATCCCTCCTATGTCCCTGGCACTTAGAGACACAGTGTCCCGATCCTCCCCATGTTGGTGGGTTGGGGACGGCTGGGATGACCATCCCCACGTGTCAGGAAACTGTGGCTTGGAGAGGAAAATACCTTGTCTTTGGTCATAGCACACTTGCGGATGGGGGGGGGGGAAGAAGGGAGGGGGCAGAGCCGGAATCCAAATTCAGGTCTGGCCTCGACGCCCGCCACCAGACCACAGAGCCCCCAGATTTTCTGGCCTTCCTCTTGCCTTCCCTTGGCAATCCCACCCCATTAATTTTTATAATTGTCTCAGTGACTACTTTGGATTAATTTCCTTTTCATCTTTTCTTCCCATAGTAAACAAGTTGAGAGGGCTACCCTGGTTCTCTGTGTGGTTTTTCCTCTCAGACACTCCTCGCTTGGGGTTATTTTCGGTCATTTCATTGCTGCAAGCCTCCTTCTTTCTTTGGTGAAAACACACTGGAAACCCACCCTGCTCCTTAGTGAGTCTGGGAAAATCAGGAGTGACTCCGAGGGTGTGGAAGGGAGAGAGGGTACAAGATCCACGGAGATTCCCGGACAGCACGGGGCTCCTCCACCCCACCCAGCCTCCAGGCCCGTGGGAAGACCCTCCGGACCCCTTTCAGACCTTCCACGGAAGACTGCTGAGCAGTGGGGCTCTGCATTTTTTTTTTTTTTTTGTCTCTGTTCTTAGAAATAGTAATTGAGTAAAAATGTAAGTGAGTGGATGCCAGGGGGCAAGTGTCCAGGGTCAGGGTGAATTTCTCCATGCTGAGTGTGATTCTGAGCACTCGTTAAGTGGAGGCCGGCCTGTGCCAAGCAGCTCGAGGGCCATCCCTGTCACCTTGTGTGAACTGCCTCTCCATTCCAAGGAGATGTTGGGAGCGGCTGGAGGGAGCCCAGGGCCCATGGCGCCTCTCGCTGTTCTCACTCTCTAACCTGGGTGTAGTTGATAACTCTGTGTTCTGACACCCATGATTTCACTGAAATCCCCTGGAGGACGAAATGGTCCTTGCTCCGCACAGCCCATGTGGCTGCTGAATCATTTTTCTCTTTTTCAATTCATTAGCCCCCACATTCTTGGTTAAGATAACGTTAGCCTGCCTGAAGCTTTTCCTACTGAGACCTAAGAATCTAGATCAGCAACTGAGACAGTCTCTCTGTGAGTACATGGATTAAAAGTTGTGAAGGCAAATTCAGGCGGTTCTGGGGTTTGGGTTTTGTCTTTTTTTACATCTTTACTGAGTGAGAGGCTTTGAAGGAGCTCTGTGGAGGTTGCAAGACGTTGTTGCTCCAAGCGTGGCCTGCATGTGCGTCTCCCGAGGTGTCCTAAAGAGCAGATTCCCCGGCCCTGGCCCAGAGCTGCAGAGTCCGAATGGCCGGGGTGGGTGGAGCTGATGCTTATGTACCTGTAAGCGGGCTCCACATGGTTACTCTGACCTTACTGGAGTCTGCGGCCGCTCAAGGCAGTGGATGCTGTGATGATGCAGGTCTGTTTACCCACAGTCCTCCAGCATGGAAGGATTCAGATGAAGCAGGGCCTCTGTGTGATCAGCTGGTTCTGCGAGGGTGGGACCCTTCACCCACAGCACAACAGAGTCTTGGCCCATGCTTTCCCTAGGTAGACCTGTTGTCTGCAGGATCACACATCTACCCTGCTCTCTGTTCACCACAGAGGGGGCAGTGAGTGTGTAAGCCAACGAATTAGTCACATGGGGTAATGGAGGCCTAGTTTGGAAATTATGCCTAGGAGTGGATTCTTCCACCCAGGTGCCTTGAGCTGGGCCACTGTGAGTGGGAAGGGGATTTTGAAACCTAATGTATGATGTGTGAGTGACACATATAATGTATAAGTCGATGTATAAGGTTTTAATTCCCTGAGGTTGTGTTTGGTCGAAGTACTGCCGACCTCTTCGTGGCCTGAATGCTGTTCTCAGACATTCCACGGGGTAAGGATATGGCCGACAATGGAATGTAAACTCTACTCTCTCAGCCAGACTCAGCTTTGAGTAACAGCAGTTTTCTGCTTCCAAGTGAGGTTTTTCTCAACCAGATATATTAGAGCAGGTGCAAATCTGATCAGCTTTTAAAAAGAAAAGTTAAGGATAAATTACTTGGCATTTGTGCAATCCTGTGCCACCTGCTATTCTGATGTTATTTTGGTTATTTTGGAACCATGAGTATTTTGAATCCAGCCCCACAGTATGGATAGTCTATATCTACTGTAGGATTTTGGGGCTGTCAGACTATTTAGAGAAATATCCAGTTCTTCGTGGTCTGTATCACTAACCATCCCACTTGGCTATTGAAGTATGAAAAGAAGGATGGGTAGTGTCAATTCTACTTTCCAAAAAGCCTTTAATGACAAGATCTCTACATTAACTACAAATATAGGTACAGCTTTAAGATAAATGTCAAATGCATGCAGAGATTGTGGGAGGACGCAGGTAAAAACAGGTTGTTCTTAGGATACGTTAGTTCATTCAGCGGTATTTACTGGTTGTCTAGGCACCAGTGATTCCATCAGTGAATAAAACAGCAAAACACTTGGTCCTCAGAGAGGTCCATGCGTCGGGGGAAGATAAATCATTCATTTAAAAAATTAAATAAGGATGGCAGAAGTTGAAAATATTAGAGGGGAAAACATAGAGCAGGGTTGGGGATGGAGAGGTGAGTTGCAATTTCAAAGAAGTGGGGCATGGGAGGGCGCAGGAAGAGAGTGGCATCAAAGCAGAGGCTTGAAGGAGGTCATAGAGGAGCCTGGGGCTCTCTGGAAAAGAACATTTTTGGCCCAGGGTACAGCTGGTACTGCTCCTGACATGTTCAAGGATTATCAGAAATGTCCTAGGAGCTGAGATTAGAGAGAGATCACGTCGGACGCGTCAGGTAGCACCTTGTGGGCCAACATAATAAAGTCTGTGGCTTTTCCCCTGAATAAAATAGGGAGAAGGGTGGGTTTAGTCAAGGTTGTTCTGGTAGCTGTTAAGGTGAGAATAGTACACAGGGTGACTAACGGTGGAGCGTGAAGTCCAGTGAGGAGGTCTTTGTAATGCGTTTTGCAGCTGCCTTTCCAGGTGAAACTTCACTCTATCAAGAATTTCCAATAGTGCTGAGTTCTTTCTTGGTAGTAATTTGATAGGAAAGCTTCAGTGGGTTCTGTATGTAGAATATGGTTTCGGAAATTTTTTAAAATTAATATTCCTGAGTTATTGTCAACTCGCCCCCTTTCCTTTCTAGAAAGGAGCTATCTGTGTTTTGTGTGACAGGTGTGCTTGCTGTAAGGCCTCCTCACAGCATCTGTGACTTGGTGGGCAGGGACACGTGCCCCTAAGCTCATTGGTGGCCATGTGTTGGCCTAGGAGAATGACAGACTACCTTTCCCGGTGGAAACTAGAAAGTCAGGCTTCAAAGAGTATTTGGATCTGTCCAGATGTGCCTAGTGCCTTTGCCTAAGCTTTGAAATGAGGTCAGAAGCCAGGGAATTTGTAAAACTATGTCTCTTATTCGTCAAGAAGCATTTCCGTTGGACCCGAGTTTGCTTTCTAACTTTTAAGTTTTGAACAGGAAGACTGGAATGTGGATTTTAGTCCTTCCTTCATCTGTACAAGAAATATCTATCGAGTCTACTGTGTGCCAGGTGTCATGCTAGGTCACTTGATAGATGGAGGAATATAGTGCAGACCCTGTCTTCAGGGAGCCTGCAGCTGAGCGAGGAAGTCAGGCAGACCAAACCAACCAACCAAAACCAAAAAAGCCAATACCGTGTGGTTGATTCTAAATAAGAGTCCTGACAGGTTGGAAGAATTGCTGTACTTGTCCCGGAGAGGTGAAGGAGGCCTTCCTGGGGGAGGTGATATGTGCTGCTTGAAAAACAACCTTTGCAATTGCAGTTGGGCAGCCCTCAAGCAGCCAGAGGAAGCTGCTTACGCTTTCTGAAAGGAAAGATTTGTCCTTCGCGTTGTTTCCTTCCTCTCCGAGCTTGCATGACTACCATCTTGATGAATCATGAAACCGCAGAAGCACTTGGTGTGGTCTTTGAAAAAATTGATGTGTTCCTTCAGGAGACCCACTCTAAAATACTGAGGTTGGAGGGTAAGATCTTTATATAGAGTATTTGTTATTCAGAGTTGATACATTCAGAAGACATAATTTGTCTGTTGCATGTAAAATCCATTATTCTGTGCAGTGCTGTGGTGTAATGGGACTCTGTGGAATATGGCATTATTTTACAAGCTCAAGGTCACTATCTAGAGCTTTTTTCTTCCTCTCGATGGCATGCCACAAAATTAATCTCTCACTCATATCATATGGGTTTGTGGGTTGGCCGTGGCTTTGTTCCATGTCATCCTCATTCTGGGACCCAGGTAAAGGAGCAGCCTCTAGCCCGGGCATGCGGATCTCATGGCCAGACCATGAGATGGGACAGTTTTTCCTGCCCACATTCCATTGGCCACACCTGGTTTCAATAGGACAAGAAGGGAGAGCAAAGGTGGGGGTTCAGGTGGCAATGGGCCCGGGAGAGAGGGACAGACATTTTGAACAGATGATACAGTTTACCACAGTGTAGGTGGTGGAGTTGGGGAAGGGAGAAAGATTTCATTCATGTTAAAAACTTTCTATATTGTGTGTTTGACATGCTTGGATCCACTCTGTTTCTTTGTCTATGGAATTATGGGGAGCTTTATAATGGATATTTACTAAATAATTAGTAGGTTGACTTTATAACAGACATAAATGTCGTTCTCCATTTTTATATTTGACTGGTTCCTCCGACAGAGACAAATGTATCTGGTGTAAATAGCACAGTTGGTAGTATGGGGTTTCTGAAGGAAGTCCTGATGTGTTATGTGAAATTTATGTATGTCAGGGACACTCTGAAACTCAGGCTTACCCCCCCAGACATGTAGTGACATCCCTTAGCCTTAGTAGGGTCTCAGATGGTCCCCACAGTCCTGACATGCCCAGCCCTATCTGATAGATGTTGTCCCCAGGAAGGCTAAGTTCCAGGAGAGTAGAAGTCTGCAGATGCTTCACCGTTTGCTGGAGGGAGCATGAATTTCCCATTTCTTCTCTCTCTTGTGTGAGTTCGATGCCAGTTTAACAATCGAAACATCACGTGCCACGTGGTTCCCTAGAATCCTGTCTAACCTGAACCTTGGTCTCCTGACAACGACCTACCCCGTAGGCTGCATAGACTCATGCTCCTTCCTGCTGTGTTCAGTTGAGCAAATGGAGAGAAACCCTGCTGGCATGGGGCATCTCCAGTGGGACTGTCAGCAAAGTGACGGCCACCCATCCGTGCCCATGGCTCCTGACTGGGCTCGGTGGCTTAGGCTCGCAAGCTCCTAGTCATTTCCACGGCCTCTCCTTAGTATCCTTCGTAGCTGCCGATGCTGAGCTTTTCCATCCTGCCCTTGGGGTCAGTGGTGGGAAAGAGCAGCAAAAATGAAAGCATTGTTTTGCACATGGCCGGACATCTGTGTTTCTGAATCGCCCTGCTGTGTGCATGATGCAACTGCTGGAGCTGTTTTGCTGAATGTGAACTTTGTCCACCGACTGGAGTCAAAATTGGTTTTGGATCCTCTGAAATCTAAATGGTCAGACCACGTTTTTCTAATATGCAGTTGGATCGGACCTTTGCTCTGAAGTGGAGCTGACTCTGTTCGTGCAGCAGCACTGCTGGCCTCTCTGTCTTCCTGGTCTGTGTTGCTTGTTTTCCCAAGGCTGCTACTTACCTCGTCCACTGCCCACATTCAAGAGAGCAGGAGGGCAGCTCCCCGTGGGACTGCGGCCACGGAGGCTTCAGGACTTGTTGACTTGAGTGTAAGTGTTAGGGAGAGAGACTTTTCAGAAGCGAATCAGGGGAAGCACCAAGAATAGCTTACCTCCAGGTACACTGGCGTGACGGCAGGGACTTGGACTTGGGCTGCAGATACTGCAGTGCTCAGACCCCTTATTGGAAGCAGGGGACCACCCGCGACATGGTCCATAGGCTCTAGTGCCGGGATTCTTTTTTTTTTTTTTTTTTTTAAAGATTTTATTTATTTATTTGAGAGAGAGAGAATGAGAGACAGAGAGCACGAGAGGGAGGAGGGTCAGAGGGAGAAGCAGACTCCCCGCCGAGCAGGGAGCCCGATGCGGGACCCGATCCCGCGACTCCAGGATCATGACCTGAGCCGAAGGCAGTCGCTTAACCAACTGAGCCACCCAGGCGCCCCATCTAGTGCCGGGATTCTCAACCTCACCGTGCGTCGAGCCGCCTTGGGGGGGCACTTAATGTGCTGGGGGCCACCTACAGAATTTCGACTTAGTTGGTAGGGGGCGGTGGGGGGGCAGGGCGGCATCTTTGGTTTTCAAAAAAGCCCTAGGTGATTCTAATGTTCGGCACGAGTTGAGAAGCTCTGTTTTGGGGGTTTCCATAGCTTTTGTTAAAACTGTGATTTTCTGTCCAGCTATCTTTGTTATAATATGGGCAAACTTCTGTATGAAGAAAAGGTATATATTTGAGTGGGGATGTTGGGAGAGAGAGAGGGTGGATTCTGTCTTCAGTAATAATAAATTTAAAAATACAGATAACGCTAGCTGTCAGTTATTGAATAGTTACATTAGACACTGTGTTAATCCCTATATTAATCTTATAAGATAAATGTAATTATTAATCACGGTTTCATAGATAAGGAAACCGAGGCTTACAGACATCATGTAATTTCCCCATGGTCATGTAGCTCATAAGTAGCAGAGCCAGAACTTGAACTTGAAGTCTATCTGACTTCAGAGCTCATCCTACCAGTTGGACCCCTAAGACGATAAACTTAAATATGAAATTTTGGATGAAGGGATGAGATATCAGAAAAGGAGAAATCACTGAGAATAATATGTATGTGTATTATTAGGAAATCATTCTATTATGAAAAAAGAGAAATTGATATGTTTGGATGTCTTTCTTTTTTTTCCCTTAAATAGAGTATTTCGCTTCCCAAAACCTAGGAAAGTTCAAGGCAGGCAGCAGAACCCAAGGGCTTGCACGTGGATGTGGGAATGAGGCGGCGACTTCTGAGTTTAGCTCGTCTGTGTTCTGTATTCCCCATTTGAGGAATAGAAATGGTTTCTTCTTATGTGAACTGACACGAAGCGTGGTGCCTCCTTGCAGTTTATTCTCTTGTTCAGACTGTAATCACTGGAGCGTGTAATACAAAATCCGGGTGTTTCTCATTTTGTTCCCTGGATAGGAACAACCTTTTTGTTGTTTGTTGTTTGTTTTTCTGCAGGCTGGTAAATCTGAGTACTTACTCCAACTACTGCATTAATCCTTTAATGCCTGTTAAAAGTCCAGAATGGTCCCAGGCTAAGGCCCTAAAAATTCCACCCGCCCGTTCCTGGCAGTCCTGTCTATCCCCATATATATGAAAGAATGTTGCAGATCGAGGCACCCGGTAAATATTTGTTAAGTGAGGGAGTGAATGAATTTTGCAAATATGGGCCATGATCGAAATAGTGCCTTGCATGTTGCTAAGGATTTCTTGGGAACTGAGAAAGGTCTTAGTTAATTGGTAAGCTCCCAGTTTCTGCCTGGGGCCACCTTGTCTGTTCGCCAACTCCTAATTGCCTACCTGGGAGACCTTTCTGTACACAAAACATAGCAATATTAATAGGCTTTCAAAAAACCCCACGTCACCAGCCTCTGCTTATCTCTCTTAGCCTTGATGAAAGGATCCTGACTTTTTCTTTGCTCAAAGTAGCATTTTTCATATTATAAGTTAGAAAAAGTGCAGAGTCCCCCGGGCACATGAGGAGCAGGAAGGGAAGCTACTTGCCAGCCCGTGGGAAAGAGAAGTTCCACTTTGATGCAGTCTGGCCACGGAGAGTCCTGCAGGGACACCTGGATTGCTCCCTGTTCCGTCTGTGAGTTCTGCAGTTAGAAGGGGACAGTTAGGCGTGTGTTCTTAGGTCTTCAGCCAGACTGCACAAGTATTTTAGGGCTCTTCTTGTCTCAATCTGATTTCTGCTTGAGACTTTAACACATGCAGGCTGCACTGGAACGACTTTGAAACTACTCTCAGGGTAGTGTAGGAGGGTTGCATCAGCGCTAAAGCCTTTAAGCAGGTTTTTTTTTTTTTTTTGCGTTCTTTCTTCCTTTTTTTTTTCTTTTATTGCTAAATATCCAACAGGCTGAACGGAGGAAATTCAAGTCTAACCCTGGAGGGACCCCTGTTTAGTCATCTGTCTAGACAGACGGGTTCATATAATGGGCCTCTCTGTTTCTTTTGCTTTGTTATAACAGACGGTGGTCCCTTCCTTTAAAGTTGTGAAGATGTCAGCCTTTGGTTTTTTGATCCTAACCTACTGTTGATAAGCCAAGAAAGTGACTCACGCATGAGCCAAAGATGACTCTGGAGTGTGACACTCAGTCTGTGATATAATAGAAAGAAAATACAGGCTTTGCCTAAAGGAGCCCAGGATAAAATCCTGACTATAACACGGGGCAAGTCAGCTACCTTCCCTGAACCTCATCTTTCTTGACTCTAAGTTGAGAACTAATTAGGGGCACCCGGGTGGCTCAGTTGGTTAACTATCTGCCTTCTGCTCAGGCCACAGATCTCAGGGTCCTGGGATGGAGCCCCACCTCCTTGTGCTCACTTTGGCAGCACATATACTAAAATTGGAGCCCCACCTCCTTGCTCAGCGGGGAGTGCTTCTCGCTCTCCCTCTGCCCCTCCCCTCGCCCCCTCTCATGCTTGCACTCTATCGCTCTCTGTCAAGTAAATAAATAAAATCTTTAAAACAAAAATGAGAACTAATTAAAAAAAAAAAAATCTCCTGCTTAATAGTCCTTTCCAAAAAAGAAATTAGTACATACAAATGCTTGGCACATGGTAGGGGCTAAATAAACCATCATCCATCCATCCATTCATTCATTTCAGGGTGATCGGTGAAGTCTTTAACTTTCTAGCTTTTGTATACAGAGAATTACAGGGAAACCAGAAATTCTGGCCCATGTTTTTAATATCAAATTTCCATACATTGAGAAAAGCAAGTGACGTTTTTTTTTTTAAAGTGTAGGAAAACATTTAAAAAGTGCTACCGATTTTTGTAAGAGGAAATAATACTGGAGATATTGTTTAAAAATCGATGGAAGAGTGTAAGGCAGAATGACATTCTTGGTCTTCTCTGAAGGGCTTGAAACTCTGAGAACTGGCCTAAAAAGGACTACGTGTGTTAGTAACTATTACTGCAACTAAGTGGGTCTCTCTGCCTCCCCTGTTTTGTCTCTTTAATCCCTGCCTGGCTTGTCCCTGGAAATACTGATGTGGAAATTTTTATTTTATTCAGTTTAATTCAGTAAATATTTACTGAGCATATATTGGCTCTGGGGTGTGGTGTCTGAACCACACAAGTGGATAAGAGATGAGCTAAGTAGGGATGGGGGGTCCCTGCCTGGAAGAAGCAGTGCAGACGGCCCAGAGAAAGGTGCTGGGATCACACAACCTGGGTAGAGTCGAGGTGGCACGATTTCTAGTTCCATTTGTGGGGTTGGCCATGTTTCCTCTTTAAGCCTCAGTTTTTTATCTTCCACCAAAATGGGATAATCCTGGTGGGTACAGGATAGATGCTATGCCCCTCAAAACAGGTCATATTGCTTTTGTGGTTGTAATTGTTTTATTGTTATGGTTATATAATGCCTGCCTTCAAGTAGCTTACAGCCTACTTGTGGAGACAAATTTGTAAACTAACAACACTGTACAAAGGAAAAGCATTGAAAATTGTCGAATGATATTTATAAGCAAGGGACAGTGGGAGCACCAAGGCAAGGCGGTTGGTTAACAAAACCACCGTATAAGAGAAGAGCTCCATAACGTACACAGAACAGTGTGTGTACCTGAGCTGTGAATGACCACAGCCTTCCAGTGAAAAGGGAAATAGAAAAATCAGCCTATTCTTGAGCTGCTAAAGGATGGAAGCAAATGATGTCTATGTTGATAGCAAAGCTTTTCACGTTTCATAGTACAGTTTGTGACATTCTCCTACACTGAAATTCCATTAGGACCCAGTGCTATACGTGGCTTGGGGATACGGTATGTCTGAGTCATGTCTCTTTCAATACAACTGCAATCAATAAAAACCCCAGTAAAATGTGGTTAACCACAAGGACATCCCTCCCCACCAACCCCACCCCCAAATCAGCACTGTGATTCATTCAATTCAGGGCTCCTCCCCTTCATATACTTTATATTGAGAGAGACTTACGCTTCTCAAGTACAGAGAACAGAAGTCCTATTCGGGTGCTGGGTGCCTGCCCCTTTGTGGCAATGCTTGCCCGTGCCAACGCCCAGGGAAGTCCCCCAGTCCTGTCTTGTACACTGAGTGGCCGTGGCCAGGGAGAGATTCTGCCCCAGGTCCTCAGGGATGCAAGGTAGATGCCTCCAAAGGATGCAGTCTGAGGCCCCAGAGGGTCTTACTTTATAAAAATTCTTTCTGTCTCTCTCACTGCTATGACTGGCTTCTTCCTGTACCTTCTGTAAAGGGAATCCTGAGATGAACACCCCTCCGTGTCCCCCCACCGGTAGCCACCATCTCCTTAATTCTAATTCATTATGTATGTTGTAGTGCTTTTTCCTTCTTTTTCTGACCCAGAAGGGACCTAAGGGAACAGCGAGAGTTGTGGATGCTCAGGGAGGGGTGGAGGGGGCAGTCTGGGAGGGGGTTTCTTTTTTTTTTAAAGCTTTTATTTATTTATTTATTTGAGAGAGCGAGAATGAGAAAGAAATAGAGAGCACACATGAGAGGGGGGAGGGTCAGAGGGAGAAGCAGACTCCCTGCTGAGCAGGGAGCCCAATTCTGGACTCGATCCCGGGACTCCAGGATCGTGACCTGAACTCAAGACAGTCGCTTAACCAACTGAGCCACCCAGGTGCCCATGGGAGGGGGTTTCATTGAAAAGGTCTGAAGTTAGCTCTCTGGAAGATAAGAGGAAGCCAATTGAAAATGGTATTTTTTTCCTGTTCTTACGACCGAAAGAAGTTCAGTCCTGACATCTGAGTTGGTGAAGTCCACATTTAAATCACTGGCTGCGAGATAATCTAATTTCACCAAGTTCCTCTCTCCTTGCTGTGAGTTCGTGGAGAAAGGTGGGCCTAAGTAAGTCCAATTGCATTTAGCTTCTTCTACCAAAGGAACAAGTTACCCTTTGCTAAGGAGGTGCATCTATTGTCTTTTATTTACACTTGGTATTTGGTCCATAAGAACAATAATATTTATTACTTATACTGGTGTGGTGCTTCTTAGGCTCCAGGGACTTTTCTTAGCACTTCAGAGACATTGGTTCATTTGATCCTGGCAATAATGGATAGGTATTACTATTGTCTTTATTTCACATATGAGGAAATCAAGGCACAGAGAGAGATTAAATAGCTTGCCCAAGATCCATAGCTATTAAGAGGTAGAGCCAGGACACATTCCCACCATAGCTGTCACCCCCCTTCATTGGAAGCTCAGGTCAGTCACCGGTCCCGGTGACATAAAAGCAGCATCGAGACAGACACAGACTCCGGAATGAAAATTGCTTAGGTCTGTTTGTTTGGGGAGAGGCAGTCCACTCTGCAAGGAGAGTCCACCTGGCCTAAAACATATAAATCATTTACATAGATTAGAAACCTATGTAGTACGCATATATACGCAGCACTCCTTAGATTCTAAACAGAAAAGAGCCATCAGCATGCCAAGTTCTGAGATCCCCTTTGATTAGCAAACAGTACAAATGTTTATAGACTTGGAGGATTTTTAATATCTTTATTTGAATTGCACAAAGCAGCCAAATGTAGTTTGGCCCTGGGCTGTAGCCTATATGTGTCTGGGTGCCAAGAAGCAATTGCACTCCGCCTGAGATGCCAAGCATTCCAGACCTGTTACCTTGTAAGTGTAATATTTACCAGATTTTTGCTTCATCTGGAGATGAAGAGCAGAGCTGAGCAGAGTGGGGGTGGGGCGGGCCGCCGGGAAGGGAGCTCAGTGTTCAGAGGAATCTCTGAATGAGTAGGTAGCTGGGAAGGTGAACAAACATTTGCCAGAAACAGCCCTTTAGCTGGCAACTTGGGATCCAGGAGGAAGTAACAGTGGCCAGCACGTTGGGGTGCTTGGCCTGCGCCAGGCGCGGTGCTCAAAGCTCTCGCCTTCACCACCCCGTTACCCTCCCGCCTCTCGGAGGGAGACGCTGTGTCATCTCCATTTTACAGATGGGGAAAGCGCGGTTGCAAGGCTTAAGTGGATTTCCCCAGGTTCTGTTCCAAGGTCTGTCTGTAGTTTTACTTGAGTGAGACTGGTCTAGGGCGAGGGAGGGGAGCGGCTGAGTGGGGTCACGCAGCCAGAGTGCTCCCTGTCTCCTCTGTTGACTCTCACTTCCTCTGACCCTCGCAACCACCCTGCCCTGCCGGTGCTAGTCACATCTTACGAACGAGGAAACTGAGGCCTCACCAGGGAAAGAGCTTTTCCCCCGAGGCCGGCTTTCCAGTGGCAGAGCCGGGAGCCCACGGACGGCGGGCCGCTGAATCCCAGCCCTGACGTCGCTCTGTGCTAAAGCAGGAGGCTTCATGCGATTCCAAACAAACCAAACCCTAAGGCTCTGGGCAAGCACAGCTCTCTGCAATGTTCCTGAAAGAGAAGGGGCTTGAGGCAGAGCTCCAGACAGCCCATACTGTACAGAGCTAGTCGATATGTCAGTAAACAGAGCTAGTAAAGGAGATACTGTTATTAGGCGTGCGTGTGCATGTGCGCGCGTGTGTGCGTGTGGGGGGGGGTTCATGTGTGCACCGGTGGGGAGTTGCAGGCTGGAGCAGGGGAGCATTATTCTCAAATTGAAGACAGCAGCAGTTGCCAGAGAAGTACATGGATAATGTCCCTGGCTATAGTTTCGTTATCACTTCATCTGATGAGTAAATGGTGACAAGATCCCCAAGGTCGGCAAAGGGAGATGGAGAAAGCTGACTCTAGTTCTTTCTGCCTTTACCAGATGTGGGCTGCCATTAGAGCCCCCAACGGAGCTGTAATTGGCAGGGGAGGGAGGGCGGTCAATGTTTGTGTGTAAATTAAGCCATCGCACTGGGAACAGCCCCCCCACACACACACACCCCCCACTCCGAGGTGCTCAGGGCTGTCTTCCAGTGAGGCTGGAAATATAAACAGAAGAGCTTTCTTGCCCCGAGGCCTCTTGCAAGAGCCTCTATTCCACCACCGCATCTGTTGCTCTGGGGGATTATGCTTTGGTTGAATCTCACTCAAAAAGAAATATTTTTAGCTGAGGACGGAAAATTATAAAAGCAAAGGTATGAACTCAACACTGGTGAGTGTTGTCGGTGGAAGAACCATCACCCCCGGCACAGAGAAAGGGTGCTCAGAGACACACATTGAGATTTAAGAAGGGACACCGATTCCTCAAGGTGCTTTGCTGTTGCAGGGCTTATACGGGGACTGGCTGGAAGCACCTGGTTTCACTGCCAAATTCAAGTAGGGAGTCAGGTTCTTTTCTGTGCGGAAATTCAGATTTTTTTTTTTTCCTTTACTGGCGTCCCGTACCACTGTGTCCTGCTGAACATCTGGACACAGGAAAGTGAATCCATCATTTGAGATCGAAAAGCAGAAGAGGGTAGAGGAACTTGTCTGCAGTGAAACAGCCAGTGGTAAAGGAGTCAGGATCAGGGAAGCAAGGACTAGAGTTACCAAGCCCTGCTCCCCAGAGGGGCTGAGACCATTTGCAAAGGCTACTGCTAGTCCCCTGGGGAGCTCGTATGGTTATGGGTTTCTCTTTTGGTCACTCACTCAGTTTTTGAAAAGAAATGTTTGTGGGGCTGAGGAGGTGGTTCTATGACACAAACCTACTGTAAACTGCTTTTCGAGTCTTAGAAATAAGTGGGTTTTTAAATGAAACATTAGATGATAAAGAAGGGTTACAGGGAAGCGTGAAAAGCAAAAGGAAAGGCAAGTCTCAACCAGGAGAAGAGAAAACTATGACAGTCTTAAACTTTTGGGTTCTGCCCTTGGATATTACAGGAAAGCTGCAGAACTGGATTTATGGTGTAAACAGAGGTTTAATTGGAACACCATGAGCACAAATGAATCCACATTTAGACAGCATCTGAAATCCCTGTTTTTTCAATGTATAATCCTCCTGGGATTTGTAAGTGATCTTTAGGAGGTTCCAAAATGCAAGGCTGGAAAGCATGTGTCTTTTTGAAAAACGTATTCATTTATTGTAAATATAAATCTACATTAAGAATAACACAAGAACGTTTTGAAATGCACTAACAAGAGTGTTAATTTTGTCCTTTGGAGGGCCCTTTTCTTTTTGATGGGAAAGCAGGTGGGCTTGGGGAAAGGAGAGTCACCGGCTCCTATAGGCCTTGTAGGCAACTCAGAGTTCCTTGCATAAACCGCTCATCCCTTTAGCTATGATGCTTGGGAGTTTTTTTACTGAAGAATTTTAACAAAACGACGTGTCAGAGGACTCACAAAATTTGATGATCTGTTCCATGAGTCAGATTTCAAGGAGTTAGAAATTGCAACAAAATTAACCACAAGCTGCTGAAGAACCTTCCATGAAAGGCATTTTCAAGTAAGAAATGTTGCCTTTGGATTTCCCCACCTAAAAAGGTAGAGAGTCAACACATACTGATGAAAAAGTATCACATTCTGGAGCCTCCCGAACATTGTGAAATGACCAAGAATGCCTACCCTCCACCCTTTCCCTCATTTTGGCATCACAGAGTTTTTGTCACACATGGTGGATTTTGTGGTGGTGCAATAGTTCTGTAGAGATGAGATCTAGAGAAAGTTTATTTAAATAATATAAAGTACTTCACTGGAGTCCCTCCACCCCCCCGCTTCCAGAACATCCTTAATTCATTAAAAAAAAAAAGAAAAAAGGGATTAAATATCATTGGGTACTTTTTTTTTTTTAAAGATTTTATTTATTTATTAGAGAGAGAGAGAATGAGAGAGAGCACATGAGAAGGGGGAGGGTCAGAGGGAGAAGCAGACTCCCCGCCGAGCAGGGAGCCCGATGCGGGACTCGATCCCGGGACTCCAGGATCATGACCTGAGCCGAAGGCAGTCGCTTAACCAACTGAGCCACCCAGGCGCCCGGGTACTTATTTTTAATGACTGTATCTTGTCATTCATTAGTTTATAGGATTCAAAGTTACAATCTTTCTCGTTAGATAATCAACGTCGCTGTGTGTGTTAGAATAAACTGAGATGGAAAAGCATTGCAGGTATGTGGGATATTTGAGAAGCTGAGAAAAGCAAGTAAGTTAGATACTCCATTATGCATTATGAACAGGATTGTGTGTCGTCTGGACTGATGTTGCCTTCTAAAGTGATGCACCACACACAGTCCTTCGTCAGACACTTCTCCTGTGGTTCCACCCCTGATTACCTGTGCGACCAGTGATACAGTATGTAATCTGCCTAAGCCTTAGTCTCCTCATCTGCAAAATGGAATTGAAAATAGGTCTACCGCATAGATTCCTCGAGAGGCATAGAGGACAGAATCCAGGGAAGGCTCTTAGCTGCTGGTATTATTATTTGCGCCTTCCATTTCGAAAGGCTGACTTTCCAGGAAGATTTACCATGAGTTTGCTTCGCCTTCTTCTTCCTCTGTAAGCTCAGGGGCCATGGATAGTCCACTCACATCCCTAGGGTCTGGTCAAAAAGGGACAGAAGCAAAAATTCAGATCTGTTGAGAATGATGGTTCCATTGACCTGTGACCTGCGAGGGTGACCTGCGAGGCCGCTCAGTGAAACTGGGAGAACAAACCAGACTTGGATACAGGTGTGTCAGGCTGCCCAGGTGCATGCTGGGGCCTATGCAAGTATCATTCATAGGACTGATGTCATAGGGATCAGGTTAACCATCCTGAGGGTGCCTTGAAATCTGCCATGAACGCCTCCCAAGTTTGAGGTGATGTGGTGAATGGGAAGAGCACCTGTCAGGAGTCAGGATTTGGGCTTGATAATCACTTATTAGTACTGTCTGGTTCCAAGCCCTGAGCCTCAGTTTCCTTTTCTGCAAAGTGAGGGATCTACCTCAAAAGTTATTTCCGGGGGATTAGATAAGGTAATGTGAACAAATGCTTGTTATCTTTGAATGACTTCCCGGGGTGTGCGGATAGCCTGTTCTTCAAGGACAGTTGAGAGTAAGTTTAAGTACAGCTATGCCACCTTATGCTTGTTTATTGCTTTGCATCGAACAAAGTGCTTTCACAGACGTCATCGTATTTGAGCCTGACTAGGGCCCTATGAAGCAGTCACAAGTTGACAAGGCACGGAGAAGTTATGGGGTCTTCCCCAAGGCAACACAGTTGCAGGGACAAATGGGAATTCTTACTAAGAAGTGATAGTCCTTGGGCGCCTGGGTGGCTCAGTTGGTTAAGCGACTGCCTTCGGCTCAGGTCATGATCCTGGAGTCCCTGGATTGAGTCCCGCATCGGGCTCCCTGCTCAGTGGGAAGCCTGCTTCTCCCTCTGACCCTCCCCCCTCTCAGGTGCT